>NC_135811.1:18546364-19264804 GCF_964213995.1 Mustelus asterias | reverse complement strand
GCCCCTAAGACCTCCATGGTGGGGCTGGGATAGAGGAGTATTCCTGTTCTTATCTTTAACAATGGCGCTCTGATCACAGTGCAGCCGGGTTTTGCTGACATGTTGATGCCCTCATCCTCCGCCCGCCCCCCCCCCCCCCCCCCCACCCCACCCCCCCCCCCCCCCCCCCCCCCCCCCCCCCCAACCCCCCCCCCCCCCCCCCCCCCACCCCCCCCCCCCCCCCCCCCCCCCCCCCCCCCCCCGGAATGATGTGGTGGAACACATCCCAGATTATTTCTCTGGGAACGCTTTAATTTTCTTGCTGGAAACAACAGGTTACCATTTTTTGGTTAGCATCTCCCCATACAGTGATAGAAGTCTACAGCACAGTGAAAGACCCTTCGGCCCATTGCATCTGTGCCAGTTAAAGACAAACCACTCGACTATTCTAATCCCATTTTCAGCACTGGGCCATGTCCTTGAATACCTTGGCATCACAAGTGCACATCTAAATACTTCTTAATAGTAATAATACCTGCGATTCTAACTAAAGTCGGAGATCTTCACGGGGGGTCCAGGGGAACGAGGGAATCTCCTATCAGAAGTTGAAAACTCCTGGGCAATTCTCACATAGAGTCCCGATGTACATCTCAGTCAACAAGCCGGAGAGCTGAGGTTTCCGCCCGTTCCAGTGGCTGCACTTTGACTGAACATCTGAATTTGTAGTTATGAAATTGAATAAAAACCAATAAGAATAGATTGTCAGTGAAGTGAGATGATTGTTAGGCACAATATCTAGATCCATTTAATTAATAAATCGGTTGCTAGTTCATTAGGCACAATGAACAGGTCTAGTTAATTAGTGAGTCTGCTGCTAGTTAATTATGCACAATATCTCAATCCTTTGGGGCAGTCCATGGGCTGCTCCTGCCCCTCATTAACCTACAGCCTTTGTCAGTCAAAATCTTTAATTCATCAATTGGTCAGACATTAGTGAGGGGCAAACGTAAAGACAGCCGCTCACACTCTGACTCTGAGCTAAGCATCGTCACCAGTGCACAAGCTGCCCATGAGATGAAGAATTAGATTTATTTTAGTCTCAGCCATTTTCAGATGTCAACTCTAATGAGGTGTGTAACTCATGCTAAAGATTATGACTTCAGCTTAATGTGGATGCTCTCTGCGTAAAGAATAATTTCTACTTGACTCATAGTATCTATCTGTCTGACTCCCTCTTTCTCTCTCCAGCCTATCTCACTCTGTGTTTTATGTGTGTATGTTATTCAGAAAGTGTGCTTTAATTTGTTAGGTTACTTAATGCAGAGAAGTGTGTTACCCCTCCATTGAGATTTACACTCTCCTGCATACATGATGGTCTGTTAAGCTGCCATAATGGTTTTACCTGTTCACCTTTGTTCTCCCTTCCTATCCCTGTATTATGTCAGGCTCGGGAGAGAGAGAGGGAACAAACTGATACAATAATGTCACACTGATCGAAAACATCTCGAGTTGATCCCAGGAATGGGTGACTCAGATCTTTTCTTCTCAAAAATAGAAATTCAGATTTTTTTATTAATGGTGACCAATGAATGGGGATACCTTTTAAAATTGAAACACAGCTCCCTTCTTGAGCACTCTTTGCTGCCCTGTCCTGGTCACTTGCATTGCAATTTCCTTGTCATACATTGCCACATGGAAAGCAATCTATCTTTCCACGTTAAGGGACTGAGCAACCTTTGCCCTCCCTATAATTGCCTGGCTCACAATTAGCTCTCTGTCAGCTTTGATCATCTCCATAGAATTGGGGATCATGAGGTTCGCCATCGAGCAGGTTCATCGAGGGTCACCGCTCATTGCTTCTCTTCAGAATCCTGGGTCGACGTTTGATCTTTTTAATTCTAGGTTGCCACAATTGGGGGTGTTGTGGCCTTCGATTTTATAGCCCTTCTCTAGGGCTGGTGCAAGAGAATTAAGTGCCATAGGAGAACCTTAAGCCTTGCACTCTTTGCCCCCACACTTGCCCTTCCCCCTCTGCCAGCCCACCTCCCGGCACAATTAACTTTTGAAAAGGAACATTGTGTGTAACTTTGACTAACAATTCTGACTTTATAATTACTTCCTTTTCATGATAAAAGGAAAATATTATGATGCAGATTGTATATGCTCATTGTTCCATAGGATATAAAGGTATGTTGCAATGTGTAATAAGGTTCACATGATGTAATACCTTGGGCTATAACTTCTGAGTTCCCCAGCATCGGATTTAGGGAGAACACCATAGGTACACTGGAGAATCCCTCTCAGAAGTTGTCAGGTAAGGATTTGTGCCACAATTGCCCAGAAGTGTCATTTAAATTCGAATCACTAACTTTGGTTGGTTCCAAATGAGTTACACCAACAGTTACTCTGGAAAAAAGTTAGAATGAAAACCTCTTCTAACTTCTGGGTAACTGTTGTGAAAATCCTAGACCGAGACTGCGAGGGACCCTACCCCCACCCCCCACCCCCAACCCCTGGGACTCTCTCCATCCCCCATGGTTTTCATTACCACCGCAACTCCCCAGGGTTACCCCTCACCCCCCCCACTCCCACCTCGCCAAGGAGCCCACAGACTCCTCCTGACGTGCTGACCCGACCTGACCAGACAACCCTGCCCCCACATGGACCTGACCCAACCCGACCCTCACACAGGCCTTCGGGCCTGACTTGTCCCCCTGAACCAAATCCACTCCCGCCCCCCCCCCAACGGCCCATGGTGTAGTTGGTTTATCAGTAACGCTGCCTTCTTTAATCATTTGTACCAGATCCTAATCTGGCTGTTTGTTCTATTTCATTTACAGAAAATGTATTATATTGGGAACTTTGCCTCTATGATTCAGCAGTATTACGTTTCAGTCTGGTTTAATGTGACATAAATGTCTGTGAGCTAATAAAATAATGAAAACAGTATTTTGATACAGCTTTATTTTTCAACCAAATTCGAAATCTTTAATATATTTTCATACTGAAAAAGTGCATTTTTTATATATTATTATGCTTTCTAATTTTCAGACGGTAGGTAGCTTTGTCATGGTTTTATCACCGAATGGTTATATATGCATCAGAACTGCTACCTGGGATGGAACATTTAAGTTATGATGAGAGGTTGGGGTGGGTTGCTTTCGTTGGAGCAGAGAAGACTGAAGGGGCGACCTGATTGAGGTGTACATTATGATTGAGGGGCACGGACAGAGTGGATACAGAGCAGCTGTTCCCCTTTAGTTGAAGGGTCAGTCACGAGGAGACATAGGTTCAAGGTGAGGGGCAGGGGTTTTGGGGGGGGTGTGTGAGGAAAAACGTTTTTATCCAGAGGATGGTGATGATCTAGAATGCACTGTTCGGAAGGGTGGTTGCCTCTCGTCTTTTAAAAAGTATCTGGATGAGCACTTGGCACATCGTAACATTCAAAGCTATGGGCCAAGTGCCGGTCAATGGAAAGTCAGGTGTTTCTACTGTGTCGGTGCAGAGTCAATGGGCCAAAGGGCCTCTTCTGCGCCGTATGATTCAATGGGTGGGATTTTCCTGCCGTGCTCGCCCCGAAACCTGAAAATCCCACCCGAGGTCAACGGACCTTTCCATGATCCACCCCTCACGATTCCCATGGTGGGCAGAATGGAAAAATTTGCCTCTATGATTCTCTGACTGCAACAGGAAAATAAATAGTCTATATAATATCTGTAATGTTATCTCGCTTTCTTTCTGCAATTGGTGCAGTATCTCCCCATCATTCAACATTCTTCACCTGAGGGATGCCAGTCTTTTGGCCATAGTCATGACTTCTCTTTGAGTTTCCAGTTTTTTTCTTTTCTCATATAGCAAGGCACCTTCTCTCTGCCCAAGTCCTCCTTCTTGGTGGGGGCTGGAATACAAGAGCAGGGATGTACTTCCAAGGCTGTATAAGACTCTGGTCAGACCCTACTCGGAGTATTGTGAGCAGTTTTGGGCCCCATATCTAAGGAAGGATGTGACGGCCTCGGAAAGGGTCCAGAGGAGGTCCACAAGAATGATCCCTGGAATGAAGAACTTGTCGTATGAGGAACGGTAGAGGACTCTGTGTCTGTACTCATTGGAGTTTAGAAGGATGAGGGGGGATCTTATTGAAACTTACAGGATACTGGGAGGCCTGGATAGAGTGAATGTGGAGAGGATGTTTCCACTAATGGGAAAAATTAGAATCAGAGGGCATAACCTCCGGCTAAAGGGATGATCCTTTAAAACAGAGTTGAGGAGGAATTTCGTCAGCCAGAGGGTGGTGAATCTGTGGAACTCTTTGTCGCAGAAGGCTGTGGAGGCCAGGTCATTGAGTGCTTTTAAGACAGAGATGGGTTGGTTCTTGATTGATAAGGGGATCAGGAGAATGGGGATGAGAAAAATATCAGCCATGATTGAATGGTGGAGCAGACTCGATGGGCTGAGTGGCCTAATCCTGCTCCTATATCTTATGGTCTAATGGCATGAGACTCGGAGGTCTATGAGCATGGACATATTTACATGAACAGCCACTTTCATGATATGTTACAATACATCGGACCTTCAGCTCAATGTCACCATCCTAGTTGTCTTTTATTTTAATTGTCTGATTTGAAAACTTAACTTTACAGAAGTCCTTACTTGAGGAAGGACATAAATGCATGAGTGGGGGTTCAGAGTATGATGATACCTTAAGAAATGTAGTTGTATCATGTTTCTCGTGAAGGAGATGTTAAGATTCAGCTGTTTAAATGGTGCCGATTTGTCTGCAACTGGCAACTCACATGCTGAGCAGGCAGAAGAATAATTGTTCCTAATTATTGGCGTATTTGGTATTTGTTTTAATCTGAGTTAATGCAGTTTTGTCATTTTTAGGGTTGTTCCCTGGGGTTTCAGAGTAGGGTTTAATTGGGCTGCTTGACAAAATGAGAGAGTCATGTGGATGGGTGGAGCTAGGCTTACAGGAGACCAGTAAGCAGTTGATGTTTCAATTTGAAAGGAGCAATAGCTCTTTCTCTCTCCGGAATTTGAAGTCTGGGACCTGCTAGAAAATAGGTATCTCTCTCCAGAGTTCTGCAAAAGGCCTCCCTCCTCTTCTTTCTTTCTCTCAAGTTCTGCTTTATGAAGTCAGCTCTCTCTGGAGGTCTGCTGTTTGATGACAGGTCTTTCTCTGGAGGCTGCTATCTGAGAGTCAGAAGGCAGTTATGTCTCTGTATATCTGCCCAGAGGTGGTAAAAAGCTTAAGGACTGGCAACTCACGTGAGCCTGTTTTTTTTAAAACTGATTCTGAAGAGGAGTTTAAGTCTATGAGGAATATTGCTTAAATTGAAACTAATGGAAATAGCTAACAGTTAAGAATTAGATCTGGTCATGTTTAAATATTTCAATTGGTAAAAGTTATGCTGATTCATTTTGTTATATTTTAACTCTAAAAAATTTTTTTTTTACTGAAAGCTTCCTAGTGGGCCAATAGAGTCACACCTGGAGCAAAACACCTTATCCTCACACTAATACCAAAATCAAAAAGATAGGGTTCAGGCTTCCTCCATAATAAACCTTGGGGTTTCTGATCTGGTCCCTAACTAGAGAAGGTTCACCAGATAAAAGCAAGTTACTGCGGATGCTGGAATTATCTGAACCCAAAAGAGAAAACGCTGGAAAATCTCAGCAGGTCTGGCAGCATCTGTAAGGAGAGAAAAGAGCTGACAGTTCGAGTCCAGGTGACCCTTTGTTCACTAGATGATTCCAGGAATGAAAGACGTGTCCTATGAAGAAAGAGTGAGCAGTATAGGCCGATACTCACTAGAGTTTAGAAGAATGAGAGGAGGTATAATTGAGGTACATAAGATGCTAAAGGAGATTGACAGGGTAAACACACAGCAGCTGTTTTTCCCTTGTTGGACATTTTAGAATGAGAGGCCATAGTTTTAGACTAAGGGGTAGCAGATTTGAAAAGAAATGAGGAAGGATTGCTTCTCTTAAAGGGTCATGAATCTGTGGAATTCTCTAACCCAGAGTCCAATGCACGCCGGAACACTAAAGAAATTTAAAGAATAGATAGATAGGTTTTTAATTAGTAGTGGGATGACGGGTTCAGGGGAATGGGCAGGAAGGTGGAGATGAAGCTGAGATGAGGTCAGCCATGATCATATTGAATGGTGGAACAGGCTGGAGGGGCTGAATTACCCACTCCTGTTCCTAGTTCTTATGCTCTTAATAACCATATTATAAACTAGGCAATATTTCTGTGCAAGGCACTGCCTGGACATGTCCCCCTCTCTCGGGAGCTGTAGTGACCTTTGCACCCCCGGTGGATCCCCACCACAGGTCCACATTTGGTTAACCTGTTGTAGGTTGGCAAGGATTGACGAATGAGGTGGGAGATGGTCTGACGAGAGGGGTCTTTAATTATATTTAATTGAAAGGTATGGAAATCAGGTTTTTGCCCATTTGGGGTATTATTATGTCGCCGGCGAGACGCAGTGAACATCGGAGATTCGTGATTTCATGTTTTACCAGATTTTGAGCCCTGCCACTGATCTTGTGGATGGAGAGTGAGGGCTTAAGATCCCGCCCACAGAGCGCAATTTACTCAGAGTTAGTTTCAGCTCATTCACTAAAACTCTGTCGTCTTCAGAGACCATCAGACCACAGCCAGCCCCGCAGCTCTCCAACCCCTCCAAACATGTCTGAGGATGAAGGGGCTCAGGAAGAACCATCACAGTGCTCACCCACACCCTTCACCAGTACAGAGACACACACCTTGTAATTGAAGGGTTAGACTTGGGGTCACTTTCTGGGAACATCTCACTGACACTGCCCCTGCAGCAGCCAGAGGCAGGGATAGCCCAGGTCTCCGGCACTCGGAGTGTTTCTGGAGACCAGCCACCCACTCCAATCCAGTCAGATGATGAGCCTCTGGGATGGCTGCCAGCTCGCTGGCGGAGATGCAAGGAGAGGCAGAAGGACATCAAACAGAGATTTGAGAGTCTGTCCGCAGATTGGAGCATACAATGGAGGAATCAGTCAGCAATTCTGTCTGTTGTGGTTCTGACATGCGAGCACCTTGATGCCACCATGGGATTATTGGCCATCCAGACTTGGGTCCAGCAGGTCCTGCCGGGGGTCTTCCACCTCTCCTTTCACACTTCCTTTATCTTTAATTGCAACATGCATCTAAAATTCCGTGCAAACTCAGGTACACAGTCTCAACTGAGTACGACTGCTTCCAAAACTAGAAATAAGAACACCAAACGTTACGATTGCTTCAGGTATGTGGCTTGTCTGTAGCCCATCTCATCAGCTCTTCTCTTTCCAGGTCTGATTTTAACTTGAATGAACTGTACACTGTTCTCGAGGCAATTCCTCTTTGTTTCTTTAACTTCAGATTTCTTGGAAACCTTTCTTCATTTCTCTCATTTCCTTTACAAACTTCTTTAGATTTCTGGCACTTGTTTTCTTAACCATTACTCATTGGTATGGCTGAGAGATGTTATCTTTCTAGCCTTCTGATGCGCTATCAAGAAGGCGAAAGACTACCGATATGCCAATACAAGTGTAGGCTTTTATTCACAACAGAATCAGGAGCAGATCCCAACAAATAACCAACCTCGACTGAACAAGGGGGAGGAGACAGCCACCTTTATACTAGGTGCCGAGGGGAGGAACCAAACTGGAAGGGGATGTGTCCAGGTATGACAAGCACACACAACGGTGGTCCATATAGGACAAAGGCACAACTGAGGTCCACCACATTCACCTCTTCCTTTAAAAAAACAACACGGGGGTGAAGCGGAAACAATATCACAAGTCCAGACGAACCAGTGGCTTGATCCGCCGTCGCGATCGTCGTAGTGCAGGTCGCAGAGTCGTCCGAGCAGGGAGCGATGTCGGCCCAGGCTCCGTACAGTGAGCGTCGAGAGAAGGCGCTAGGTGGTGTGAAGCGGACCGATCCGTTGTCCCGTCCAGTCGTCGGGTACTGCGTGGCGACGGCTCCGGCGACTCAAGCAAGCTGTACATAGGGGCGAGAGGAGTGAGCAGTGGCCCTGGTGGCGTATGGGGAACAGTGGGAACCGGAGCTGGGGGGCTGCAACAGGCTCTGGGCGCACTACATTGGGGACAGGGACTGAGGGAGGAAGAGGCGTAGCAGTCTCCGAATGGACGACACCAGGGACCGTGGGGCGGAAGGACGTGGTGGCCTCAGGGGCACCCGCGGGTGCCAAGTCACAGACAGAAACCGTGTCCTCCCGCCCATCAGGGTACGCTACATAAGCGTATTGAGGATTAGCGTGGAGCAATTGGACCTCCTCGACCAAGGGATCTGCCTTATGGGTCCGGACATGCTTCCGAAGCAGGACGGGTCCCGGGGACATCAGCCAATCCGGGAGCGAAGTACCCGAGGAGGACTTCCTGGGAAACGAAAACATCTGCTCGTGAGGGGTCGTATTGGTCGCTGTGCACAAGAGTGACCGAATGGAATGTAATGCGTCCGGAAGGACGTCTTGCCAACGGCTGACTGGAAGGCCCCTAGACCGTAACGCTAATAGAACGGCCTTCCAGACGGTTGCGTTCTCCCGCTCTACTTGACCATTGCCCCTGGGGTTATAGCTAGTGGTGCGGCTGGAGGCAACGCCTTTGGCGAGCAGGTACTGCCTCAGCTCGTCACTCATAAAAGAGGACCCACGATCGCTATGAACATAGGCTGGGAAGCCGAACAGGGTGAAGAGCTTGTTCAGGGTCCGAATCACTGTAGCCGTGGTCATGTCCGAGCAGGGGAAGGCAAAAGGGAAACGTGAGTATTCATCAATGATATTCAGGAAATAAACATTGCGGTTAGAGGAGGGGAGGGGGCCTTTAAAATCAATGCTAAGGCGCTCAAACGCGCGAGTGGCCTTTACAAGGTGCGCCCTACCTGGCCGGTAGAACTGCGGTTTGCACTCAGCGCAGACCCTGCATTGCCTGGTAATCGTCCGGACTTCCTCGAGGGAGAAGGGCAGGTTACGGGACTTGACAAAGTGGAAAAATCTGGTGACACCCGGGTGACAGAGGTCGTTATGGAGGGACTGTAGCTGGTCTAGTTGGGCGCTGGCACATGATCCACGGGACAGGGCGTCTGGGGGCTCATTGAGCTTCCCGGGCCGGTACATGATGTCATATCTGTAGGTGGAGAGCTCAATCCTCCACCGCAAGATCTTGTCATTCTTAATCTTGCCCTTTTGCCTGGCGTTAAACAGGAAGGCAACTGACCGCTGGTCCGTAATTAAGGTGAATCGTTGGCCCGCAAGATAATGGCGCCAGTGCCGGACGGCTTCCACGATGGCCTGGGCCTCCTTCTCGACCGAGGAGTGTCGAATCTCAGGGCCTTGTAAGGTCTGGGAAAAGAAGGCCACCGGACGGCCCCTCTGGTTAAGGATGGCGGCTCGGGCAAAGTCAGACGCATCACTTTCCACTTGGAATGGGATGGATTTGTCCACAGCATGCATCGCGGCCTTCGCGATGTCCGCTTTGATGTCGTCGAAGGCCCGACGGGCCTCCTCCGCCAGGGGAAAAGAGGTCTATTTTAGAAGCGGACGGGCTTTATCCGCGTAACGGGGAACCCACTGGGCATAATAGGAGAAGAAGCCCAGGCATCTCCTCAGTGCTTTGAGGGTAGTAGGGAGGGGAAGCTGCATAAGGGGACGCATACGGACTGGGTCAGGGCCAAGGACACCATTTTCTATCACGTACCCAAGGATGGCGAGGCGGCGTGTCCAAAAGACACACTTCGCCTCATTATATGTGAGGTTCAGGAGAGTGGCCGAACGAAGGAATTTTTGTAGGTTGGCATCATGATCCTGCAGGTCATGGCCGCAGATGGTGACGTTATCCAGATACGGGAAAGTGGCCCGTAGCCCGTGCTGGTCTACCATTTGATCCATGGCCCGTTGGAAGACTGAGACCCCATTGGTGACACCAAAGGGGACTCGGAGGAACTGGTAGAGGCGGCCATCCGCCTCAAAGGCAGTATATGGGCGATCCTCCAAGCGGATAGGGAGCTGGTGGTAAGCCGATTTCAAATCGATCGTCGAGAAAACCCTAAGTGCGCGATGCGGTTGACTATGTCCGCAATACGGGGAAGAGGATACGCATCTAGTTGGGTATACCTATTTATGGTCTGGCTGTAGTCAATCACCATGCGGTGTTTCTCCCCTGATTTAACTACGACCACTTGCGCCCTCCAGGGGCTGGTGCTGGCCTGGATAATCCCTTCCCGGAGCAGACGTTGTACCTCGGACCGAATGAAGGCCCGGTCATCTGCACTATAGTGCCTACTCTTGGTGGCTATAGGCCTACAATCCGGGGTGAGATTATCAAATAAGGGGGGCGGGGGGTGATCTTGAGGGTCGAGAGACTGCAGGTGGTGCACGAGGGGCGCTGCAGTGACGGCGCCTTGCAGATGGAGAGCGGGGGATAAGGGCCATCATACTGCAGGGTGACGCTCCTATGATGGCTGAGGAAATCTAACCCCAGCAGTACAGCTGTGCAAAGTCGCGGCAGCACGAGGAGCCGAAAACGCTCGTAGACTGTGCCCTGTACCGTCAGCGTCACCAAGCAGCACCCGAGGACCTCCACTGAGTGGGAATTCGAGGCCATGGAGATGGTCTGGCTCCAGGGTCGCACGGGAAGGGCATATTGACGCACTGTGCGAGGGTGTATAAAACTTTCTGTGCTCCCGCAGTCGAACAGGCAGTTTTCTGCATGACCATTTACCTTGATCTCCATTATTGACTTGGAGAGTTGATGAGGCTGCGACTGGTCCAGGCAAATCGATGCCACTGTCGAATCCAAGAAGAATCCGTCTTCGTCCCCGTCTGATGATGTCACGGAAAGAGCTTCCTGCTCAGCGCGTCTTGATGCCAGTCTCAAAGATGGCAATTCCCACGCTTCCGGTGACCGCATTAAAGATGGCGATTCGCGCACAGCCGCCGCCTGCCTTAAAGATGGCTGCGCCCGCAGAACACACGTGGTGCCACGAGGCTTCGGAAGCGGCTTCGCCCGGCAGACTTTAGCGAAGTGGCCGAGCTTACCGCATCCAGAGCAAATCGCATCCTTTGCCGGGCAGCGACGCCGAGGGTGCTTGGGTCGGCCGCAAAAGTAACACTTGGGCCCCGCCAGAACAGCCGTCGCGGCGGAGCCGTCGATAGAACGGGATGCAGGGTAAGACCCGAGATTGTGAGAGGCCGCTTCTAGCGTTTCAGCCATCGTGGCTGTTCTTCGGAGATCTAAGTCATCTTATTCCATCAGGCGCTGCCGAATGTATGTAGACTCAATGCCCGCAACGTAGGCGTCGCGGATCAGGTCCTCCGTGTTCTGAGCTGCTGTAACAGCCTTACAGTCACAAGCTCGAGCTAGGACCCGCAGAAATTGGGCGCACGATTCTCCTGGCTGCTGTTTGCGGGTAGTTAGGAGGTGTCTGGCGTAAACCACGTTTGGGCTCTTTCAGAACTGCCCTTTTAGGAGTTCGATAGCGTCCACGTATGTAGCAGCGTCCCGGAAGATTCCATAGACGGCTTCGCTTACCCGGGCGCAGAGCACGTGGAGTTTAGCAGCGTCGGTGTCGATGGCCGTAGCGGTGTCGACGAATGCTTCGAAGCAGTCCAACCAATGATCAAATTTATCAGAGGCTCCAATCTCTTGAGGGTCTAATGCTAACTTGTCGGGTTTTAGAAACTGCTCCATGCTGGTCAACTGTTGTGAATAAAATTGATGCGCTATCAAGAAGGCAAAAGACTACCGGTGTGCCAATACAAGTGTAGGCTTTTATTCACAACAGAATCAGGAGCAGATCCCAACAAATAACCGACCTGGACTGAACAAGGGGGAGGAGACAGCCACCTTTATACTAGGTGCCGAGGGGAGGAACCAAACTGGAAGGGGATGTGTCCAGGTATGACAAACACACACAACGGTGGTCCATATAGCACAACTGAGGTCCACCACACCTTCTATAACCAACTTCTGTGAAAACAGCTAAAATTAAACTCAGAAAGCATTTCTACTCTAAAGGTGCTGCTTATTAGTAAGCAATAACTTTGTGCATCTTTACTTTTCACACCATAATCCTCTCTCAGCGCAATAAAAGCATAGTTCAGGCTGACAAAACCCCCACTTATACAAACACCTTTGTCTAGCATGAATCTAACTATAGGTTTACCTTTCCTTACATGGAAACACTAAATTAAACATGCTTAAATCTGCAGAGTAAGAAGTTATACCTGAGTGGGTTCGTGATCCGTAGTCCTTTCGGTATCTTGTCTGCTTTCTTACATCTTTGTAGAAACTTGATGCCTGTGTCGATATGCGCGATCTTCTTGGAGATCCTCTCCACTTGGAGCTGGCAGTTTGCGGTGTCGATGGTAGTCCACATCATAAATCTACAGAGCCAGGGGTTTACAGCATGGAAACAGGCCCTTCGGCCCAACTTGTCCATGTCGCCCTCTTCTTTTAAATGACTAAGCTAGTCCCAATTGCCCGTGTTTGGCCCATATCCCTCTATACCCATCTTACCCATGTCACTGTCTAAACACCTTTTAAAAGACAAAATTGTACCTGCCTCTACTACTACCCCTGGCAGCTTGTTCCAGACACTCGCCATCCTCTGTGTGAAAAAATTACCCCTCTGGACCCTTTTGGATCTCTCCCCTCTCACCTTAAACATATGTCCTCTAGTTTTACATTCCGCTACCTTTGGGAAAATATATTGACTATCTAGCCGATCTATGCCCCTTATTATTTTATGGACCTCTAAAGATCACCCCGAAGCCTCCTACGCTCCAGAGAAAAAATGTCCCAGTCTATCTAGCCTCTCTTTATAACTTACTAGTTTAATAATATCATTTCTATAATAGGGTGACCAGAACTGTACACAGTATTCCAAGTTTCGCCTTAACAATGACTTATACAACTTCAACAAGACGTCCCAACTCCTGTATTCAATGTTCTGATCAATGAAACCAAGCATGCCGAATGCCTCCTTCACCACTCTATACCTTACTTCTAATATTTAACAATACAAATAGCGATCATTTAAAATTACCTCTGTTTTCCTGACATCGCCCCTTTGCCATGACTTTATCAGATGCTCCCCACTCCTTGGCACGCCCTCGTTCCACACTGCCCCTGGTGTGCCCCTGCTTGCCTGGTCCCCTTCCATATTGCCACCTTGCCTTCATCAGTCCACCCCCATCTCCTGGCCTCACCTCTCAACCCACCCCTGGTTGGACTCCAGGCCTTTGCTTTGATGGCTGCAGCACAGTGCTGTCCAGATAGACACTGCTTTGTGGCACCGGGGGAAGGAGGCCCCTGTACCCCCAGGCACAGTATTGATCTGACTCGGTGACACAGGAGGGTCCATGGGTCCAGCAGCACGATGGTGTGGTAAAGACCAGCTCAGCATGGAGGTGGGGTGCAGGAACCGGTGTGCCCCATCAGAATGGTGAACAGGAGCAATGCAGCACTATGGCAGAAAGGCTTTATTGTGCTCACCTCAAAGTCTCTTGTGAACTAAGAACTGCCTTGTGCACACCATTCTTTCCCAACTGGGTTTCCATAGAATAAAATCCCTACAGTGCAGAAGAAGGCCATTCAGCCCATCGAGTCAGTACCGACACAGCCTTACCCAGCCCCCTACCCTGCTAGTCCTCCTGACACGAAGGGGCAATTTACCATGGCCAATCAACCTAACCGATATATTTTCCTGTTGGTGTGACGCAAGATTGGAAGGCATGATGGGATGCCAGCGAGCAGCTGTTTTAATGAGCATTCATGATATGCAAATTACATCCATGCCACCTGTTCGGGTACAACAAGGGCGAATTTAGTATGGCCAATGCACCTAACTAAGCAGGTCTTTCAGACTGTGGGGGGAAACCCACGCAGACACGGGGAGAACGTACAGACCCCGCACAGACAGTGACCCAAACCGGGAATCGAACCCGGGTCCCTGGCGCTGCGAGGCCGCAGTACTAACCACTGTGCCACCGTACCTTGTCTTTGTTAAAATGTTAACTGGCTTTCACTTGTGTGTTTAGTCCAAATTGAGTAGTGACTTAAAACAAAACTTTAAAACTGAACAGTTAATTTCAAAACCCGTTGTCTTGTTTGAGGATTTTATTGTAACTCACTTTTCTCTTACAGTTGTTTTCAGCTGAAATTAAGTCTCTGCAGCTGCAACATACTTTCTAAACCAATGAAATTTAAATGATCCAACAGAACTTTTGGTGGGTTAGTCAAGTTGCTCTTAAATCGATCCCATGCTGTCATCAGTCCACTTCCCATTTTTAAGGAATTAGGTTGAAGGAGAAGTTTATGCTGTGTCCACAAGATGGCAGCCAAGATCCATGAACCAAGGTGAACCTTTGATGCATTTAAATCAATTACAGTACGGTTTATTTGCTTAATAGAAAGTAAAAGAATTATTCGAACTGTTGTTACTAATACATAATTTATGATGTTGTACATCTTGAGTCGGAGGGTGGCGAGTGTCTGGAACAACCTGCCAGAGGTGGGTACAATTTTGTCTTTTAAAAAGCATTTGGACAGTTACATGGGTAAGATTGGTATAGTGGGATATGAGCCAAATATGAGCAGTTGGGATGAGTTTAATGGTAAAAATTGGGCGGCATGGACAAGTTGGGCCAAAGGGCCTGTTTCCATGTTGTAAACCTCTGACTCTGATTGCTTATTTATAAATAACGTGAACACCATTAATAAAGTTGCAAAAGGAAAGTGTAAAACAATTGCCTGAAGCATTGTTTAATAAAGCAAGGCAGGTCAGCAAGGCTGAGACCAGAACGTTGGCTTCATTTCTGAAGAAATGAATGGATGTTGTGATGGGAAGGAGAGTTTTGGGATCCTGCTCCTTCACCACGGTTTATCTTGTGTAAAAGGTCCTAGTGTCTTTCCCCTCTGCTCATATTCATAGAATCCCTACAGTGCAGAAGGAGGCCATTTGGCCCATCAGGTCTACACTGACTCTCTGACAGAGTATTTTACACAGGCCCTTTTTCCCCCCGGCCTATCCCCGTAACCCCGCATGTTTGCTATGGCCAATCCCCTTAATCTACACATCTTGGGACGCTAATGGGCAATTTTACCTTGGCCAATCCACCTAACCTGCACATCTTTGGAGTGTGGGAGGAAATCCAAGCAGGCACAGGGGAGGATATGCAAACTCCACACAGACAGGAACCCAAGGCCGGAATCGAACCTGGGTCCTTGACACTGAGGCAGCAGTGCTAACTTTATGGAGCAGTGCCACACTTTTATAGGAGATATATTATGGGAAATAATTCCCAGAAGCATTAATATCAATCAATATCTTGTGAATAAACACAAGCATGTTTGCCTTTTGAGAATTTCTCTCAAAACCCTGTCTCTTTAATTTTTATTGGATTGGATTAATGTGATTATTTTGTACTTCCTTGCCTCTATCTTGATTTTTCCATCAACTTTTTAGTTATTTTCCCTTTTGTTGAGTTTTACATTTATTTTCCCTTTTGTTGAGTTTTACATTTATTTTCCCTTTGAGTTTATTTGAGGTTTTTTTGATTCTTCCTAAAACATTTTTGCTTTATCTGGCCCCTATAGGTTCCAAGGGGTGGTGGGGTTTGGGGTGGAGGGTGGTGGGGAGGAAGGATAAGGATTCCACAGGTAACCATCCGCAGAACCATGCTGGTGTATTTTTCAGACTTTTTATTCTATCATGGGACATGGGTGTCGTTGGCTGGGCCAGAATTTTTATTGCCCATCTCTCGTTGCCCTTGGCAGTGGTCATGAGCAATCTTCTTGAACTGCTGCAGTTCCTGAGGTGTAGGTACGCCCACAGTGCTGTTAGGGAGGGAGTCTCAGGATTTCGACTCAGTGACAGTGAAGAAACAACGATAGATTATTAACTCAGGACGTTGTGAGGCTTGGAGGGGAATCTGCAGTTAGTGGTGTTCCCAGTGGTTGCTGCCTTTGTCCTTCCAGATGGTAGAGGTCACAGGTTTGGAAGGTGCTGTCGAAGGAAGCTTGGCGAGTTGGTACATTGTGTCTTGCAGATAATTTGAATCCTACAAGAGCTGGAAAATTAGACGAATTGTATGATCCTTTTCTGAATCATGTGGAATTTAACATCTGTCTATCTTTATGGAGCAGCTTCATTTTAATTTTTTTTTACTCATTCGTGGGACATGGGCGTCGTTGGTTGGCCAGCATTTATTGCCCATCCTGAGTTGCCCAAGGGCAGTTGAGAGTCAACCACATTGCTGTGGTTCTGGAGTCACTTGTAGGCCAGGCCAGGTAAAGAATAAGGCAGATTTCTTTCCGTAAAGGACATTAGTGAACCAGATGGATTTTTTTGACAATTGATAACAGTTTCAAGGCGACCAGAAGATTCTTAATTCCAGATATTTTTCATTGTATTAAAATTCCACCACCTGCAGTGGTGGGATTCAAACCTGGGCCCCCAGAACATTAACTGGGTTTCTGGATTAATAGTCCAGTGATGATACCACAAGGCCATCACCTCCCCTAGAGGCAGAAGTAGTAATGTAAGGTGGAAGTATTTAAATGAGGTCACATGTGACTGCCTGTTGTTCTCAGAGTGAGCAATGCATTCAGCTTACCTTCCATGTTTAGAAGACATGTCTATAAGAAGGAGGCTCGCAATTATATAACACTTTTCACAATCACAGGATATTTGAAATGTGTTGTGGTGATATCGTGCCTTTTGCCTTTAAGAAATGTATTGTGTTTGTGTCATGTTTTATGTGTAAAATTTAGCTCTGTTTACACGGTGCCGATCTGTCTGCTCCAGACAGCTCACCTGCTGAGGATGCAGAAGCATAATTGATGCTAGATATTGGGGTGTTTGTTTAAATCTGAGCTAATGCGGTGTGTTTATTTTCTGGGTTATCCCTGGGGTTTCAGAGTAAGGTTTAATTAGGTTGATTAGAGTGAATCATGTGAATGGGCGGAGCTAAACTCAGAGCCAAGAAGGCAATTTCTGCTTGGATCTGAATGGTACAGGATCTCTTGTCTCTGTCTCTCTCTGGAAACCATAGAATGGAACCTACTAGAAAATAGGTACATCTCTCCAGAGGTGCTCTGGAGGACCAACAGCCTGTGTACCAGCACATAAACCTGTTGATTGCCTACTGTTTTTGAGGAGGGGTTTACATCTGTGAGAAATATTGCTTAAATTGGAACTAATAGAGATAGGCTAGCAGTTAAGAATTGGATCTTATCATGTTTGTCACTGTATCTTGTCAGTTCGTAAAAGTTATGTTAATTCTTTTCTTTTTGTCATAGTTAAACTGCATTGTTAAATGAAGTTTGTTTTAATAAAAGCTTCCCAGTGGGTCAATAGAATTGACACCTGGAATGAAACACCTTATTCTCACACTATTGCCAAAATCATTGGGTTGGGTTCTAGGCTAACTTCAGAATAAACCTTGGGGTTTCTGAACTGGTCCCTAACATACCTTTCCTGATGACTGTGCAACTGTCACCTTGTCCCTTAAGCTACCCTTCTAGTGCGTACTGAGTCTCACTCGGGGTGGCAATGTAAATGTGAACTATCTGAGCTCCTTGGCAACAACAGAAGTATGTCGTTCCGGTCTGCCGCTGCTGGAGTTGCCCATGAGGATCCTGACATTCCAGGTCCCAAACTTCATTTTGAAGATGCCTGTGCGTGAGCTCTTTTAATGTGGGGTGGCCATTGTACATCAGCTACCACACGGGCTTGGCTTGACAGAGCAGAGCCTTGGTCCAGTGGCAAGGGGGTCCAAGATGACTGGAGACCAGGTTCCGCAATCTGGGCCTGGGACATACATGCACACATACTACTCCTGTCCTCCTTTCTCTTTCCCAATGGACCTCTCTGGGATTTATAAAGTTCAGAAGGGTGGCACTGGCCTATGGGACGATTTGGAAAAATCTGATTCTGTCCAGCACGTGGTGTCCTAGCTTTGCTTTACACTGGGTCCACTTCCTGCACTGGTATTAAAGTATTTCTTTTAACCACAAGATGGCATCCAAAACAAACGATTGCCTATGACAAGCAGGTTGAGGATTTTCTCGAAAGAATTAACAAGGTCCAGTTTACATTGAGAGTTAGCGATAGTGCACGTGATAATAGGAGGAGCAGATTCATGAATGTACATTGAAGCGCTATATCTTCGCATGAGATATTGTGGCGCAGTGGGTAACATCCCTGCCTCTTGAGCCAGAAGCTCTGGGTTCGAATCCCACCCCAGGACTTGATGGCTAAGGAGGGTGCGTTCATAAGGTGGCCAAAGAGGTAGATCTCAAACCTGCAAACCATCCAATGCACATCAGTGGCTGGAAGTAAGAGCGGGTGAGATTCCTGGTCAGTCATGTGATAGAAAAAGTATTGGAACCTCTACCATAGCTCCAGACTGCCACATGCACGTAAAGGTGTATGTTGCCACAGCAACCCAGACTCTCTGGGCATAATTTTCCAGCCCTGCCCACCACAGGAATTACAGCGGGCGGGACACGGACCCTGCAAAGGTCCATTGACCTCGGGCAGGAATTTTCAGCTTTGGGGCAGGGGCGGCCAGAAACTCCCATCCCAAGAGTGACCTGTAACACACCAACTACCATCATTACATAAGAAACCCTAAGTACAAACTCCTCATATCACTTATACAAGCAAAATAGCACAATGCAGAAGAACATGCACACACTTACATCCTTTAATATACCAACAGTCTCACAGCGCTTTACACAGGGAATCAGACAATAGGAGAAACGTTTAAGAAGACACTTGTTAAGGTGGACAACAGCATAGCAAGGCAGAAGGGGTTGAGAAGGGAGCTAAGAAGGAAAGTGTAGTGAACAATAACTGAAGACGCTGGCAGGAGTGGAACGGAAGGATGAATTCAGGGCTGGAGGACGTTGCAAGGGAAAAGTGATGAATGGCGATAGTGGGTGAGGGGCAGAGGGGTTTGTAAACTAAGCAGAGGATGTTGAAATCATTTTATTGGGTGCCAGCAGAACCAGTTGGTGAGTTCCAGGCTATGGAATTAATTAAGCTCTCTATGGGATAGGATACAAGTGGCAGAGTGTCGCGTGAGCTAAACTCTATTTAAGGTGAAACCTCAGATGGGTGTGGGAGAGTCTCAAGCTAATGAATGTGAGCTTCATATGTGGTGGAAATGAGGAAGGATATTTAATAATTGATATTTGGGGCATGATCTTAATATGTTGGACCCACTGTAGGCTCTGAAACTCAGTAATGCACAGACCAGGAACACTGTTCCACATGTTCATTAAAATCTCCAACAGAGCTAATTTGCATTAAGTACTCCTATTTCAACCAGACGTTGAAGTCACTGAGGGTGGAATGAGTTTAAATGATTGGAGATGTTTGCACACCTTACTGTCATTGGCAATGAATGAATGTAAGCAGCATGATCAATCTGCCCTGGCAGTAATATATCACCATTGCTTCACCATCACTGGGTCAATAGCCAGGAATTTCTTATCTAAAACCATCATGGAAAAATTGTCACCACAAGGACTGGTGGGTTGAAAGAGAAAGTCCACTATCTCAAGACAACTAGGGTTGGACATTAACTGGAGCCTTGCCAATGTTGTCTAAAACTAAAGGAAAACTCATGGTTGGACACATTGGGAGAATAGCTGAAGTTCTGATCATTCTCCCTTCATTTCACGATGAACCATAAACGTTATTTTTCAATTTTTTATTGAATCCATACCCAAATTCCAATTGAATCCAATTCATGATCCCCACAAGGGAGAAAAACCAGATCCAAACTGACATGAGGCATTACACCCCACCATGGGTTTGATCTGACACTTCCTGCAAAATGTTCCTGTCTCGCCTGCCACGGCAATCATAGCGGGCGGGGCAGGGCCATGCAAAGGTCCATTGATCTCAGGCAGGATTTTCCCGTCTTGAGGCAAGTGCGGCTGGAAAATCCCGCCCTTCAAGTTAGCCAAAAGGCCGAGGTAGCTTTGAAAAATTCCAATCAGGCAACGCCTCGGTTAAACCTCATCGGCTATCCTCATCATTGACTCGGGCCTAGCCTGAGAGATCAACCTGCCCGATCATTGACTCTCCCCTGAACCATAGACTCAACATCTCCTGATCCAGTTCAATCTCCAAACATCAACCTCATCTCTTACGCCCTCTCACCTCTTCCTTCAGGTCACACATTCTGGTGTGAGCAACCTTCAGATTAACAACATAAAAGCTGGGAGCTTTCCCATCTTCCTTTGGGCAATTAAATCCATGTTAAGTACTGGGATAATTTAAAAAAATGTAGGCCCCCTGCAGGATTATGCAACACATTGGGTTAACACTCAGTCCTTCACCTCTGGAACCTGACCTTCAGGGAGGGGTTGGGGAATGTGAACCGATACTGTCTGTGTTAGTTTTGTGGACCCACTTGACATGAACTGGGCCTTCTGGCAATCCAGTGTCTAGTTGATGCAGTTTCACAGTACCAAAATCTTCAGAAATTAGGTGGAATTTCAGCAGAGATGGACTGAGGATGGCCAGAGTGAGAAATGATGGTGCAGTTTGGAATGCCTTACCAAGATTTTGCACTTGGAATATAGTGTTCAATTTTGGTCGCCACACTACCAGAAGGATGTGGAGGCTTTGGAAAGGGTACAGAAAAAATTTACCAGGATGTTGCCTGGTATGGAGGGCATTAGCTATGAGGAGAGGTTGGAGAAACTTGATTTGCTCTCACTAAGACGATGGGGGTTGAGGGGCGACCTGATTGAAGTCTACAAGATTATGAGGGGCATGGACAAAGTGGATAGTCAGAAGCAGACGGGGCAGCACGGTAGCACAGTGGTTAGCACTGCTGCTTCACAGCTCCAGGGACCTGGGTTCGATTCCCCGGCTCGGGTCGCTGTCTGTGTGGAGTTTGCACATTCTCCCCGTGTCTGCGTGGGTTTCCTCCGGGTGCTCCGGTTTCCTCCCACAGTCCAAAGATGTGCGGGCTAGGTTGATTGGCCATTCTAAATTGCCCCTTAGTGTCCCGGGATGCATAGGTTAGAGGGGTTAGTGGGTAAATATGTAGGGATGTGTGGATAGGGCCTGCGTGGGATTGTGGTTGGTGCAGACTCGATGGGCCGAATGGCCTCTTTCTGCACTGTAGGATTCTATGATTCTTTTTCCCGGGTTGGAAGAGTCAATTACTAGGGGGCACAGGTTTAAGGTGCGAGGGGTAAGGTTTAAAGGAGATGTGCGAGGCAAGGTTTTTACCCAGAGGGTGGTGGGTGCCTGGAACTCGGTGCCGGGGGAGGTAGTGGAAGCAGATACGGTAGTGACTTTTAAGGAGCGTCTTGACAAATACATGAATAGGGTGGGAATAGAGGGCTATGGTTCCCGGAAGGGTAGGGGGTTTTAGTTCAGTCAGGCAGCATGGTCGGTGCAGGCTTGGAGGGCCGAAAGGCCTATTCCTGTGCTATAATTTTCTTTGTTCTTTGTTCTTTAAGATCACGTGGGGCGGCACGGTAGCACAGTGGTCAGCACTGCTGCTTCACAGCTCCAGGGACCTGGGTTCGATTCCCGGCTTGGGTCACTGTCTGTGTGGAGTTTGCACATTCTCTTCGTGTCTGCGTGGGTTTCCTCCGGGTGCTTTCCTCCCACAGTCCAAAGATGTGCGGGTTAGGTTGATTGGCTATGCTAAAATTGCCCCTTAGTGTCCTGGGATGCGTAGGTTAGAGGGATTAGTGGGTAAATATGTAGGGATATGGGGGTAGGGTCTGGGTGGGATTGTGGTCGGTGCAGACTCGATGGGCCGAATGGCCTTTCTCTGTGCTGTAGGGTTTCTAAGATTCTAAGATCAATTGGGAGGCATAGATTGAAAAGAGCAGAAGATGCTAGGAACACATGCAACAGGTCAGGCTGCATCTGTAAAGAGAGAAACGGCGTTAATGTTTTAGTACAATGAGCTTTCATCAGAAAATGGAAACCTTTCCTTTATTGGGTGAGGTATTGAACGCAAGAGCAGGGAGAGAATGCTGGAACTGTATAAAACACTGGTTTGGACACAACTGGAATTGTACAGTTCTGGTCACCATATTTCAGGAAGGACATAATTGCTCTGGAGACAGTGCAGAGGAGATTCACAAGAATGTTGCCAGGACTTGAAAATTGTAGCTACGAGGTGAGGTTGGACAGGCTAGGATTCTTTTCCTTAGAACAGAGTAAGAAGTAAGAAGAACTTCTTCACCCAGAGGGTGGTGGGTGTCTGGAATTCACTGTCTAATTTGGTTGTTGAGGCTGAAATGGTCAACTCATTTATAAGGTACCTGGATCTGCATCTGAGGTGCTGTAACCGGCAAGGCTATGAACCAGGTGCTGGAAAATGGGAGTGAAATGAGCGGATGGTTTCTTTCTTCTCTTTCATTTTGTTGGCGCAGACAGGATGGGCTGAATGGCCTCTTTTTGCACTGTAACATTTCTATGGTTCGAATAGGGGTGTTAATGGTTCGAGGAGAATAGAAAAATCTTCAATCAACATCTGATTTCAGAATGTAACAGGGGATTGGTCATGTGGTGCAGTGGTAGCGTCCCTATTTCTAGACCAGAAGCTTTGGGTTCGTGTCCAACACTAGGAATTGTTGGCCACGGAAGGAGCGTTCAATGTGGTTCAAACGTGGGAATCCTTGCAGCACTTCCCCACTATTCCCCGAAGGGCAAAAAATGATTGTCCTGATGAGTGCAAGATTGAAAACTTCCACAAAATGTCTTTTTTTCAGCAATATTCAAGTTCTGTCCTTAAAGAAATAGTGACGCTGGACAACGAAAAACGGACAAGTGCCCCATTCCCAGTCAGCGGTAGTCCTGATTCCTCACCTATTTGAGCACAAAAGTTCACCCAAAGTGTAAGTAAATCTCATACATTCCAATCTGAAAGCAATTCCTCAAAAAAAAGTAATTTTGAAAAATGCCATTTTGCAATTGATCATCTAAATAATTTGCTGAACTGCTAATTATCCACAGAAGAATCACAGACTCCCTACAGTGCAGAAGGAGGCCATTCGGCCCATTGAGTCTGCACCGACAACAGTCCCACCCAGGCCCCTCCTTGCAACCCCACATATTTACCCCGCTAATCCCTCTAACCTATGCATCCTGGGACACTAAGGGGCAATTTAACAAGGCCAATCAACCTAACCTGCACATCTTTGGACTGTGGGAGGAAACCGGAGTGCCCGGAGGAAACACACACAGACACAAGGAGAATATGCGAACTCCACACAGACAGTGACCCAAGCCGGGGAATCAAACCCAGGTCCCTGGAGCTGTGAGGCAGCAGTGCTAACCATTATGCCACCGTGCCACCCAGAAGCTATCCAATAATAATTCCTGCTATATCTTTGAGACAGTTACTTTGCTCCACTCTCTCGCTTTCTATTTAAAGCAAGGGATTAAAAATGTATTGGTTTGGGGTCAATTAGCAACATTAGTAGAAATGATTTCTGTTAAAAGCACACCGCTAATGTCCTTGTTCACAATGGGCAAGGTACAGACTATATTCAACCAGCCCATGCATGCAAAACTCAAAACACGGTGCCCAACACTGGATGTGAATCTGTGATGGGGTTATTTGTCTAAATGTTGTCCAAGGTTTGCTCAATCAATTAAGGCTGTCAGTTGGGATTGCAGTGTGGTACATTTGTATGTACCGGAAACTCAAAGTATTAAAACACAAGACCCTTTTCTTTGCAGACAGAAAGAACATGTAGACCCATTGCACCTCTTTCAGCTAAGCAAAATAAAAGTGATGGCCATTCATTGCTTCAGTCCTCAGGGTAATGCTGTGGTCAGTCAGAGTCAAGCTGCCTGGTTTGAATTTTCCAACAATGTTTGGCAGTTATCTGCCAGCCACCACTTACTGGTACACTCACTATGGCAATGCATCTACCAACCAAAGTCCGACTTGCCAACCAATCAGCGCTCTCTTCTCATACAGTGTAACATTGTTATTTTCCCCTGACATCGGTATTCTTATGATTGTCCTGATGAGTGCAAGATTGAAAACTTCAACTAAATGTCTATTTTTCAGCAATGCTCAAGTTCTGTCCACCCAAATGACTAAAAATAAAGATGTGTGGAAGAAAATGTCTTTGAAACGTGAATGCTGAGACAAATGCTTAAAATTCCATCTGCAGACCTTGAAACAAATTCAGAGGCGAATGTAACTGCAAAAGCAAAATTAATGCAAAAATGTGACATCCAGAAAAGAAAATGCCAGTATTTTGGCCATTTGATCGAAGTTGAAAAGATACAGGGATCTCTTCTTTCTGGACAGCAACAGAAAGAGGGGTGGAGCTCAGCATAGTTGGATGCCGGACATCATCGATGTGTAAGGATGGTGCAAGACAAACAGGTGTGACATACCAAGACAGCAGATACAATAATACAATTCCTACAGTGCAGAAGGAGGCCCTTTGGCCCATCGAGACAGCACCGACAACAATCCCACCCAGGTCCTATCCCCATAACCCCACTAATTCCCCTGTCACTAAGGGGCAATTTAGCATGGCCAATCAACCTAACCCACACATCTTTGGAGTGTGGGAGGAAACCGGAGCACCCAGAGGAAACCCACGCAGACACGGGGAGAACATGCGAACTCTGCACAGACTGAGGCTGGAATTGAACCCGGGTCCCTGGCACTGTGAGGCAATAGTGCTAACCACTGTGCCACCGTGCCACCCCGATCTCCTGGTAGGAGTAGCTACAAGGAGTAGCTACAAGCAACAGCAAAAATTTGCCTGCCATTCAACCTCTCTGACCCAGAAAGTGGGCAATTAACAGTGTGGAGTCTCTTCCTACAAAGTAGTGAATTTCTGGAGATTTTTAAGAAGTCAAAAGAAAACTTTACTTTTCCTTTCTGTCACATTATTTTTTCTCTCCCTTAATCCAATCTTTCTAATCCTGTGTGCGATTTGACATTCAGTTCACCTACTCTAATTACCCCCTGTCTCAGTCCTCCCTCTATTTATGTCTCAATCACTAATTCTCATTGATTAAGGAGATTCACTGTTGGTCTCATTGTTCATCAGAACCCTGATACCTTCACTGCACAGTAATCAGCTCACACTACCAGCAATTTACAGGACAAAAATACTTTGACCTGAATGATGCAGGATAAAATCTAACTAACCAGGCACTGAGTGAGATCCTCTGCTCCAGCAAATTCCAGCCCAATAGGGTCGGAAGAGGACAGAATTTTACTATTAAAATCTGGTATGTGTTCAAGTATGATCATTGGTGGGGACCAGATCAGAAACTCCAAGGTATTTTATGAAGTTAGCCTAGACCCCAACTTTTACATTTGATTTTGGCATTAGTGTAAGCATAAGGTGTTTCACTCCAGGTATGATTCAAGTGACCCACCAGGAAGCTTTTATCAAAACAAATTTTATTTAGGAACACAGTTGGAATATAACAAAAAGAATTAGCATGACTTTTTCAATTAACATACTTAACTAATCTATTGTTCCAATGTAAAGCAATATCTCCACAGACGTACACCCTTCTTCAGAATTAGTTAGCACAAAAAACAAGTATACTCACATGCTGTTAGATTTTTAGCCTTATAACACTTCTGGACAGTGATCCAGACAGCAGTTTCCAAACAGCAACTCTCAGTGAAAGAGACTTATCTCCTGGTAGATTCCAGTCTCCAATTTCAGACAGGGGAAAAGAGAGGCACTACTTTCTCTCAACTCCAAGCAGCATCTAAGCCTGAGTTCTCTGTGTAAGTCTAGCTCCAGCCAGTCATATGACCCTACCTGTCAGTTGACCTAATCAAGCCCTAATCTGCAAAATCCAGGCGAACACACTAAAAACAACAGAAGAGCATTAGTCCAAATGAAAACAAACATTGTGGCAATTAGGATCAATTATGTTGCTTCAGTAACAATAGAGGATGCTGGTTATAGACAGAGTGGCAGTGATAAAATGGAAGGGACTGCTAAAAACATCTTGCACAGAAACATGATTGAAATAGATTTTTTAAAGGCACAATATCATTACATGAGAGTTTCAGCAGCAGAAGGGTTGAGGCGAGGAGAGATATGCAATCTTATAGAGATGTAGGTAGGAACCCACGCTTACCATACTAATGATTCATGTTATATTACAGTTAAAAATAAGATTCAGAAACAGAACCCAAAATGGTAATTTTAAACAAAATACTTCAGAATCTGGAATAGAACATATTGGATCGATTCAGCAAGTCAGGGATTGGCTGAAATGAAAGGGAAAATGTTGCCATTTCAGGCTTCATCAGAATTGGGTTTGGTAAATCTTTGGCAAATCCTAGTTCTCTCTGTTTAACATTTTATATATCAAAAATTGAAAGTTAACACTCAAGTTTAATATTAAAGGAACAACTTGCATTGATAGAGTGCCTTTCTCATTCTCAAAATGTGGCAAAGTGCTTTACGACTGAAGAAGTATGTTGTGGGGAAAGTACCACTAGGTCAGGCTTGAAGGTTTCAAGAATACAGTTTTATTTTAACGAAGCTTCATAGAGAAAAGGCACTAACAAGCAGCAAAACCTTCTCTCAATGAGACAATAGGAGCAGTCCATCTTTATACCCTTTACACAATAGATGGACCGGATATCTAGCCATTATCACATCATTGTAATCAAGTAGGTGATCGATCGTTAACACATCATTATAAACAAATACAGACATGAACATGTTAACATCGCATTGTCTTATGAATGGATACATTTCCTATGTCAGTGGCTATCAATGGTTTTTAGTTTCGGTCTATTCATATAGTAATTTACAGTAATTGGTTTTCCTGCAGTTATGTATCCCCGATCCCACATGTAGCTAATCTCATTATCTACCCCTATTGTCCTTATCCTTAAGCCCTGGCTGGCTTCCTGTAGGATTTGATTCCTGCATGTTTAACTTTGAATAGCTGTCTGTCCTTTATGTTTTAATCTCAGGTGGTTGTCTGTACTGAAAGTCAGTGCCTGTTTAATGTCTCTTTCCCAGGTGACTGTTTGTGTGCCAGGCAACCATCTTATGTGTACCCATCTGTATATTTTTCCCACTTCAAAGTACATTTGAAGTTCAGTCAATGTTGTAATGTAGAAAGCAGAGTGATGATGGTTGAGGGGCAAGTGTTGGCCAGGACACCAGTGAAAATTCTCCTACTATTCCTTGAAAAGTGGCTTGGGTTTTTAAAAATTATTATTGTTCATTTGCGGGACATGGGCATCGCAGGCTAGCCAGTATTTATTGCCCATCCCTAGTTGCCCGAGGACAGTTGAAAGTCAACCACATTGCTGTGGCTCTGGAGTCACATGTAAGTCAGACCAGGTAAGGACAGCAGATTTCCTTCCCTAAAGGACATGAGTGAACCAGATGGGTTTTTCCAACAATTGACAATGGTTTCATGGTCATTAGTAGATTCTTAATTCCAGATTTTAAAAATTGAATTCAAATTTCACTACCTGCCGTGGTGGGATTCAAACCTAGGTCCCCGGAACATTAGTTAGTTTTCTGGATTAATGGTCTAGTGCTAATACCATTAGGCCATCGCCTCCACTTAGTGGACCCCTGAAGTCTTGAATTTAGGCAGAGCTTTTTCTTCACCTGAGAGGGCAGGTTAGGTCTAATGTCTCATCTGAAAGCCAGCGCTACTGAGAGTGCAGCATTCTCTCAGCCTGCATTGTGTGTTCGAACCTCTGGATTTGAACTCATGACCTTTTAACTCAAAAGTGAATGTGCTATCCCTGAGCCATGGTTGACACCAAAGGTCATGGAGAATAAAGGTTGTAGTGCAGCGTCTGACTGCAGCATATTGAACGGCATGGGGTTTGGAACATTTTCCTTCATTCTGTACAGCTTCTTTGAAGCACACCATGAAAAGGGAGCCTTCACAGTGCTTATGACAAGTGTCTTCCTTTGGACTTGTGTGATATATTTAAGTGGTTGCAGATTGCTTTACGAGCTGATCACATGATTTGATGGTGATGTCATTAGGGTGTTGCACAGGCTGCATTTTTATTTTCAGTTTGTAATCTGCGCAGAGAACATTTCTTAGAATAAATCTGTTGTTAATTTGAATTTATGTGTGTAAACCACTTTATTTTATTTTTGTTTAAAATCCACAACCCCTAACATAGTTAGGACATTACAGCTTGTCAAACAATGGCATCTCGAACTGCACATGGATATCTTTCCCTCCCTCAGGGACTCTGGAACACCTTTCATCCCTCCTCTACTCTCCACCAAAGATCTTACTTTGATTCCAGATTGGCCCAATCAACAACGGCCTCAAGCCTCTTGCCAAATGTGCATGGAACATCCTTCAGTAGAATTCTTTGATCTTGTCAAAGAAATCTTTGCGCAAGCTGGTCCTTCTGTACACAGACGCTCCCTCTCATCTGTGCTATTGTATTCTCTGAATCTTTGCCTTCTGAATCTATTCTTTTTGGTGTTCCTTGCTGTAGAGGGAGCACAGCGAATGTTTATCAGACTGATTCCTGGGACGGCAGGTCTGCCATATGAGGAGGGATTAAGTTGGTTCGGATGATTCATTGGAGTTAAGAAGAGTGAGAGGGGATTTCATAGAAACATAAAATTCTAAGAGGGTTAGACAGGATAGATTCAGAAAGAACGTTGCGGATAGTGAGAGAGTCCAGAACTAGGGGTCATAGTTTGAGGATCAGGGGTAAACCTTTTAAAACTGAGGTGAGGAGAAATTTCTTCACCCAGAGGGTGGTGAATGTGCGGAATTTACGACTACAGAAAGTAGTTGAGGCCAAAACGTTGTCTGATTTCAAGAAGGAATTTGATATAGATATTGGAGGTTAAAGGAATCAAGGGATATGAGGGGAAGGGAGGGGTCAGAATATTGATTTTGATGATCAGCCATGATCAAAATGAATGGCGGAGCAGGCTCAAAGGGCTGAATGGCCTACTCCTGCTTCTAGTTTCTATGTTTCTGTCTTGTGACACCGGAAACAACAGACTTCAACCATTGAAGAACGCAGAGATTTATCATGACAGTAATGGACAGGTTTACTGAAAATAATTCAGAGAGTGAAACAAGCATATCTCACTGGGAGTACGAAGCCATTATAACAGCTTCGAGATGAACAGAGATGGAACAAGCAGCACTGCTAGTGATTTTATTTTTACCATTTCCATCAACACTAGGAGAAATAAATTGGTTGCTGTTCACAAGGAGGAAAAGAAGCTGTGCGTTCAGCTACTCAGAGTCTATAATCAGCAAAGAGTAGGATCTCTTCTTGAAAGGACATTTTTCCCGACGGCAGACTTTGCAAGAACTTTGTCATATTAGATTGAAAGCACATTTCCTTCGAAATCAAGTTCTTTGTTAAACAGGAAAACAGTTTCTGCTGCACCTTAGTGCAATCAGGAAACAATGTACGTCACAGGCCTTTTTTATTTGAACGTAGGTTTGTCAAATCATTTACAATCAAAGCACCCAGCTTTCAAAGTGGAACTCATTGCCCATGAGGATGATGCAAGTGGAGACCATGAAGGGTTTCTAAAGGAAATTGGAGGGGCGTGTGAGGGAAATAAACTTGCAGTTATAGTGACGGAGCGGGGGAATGGGCCAACTGGATTGCTCTACAGAGAGCTGGGATGAACGCGATGGGCCAATCTGCCTCCTTTTATGTCTTATGACTTGGTAATACAAAATGACGCATCACTGGGACACTCAGCTGAGGTTATAACCATAAAATCCCTCTCACAGCATCTGTGAGTGCCATAATCGCCAGAACATACTGGCTGGAAATTTTACCGGCACGCCCGCTCCGGAATTGGGGCGGGCGAGGCTCGCAGGACAGCATTCTCCGTTGGCCTCGGGATTTTACGAGCTTCGGGTGGGTGAGGCGGTACAATTCCACAACTGCATATTGAAACTGGTATCATACACATGACAAATTTCTAACCGCTTAGAACATAGAACATTACAGCGCAGTACAGGCCCTTCGGCCCTCGATGTTGCGCCGACCAGTGAAACCAATCTAAAGCCCATCTAACCTACACTATTCCAATATCATCCATATGTTTACCCAATGACCATTTAAATGCCCTTAATGTTGGCGAGTCCACTACTGCTGCAGGCAGGGCATTCCACGCCCTTACTACACTCTGAGTGAAGAACCTACCTCTGACATCTGTCCTATATCTATCACCCCTCAATTTAAAGCTATGTCCCCTCGCGCTAGCCATCACCATCTGAGGAAAAAGGCTCTCACTGTCCACCCTATCCAATCCTCTGATCATCTTATATGCCTCTATTAAGTCACCTCTTAACCTTCTTCTCTCTAATGAAAACAGCCTCAAGTCCCTCAGCCTTTCCTCATAAGACCTTCCCACCATACCAGGCAACACCCTGGTAAATCTCCTCTGCACCCTTTTCAATGCTTCCACATCCTTCCTATAATGCAGCGACCAGAACTGTACGCAATACTCCAAGTGCGGCCGCACCAGAGCTTTGTACAGCTGCAACATGACCTCATGGCTCCGAAACTCAATCCCTCTACCAATAAAAGCTAACACACTGTGTGCCTTCTTAACAACCCTATCAACCTGGGTGCCAACTTTCAGGGATCTATACACATGGACACCGAGATCTCTGCTCATCCACACTACCAAGTATCTTACCATTAGCCCAGTACTCTGTATTCCTGTTACTCCTTCCTTCACAGGTCGGCTTGGAGGAAATCACAATAAATACAGTTAGTAAATCCATATAGCATTAAAATTTTTGGATGGGACACACACTTCTTATCCCATAAACCTAATTTTCCTTCCGTTACGATTTGTGTTAATTATTATGTCAATCCTATTCAGTTTTGCTATGTCAACTCTCGTGCTGCAGTCATGCATTCTGGTCAGTAGGTGGCCCTGTGAAGTAAGTCACTGAAGTATCTTTCTCACTCAGGTCGTGTTATGTGCTGGCACTCCAGATGTCATCAAGACAATTCAGAGTTCACTCGGAATAAGAAGGTATTAATTAATTAAGAGAAACTTGGTACAGAGGTTTGTAACCCTAGGCGGCCTTGGAGCAGCCTACCTAGCTATTCCCATCTTTACAATGCTTACTACATGACTTCCAGATGTATTCTGCCTGAGAGAGGACTCCACCCTCTGGGTGATCACTCACACTTGGTTCCCATTGGTCCCGCAAAGCCAGGTGAGCCTTTTCTGCTGTACTGTCTTAAAGAGACAGGCACCACAATCACTGCAGATCAAGCTTTGCATAGTCCTCTTTGGAAATAGTAATTATGTAAAGGTTCAGGTGCTGACAGACAGGAGTCAGAGATTGCACACATTCCTGCTGCAAAATGGAACTGAGTCACAGATGAGAGTCAGTCCAGGGGTTACGTAGACCTCACAGTCTGAAGTCAGAGATAGGAGACAGTGCAGAAGAGCAGAGGGGATACAGCAGGAGCAATCATTGGAAGCACGATGTACCCCAGCTGCAGGGAGCGGTAAGGGCTCTGTGCTTCCCCTAGTCTGGGCTTGCTCTCGCTTGTATGGGACAGGTTTGGCCTGTATGGAGACAAAACCAGGACATGTGATCAATGGGAATGGGGCAGAGGTCGGGTAATGTATGTCCCCTGTATGTAATGAGCCCTCCCCAGAAGAGACAGAGATTGGAGTGTGAGCGACAAGACGGGTGGAATTGTGGTTCTATGAAAGTCTGGTTGGGAGAGTAAGTATTGATATGTGTTCCCCAATGTGAGATCAGTGAAGAGAGTAGCCATTTGTGTACATGATGCTGTGCTGAGAGTTTGATAATGGAGGGAGTTGAGAGAGGACTTACCCTGGCAGAGTGAAAGAGATCATTCATCCGCTTCTGGCACTGAATGGTGCTTCGCGGGCTGACCTCCTGGGCAACAACCTCGCAGGACGGAGAGGTGAGGATGGTGTGCTTCTTTGAACCATCCCTGGGATGGAGCATATGCCAGTAGGCCTGGACTTCCCGGCTAAGAGCCTGGAGGGTCCTGGTGGTAAAAGCTGGTGCTGCCTTCTTCTTGAAGCTGCTAGTCTTTAGCTTTGGAGTTGCTGACATCCTGCACAGTCTGGTGAAGACCGGTGGGCTGAAGAAAGTGGGCTGGACTGGTTTTAAATACGGTGCCAGGACCTTCGAACCCACCAGCTGATGGCAGCCGGATGAGGCAGCTGCCGGCACACCAGGAGGGTCAGAGGAGGACTCTCCTGTGCATAATTAATGAGGTTCCAAGAACATAATCTTGAGTGGGATCCCGTTATTCCAGCCAATGGGAACGGCGCTGCTGGAACCACCAGCCATTGCACTTAGTCTCAAACATGGAGAATTGCAACCTTGGTTTTTCCTCACTAACAATTCCGAGTAGCTTAACTTCCAACTCGGAAAAAATTACTCTTCACTTTTGGAGATTTAAAGAAAGCCTCATACCAATTAAATTGTTGTTTTTCGCAAGTGTTTCTGAGGGTTTTTGACAGCAAAGTACACAGCAATTTCCAATCGACAATTGATTCAGTTTATCTCCCTCTGAACTGTTTCTTTTTCATTACTCACCCAATCGATTGAATTTGTTCTGTTGAGTCCTTGGTTTGCACTGAAGCTTGAAAGTTAAAGAGAATTGTTCTAGTTTTGTTCTGAGGATGGAATATCTTGATTCCCGGGTACACAATATCATTATTCTGGAATATACAATATCATGATTCAAGGTATACAATATCATGATTCAAGGTATACAATATCATGATTCAGGGGTACACAATATCATCATTCTGGAGTATACAATATCATAATTCAGGGGTATACAATATCACGATTTAGGAGTATACAATATCATGATTCAGATGGAGATTTTAGCCCCACCGTTTTTTTTAAATTACCCAAAGATTGTAGCTATATTGAGTTGTTGCCAAACTATTTCTAATTTAACTCTTCCAATTTTTCATCAGATTTGATAACGAATGGTTGAACAATGTGACATTTTCAGAGATGCTTTGATGGACAGAAGATATTGTTATATTGTGGACACAGTATGAATATAATGAGCCAACAACAAAGCACAGATCAAAGCGTTACGATAGTTGATGTTAAATTCAATATTAAATAACCTCAACAATAAAAGGGGTTATTCGTGACTTGGCCTTGTCTGATTTGAATGAATCTTTGTGCTCCCAGCCCAGAACCTGTTCCTTTCTAAAGCAGAACATCACCTTTGGGTGCTATTTTTATAATTCATACATGGTGCAAAAAGATAGGACTCATTCTTGGGGCACAAGATGAAAGGTGCTCGCTGCTCTCACATTTATATCAAGACTGCAAGATGAATGAAATCATTCTGTAGACCAATTTTGGACTATGAATGTAACAATCTCCGTCACGATAACTAACCCGATAAAACCCTGTGTCTGAGCAGTATCCTTTGTTACACAAGAAAGCCTGTCAATCCAAGTGGCCTTCTGAGATTTGAGCAATACCTGTGTATTTATTCTGAATGTTCAGCTACATTTCATTACATTGACTATTAACTTCAAGAACAATTAGGGATCGGCAATGAACTCTGACCTTGCTGTTGATGCCCACATCACATGACAAAATAACGAAAACATTATTTTCTCCAATTGTATTTGAAAGAAATCATAGAATTCCTACAGTGCAGAAGGCTGCATTTTGGCCCATCAAGCCTGCACCGACAACAATCCCATCCAGGCCCTATTTTTGTAGAACATATTTGCCCTGTTAGTCCCCCTGAGAATTAGGGGCAATTTAACATGGCCAATCAACCTAATCAACACATCCTTGGAGTGTTGGAGGAAACCGGAGCACCCAGAGGAAACCCACGCTAGACACGGGGAGAACATGCAGACTCCGCAGGCAGTCACCCGAGGCCAGAATCGAATCCGGATCCCTGGCGCTATGGGGCAGCAGTGTCCCTCCACTTAATTTTTGGACTATAAGTTTGCTTCAGTTGAGGACATGGAATTAGGAACATCTATCTCAATTTTACTCTGAGAATGTCTTGATGATAATTTTACATTGTCTGGGCACTAGATATATTTGCTCAGCTCTCACCACCAACTCCATTCAATGAGAGTTATCCCTAGGTAAGATAAACTGCTATCTATGGGATGTAGAATTTGAAGTATACAATAGATTGCTGATTAAGAATATAAGAATGTATAAGACTGGATCAAATCAAATGATGTATATGACCAGTCCCACTGTCTAGATATTATCAAACACTCCTCATGCCTCCCTCGTTAATTTTATCCCCAGGTACCTATCCATCTCTCTTGAAATTGCTGCTACAGTTAATCTCCTTTCTGCCTTTGGCTGTGCTTCCCGTACATTCATCAACGTCTGTGTAAAGTGCTTAAATCTAAATTGTCTTTTTGCACTTATAAATTCCAAGCCATTCTCCAGATTCATTGACTGAAAACAACAACTTGTATTTATATAATGGTTCAATTGAGAGAAATGTCCCATAGAACACCACAGTGGGGTAATTAAACAATGGACACCAAGCCAAAGAGGAAGATATTCACATATTCAGGGTCGGCAATGGTCTAGTGGTATTATCATCATACTATTAAACCAGAAACTCAGTTAATGTTCTGGGGACACAGGTTCGAATCCTGTCTACAGCAGCTGGTGGAATTTGAATTCAATAAAAAATATTTGGAATTAAGAATCTACTGATGACCATGAAACTTTGTTGATTGTCAGAAAATCCCATTTGGTTCATTAATGTCCTTTAGGGAAGGGAATCTTACCCAGTCTGGCCTGCATGTGATTCCAGAGCCACAGCAATGTGCTTGACTCTCAACTGCCTTCTGAGCAAGGGGAACTTGGGATGGGCAATAAATGCTGGCCAGCCAGCGATGCCCGTGTCCCACAGATGAATTAAAAAAATTAATGACCAATGGTTCAGTGAAAAAGGTTGCTTGTAAAATTTAAACCTGCTTTGATAAGTGATGGGGAAAATCTTGCAATAACTCCTTTCAGGGGCCAACTCCATTCCTTTGCCCCAGTTTAGACTCATCTGACTGTATTTCAGTCTGATCAGTTCAAACAGGATTTCTTCAGTTTTACACATCATTACCTCAGATGGATCACTCTAGCACAAATTAGTTTGAGGTTTTGGTTTCTGGTCATGTGACAAATATACCTTCTTTGCTTCAAGTAGTAATCTTTAGTTAGTTAAAAAGGTCATGTGACAAATGGGATGGGAAGAACTTTGAGCAGAGTTGAGACCTGCAGCATGGTGGCACTGCAGTTAACACTGCTGCCTCACAAAGCCAGGGATCCGGGTTCAACTCCCGGCTTGGGTCACTGTCTGAGTGGAGTCTACACGTTCTCCCCATGTCTGCATGGGTTTCCTCTGGGTGCTCCGGTTTCCTCCCACAGTCTGAAAGACATGCTGGTTAGGTGCATTGGCCATGCTAAATTCTCCCTCAGTGTACCCAAACAGGTGTCGGAGTGTGGTGACTCGGGGATTTTCACAGTAACTTCATTGCAATGCTAATGTAAGCCTACTTGTTGCACTTATAAATAAACTTTAATTTTAAAAAATGCCCATAAATGCTTTTGGATGATGCCAAAATTGTTTTCTTTACAAAAGTAGCAGCAAAAACTCTTCCAAACTCAGGCAGCCGTACTCTGTCTCCTACTTGCCAACACTCCCATCCAATGTGAGCAACATTACCAATTCATCTTCAATAGAAGATCAGGGATCAGGGGTTGTGGGGAAAAGGCAGGAGAATGGGGATGAGAAAAAAAATCAGCCATGATTGAACGGCAGAGCAGACTCGATGGGCCGAGTGGCCTAATTCTGCTCCTATGTCTTATGGTCTTAATACATTAAAACTGAAATCATCATTTTGTTGGTCTACAAATACCTTCTTTGTTTTATTCCATCCTATTTTTTGCAATCTCCTCGAGCCTTTAAGTCCCTTCCCACATGTTCTAGTTCTTGGAGTCCCATCCACCATCTTGAACATCTGTTCCCTCCAACACTGCTGCACAATAACATCATGTGTACGCCATCTACGAGATTCACCTCAACAGCTTGCAAGATTCCTCTGACAGCACCTTCCAAACCCGCGACCCACTTAGAAGGACAAGGCAACAGGCACGTGGGAGCACCGCCACTACCTGCAATTTCCTCTCCAATTCATGCACAGTTCTGCCTGGGAAACCTGTTACTGTTCCTTCACTGTCACTGGGTGAAAATCCGGGGACTCCCTCCCTCACAGCACTGTGGGTGTAGCTACACCAGAACGGACTGCAGCAGTTCAAGAAGGCAGCTCACCACCACCTTCTCAACTAAGGGTGGGTAATGATTGCTGAACTCGCTGATGAAGCCCATATCCCGTGACTGAATTAAAATGAAACATACTGATAATATACAGAAATGCAGGGAATATGTGACTAGATGTTCGATTCGTATATTTAGAGCTGCAGATTAACAGCTCTGGCAGATACATCGACCTCGCTGTGAACTGTGTGATAAGAATTATTATCGACCTATAATTGGTTGGGCTTTCTCTGTTTAAGCAATTAAAAAAACAGCAGGATCCAGGTTTATTGGACAAACCCTTTGAGCTGTGGTATATTTCTTGTTGGCTAATTTAGAAAATAGACTGATAATTCAGGATTTGCAAATGTGTCTTCCTGATGGAATCGTCGGTTTTTCTCCCAATGTTAATAACATTTTTCACACAAATTTAAACAAAAATAGTCCAGGTATTATACCAGAGGTATTCAGTTTGTAAATAATACAAACATTGTAATGGGACCATGACTAAAGATGCATATTAATACAAGAACTGCCAGTTTAATGAATAATTCAACATACCTCATTACAATAAAGCTGCTGAAGTAATTCCCTGAATGGTGTATCATAATTACATATTCTGTTGGCAGTTGTGTATAACTCTTGTTGTTTTAATAATCTGACTCTACCCTGACTTCTTTTACTGATTAACAAATGTGGGGCACAAAATTCAAATCTGTAGCACAGTCTCGACAGTTGACGCCCTCAGAGTGGAATGCAAGGTGGCACAATGGTTAGCACTGCTGCCTTACAACGCCAGGGACCTAGGTTCAATTCTGGCCTTGGGTCACTGTCTGTGTGGAGTTTCCACTTTCTCCTCGTGTCTGTGTGAGTTTCCTCCAGGTGCTCCGGTTTCCTCCCACAGTCCAAAGGTGTGCGGGTTAGGTTGATTGGTCATACTAAATTGACCCTAATGTCAGAGGGATTAGCAGGGTAAATGTGCGGGGTTACGGGAATAGGGCCTACATGGGATTATGGCCTCCTTCTGTACAGTAGGATTCTATGATTCACTCTACCTCATTCTATGTGGTTCTGTCATTCTCCCATGGCCACAGGGGCAGGATATACTCGGAGGTAGTCATGGAAGATTTGGGACATTGGCTGTAAGGTATGATTCAGCGAGCATGATTACATCAGGCTGTTGCTTATCTAGTCTGTGAGGCAGGTCTCCCAATTTTGGCCAAACCTCCAGATGTTAATGAGGTCAACTGGGTCGACAGTACCTTTGTTGTTTCCATTCCCGAGGTTGATGTTGGGTAATCCATCTGGTTTAACACTCATCCTATTTTCTGTAGAGGTTCGATATAGCTGAATGTCTTGCTCGGCCATTTGGGAGTCAACCAAATTGCCGTGGGTCTGGAGTCACATGTCGGTCAGACCAGACAAGGATGGCAGATTTCCTCCCGTGAAGAGCATGAGTAAACCAGGTGACTTTTACGACAATCTGGTAGTTTCACGGATAACATCACTGAGATGAGGTTTTTATTCTACACTTGTTAGTTAACTGAATTTAAATTCCCCAGTGGCCATGATGGGATTTGAACCCACATCTCTGGAGCATTTGTGTGAGCCGTTGGATTACTAGTCCAATAACATTCCCACCATAGTACTTTCATAATCATGAAGGAAAACATCAAATTTTGTCAGGAAATATTGAATTTTGGAGAAGATCAGCGAAGTATTTTTAAAATAGACCGACCGGCCAAAGGTGACTGAGGATGTAAATTCAATTACTGGCTGAATTGCTGAGAGACAGTAGAACCTCACCCTGATTCCAAGCAAAGATATTTCTAAAGTATAGAAATATTACGGAGACTTGGATGTCTCAGGGACAGGACTGGATACTCCAGGTGCCAGGATTCAGATGTTTCAGGAAGGACAGGGAGGGAGGCGAGAGAGGGGGTGGAGTGGCACTGCTGATCAGGGATAGTGTCACAGCTGTAGAGAAGGTGTATGCTGTGGAGGGATTGTCCACAGAGTCTCTGTGGGTGGAAGTTCAGAGTGGGAAGGGGTCGATCACTTTGCTGGGAGTTTTTTACAGGCCGCCCAATAGTAACAGGGAGGTGGAGGAGCAGATAGGGAAACAGATCCTGGAGAGATGCAGTAATAGCAGAGTTGTTATGATGGGAGACTTTAATTTCCCAAACATAGATTGTAATATCCCGAAGGTAAGGGGATTGGATGGGGAGGAGTTCGTTAGGTGTGTTCAGGAGGGTTTCCTGACACAGCATGTGGACAAGCCTACAAGAGGAGAGGCTGTACTTGATCTGATACTGACCAATGAACCTGGACAGGTGTCAGATCTCTCAATGGGAGAGCATCTTGGGGATAGCGATCATAACTCTATCTCCTTTATGCTTGCATTGGAAAAAGAGAGGATCAGGCAAGCTAGGAAAGCGTTTATATGGAATAAGGGGAAATATGAAGACATAAGGCAGCAAATTAGAGGAGTAAATTGGAAGGAGGTATTCTCGGGGAAATGTACTGAAGAGAGGTGGCAGTTTTTCAAGGAATGTCTGTCTAGAGTTCTACAGGACAATGTTCCGAGCAGACAGGGAGGTGTTGGTAGGTTAAAGGAACCATGGTGCACGAAAGCTGTGCGGGACCGAGTCGAGAAGAAAAGGAAAGCATACAAAAGGTTCAGAGAGCTTGGTGAAGATAGGGATCTAGATGAGTATACGGCTTGTAGGAAGGGACTAAAGAAGGAAATTAGGAGAGCCAGAAGGGGTCACGAGAAGGCCTTGGCAGGTAGGATTAAGGAAAACCCTAAGGCGTTCTATAAATATGTGAAGAGTAAAAGGATGAGACGTAAAGGAATAGGGCCTATAAAGGGTGAAGGCGGGAAAGTCTGTATGGAACCAGTAGAAATGGCAGAGGTGCTTAATGAGTATTTTGCCTCAGTTTTCACAGAGGAGAAGGACCTGGGTGGATGTACTGCGGGCTTGCGGTGGACTGAAAAGATTGAGTATGTGGACTTTAAGAAAGAGGTTGTGCTGGAATCTTTGAATCGTATCAAGATAGATAAGTCGCCGGGTCCGGATGGGATGTACCCCAGGTTACTGTGGGAGGCGAGGGAAGAGATTGCAGAGCCTCTGGCAATGATCTTTGCATCGTCGATGGAGACGGGAGAGGTGCCGGAGGATTGGAGGATTGCGGATGTAGTTCCTATTTTCAAGAAGGGGAATAGGGATAGCCCAGGAAATTACCGACCGGTGAGTCTAACCTCAGTGGTTGGTAAGCTGATGGAGAAGATCCTGAGGGACAAGATTTATGAGCATTTAGAGAGGTTCAGTATGCTCAAGAATACTCAGCATGGCTTTGTCAAAGGCAGATCGTGCCTTACGAGCCTGGTGGAGTTCTTCAAAAATGTGACGAAATACATTGACGAAGGGAAAGCGGTAGATGTGGTTTATATGGATTTTAGCAAGGTACTCGATAAGGTCCCCCATACAAGGCTTCTAGAAAAAGTGAGAGGGCATGGGACCCAAGGGGCTGCTGCCCGGTGGATCTAGAACTGTCTTGCCCAAAGGAGGCAGAGAGTGGGTATAGATGGATCTTTTTCTAAATGGAGGTCGGTCACCAGTGGTGTGCCCCAGGGATCTGTTCTGGGACCCTTGCTGTTTGTCATTTTCATAAATGACCTGGATGAGGAAGTGGAGGGATGGGTTGGTAAGTTTGCCAACGACACAAAGGTTGGTGGGGTTGTGGATAGTCTGGAGGGATGTCAGAAGTTACAGAGGGACATAGATAGGATGCAAGACTGGGCGGAGAAGTGGCAGATGGACTTCAACCCAGATAAATGCATAGTGGTCCATTTTGGCAGGTCAAATGGGATGAAGAAGTACAATATAAAGGGAAAGAGTCTTAGTACGGTAGAGGATCAGAAGGACCTTGGGGTCCGGGTCCATAGGACTCTAAAATTGGCCCCGCAGGTGGAGGAGGTGGTTAAGAAGGCGTATGGTGTGCTGGCCTTTATCAATCGAGGAATTGAGTTTAGGAGTCCGGGGATAATGATGCAGCTATATAAGACCCTCGTCAGACCCCACTTGGAGTACTGTGCTCAGTTCTGGTCGCCTCATTACAGGAAGGATGTGGAAAAGGTTGAAAGGGTGCAGAGACGATTTACAAGGATGTTGCCTGGACTGAGTGGCATGCCTTATGAGGATAGGCTGAGGGAGATCGGTCTTTTCTCCTTGGAGAAACGTAGGATGAGAGGAGACCTAATAGAGGTATATAAGATGTTGAGAGGCATAGATCGGGTGGACTCTCAGAGGCTTTTTCCCAGGGTGGAAATGGCTGCTACGAGAGGACACAGGTTTAAGGTGCTGGGGGGTAGGTACAGGGGAAATGTTAGGGGGAAGTTTTTCACACAGAGGGTGGTGGCCGAGTGGAATCGGCTGCCGTCAGTGGTGGTGGAGGCAAACTCAATAGGGTCTTTTAAGAGACTCCTGGATGAGTACCTGGGACTTAATAGGATGGAGGGTTATAGGTAGGCCTAGAAGGTAGGGATATGTTCGGCACAACTTGTGGGGCCGAAGGGCCTGTTTTGTGCTGTAGTTTTTCTATGTTTATATCCAGAAACTAATTGCCACCTCCATTGGAGACAATGGGACACAATGGGAGATGAGTATAGTCATATTCTGTGAGTAATGTCAAGATGGATTCGTGGATTTTATCCCAAGAGCGTGTGTGTGTGTTTGAACCAGGTGTCGGAAACTTTGTGACACCAAAGAAGAAGCCAGCAGCACATCTGCAAAAGCTTTCTTGCAGATATACCTTCACCTCTCGCTCTTTCTCGCTGATTGTGGAAGCCAAGTCAGCAAAGACCACAGCTGAAGTGATTAGAGGAAAGCTTCTCTGTTAAACTGGAGCATCACCAGATTCTCAAAACTGACTATTATCCTGCTGAAGTTAGTGCGACTGGAATCTTGAATCGCAATGGCCGCAACGCTAAATCGTCTAATCCTCACATGATTTGTGTACCTTGTTTTTACTTACTTACTTTGGACTCAGTTCTCACCTCCAATCTATACGAAGGTAGATCCATGTGTTTTACCATTTTCTTGCCTTTAGTGGTTAGTAAACTCACTCAATGTTTAACTCAAGATCCTTTTAAAACATAAATATTGCGACTGGGAAAAGGGAGGGAGGGATCCTTTCTAGATTAATCTTGTCAGAGAGGGTTGAATAAAGGGAGCCAGTTCATCCCTCCTCACCAGGGGCATAACAATTTGGGGATATCCCTCACAGATGATAACAAATTAAAGGATCAACAAATTTAGGGAATGTCACCTCGGGAACGGTCGTTACAAATTAGGGGTTTGTCCAGGATTTGTCCCTACAGATGAAATGAACAAATTAGACTGGGGAAAGTAAGTTGTCCCTTTGGAATCAATTCTAAAAAACTGTAAAAAGGCTTTTGTGAATTTATACTGTTAGACCTCACCAGGGGACTTCCTGACGCTACTGTTCCCCGGGTAGACCACAGTACAAGAATGAACAATAAAGGGGTTGGTATATAACAGAGCAAACTAACTTATTTCAGAATTAAGAACAGTTGGACTTCTGAAATGGAACCTGAATGGATAGGCCCATGGTGTAGCTGATATTGGGCCTCAAGCCTCGTTGTCATTGATCTGGTGAGCTGGTTTTTGGATGCTTCAGGCAGCTCATACATGTAGACATATGAATTAGCAGTAACAATAGGCCACTTGGCCCCATGAGCCACCTTCTCTATTTGAAAAGATCATAACTGATATGATTGTAATCCACATTCCCACCAATCCCCGATAACCTTTTACCCCCTTGCCTATCCGGAATTTATCTAGCTCTGTCTTAAAAAAATTCAAATAATCTGCTATTGAATATTTTTAAATCAGGACAGCGATTGACTTTCTACTGAAGGGAAGAGGATTGTCTGCCTGGTCTCGCGTATTCAATAATGATTGCCACTGGTGCGTCATTGGACCTTAACTGAGACACATTGCAGTCTAAATCCCCGATTGGAGCAAATATTTCCATGGAGTAATAGGACACCCATTAATTTGATTTGATTTGATTTGCTTTATTATTGTCACATGTATTAACATACAGTGAAAAGTATTGTTTCTTGCGCGCTATGCAGACTAAGCAAACCATTCTTAGAGAAGGAAACGGGAGAGTGCAGAATGTACTGTTACAGGCATTGTTAGGGTGTAGAGAAAGATCAACTTAATGCAAGGTAGGTCCATTCAAAAATCTGATGGCGGCAGGGAAGAAGCTGTTCTTGAGTCAGTTGGTACGCGACTTCAGATTTTTGTATCTTTTTCCCAACGGAAGAAGGTGGAAGAGAGAATGTCCGGGGTGCATGGGTTCCTTAATTATGTTGGCTGCTTTTCCAAGGTAGCGGGAAGTGCAGACAGTGATGCAAGCCCTTTTTGAACAGGTATTGACCGCACTACAAATCCCATTTTCCATTTAGGAACACTACCTGTCACAGTTGGAAATGCATGGGCAGTCCATCAAAGCCATGTAAATGAGTCCCAGGCTCCAAAATGGTTTAGGCCTCAGATTAATGACATTGTCCTGCCCACCACTCAACTGCTAATCACCCAATCACCAAGAACTACTCTTTGTTGTAACACAATCAAAGACTTTATAGTTGATTTATACACTTTGTTTATACTGAATAAAACAGACATCTCGAGGTGAGTCAAGTCTAGAATTACGTTGAACACCCTCATGTTTAGTAATTTTTATATATTTTTCCTCATTTTTCTTAACAATGTTGTAAAAGGTGCTGTCAACTCAAAGTGAGATTTGACATTTAATATTTAAGTAATAACTGAACTGCCTCTCCATTTGCAATTTGACAAAAAGAGATTCAGAGCAAAGAACTCTGTGGGATGAGAAACCCATTTGGCACTACCAGGCCAGAGCAAACGGGACACTGGGAACAATCCCTGGGCCTAAACAAGTAGGCCCAAGAGACAAAAATGCTGGAAAATCTCAGCAGGTCTGGCAGCATCTGTAAGGAGAGAAAAAAGCTGACATTTCGAATCCAGATGACCCTTTGATCCTTACAGATGCTGCCAGACCTGCTGAGATTTTCCAGCATTTTCTCTTTTGGTTTCAGATTCCAGCATCCGCAATTTCCTTTTATTAAGTAGGCCCAAGGCCTGATTGAAATTGGGCTCCTGGCCTCACCTGATTCGTTGGAGCCAGCTTTCGGCACCTGACCCATGTTTGGACATGGCTCGCTTATGCCAACAGCTGATCACAAATACTGAGGGCAATGTGTGAGAAGAGGAGAATGAGGTTCAGGTGGGGAGGGTAGAGGGGCGGGGGGAGGTGGGCAATGTGGAGAGGTTACATTGATCACAGTTGGGTTGTGACCCTCAGCATTGTAACAAAGCCAGGAGGAGCAGTCCTGTCCCTGAATGCTCCACATATATTTTTCTTCCCAAAGTAAACCTTCATCCTTAATCGGAAGACATTTGCAAAGCTATGGCAAAGAAAACTTGAGTGTAGTCGGCCCATAATTAGACACCAATTAACATAAAGGACCAAATGACTGATTCAACTAGCCACCAGGAATGCCTGAAATATTGCCTGATTGGGTTGGACATATTTCAGGAGTCTTTGGGTTTAGCTTTGAGAAATGGGTATTTTATGCTCTTGTTTTACACGAGATACAACTCGTCTTAAAATTCAGGTTTCCAAGATCAGGTTAAGGGGCATGTTGTGACTCAGCACTGCTACAGACCACCTTGATACTTACATCTATAATTAATGGCAAATCACTTCTGAATTCAGCTTCAAAAATTCCAACAATATATTGAAAAGATGCTGCATGGCAAACGGTGCAAGTGGAATATCTGAAAAACAAGGTCTCTTGAAACTACACTGGAATTTGTTTTTATGTGGAATGAAAAAGACATCTGAGATCTCATAGCCAGGCTTTGTGAATGCTTTCTGAATCATAGCGGAAGCTATTTTGAACACACTCAGATTTAAACTTCAAAGGGCTGCTTTTTATTAGATTTTTACCCATGTCCTGAAAGCGAAGCTCTTAGAATTCAATGCGACACATTATGGTTTGTAACATGATTATGGGTGATGTATAAATAATAAATCAGTCTGTAGCATGAGCTCTGAACTTTACAAGATGGGCATTAACATCTACCTTTAACTCCAAGTGAAACAGAGGGTTCCGGGTAAATACCACAGCTTGGAGACACGCCCATGTGATCCGGTGACCATGGAAAGAGAAACTCAAGCAGAAACCCATTGAAGTATAACGGACTTTGACCCAGAAGCAAGGGCAGTTAGAAAATGTTGTAATTACCTTAAAACATTACTTGCCAAGGTGGCCTGTAGCAGTGCTGAGTCACAACATGCCCCTTAGCCTGATCTTGGAAACCTGAATTTTAAGACAAGGAATTGTGTCTTGTGTAAAACAAGGGCATAAAGTACCCATTTCTCAAAGCTATACCCAAAGACTTCTGAAATATGTCCAACCCTATCGGGCAATATTTCAGGCATTCCTGGTGCCTGAGTCATTTATAGATTTGAAGAATCTATATATTCTTTTAATGTTTGAAAAGGACTTTCAAGAAATGTGCCATATAGGGGTGATCGCATGGATTGAACCCTGTTTATGTGGAAGCTACTGCCTACAGAAACCCAGCTAAGGCTATGAATGAAAGGGACTGGAATTCTGCTGGGAAGAATGTCAGAAACAGATACCATACAAGTGGAGTAAACTACCAACTAACACTGTGAGATAGTCTATTCCATTGTAATTTATAGTTTGTAAAGTACCATGATTTACCTGTTAATTTATGTTGGCTCTGACTTGTGTTAAAGTAAAAGTCAAAAAGAGTGAAATCTTGTCCTGTAATCTCTTCATGGCTTGGGCAGGGGGGGTGGGGGCTGGTGGTAGGAGTGGTCGCTCAGTAAATTTGTTCATTTTGCTTGATAGGTCCCCACGAGGAGAGAAACAATAGAAAGATGACTGAGCCTTTAGGGTCAGTTTTCATTGTTTACATTTTGTGGAGACATTGGGCGGGATTTTATGGCTAATCCCGAAACTGTAAAATCCCGCCCGAGGTCCATGGACCTTTCCATGATGCGTCCCTCACCCGCTCCGATTCCCGTGGTGGGCAGGGCAGTAAAATTCCAGCCATTATGTATAACTCATCATCAACTATGAGATTACAGAACAGGTCACCAGTTGCACTGTTCAAGCAATTTGCTGAATGCTGAAGTTTTTTTGGAATGATAATATCATGACACTTGAAAAATTGTAACCCAGAAAGGAGCTATTCTGACTAATTCTCAACAATTTTTAATCAGAATCCGGTGTCTAACTAAATAAAACCCCAATCCCCCTAAAATGGTGAAAGGTGTGAGTAATGTAAATGAACCTAATTTATTTTAAATTCTGATCATACATTTTGCAACCAGTCATGCCCACTTATGGGATATAAAGCAAATGTAAACATCTAGAAAAATAAATAGAGGTCTGTTACGTCAAATTTCTATCCATTTATCCAGTCCAGATTTCTGGTTGTACTTTGTATTGTAGCCAGAAATGACCATCAGATTTAGGCCTAATATTAATATAATTATGTACAATGGCATTGCCTGTGATTTTTCCAGGCAGTTATGTCAATACAGAGCTCAGCCATCAACCAGTCCACATGATGGCCTAGTGGTATTATCACAAGACTATCAATCCAGAAACTCAGCTAATGTTCTGGGGACCCGGGTTCGAATCCCTCCACGGCAGATGCTGGATTTTGAATGCAATAAAACAAAATCCGGAATTAAGAATCCACTGATGACCGTGAAACCATTGTCGATTGTTGGAGAAAACCCATTTGGTTCACTAACGTCCTTTAGGGAAAGAAATCTGCCGTCCTTACCTGGTCCAGAGCCACAGCAATGTGGTTGACTCTTAACCACCCTCCAAGGGCAACTAGGGATGGGCAATAAATGCTGGGCAGCCAACGATGCCCACGTCCCATGAATGAATAAGAAAAAAAATAAAATGGTGTGCAGCATCTGACAGTATGAAATACTTGAAAGATCAGCATTTATATGGCACATTTCACAACCATGGGATATCACAGAGCATTTTACAGCCAATTAAGTATTTTTGAAGTTAATCACCAGTGTAATGCAGGAAATGCAGCAGCCAATTTGTGCACAGCAAGCTCTCACTCACAGAAATGCAATAAACACCAGAGAAATCAACATCACTCAAATAACAGATCATTGATAAATATTGGCTCGGACACTTTAAGATAATTCCACTGGAGACCTTCAAAATTACATCTTTCACATCCACCTGAGAACAGAGCAGTTTAACATCTCATCGGGGAGGTAGTACCTCTGGCAGTACAGCCCTCCCTCAGTACTGCGCTGGAGTATCAGCTTAGAGTTTTGTGCTCAAGTCCTGAAGTGGGACTTGGGCTACCAACTTCTTGACTTGGAGGTGAGTGTGCTACCAGCTGGGCCATGGCTGTCTTTAAAAATGTTACTGGCATTTTGAAGCTACCTCTGATGTATTTCCTTTCTCACTGGGCAGTCCAATAAGAACCATTTTCTGGTGAGCACCCAGTGAAATCTTAGGAAAACTTGCGTACACTACGAAAATGAAATGAAATGAGGTCTGCATTATTGGTTGGGCAAATATCAAAAGCATATTGTTAAAGAGCAGCTGATTGAAAAATCTACCGTATTGGTCTGGAAGAAATATAAAACTGTCACACCTTAAGAAAAAATACATGTTACATGATGTGAGATCGAGCATATTAATGTAAGCAACATTACTGGATAGCCCATTTTCTCACAGATTGGTGATTTTTATGTTTAACTTGTAAGCAATCAGGAAGGTGTATCCTTCTGGCCAAAGGAAAACCATTTAATTCCAGAAGATAATAATCAAATGGAATGAAAACAGATTGACAAAACACAGGGACATGGGGGGAACACGTAACAAGAAATAAAATTATTCTGGCTGCAATCCTCCCAGTAAGGAGTCTAACAACACCAGGTTAAAGTCCAACAGGTTTATTTGGTAGCAAACGCCACTAGCTTTCGGGGCGCTGATTAGCTGTAAAGACTCGCATTCCAATCATTATTCATTATTCTGTAAATTGAGTTTGTGTCTTTATATGCCCTGTTTGTGAACAGAAACAGTCCAAAGATGTGCGGGTTAGGTTGATTGGCTATGCTAAAATTGTCCCTTAGTGTCCTGGGATGCGTAGATTAGAGGGATTAGCGGGTAAAATATGCAGGGATATGGGGGTAGGGCCTGGGTGGGATTATGGTCGGTGCAGACTCGATGGGCCGAATGGCCTATTTCTGTACTGTAGGGTTTCTATGATCTATGATCTTCTAAGAACTCCCACTCACCTGACGAGGGAGCAGCGCTCCGAAAGCTAGTGGCGTTTGCTACCAAATAAACCTGCTGGACTTTAACCTGGTGTTATGAGACTCCTTACTGCGTTTACCCCAGTCCAAAGCCGGCATCTCCACAGCAATCCTCCCAGTCAGGGATTTATAGGAAAGTAAATCTCTCTGGCTAGCTGGTGGGAACAAGGCGCTGTCTCAGTACACTCCATTTGAGGTCTGCTTAGATTGATGTTCTATTTAGTTTACAGATAAAACTAATCTTTAATGTTGCTGTCGGTATTGCAGCTTGTGTCACAAAGCAGGTTTAGGCACAGTGTCAATTATACTGCGGGAGGAAAGCGAGGCAGACAGATTGCATTTGTTTCACCCACCAGACTTTATTCAATGTGGCAGGAACCGTCCTGGTCGATTCGATCACGCTCTTTTAAAACGAGCTGGTGGGGCAGTAAGGTCGACGGGTGAATCCACCCACGGGTAGTCAAGGATGTCCGAGAGAAGCTTTCCATCACATTTTAATAATACCGTGATTCAGAATAAAATTCTCATCGGCTTAATTTGCGTGACAGATAAGGCACGGTGTTGTAGAGACAACAGGGCAAGCTAATGGACTGAGTGAATTAATACCTGTTCTCCTACAATTGCTTCTGTGCACAATTAACCTTGTTTCAACCAGGGAATGTTATTTATTGACAATGTAGAGCCAACATTAAAAGCAGCGTTCATCTCCTTCACTCTGACTCCTGTGGTGCAGCCGGCTCACTGAGAAAGTAAGAAATAATGTCATCGCCCAGCAGTTAATTGTGGAGATTTATATTCATTAACACACTGCTTTTTAGTGTTTCACCACAGCTTATGATTTTTATATAATTATAATTTTCATTTGTAGACAACTTTCTGCATGCATTTGCTTTCATGAGTTTAGAACATGTATCAAAAGAGTTTGTTCATTTTACATTTCATGAACATTTCACGGCAAATGCAGGATATTCGAGATTTATACTGTACCTCGCCACTCCAACAAAAAATTTATAAAGTGTTGTATGAAGGGGGCATGAGGGAGAATTCCTGGATTCCGAAGAGGGAAGACCTCTTGCTCTCATAACCCTTGGAAAAAAATCAGGACTAATCTCCTTCCAATAGACGCTCTGACTCCTCTGCTCTTAGAATTGTAGACTGGTTACAGCAAAGAAGGAGGCCATTTGCTCCATCTTGTCTGTACTGGCTCTTTGCGAGAGCAACTCGGCTAGTCCCACTCCCTTACCTTTTTGATCTGCAAATCTTCTCTCCACAAATAATTATCCAATTCCCTCGCGAATGAATCTGTTTCCACCACCCTCTCAGGCAGTGCATTCCAGATCCTAACACTCACTGTGTAAAAAAAAATTCACAAAATCACAGAATACTACAATGCAGAAGAGGCCCTTCAGCCCATCGAGTCCACACTGCGCATGAAAGGCCCTGACCTGCCTACCTAATCCCACTTGCCAGCACTTGGCCCATAGCCTTGAATGTTATGGTGTGCCAAGTACTCATCCAGGTACTTTTGAAAGGATGTGAGGCATCCCTCCTGCACCACCCTCCCAGGTAGTGCATTCCAGACCATCACCACCCTCTGGGTAAAACCATTTTTCCTCAAATCCCCCCTAAACCTCCGACCCCTCACTTTTAACTTGTGTCCCCTCGTAACCGACCCTTCACCTAAGGGGAACAGCTGTTTCTTCATGTCTCTGTTGGTTCTTTTGCCAATCACCTTAAATCAGAATCCTCCACCTCATGACTCTTTCGCCAGTGGGTGCAGTTTCTCCCTATTGACTGTGTCTATTACCCTCATGGTTTTGAGGGAAGAGTTACCTCTATCACCTCTTCCCTCAACCTTCTCATTAAGAAGAAGAACTGTAGCTTCTCCAATCTTTCCATGTGGCTGAAGTCCCTCCTCCCTGGGACCATTCTATCAAACCTTTTCTCTAATGCCTTCTAACAGTGCAGTATTTTATAAACATTCAGCAAAGTTTCCTTGCTTTTGTACTCTCCGTCCCTATTTATCAAGCTCAGGATTGTGCTGCATTCACTGCTTCGCAACCTGTCATTCCCACTTTCACTGCAGTGTTTCACGAAGGAGCAGCACTCCGAAAGCTCATGATACCAAATTAACCTGTTGGACTTTAACCTGGTGTCATGAGACTTCTTACTGTGCCCACCCCAGTCCAACGCTGGCATCTCCACATCATGTCTTTCAAGAAGGCGGCTCACACCACCTTCTGAAGGGCACCTAGGAATGGGCAATAAACGCTGGCCTAGCCAGCAATGCCCACATCCCAGAAATGGATTTAAAATAAAACATACCCCCCCCCTTCCCCAGGTCTTTTCCCCAGTCTATGATTACATGGTATACAAGTCTTGTTTGTTTCCAGACAGGAGTTGGAGACAGTCTTTGCCGCGAAGCTTTGTTTCCTTTTACAAGACCACGCTGGTCATGACACAGTGAGCACTGGGGACCACCTTCTGGTTCCGCCAGGTGAACATCTTCTTGAGTTCCCCTCTGAAGCTGTCGTGGAGCCAGGCATAAATGAATGCATTGTAACAGGTGGAACTCATGGCGAACCAGTGGCACAGCAGCTGGATCAGGTTGAAGTACTGCTTGTCGATCAGGTCAATGTCAATGTCCTTGATCACGTTGAAGAGGTGCAGAGGGAGCCAGCAGAGGCCAAAGACGGCCACCACCAACACCAGGAGGCGGAAGGTCTTCCTGCGCCTGGCCCGGTCCCACTCTGCCTGGGTTTGGGTGATGTTGCCGGGCACCACGCGGTTCTTCAGCTTGACCGAGATGCGCAGGTAGGACAGCGAGATGACCGAGAAGGGCAGCACGTAGGTGACCACCAGGGTGCTGTAGGCATAGACCAACCTGGGCTTCTCCATGCCAGTCCAGAACTCCTCACAGATGGTCAAGTCCTGGTGGAAGAACTCCACATGGTAGGTATGCACCAGGGCCGGGGCTGCCAGCAGACATGCCAAGAGCCAGATGGCAGCAAGCAGGTAGGCACAGGTAGGGATGGTGAGCCTGCGCTTGAGAGGGTGCACGGTGGCATAGTAGCGATCCACGGCGATGACCGTTAGGGTGAAGACAGACACAAACACTGTGACAGGCTGCATGAGGAACACAAAGTAACACATGAACCTGCCATAGATCCATCCCCTGGGCTCAAAGACATAAGCCAGGGTGAAGGGGACACAGGTAGCACACATCAGCATGTCTGAGAAAGCCAGGTTACCCAAGAGGAAGTTGGTGATATTGTGCATTTTCTTGGTCTTACAGATCACGTAGATTAACAAGTAGTTGCCAAAGATGCCGATGAAGACCACCAGCGCGTAGCAGGGGATGACCAGAGGCTTGAAGGACTGGATAAGCTGAATGCCCTGAAACTGAGAGGAGAGATTGCCCAATTCTTCCAGCGAGCTGTCTTTAGCGCTCAGGTTCTCCCAGTTGCTGCCCCAGTTTTGCCATCCTGCTGTTTTCTGTTCCATGGCTTTTCTTGGCGAGTTTCACTCCCCCCAAAGTGTCCACGATTGCCGGAGTCTGGAACCGTCTACTGGAACAAGAAGGAGCAAGAGCCGCTTCAATCCAATGAACGAGTCAAATAAAAGCAACTCCCCTCCCTCAATGAGCTTCACCCCCTCCTCTCCTACACCACAGCTATTGCCGAAAACTGGAGTTACTCGTTGCAACTGCGAATTCTTTACATTAAGCACGGCTTGAATAAATAATGCAATCTCTCTCTTTCTCTCTATATCATAATTTGCCCCTAAGTTACAATGTTTGCCACGGGAGAGACGATCAACTTTGTCTATTTCTTTTAACGATTTGTAAATTACTCCTCAATCTCACACATACACACTCCCCTTGTAAATTACTTACGATTTTCTCTCCACACACTGGACATAAGTGAATCCACGAATTTCTTATTCCTTTTGTCTTGCTGCCCTCTGTGTGTGTAAAAAAAAATCAGCTGGAGTATACTGGGGCACCGAGAGAGAGGAAGAGAGAGGGTCTCCCAGTCCTAGCACCTAGCTCACTCTCTGCCTTTCTCGGTTCCTGTGAATAGTTGAGGCTGGAACGTAAGAAACGTCTGGTGAGAAATGCACTGCTTGACGTTACCAAGACATCAGCGGTCTGTCGGGTCATTGTGTGTGTGTCTTTCATTATTTAGCTTAGTCCTGTTTTCACCCTTTACCTCGGGTCTCCTTGTGCGCACAGTCAGCCTCTACCCCCTCCTCTCCTGGACAATTTGCAAATATGTTTTATCTTCTGACTTATTGATTTCGAACTAACTGCCCTTCCCAGTCTTCCACAACACCAAGTTTATTGCTTAAAGGTGCTACAATTTAAAACAAATCAATGGAAGTCGCTGTCACTTCAAAAAAAAGCTACGTGCAAATCAACAGTAAAATAAGAAGTCTCACAACACCAGGTTAAAGTCCAACAGGTTTATTTGGAATCATGAGCTTTCAGAACTCTGCTCCTTCATCAGGTAAATGGATTTGATTTGATTTATTATTGTTACATATATTAACATACAGTGAAAAGTGTTGTTTCTTGCGCACTATACAGACAAAGCATACCGTTCAAAGAGAAAGAAAGGAGAGAGTGCAGAATGTAGTGTTACAGTCATAGCTAGGATGTAGAAAAAGATCAACTTAATGCAAGGTAAGTCCATTCAAAAGTCTGGCAGCAGTAGGGAAGAAGCTGTTCTTGAGTCGGTTGGTACATGACCTCAGACTTTTGTATCTTTTTCCCAAAGGAAGAAGGTGGAAGAGAGAATGTCCGGGGTGCGTGGGGTCCTTAATTATGCTGGCTGCTTTGCCAAGGCAGCTGGAAGTGTAGACAGAGGGCCCGATTTTACCAAAACTTCTCGCCCGTTTTCGGGTGCAAAATCACGGTAAAGTTGGGCGTCGGGCACCATGATCTGCACCCGATTCCGAGCAGATCGCGGCTTTACCGACACCCGATTCGGGCATGGGTCCAGCCTGCGCCCGAATCGGGCGGCCCGATGATTTAAAAGCATTAACATGCATTTAAATCGACTTTATGAACTGCACGCCCAACCCCACCACCAAATCCCACTTTACCGTCTTCTGGTCCATTCCGAATCCACGCTTTTAGCGACCTGCAGAATAAAAGTCCGAAGCGGATTTCTATTCTGCAGGGGAACCTCCGAAGCTCTCGCTGCCCTTGTGAAGTCACCATCCTCCTCGACCATCCTTTGCGGACCCCCCCCCCCCCCCCCGCTAACCACCCCGGCAGACCTACCCCCCCCCGGATCAGCTCCCCTTGGGAGGCAGGCCCCCCCGGTAGACCCCCCGCCCCGGGATCAGACCCCCCTGGGAGGCAGGCCCCTCTCGGCAGAGCACACCCCAAGGCTACCTCGATCGCTGGTGTCCCTCCACCATCCTTCCGTTAGCAAGATAAGCTGTATGTTCCTCAGCTAGATCCACTTTGGTCAACTCAAAGATGGTCCTTCTGCCTTGTGGGGCCATCTGGCTCACCAAGTCAGTTACAATACTGCGTTCAGCATCTACTGAACCATCTTGGATACAAAGGTTAATGAATGGTACTGGTCGATCTTCCTGGTGTTATCAGCACTGTAACATCAGGAATGGCTGCCGATACCAAGGATATAATTTTTAGCATAAGCAAGGCTCACATGCAGAACCCTAATGCCATTATCCTTTGTATCCAAGATGGTTCAGTAGATGCTGAATGCAGTATTGTAACTGACTTGGTGAGCCAGATGGACCCGTCACACCCCCTCTCCTCCTCCCACCCAACCCCACCCCCCAGAAGGTGACCTGGGTCCCGCCCCCTCCTCCTCCCATCCCCCTCCCCCCTCCCCCCCCCCGAGGGTGATCTGGGTCCCACCCCGTCTCCTCCTCCCCCCCCCACCCCCCAAGATGATCTGTGTCAGAGAGCCGCTCTCTCTGCTTTTTTCTCCCCGCCCGGGCACGCTGCTTCGGATTTTTTTCGAAGTGCGCATGCGCAGTTCAGAGCTCCGATCGTTCCGGCAGCGCTAAGCCCCGCCCACAGCACGAATCGGACCGGAGCCGGAAAAACGTGTATGGGCGCGCTGGAAAGAGGATTCCAGGCTCGGATCTATTTGACACCCAGATTCGGCACTTAGACTCAAAATGGTAAAATCAGGCCCAGAGTCAATGGATGGGAGGCTGGTTTGCGTGATGGATTGAGCTACATTCACGACCTTTTGTCTTGGGAGAGGTAGGTTTCACAAACGCCACTCACCTGATGAAGGAGCAGTGCTCCAAAAGCTCGTGATTCCAAATTAACCTGTTGGATTTTAACCTGGTGTTGTGAGACTTCTTACTGTGCCCACCCCAGTCCAACGCCGGTGTCTCCACACAACAGTAAACTAGGAATATATCAATTAGGAGCAGAAATAAGGCCACTTTGGGGAGGCAGTAGCATAGTGTATTGTCGCTGGACTAGTAATCCAGAGACCCAGTGTAATACTCTGGGGACCTGGGTTTGAATCCCACCATGACAGATGGTGAAATTTGAATTCAATAAAAATCTGGAATTAAAAGCTAATTAAATTAAATTAAAGTAAATTGAATGACCACACAACCCTCTGTTTCACTAATGTCCTTTAGGGAAGGAAATCTGCCATTCTTACCTGGTCTGGCCGACATGTGATTCCAGAGCCACAGCAATGTGGTTGACTCTTAACTACCCTCTGAGATGGGCAATAAGTGCTGTCCCAGCCAGCAACGCCCACACCCCATGAATGAATTTTAAAAATTTGGTCTCTCATGCCTGCTCTGCCATTCAAGAAGATCATGGCTGATCTAATTGTGACATCAACTCCACATTCCTGCCTCCCCTGATAACCTTTCACCCTCTTGTTAATCAATAATCTATCTAGCTCTCAAAGTCTCTGCTTCCACTTCTTTTTGAAGAAGAGAGTTCCAAAGATTCACAATCCTCTGAAAGTCAAAATTCTCCTCATCTCCTCGAGTCCTTACTTTAAACGGTGACCTCAAGTTTTAGATTCTTCCATAAGAGGAAAGGTCCTTTGAAAATCGCTCCCAAGCAAGTATGGGTTTAGAGAATGGCCATTGAAAACAAGAGCAGAGCCTATTAGGAATGTTTCATATATTAGAGTCATTGAAGAAAAACATGGAAAGAATCAATAAGGACACCAGATTATTAGAAATAAGGGCTGCAGATAAATGGGAACATCACCACCTGCAAGTTCCCCTCCAAGCCAATCACCATCCTGACTTGGAAATATATCGCCATTCCTTCGCAGTCGCTGGGTCAAAATCCTGGAATTCCCTCCCGAACGGCATTGTGGGTCAACCCACAGAGCATAGACTGCAGCGATTCAAGAAGGCAGCTCACCACCACCTTTTATTGATGCATGATAAAAAGCATTCTTTTTGGTTGTATCACAGCTTGGTATGGCTCCTGCTCTGCCCAAGACCACAAGGAACTACAAAAGGTCATGAATATAGCCCAATCCATCACGCAAACCAGCCTCCCATCCAGTGACTCTGTCTACACTTCCCGCTGCCTCGGCAAAGCAGCCAGCATAATTAAGGACCCCACGCACCCCGGACATTCTCTCTTCCACCTTCTTCCTTCGGGAAAAAGATACAAAAGTCTGAGGTCACGTACCAACCAACTCAAGAACAGCTTCTTCCCTGCTGCTGTCAGACTTTTGAATGGACTTACCTTGCATTAAGTTGATCTTTCTCTACACCCTAGCTATGACTGCAACACTACATTCTGCACTCTCTCCTTTCTTTCTCTATGAACAGTATGGTTTGTCTGTATAGCACGCAAGAAACAATACTTTTCACTGTATGTTAATACATGTGACAATAATAAATCAAATCAAATCAAATCAAATCAAACCTTCTCAAGGGCAACTCGGGATGGGCAATAAATACTGGCCAGCCAGCGATGCCAATGTCCCATGAGTGAAAAAAATAAGGGCAGCAGTAAGCCATTCCCCCACCCACCATCAGAATTCTCCACTTTTCATTATGATCACGGTTGACCTGACCTAGGCCTCAACTCCACTTTCCTACCTGTTCCCCATTATCTTTAACTCTCCTATAGTTCAAACCCCTGCCTACCTCGGCCTTGACTATATTCAATGACACAACCTCCACGGCTCTCTGGGGTAAAGAATTCTCACGGTTAACAACACTCTGAACGGAGAAATTCCTCCTCACTGTCATCTGTGATTCCTTTTCATGAGCTACGCTGCCGAGTTCTAAATTCCTCTACAAGAGGAAACATCCTCTCAGCACCTACCCAGAGAAGCTCCTTTAGTGTTATTGTTTCAATAAGGTCGCTTTTTAATGTTGTGAACTCCAGTCAAAGTAAGGCCCAACCTGATCAACCCATCCTTAATCCCTAATGAACTCCTGCCTCGTTAACCCTGGTGAGATTCAGAGAGAGCAAGAAAAAGACCCACACACCAGCAGATAGACCCACACACTGGCAGATAGACCCACACACTGGCAGATAGACCCACACACTGGCAGATAAACATACACACTGGCAGATAGACCCACACACTGGCAGATAGACCCACACACTGGCAGATAAACATACAAACTGGTAGATAAACCAACACACTGGCAGATAAGCCCACACATTGGCAGATAAACATAAACAATGGCAGATAAACATACACACTGGCAGATAAACATGCACACTGGCAGATAAGCCCACACACTGGCAGATAAACATACACACTGGCAGATAAGCCCACACACTGGCAGATAAACTCACACACTGGCAGATAAACTCACACACTGGCAGATAGACCCACACACTGGCAGATAAACTCACACACTGGCAGATAGACCCACACACTGGCAGATAAACATACAAACTGGTAGATAAACCAACACACTGGCAGATAAGCCCACACATTGGCAGATAAACATAAACAATGGCAGATAAACATACACACTGGCAGATAAACATGCACATTGGCAGATAAACCCACACACTGGCAGATAAAGATAGATTTCAGGACTAAATCTTCGATGAGCTGCCACATTGCATATGATAATCACTAACCCACCAAGATTCCCTGGGCATCTCGAAATGTGAACCAGTTAGATTATTTTTTCCCACCTTTGCAGGTTAACTTCCTCATGATAATCTGGGACACAATTAACTGACATTTATAAAGGTATGGGCTAATAAATGCAGAGAAAGAAGGAGAATCCACACCATGAATTTTCCCATCGAATTCCCTGAATGAGGGACGTTTGTTGACCTTGTTAAAGTAAGGATTTTGTTTTCGCAGATTGCAAAATTTTTGAAATGTACAATTAATATTGATTTATTTTCTGTTACATATGCATGCTTGTTTCTCAGATGTAATGCGAGGCAGTTAGGACAAAAGTGGATAAAGATTTTACATTAAAATATTGACCCGGCCAATGTTAATGTTAAATAAAAGCAAATGACTGCAGATGCTGGAATCTGAAACAAAAACAGAAAATGCTGGAAAATCTCAGCAAGTCTAACAGCATCTGTGGAGAGAGAATAGAGCCAATGTTTCAAGTCTAGATTATGCTTCATCAGAACAATGTTAATGTTGCTTCGGTTCAGCATTTTGTGTGAACTGTGAGATGTTTGTTTCTGGTTTGATATTCCAACACTGCCAGCAGGAGGTCATTTCAGAACATGATATATATCCATTGTGATTAATGATGAAACAGAACAATTCATTGAAAATGATAATCTGCTGCAGGTCACTGGAACTGAGGAATTTTGAGGTGATTGGTTTGGAACATATTCCTGCTGATATATTCTGTGTCTAAAATGAGCTTTCCACATCTTTTGTGCACCTTTAGGTGCTTTATCCAGGAGCCTATTGTTTTAGTTGCGCACGTGATTTGTTATAAAGATCAAAAGTAATGATGGAATTTATTTTCCATTATTGTTGCTTCTGTTTGGTGACTTTAGTAGGCGATGATTAAGGTAGCGATTCCTTTGTAACTATGTGAGGCAGGGAAATACCAATTGTTTCAACTTATAGGCATTAGATGAAGTGGAAATGGTTGACAGCTTCAAGCTTCTAGATGTCCAGATCACCAACGAGCTGGTCCCTCCATGCCGATGCTATAGTTAAGAAAGCCTAGCAGTGCCTCTACTTTCTCAGGAGGTTAAAGAAATTGGGCATGTCTGCTATGACTCTCACCAACTTTTACAGATGCACCGTAGAAAGCATCCTTTCCAGATGGCAACTAGAGGTGAGAGGGGAGAGATACAAAAGTGTCCAGAGGGGCAATTTTTTCACAGAGGCTAGTGAGTGTCTGGAACAAGCTGCCAGAGGTAATAGTAGAGACGGGTACAATTTTGTCTTTTAAAGAGCATTTAGATAGTTATATGGGTACAATGGGTAAAGAGGGATATGGGCCAAATGCGGGCAATTGGGATTTGTTCAGGAGTTTTTAAAAAAAAGGGCAGCATGGACAAGTTGGGCCGAAGGGCCTGTTTCCATGCTGTAAACCTCTATGACTCTATGTATCACAGCTTGGTATGGCTCCTGCTCTGGCCAAGACCACAAGAAACTACACAATGAACGAAGCCCAGGCCATCACTCAAACCAGCCTCCCATCCATTGACTCTGTCTACACTTCCAACTGCCTCAGAAAAGCAGCCAGCATAATCAAGGACCCCACGCACCCCGGACATTCTCTCTTCCACCTTCTTCCATTGGAAAAAACATACAAAAGTCTGAGGTCACGTTCCAACCAACTCAACAACAGCTTCTTCCCTGCTGCCATCAGACTTTTAAAAGGACATACCTTATATGAAGTTGATCTTTCTCCACGCTCTAGCTACGACTGTAACACTATATTCTGCACCCTCTCCCCTCCTTCTCCCCTATGTACTCTATGAATGGTATGCTTTGTCTGTATAGCGCACAAAAAACAATACTTTTCACTGCATCCCAATGCATGTGACAGTAATAAATCAAATCAAAATTATATATGTCAAAGGCACAGGGTTACCATTATTACAATATTATTTATAAAACTCTGGTTAAGCCTTTCTTAAATTATTGTGTTCCATTCCAGGAAGCATACTTTAAAAAGGATATCCAGGCTTTGCAGAGGGTCTGAAGAGATTTATTGATACTGGGGAACTCCAATGATATTGTGAGACTGGTGAAGCTGGGGATGTTGTCTTGTGAGTACAAAGGGGTTGTGGGGGATTTGACGGAGCTGTTCAAGATTATAAACCGTTTTGATAGAGTAACTAATCATTTCCAATGTCAGGTAATCAGAGGACACAGATTTCATCTAATTGACTAAAGAACTAGAAGCGACACAAAGGGATTTTTTTGACACAGTGAGTTATGATCTGAAATGCACTGCCTGAAAGGGCGGTAGAAGCAGGTTCAATACCAGCTTTCAAAAGATCATTGAATGAATACCTGAAGGGAAAATGTGGTGATTGTTCCTTTAAGGGCAACACAGCCGAGTAAGGGTCACCTGGCTTGGATGACTAATTGGGACTCAGAGTGGGGAATCACCCCAGGGGGAGGAGCTCCCCTAGGCAGAGGTGTTTTCGAGCTCGCTGCAAACATGCTGCTGCTCTTGAAGATCACTAAATAAATCCCTTTTGTCACAAATGGAGTCTCTGAAAGTGCATCGTTACAGACAAAGAGTACAATGGGTTGAATTTTCCACTCCCCCTGCCAGCGGGTATATGAAAAGACTGTAGATCCAGTAAAGTTAAAAATGATTTCATAAAAGAAAATAATTTTTACAAGAAAGAATGCTCTCTTGGAGTTCAGCTGGGAAATATAATCCCTGATAGAAAATACGTAGACTTAAATTTGTGTATAACTCCACACACTGACATGGCCTGCAGTTCAGGTTACAATTCATAAATACAATGTAACATTCAGAATGAATTATTATGTACTACACCATTTTGTAAAAGTGTGTTGATTGTCTCGGTTATAATTATGTTTTGTTTATGCATTAATTAATCACAGACTCCCTCTGTTAACCTCAGGCTAGACCATTACTTGAACACAATGTTCTGTTTATCACAGTTCTCAGTCTTACAGTTCCGCTGCTGACTTCATCAGGCCATTCGTTCACCTTCTGGCTTTTATGGGCTGACTCTCTACATTGGCCCTCGCTTAAACCCTCGCTGTACTTGGGCAATGCTGTCACTCATCTTTTGGGTTGCCTTGCCCTCGTTGATTTCATGAAACAAGGGCAGCTCATATTCAGACTTACTCACTCCAGGAAAGATCAGCAAATCCAGTAAAGAATTCAAGAGCAACCTTGTTCTCCCAGAGAGAATGTGGAACTTTCCATCAGATGAGGTGCTCCCATTCGATGTCTTTCAGGGGAGGTCGAATAAGCGCATGAGGGGAGAAAGGAATCAAAGGATTTTGCAGATGGAGTTACATGAAGTGGGGCGGCATGGTGACGCAGTGATTAACACTGCTGTCTCACAGCGACAGGGTCCTGGGTTCAATTCCAGTCTCGGGCGACTGTGTGGAGTTTGCACTTTCTACTCCTGTTTGCGTGGCTTTCCTCCTCCAGTTTCCTCCCACAGTCCAACAATGTGCGATTAGGTTGATTGGCCTTGGTAAATTGCCCCTTAGTGCCAGGGGGACTAGCAGGGTACGGGGATAGGGCTTGGGGGGGATTATTGTCGGTGCTGGCTCTCTGGGCCAAATGGCCTCTTACTGCACAGTAGGGATTCTATGGCTGGAATTTTACCGCCCACCTGCTATGGGAATCGGAGTGGGTGAGGGGCAAAACATGGAAAGGCCCATTGACCTCGAGCAGGACTTTACAGTTTCGGGATGAGCGAGGCCATAAAATCCCACCCTTTGACTCTATGATGAAGTGAAGTGACAAGAGGGTCGTGGGGAGTGGAAACACCAGTACAGAAATGTTGGCCTGAGCTCTGTTTCAGCAGTAATGTAATAATAACATCATTATAGTTCTGTAATTTCTGTCTAATTTTAAACTGCAAATCAAATATAAGAACAGGAATTGTTGGAAATCCACAAGGGGAATCTGCATGTGCAAAACACGGGGGAGATGATGGCCTAGTCATTAATCCAGAAACTATTAATCCAGAAACTCAGCTAATGTCCTGGGGACCCGGGTTCGAATCCCGCCACGGCAAATGGTGGAATTTGAATTCCATAAACAAAAATCTGGAATTAAGAATCTACTGATGACCATGAAACCATTGTTGACTGTTGGAATAACCCATCTGGTTCACTAATATCCTTGAGGGAAGGAAATCTCCCGTCCTTAGCTGGTCTGGCCCATATGTGACTCCAGAGACACAGCAATGTGGTTGACTCTCAACTGCCTCTGAACAAGGACAACTAGGGATGGCAATAAATGCTGGCCAGCCAGTGACATTTATGTCCCACGAATGAATAAGAAAAATATTTTGGTTGAGGCCTAATATCAAAGCAAGACCACATATCTAGAACAAAGAGGGAAAAGAAGCCTAGTAGAGACAAAGGATACATATATATTACTCACTACTGCAACAAGGCAGCTACTGAGATTATTACAGAATACATTGCACAGAAAGAAGCTCAACTAAGAGCTTGAAACAAGCTGTCTTTGTACAACTTGACAGATTATCCAAAATTTCTCACCTTTCCTAGCTTTTGAAAAGATTGTTTGCAAGCGACTAGCTTTCAGACTATCTACAGAGGGAGCTATTAACTTGTGTAGCACTGAAAGGATTTGAGCAAAGAATAGGTTGTATAGTTCAGCAGTATCATAGGTCAGGTTGGCAATAATGTGTGCACTGCAGCCATGCGTCAGATACACAAAAATGCACTCCTCACAATGATGGGTGGCTGGCATACATGACATCGACATTTCTTGCAACAGCTACTAATAAGTATTGGATCCGAAGAAATGTGAATCATCAGAAGCTGCAGAGACAGGAAGTACATTTTCACACCAGTTCCCTGCTCACTGCAAGCAACATTGTCAATTTTGTATCTGAATACACCAGGTATTCAGGCCCAGAGGCAGAGCTTAGATAAGTGATAAACTACCGCTCTCATGCACCAACAATATCCTTTAATGACAGCCTTAGACTGTTGCCCGTGGGACATTATGTTCCATACTTGTTGCCTTTCCATTCTTTGTAAACTTTCTATCCACTGAAGCTAAATAATTGCCAGTTTTGTGCTTGTGGACACGTACAAATGAAGAACTGGCTTGAAAGCCGATCAATTCCATTTTGCTTCATATCCTTACAGCAGCAAAGAGAAGCAACTTTTATCACAAGGTTCAGCGCTGGATTCTAATTGTGAACGAACCCCCTCAGCGCTCAGATCGCGTTGTGGTTTTACCATTTTATCGGGTGGCACAGTGGCACAGTGGTTAGCACTGCTGCCTCATAGCTCCGGGGAACCGGGTCTAATTCCCAGCTGGGGTGACTGTCTGTGTGGAGTCTGCACATTCTCCCCGTGTCTGCGTGGGTTTCCTCCGGTGCTGCGGTTTCCTCCCACAGTCCAAAAGACGTGCTGGTTAGGCGCATTGGCCATGCTAAATTCTCCCTCAGTGTACCCGAACAGGCGCCGGAGTGTGGTGACTAGGGGATTTTCACAGTAACTTCATTGCAGTGTTAATGTAAGCCTACTTGTGACACTAATAAATAAATAAAATTGATTTTATTTTTAAATTGGAATAATTTCATTTGAAGAATTCAGTTCACTGCAAAGTTATTTACTTTTATACTCCAAATGTTGTGAGTTCCAGCAGTCCATTGTGCTAATTTTTCCCCCTGTTGAATTCTGACAAAGAGATGTAATGAATCTTGTGGCTTTTGAAATAAGCTTGGGATGAATATTCAGGCCACGATGGGGCATGACAGGAGGGCAGGTGGGGGGTGGGGTGGGTGCTGGCTGCCAGCATGTTGGTTGGTCAGCGGGCAGCCAGTTGGCCTCGCTGAAGGCCTGTTAAGGCCTGTTGCCAGAGACTACTTCCCTTTCGGCACTGGTATAGATGCTTAGAGATGGCCACCCAGCAGCAGACTGGTGGGCCAGCGCTGCAGCATACCTGATTTCAGCTGCTGTGGCAGAGTGGCCACGATGATGGGCTGGCTGCTGAGGCCACTTTTTAATTTATAGAATCATAGAATCTAGAGTGCAGAAGGAGCCACTCGGCCCGTCGAGCCTGCACCAACAACAATCTCACCCAGATCCTAGCCCCACAACCCCATGCATTTACCTTCCTAATCCCACTGACACCAGGGCCAATTTAGCATGGCCAATCAACCTAACCTGCTTTGGGCTGGGGGAGGAAACCAGAGCACCCAGAGGAAACCCACGCAGACACGAGGAGAACATGCAGACTCCACACAGTCAACCACCCGAGGCCGGAATTGGACCCGGATCCCTGGCGCTGTGAGGCAGCAGTGGAGGGCCAAAGGGCCTGCTTCCTGTGCTGTGCTGTTCTTTGTTCTTTGTTCAATGCTAACCACTGTGCCACCGTGCTGCCCCAAACGTAATATTAATACTAAAACTAGTTGGAAAGTGATTGCCTCCATCTTGAAGGGTAGAGAGGAGAGGGGGAGGTGTCCACTCTCTCACTGTGTGCCATCCTTAATTGTACAGTGAGCCCATCCCCTGGCCATTAATTGGCCAAATCTGGAAAAAACGGCAGCCGGCTTACTCTCCTCCATACGGTGCGGGCTTCTTTTGGCCCCAACTTCAGGATCCCAAAGCTCACAGAGAAAATCCTGCCCCTAAAGTTTGAACTGCAACTAAAGAATAAAATTGAACATATTTTAATATTCTCAAGTCACGTCTGCATTGATGGTGTGATGTAATTGCTATCATTCAGTCTTTCAAACTTGACTATCCATGTTATCTTCACTACCTGCTGTTGGTTTTGAAATTTAAAAGTGTTTGGAATGACAGAACATGCTGTTCCTCTTTGAGGGTGGGGTGTCTTGCGAGACATCCACTGTGCATTTGTGTAAAATTCACACTGTCAGTGTGGAGCTGTGCTTCTTACTCATTATTGTCTTGCATGGAACTTAAATCTTAACAAGTGGAGACCTGTGAAAATGAAAACAGATGAAGTGTAATATCTTTTGTCTTCGCAATAAAAGACAATAAGTGGAAGGAAAATTTCTTTTCTGAATTTGTGGTATTGATGTGAAAACTGTAATTTATTTTCAGCGAACAATCTAAGACATTGGGCCCGATTTTACCATTTTCATTCTAAGTGCTGAATCTGGGCGCAAGTCAGATCCAACTTGGAAATCTGCTCTCAGGCGCCCCCATACACACTTAGCCTGGAAAAGAAATCGCGGGTCTGAATCGCGCTGTGGGCGGGGCTTATCGCACCTGAAACAATCGGAGCTCTGAACTGCACATGCCCAGTGAGAAAAAAAATTGAAAAACGCACCCCTGTCACATCGCCCCCAGCCGCAAAAAGCAGATAAAACGGCCCAGGAGTGAAAAGCAGGAGTGATGGCCCCAACAGACATCGCCCCATCTCCACAACATAACTGTCCCCCCTTATCCACCCACCCCCCCCCCTCACCCAGACCGATCGTGACCCTCTGCCCCTCCTTTCCCCCCACAGATCACCCGCAGAGTGGCAGCGGACCCCCTCTGCTCCCCCGCACCCCCCCCCACCCCACCAGACAATGATCGGGCCTCCCCCCCCCCACCAAAGAATGATTGGACCTCCCCCCCCCACCAGAGAATGATCAGCTTTCTCCTCCCCACCGATAATGATCGCCCCCACCCGACCGCCCCACCGATCTGCGTCAGAGAGCCATTGGAAGCTCTGAATTTACCTTTTCAGAAGCTGGAGCGCCTGAAACAGACCTTTGCCGAGCAGGTCTGTTTCACACCAAATCTGGACGCGCGAACGCGATGGTAAAGGGGGAACTGCTGGTAAAGTTGGGCGTGCAAATGCATTTAACTCGCCGTTGCGCCCATTTTGGGCGCGAATCGGATCGCGGCCATTTTCGGGCCTTGGTAAAGTGGGCATCTGCGTGGACGCAGGCGCGGATCGCGTTAATGGCCTCACGCCCGACTTTACCAAGTTTTCACACCCAAAAACAGGCGTGACGCAATGGTAAAATCAGGCCCAATGGCTGGGATTCTCCCAGAAAAAACCTAAGTGCCCAACAGGCGGAAAAATGAGAGAATTTCCTGCCTGCTCTTTGGGCGTACTTCCCTGAATGAATCTCCGACACTCTGAGCAATGCAGAGTGCCTCGCAGTGACTCACACCAGAAACTGGGGGGCAGGGCCTCATCCGAGAGGCTGGCAGCATAGTGCTGAGCAGAACACTGCGCATGTGCCGATCTGTCAGTGCCGAGATCGCGTGTGCACACTGGCCCCTCCCCCCATTGCTACCCAATCACTGTTCTACCCCCCCTTCTGATTGCTGGCCCTCCCAAACACCCTCCACCCCCCCAACCATCACTGGCCTCCTGGACTCCCCTGCCGGACCAGCCCCGAGCCACCCCCAGCCCCCCCCCAATTCCCCTTCCCCGCCCCTCTGACTGAAGTCAGTGGGGAATCCATCCCTGCCGACTCTGTCTGGAATGGCTGCAGGTGGGATTCCTGCCCTTCCTGCCTTAGCGAGCTACTGGCCAATTCTTGGAGTCCGAGGGTGGGGAGGGTAGTGAAAGTGATTTGTGGGGGTGGGGGTGGAAAGTGAGCATTTAGGGTGGTGGGGGAGGAAGAGCATGGTTAGCATTGCTGCCTCACAGCACCAGGGACCCAGGTTCAATTCCAGCCTTGGATTACTGTCTGAGTGGCAATGTTCTCCCCGTGTCTGCGTGTGTTTCCTCTGGGTGCTTCAGTTTCCTCCCACAGCCCAAAGATGTGCAGGTTAGGTTGACTGGCCATTCTAAATTGAGCCTTAGTGTCCAAAGATGTGTGGATTAGAGGGATTGGCTGGGTAAATACGTGGGGTTATGGGTTTGGGACCTGGGTGGGATGTGTTATTGGAGAGTCAGTGCAGACCCGATGGCCCAATGGTCTGCTTCAGCATTCTAGGGATTCTAGGAGGGGTAGAGCGAAGGATGTCCAGTGGTCTTCCAACCTGAAGGGGTGGGAGAGGGGCAAAGGTAATAGGGGTGTTCTGATAGACGTACAGTCCCTCCTACCACCCAAGTCCTGAGCTTAATCATTATTGGGCTTCCCCGACGCCTGGGAAATCCTCCCACCAGCCTAAAAATTGAGGATGGGTGGAAAATGTCCTTAAATGGCTGCTTAAGAGTCTTAATTGGGGCAAAGGTGGAGGCCCGTCTGCGGCCTTGCATGTCTCAATGTTAAACCGCTGCAAGGTTGAGGTGGGCAGGAGTCCAGAAGGGAAGCCAGTTCCTTCTATTGCATACTCCCACCAATCCCCCCAAACCGCCCCTTCCCACCCCATGAGGGAGCTAGAAATTCTGGCCATTATGAACTAATTGTAATAATGACAGTGGTGTGGCTCCTGCTCTGCCCAAGACTGCGAGAAATTACAAGGGGCTGTGAACGAAGCCCAGTCCATCACTCAAACCAGCCTCCCATCCATTGACTCTGTCTACACTTCCTGCAGCCTCGGAAAAGCAGCCAGCATAATTAAGGACCCCACGCACCCCGGACATTCTCTCTCCCACCTTCTTCCATCAAAAAAGATACAAAAGTCTGAGGATAGGTGCCAACCGACTCAAGATCAGCTTCTTCCCTGCTGCTGTCAGACTTTTGAATGGACCTACCTTGCATTAAGTTGATCTTTCTCTACACATTAGCTATGACTGCAACACTACATTCTACACTTTCTCCTTTCCTTCTCTATGAACGGTATGCTTTGTCTGTATAGCGCGCAAAAACAATACTTCTCACTGTATACTAATACATATGACAATAATAAATCAAATATAAAGCTTGTATTTATAATGGCATTATTCACACGATTAAATGTCCCAATGAATTGCACAAGAGTATAATCTGACAAGAGTTCACATTGAGCCAAAGAGGGGAAGTTTAGGACAGATGACGTGAAATACGCTAACTGTGAAAACTTCCAAAATGTGGCTGAAAATGGCACAACTAACTTAGTGACTTGCCAAACATACCCAATTCCTCATGGGAGCAGACGGAAGAAGGTGGATTAAGCTTGAGTCACTCGGGGCTTCACTTCTGCTTGATGTCAGCGAAGCCCTTTTATTTAAGCTTATTTATTAACGTCACAAGCAGGCTTACATTAACACTGCAATGAAGTTACCATGAAAATCCCCTAGTCGCCACACTCCGGCGTCTGTTCGGGTACACTGAGGGAGAATTTAACATGGTCAATGCACCTAACCAGCATGTCTTTCGGACTGTGGAAGGAAACCGGAGCACCCGGAGGAAACCCATGCAGACACGGGGAGAACGTGCAGACTCCGCACAGGAAATGACCCAAGCTGGAATCGAACCCAGGACCCTGGTGCTGTGAAGTAGCAGTGCTAACCACTGTGCCACCGTGCCACCCCAGAGTGATCTACTCATGCTTTCCATTCTCCTGGACATGTTTGATCGGGTGAAACATGAACAGTCCTTTTAAACATTGACATTTATTTTAAAAGCTGCCATTTCTTAACAAGTTCAAAACACTCCCCTGAATTCACTGGTGTCCGCTTAGCCATCCCTATTGAGTTAGAAGTTACTTTTCAAGCTCAGCAATTACGACAGCAGTTTTGAGTTGAATGTATTATGGATGAGATTCCGCTGTATGTGCTCCCAATCTTCAGTCATTCCCCAATTTCCACCGTGGTTTGTGGCTGCGGGGCTAGTTTAAAAGTTTCCCTCGCTGCAAGAGATTAATAAGTGTTAAATTTATCCTCGCCATGAAAATGACAACATAAAAGACAACGACAGATGAAAATTTCATGCATGAGGGATGTGCCACCACTTGTTTCTCTAAGAGACAATTATAACTCGGAACTCGAAGAATTATGTTGACAAGTTTCATAAATATTCTGTCACCGTTTCATGGCATATCCCTGAATTTTCTCAGAATATGCTGAAAGCTATAGCTTTTGAAGTGATGCTTAAAAAGCTGAATGGGAACATTGCTTAAGCGGGAAGAATTAGATATGTTTTTCTTCATGGTGTAGTCAATGTTAAATTTAGCACTGTGTTCCAAGTGGTATTTCGGTCTCCATAAAACAAGCATTATTGTACAATAGATTCATCATTGCTGACTCACTTCCTCTTATTCTGATCTCTAATAGTCCTGATTGTATCAGATTCCACTGCATAACAGCCTAGATTTTGTAACGACAATGAAACTTCTGCCTTTGCCTTCATCACTCTGTAAAATTGTCAGCGATTCCTGGCATGCATTCATGGACAGTTAAACATCGTTAACATCGTGGAAATTGCTAACCGTGATATTCTGCTTCTCCACAGGGTGCAGGTTTGCAGCATTCACTGATAAAATCAACACAGAATCATTTACATGGTATGAATATTAACATTTTACATGCTATTCCTGCTGTAAAAAGAACGAAAAAAACCATTCGGCCTTATTGAATCAGAAGTAACTGAGTTTTTAATGATGTATTAAGTCATTGACACTGCTGAACAACCTCTCTGGCCCTGAAAAACTACATTTACAAGTCAGGGTATGTTTCTCTCCCAAGAAAATGTTAAAATTGAATGATCTTTAAAATTATTTCAATGAGAAATTAATTGTTACCTTTTAACGTACATTCATGATATTTCACTTTCTCCCTTAATCATATGTCTTTAACAATCCAAGTTTCATTTTCTGTGAAATGATTAACTGTGAATGATGTTCCATGTTTTTTACTTATGCTTTGCTGTCCAGAAGAATTCATTGATCCGATTGGCTGATCAGCCTGCCGGCTTCCTGCCCTGTTCTGGACACCACAGATCTCTACAAATGGTGTTAAATTCAAAGTGACATAGAAATGGAGGAAATCTACATTCTAGAGTCAACTCAGCCTTTGCAGGTAGCTTTTCTCAAGATCAGTGATAAGTGCCACCCCTTCGCCAATTCCAGCCTCTGTTCCTTTTGGCTGCATAGCTAATTTCGAATGCTATTTCACCTGGACGCAAGCATGATCTGAAAAAGTGGGAACAAAATGTCCTTGTATTTGCCGATTAATAGAGATAATAGAAAACAAAATGATCTCAATCCTAACAATTGCCACATCTGCCACAGGTTTGTTAATCTGACTCAGAAGCTGAACGGAACAAGTGGACCAAATGGTGGTTCTACTTTACAGAATGCTCTGGGCCTGATGGAACTACAACTTCAGAGAAATAAAGGGATCTTCTCTAATCCAACTAAAACACCGAGCTTAGCAATATTTACCGCTGTCGCTGACTACCCCATGAAGAATTACACATTTTTCTAATCTTCAAGGTGAAATTGTGGAGCGTGAACCAGTCAGACAGGCTTTGGTAAGGCAGACCATTGGGATGTTGAAGATGAGGTTCTGGTGTCTGGATCATCTGGCTGGAGCCCTGCAATACAATTCGCAGACAGGATACCATGCACTGCGGCATTCGGCCTCTGATCTTCGCGTAAGCGTTCTTCAAGGCGGCCTTCACGACAGACGACAGTGCAGAGTCGTTGAGCAGAGACTGATAGCCAAGTTCCGCACACATGAGGACGGCCTCAACCTGGATCTTGGGTTCATGTCACACTATCTGTAACCCCCACAGCTTGCCTGGACTTGCAGAATCTCACTGGCTGTCCTGTCTGGAGACAATACACATCTCTTTAACCTGTGCTTAATGCTCTCTCTACTCACATTGTTTGTACCTTTAAGATTTGATTATCTGTAAAGACTGCATTCCAATCATTATTCTGTAAATTGAGTTTGTGTCTCTGTATGCCCTGTTTGTGAGCAGATTTCCACTCCACCTGACGAAGGAGCAGCGCTCCGAAAGCTAGCGGCATTTGCTACCAAATAAACCTGTTGGACTTTAACCTGGTGTTGTTAAACTTCTTACTATCCCTGTAACCCCATGTATTTACCCCACTAATCCACCTAACCTGCACATCTTTTGCCTGTGGGAGGAAACCGGAGCACCCGGAGGAAACCCACGCAGACACGGGAGAACGTGCAAACTCCACACAGACAGTGACCCAAGGCCAGAATTGAACCCGGGTCCCTGGTGCTGTGAGGCAGCAGTGCTAACCACTGTGCCACCGTGCCACAATACGACACAAAAACCTGTCAACGGCGACAGTGGATTACTCATTGCTTTTCCTGCCTGGAAGGACACTTTGCCAAAATATTGGAAAATTCTGCCCTCGGTTCCCAAATCAGGAAGTTGGTGACATTGTGTGTGTCCTTGGTCCTGACTATCTCAAAGACCAAAAGGCATTCTGCGAGGATTTCTCTGATCATAGTAACCAAATACAAATGGATGGTCAGTGCCTTTAACAGCTGCACTAACTGCAGCCCTTCCAAGTCCTTATTCATTGCATTGCCCCTGACCCTGAGCTGAGAATCCATTTAAACAAACTCCCTTGTTGGCCTGAGCCTGAATCTTGAGCAGAATTGTTCAAATCCAGTCCCTGAAAGGAAGTATAAGTGCATACTTCTGTAGGAGGGGATAACCGAGTCCGTGATTCTTTGAGTCTGCGTCAGGCTTCAGTAAAACGGTTTTATTTCCACATGCATGAGGGAGAATCAACCCGGACCCAATGAGGTCCAGTCTGTATCTTGGCTGATTCTGAAGATACAAAGACTGTACACATTACTTATACTGTTCTCTGGGGTCCGGAGTATTGTAATACAGGATATCATTGATACGAATAGCTTGAATTGATTATAGTTGATCACATTAGGTGGGTCTATTGTCCTGGATACTTCACGTTAATTGGTTGTGTCCGGCTATCCTTGTCTATCTGTTTTGTGATACAAAAGTGGTGTGGGCGATAAATAGGTTTCAATGGCGTGATAACAGTCCCGTCTCCCCATTTTCTAGGAACAGTGGCTTCTCTATACTCAGTGGAGCCTTGCTGATCAGTATCGACCCTGCATTGTTCGCCAAGGTTTTGAAACAATCTCACCTGTAACGTAACTGCGTTGGCAATCTGAGATGTTAATTGGGTATGTCTGCCCGCAGATAGGGTTAAAGCACTGGATCCACCCTTTCTTAGACATTCCATTTCCTGCTGTTGCCTGCACACTTGGATTTGCCCCAATACTGGATTCTGCCCTCCTACACTTCCAATTCTTGGCAAGGTACAGGATTCACCAAAAGAGTATTAAGATAGAGAAGGCAAAGGAATGTCTTACCTGCTGTATTGTGGAGTTTCCGGCATTAGCTGGCAATTAACCATCAAATGATAGCTTCATTGCCTTGGGTCACTGTCTGTGTGGAGTTTGCACATTCTCCCCGTGTCCGCGTAGGTTTTCTCCGGGTGCTCCGGTTTCCTCCCACAGTGCAAGGATGTGTGGGTGAGGTGCATTGGCCATACTAAATTGACCCCTAGTGTTAGGGGGACTAGCTAGGGTAAATGCATGGGGTTATGGGGTAAGGGCCTGGGTGGGATTGTGGGCGGTGCAGACTCAATGGGCCGAATGGCCTCCTTCTGCACTGTAGGATTCCATGGTTCAGTATGTCAAAACGTTTGTATATTGGAAGTACTTCATTCGAGTGTTCTCAGACCAGGTAACTGTCTCCAACTAGCTCCTCCTGTATATTTTATGTTGGCATTAATGTTATTAGTTACTGTGGGCGATGATGTATTGCCATTTCACACTGTACAAGATCTCCGGCTGCTCTGATCATTCTACATGATACTGAGTTGTTAACCCTGCAACATCAATCAGTATGCACACTCTGAACATGAAATGTTCCCGGCTAAAGGATACAGTAAAATATTGATCTGCAGAAAAAGAAATCTCGCGTCCACTGCGTTTTACTGCAAATTAACTGCATCGATTTTCATCTGAAATAAAAAGCCTATTGATAAGAATTTATGCATTTACATGGTCAAAGATGGGGGTGGGGGGGGGGGGTGCGGAGGGGTATTGATCAATGGAGATTGGGAAATTCATTTTAATTCCATGTTTAATTTTTTTCCCTAACTTGGCTGAGCTTGCAATTCTTTAAGTCATCAAATCTTGCTTCTCTGCTCAGACAGGTAATTATACTGGAAATTAAATGGTTAGGAGCAAATTACTATCTGGCAGCACCTTTCAATTGAAGAGCAGAGTTTTTTTTTCAATTTATTCTTTCATTGGATGTGGGCATTGCTGGAAGGGCCAGCATTTTCTGGCCATCCTTTAGTTACCCTTGAACTGAATGGCTTGCTAGGCCAAAGGACGCAAAGAGGCAATCAAAAAAGTAAAAGTTTATTCATTAGTCACAAGTAGGCTTACATTAACACTGCAATGAAGTTACTGTGAAAATCCCCCAGTCGCCACACTCCGGCGCCTGTTCGGGTACACTGAGGGAGAATTTATCATGGCCAATGGACCTAACCAGCACGTCTTTTGGACTGTGGGAGGAAACCAGAGCACCAGAGGAAGCCCACACAGACATGGGGAGAACGTGCAAACTCCACACAGACAGTGACCTGAACCGGGAATTGAATCTGCGTCCCTGGCGCTGTGAGGCAGCAGTGCTAACCACTGGCTCTGATCACTGAAGGGGGGTGTGGTGGTGAATGCTGGAACTGATTCCAGAAGCGGTGGGGCGGTGGGGGGTGGGGGGTGCGGGGGGAGGGGAGGGCAGGGTGCAGGTGGTCAATGTTGGCTCTGATCACAGGGCGGGGGGGGGGCGGTTGGAAGGGCCCCTGAGACCTCTGTGGTGGGTCAAGGGGGGGGGGGTGGGTTAGTTTTGGGTCTAATCAGGGAGCCCTTTAAACAATACCCTGATCTCAATGCAGCCGGGCTTTGCCAGTGTGTTTAGGCCCCGCCTCTCTACATGATGGCATGAAACACACCACCTGTTTTTTTTTGGCCTGAACTGACACTTTGCCAAATTCTAGTCAGATCGCCCCCAACATCATTATCACTGAGACTAGATTTTGACTCTAGATTTTGTAAATTGAATTGGATCTGAACCTGTGTCCCCAGAGCATTAGCCTTAGCCTCTAGATTACTGGTCCATTGGCATTAGCACTACACCCATCACCTGTACAGTATGAACTAGAAATACGTCAGTGTCCACACTACCAGTGATGTTGCTGGATCTATAGGTTTTGTTATTACAGAATTCTCAAGACTCTGGAAAGACCCGATCAAATGGGAGGCAACATTTGGAACTTTGTTGCTCAAGAAAGGAGGGAGTGAGAAAACAGGGATCGACCACCAGTTGACATCAGTAATAGGGAAAATGCTAGAAGTCATTATTAAGGACACAGCAAGCCTGCAAATCACATCATGATTCGATATCACTCAAATAGTTTTATGAAATAGAAACTGTGTTCAACAACTTGACTAGAGATTTTGTTCCCAGGATGTATAGCAGGGTAGATAAGGGGGCATCAGTGGATGCAGTATATGGATTTTCAGAAAGCTACACCAGAGGTTGAGGCCTTGTGGGGATGATGAATTAACACCGGATTGACGATTGTTGAAGGAGAGAAATTAGCTTGGAGGATTAAACAATCCATTTTGGAAATGCAGGATGCAACTAATTGAGTGTGCAAGGTCAGTGCATGAACCATAGCACAAGGAAAGCAATAATTTTATCACTTTGTCCCCAAGGCAGGGAGTCTCACCCACTGAGAGGTATAAGTTATCAATTTAAATGGTTGATGATCATGTTCAGTACACACATGAATATCTGTTATGTACTGACTACTCTTCACGAAATAATTCTTTGGCTGCTCAGTGACTGGGGATGCAAAAGTGCTCTTTAATACATTTTCTTTCTTTCTATCTTACACTATTTGGATATTCACGGATTGATATATTTCCCATTTGTGATTCTGATGGGAATATGGTTTGATGCATAGATATCAACACGGATGCAAGGCATAGCTGCTAATGTATTTACAGCCATACCCAATTCAGGGAGAATTAACAATTCAGATTGTAAATGATTTTGCAATTACGCACATAGTTCAGCCACAATTAATTTACGTGGGTTAATTCCTCTTAGCAAACAAAACAAGCAATTAATCCTTCTGCATGATTTAGAGGCAAACCACAAAATGCTGTCACAAGGATCGACTTCCAAGTGTTGCACTTTGCTCTTCAACATTAACGAGAAGGATCAACACTACCTATGCAATTATTTCTGCGCTTCTCTGAATACTTTCATAAAGCTCCTGTGATTAATCAAATTGGACTAAATATTATTGCTTGTTAATATTGGCATCTGCAAATGAGTATTTTTCCAAATATTCCACCCTCTCATTAATTCTTATTATATCTGTCGGAACGCTTTCCTGGCATTAATTAGCTGGGAATAGAGATACTGAATACTGCTTTGTAATATATATGCTTATGCACTGTCGAACAAAAATGCTATTAAACCCACTCTACCATGGTCACGTAGGTGAAATTAAAACAGATTCAGATCATTTACAATGAAACTTGATTACAAGCACAATAATACAAAGTGTCATTAATAGTTTGCTCCCTTGAAAGCAGAGGTGATTGAACCGCTGTGGCACTGCAAAGTTAGTTTTACGTTTCTGACACTTCCAGTTAGGTTGATTGTGGATTTCAGATAATTGCTGTAAAATTAGCAACTTGGATTGCGAGATTAATACCATATTTAGCCTGGTTTGCTCTGTTGCATTGGTGAGCATTGATGGGCTGAATTCTCCGGCCTCCCAGCCGCGTGTTACCCGCTGGCGGGAGGTGGTGCATTGTTTGCTAGCGGCGGGATTCTCTGGTCCCCCCACTGTCAATGGGAATTCCCATTGACATCACCCCATGCCGACTGGAAACCCACCGGCGGGGGTGCGCTGCTGGTGGGACCAGAGAATCCCACCGGCGTGAACGGCCGGAGAATTCCAGCCAACTTATATCCACCCATCACATTTTGTACTTTTTCAGACTACGTCTAATGAATCGTATAATATCATCACTCTGCTTACTGGATTCCCTATGTTAATAACCTCTTCACTCTCATTATGTTAACAGCTCCACTGGTGATCTTCTGTTGATTTGTTGAGTGTTATATATTTAAAAGGGTTGCATGTTTGCACTAAGAGCTGAACACTTGATTTGATGGTGATGTCATTGGAGTGTTTCACAGGCTCCTGCTTCTATTTTCTCTGCAAGTAAGAGCTCCTGGAATAAATCTGTTGTTGTTAGTCCGAATCTACGTGCGCAAACCACGTCTTTTCTTTTTGTGTAAAACCCACAACCCTAACATAGTTAGAACATTAAAGAAAAAAAATTGGTGATGAGTTAGGAATTTATTTCATCCAGAACATCGTGAAGAGATCTTAAGGATGGACGGGATCCCAGGCAGCATCTGGCATATTTGAAAAGAAGGAATGCATTGCTGTACAGCTGGGGTCATTTGAAAAAAACCCAGAAAGTTGGCGGTCTGCAGCATAAAAAGGGGAGTACTGAGAAGACAGTAAAAGCAAATATACTGAACAGTCTCGAGTCGCTTGCGCCTGCAAGAGAAATGGTGGGTCAATTAGGATCCACGGTTACCTGCACACTCCAATGATATAAAGTTACATCAGTCAGAGCGTCATGCTAACACTAATCATTGTCACACCTTTACTTATTGAGCAGATGCCACCAACTAGTGTTGCTAATATTTTTTATTATTTTTATTGAGAGGCATAGATCGGGTGGACTCTCAGAGGCTTTTTCCCAGGGTGGAAATGTCTGCTACGAGAGGACACAGGTTTAGGGTGCTGGGGGGTAGGTACAGGGGAGATGTTAGGGGGAAGTTTTTCACACAGAGGGTGGTGGGCGAGTGGAATCGGCTGCCGTCAGTGGTGGTGGAGGCGAACTCAATAGGGTCTTTTAAGAGACTCCTGGATGAGTACATGGAGCGTAATAGGATGGAGGGTTATAGGTAGGTCTAGAAGGTAGGGATGTGTTCGGCACAACTTGTGGGCCGAAGGGCCTGTTTGTGCTGTAGTTTTTCTATGTTTCTATGCCACCAACTAGTGTTGCTAATATTTTTTATTTTTCATGAGCACATAATTTGCCTGTGGCAGCTTCTCAAGTTCAGAGACATACCAGAAATGATCCCATGATGGAGAAGGTGATGGATATGCTATTGAAAGAAATGATAGATGGAATGCATCATATGCATTCTGATTTGAAACCGTATGTGTCAAGAAAGCTTGAGTTGACTATCCATGATGTGTGTCTATTGTGGGGAATCCGAGTGATCATTCCTCCTAGTCTGCATGGAAGAGTTCTTGAACAACTACATGAAGGAGATCCTGGTATAGTCTGGATGAAGGAATTAGCATATAGTTGTTTTTGGTGGTCAGGTCTGGACGCTTAGAATGAAGAAACCATGGGACAATGTCAATCCTGTGCATGAATAAGAAATACACCATTGTTGTCAACTTTACATACTTGGGAGCAGCCCAAAATGCCATGGCAATGATTGCATGTAGATGTTGCTGGTCCGTGTGAGGTTTACATGTTTGTGTCATTGATGCACACTCAAAGTGGCCAGAAGTTGCTGTCATGAGATCTACTACATCTGAACAAACCATTGAAAAATTTGGTGACATTTTTGCAAGATTTGGTAAACCAAAATAGACTGTTAGCGACAACAGTTCACAGTTTACGTCTCAAGAGTTTGAGGATTATCTCAAAGTCAATGGTATTCAGCATATAAAATCTGCACCTTACCGTCCATCAAGCAATGGATTAGCTGAAAGATTTGTACAATCCTTGAAACATTCTTTAAAAACTCCTAGAGAGCAAGGTTCATTATCACATTGTGTGAATTGCTTTTTGGCATCTTATAGAAACAATACTCATGCGACTACCCAAAGTTCACCTGCATCATTACTCTTACAGAATATGTTTCATTTGTTATTATCTCCAGAAATAGTAGAATGTCAACAACAATCTCAAGTTGCCAGATGAGACGTGAGGGCCAAACTATGCTCATTTCAACAAGGAGATGGAGTGTTAGCACGTAATTATGCCTTGAGTGAGAAATACCAGCCATAGTCTTCCCTTCAGTTTGTATTCTGTTCAGACAGGACCTCCTGGAATAGATCTGTTGCTGTTAATTTGAATCCCTGTGTACAAACCACATCTTTTCTTTTTGTGTAAGATCCACAACCCTGAACATAATCAGGACATCACATTGAGAGAGGCTTTTTTGGCAATAACCTACATAGTCATCACAATAGGTCCATTTTCTTCAGATTTTGCTTGACTTACGATATCAAATGAACAGTTTGAATTAATTCTTTTGCTTTAGTTTTGTTGCATAACGGATGGAGGCATTATTTTTGTCATTAAGTTTCCCCTTTGTCTATTTCCTCTTGTGTAGTAGCATTAGAATCCCTTCCTGTAAGTTATTGTCCCTTATTGAATGGGAGTTGATTTTGTAAACAGTAGTTGATCATATTTGGCACAGCCTCCCACAGACTAAATTAATCCTACTCAGCTCAGTCTTGCTGACTATTATTAATACCCAATCCCTATAATATTCACAGTTTGGTGAAAGTGGACTCTGAGTTCCCTTTGAATGTTTTTCATGAGCTATTACAGTCAGGGACTATTGCTTTGCAAGGGTGAATCCCAATACAACACAGCAGCCCGCCACACCCAGACTTGTAGAATCATAGAATCTACAGTGCAGAAGGAGGCAATTTGCCTCATTGAGCCTGCACTGACAACAATCCCATCCAGGATCCATCCCCGCAGCACCACATATTTACCCTCCTAATCCCCCTGACACTAAGGGGCAATTTAGCATGGCCAATCAACCTAACCTGCACATCTTTGGACTGTGGGAAGAAACCGGAGCACCTGGAGGAAACCCACGCAGACACGGGGAGAAAGTGCAAACTCCGCACAGACAGTCACCCAAGGCTGGAATTGAACTCGGGTCCCTGGCGCTTTGAGGTAGCAGTGCTAACCACTGTGCCACCGTGCCACCCTAAAACTGCATCTGTTCATTACAGCTCTTGTATTTTTTCAGTTAATCCAATTATGGTGAGAATTTCAAACAAATAAGCAGGTTGGGCCCCAGGAATTAACATGCATATTAATATCATTGTTGTATAGTTGGAAGATCTGATCCTTAAAAGAGAAAGTTTATTTGCTGCCGTTGTTCTGCAGTTGAAAAGGTTTTGACCTCCACCTTGTGATATTTTAGTTCTATCTTGTCAGCACAATGTCACATGATGGATTGTCAATCCCACATTTATTTAGGTGGGGAACTGGGAGCCAGGTGGTTTTATCTGGAGAGTCCAGTAGTCTGGAAGGAGCTCCAGCATGGAATATTGTGATACTGAGTAGCCTCTCTCACAAACACACTGACGAAGACAGCCGTCCTCCAAAAGATGGCATATAGAAGTGGATAAAAATAGATGTGTGAGCCCTGAATAAAGGAGCAGAGACGCTACTGAGAACTCAGAAAATTTCAAATCTGTAAAAAAGCAGCTGAACAGAACAAAGAAAAGCAGACAAAGGCTGCAAGTGAAACAGCTAAAAAAAAAACGCACAGCAGAGAACCAATCTGCAACAAAAGAGCTGCTGATTATTGTTGACACTTGGGGTGGTGTGAATTTTCAAGTGTTAAAATGGGGTCACGTTGGGAAATAAAAACAGAAAATGCTGGAAAATCTCAGCAGGTCTGACAGCATCTGTAGCGAGAGAATAGAACCAACGTTTCAAGTCGAGATGACCCTCCATCAGAGCTGCGCAGCTCTGACAAAGGGTCATCTCGACTCGAAATGTTGGTTCTATTCTCTCCCTACAGATGCTGTCAGCCCTCCTGAGATTTTCCAGCATTTTCTGATTTTGTTTCTGTGATGACATCAGCCAGGCTAATGAGGTTGGCTCACCAGAGTATGAACTACCTGATGAGTCCTAACGTAGGGGTGGACCTGTCGGCTTAGGCCGATGATGTGCTCCTCATGTTCACGGACCCGGCTGACCTGCGGAGGATGCGAGAATGCCAGGCGGTGTACTCCGCCACGTCCTCTGCCAGGATCAAATGGGCCAAGAGCTCCGGGCTCCTAGTTGGTCCATGGGAGACGGACCCTCTTCCGGAGGAGCTCAGGCCTTTCACCTGGAGCAGGACCAACCTCCTCTACCTGGGGGTCCATCTCTGCCCAGCCGAGGAATCCTGGCCGGCGAACTGGCGGGAGCTGGAGGCCAAAGTCTCCGCCCGCCTGAGTCACTGGACAGGACTGCTCTGAGTGCTGTCCTACAGGGCGCGAGTTCTTGTCATAAACCAGCTTCTTGACTCCATGTTGTGGTACCGGCTGGTCACTTTGACCCCTCCCCCTGGCTTTGTCACCAGCATCTTAAAGACTTGATTAGCTGTAAGTATTTGCATTCCAACCATTATTCATGTAAATTGAGCCTGTGTCTTTGTATGCCCTGTTTGTGAACAGAATTCCCACTCACCTGAAGAAGGGGCTTGAAGCTCCAAAAGCTTGTGTGGCTTTTGCTACCAAATAAACCTGTTGGACTTTAACCTGGTGTTGTTAAACTTCTTACTTTGTCACCAATATGCAGAAAACCCTCGTGCGGTTCTTCTGGGACAACCGACTGCACTGGGTCTCTGCCGAGGTTCTGCATCTCCCGCTTGAGGAGGGCGGCCAAGGTCTGGTGTGTCTTCACACACAGGTAGCGACCTTCCGCCTCCAGACCCTGCAGAGATACCTTTACGTCGAGCCTCCTCCATGATGGTGTGCCCTGGCGACGTATTTCTTCCTCTAGTTGCACGGCCTGAATTACGACGTGCAGCTCCTGCATCTAAATCTGGGGCGTATTCCCACCTCCTTGCAGGCGTTGCCTGTCTTTTACCAGGACCTCCTCACGGTCTGGAACGCGGTCGCCTCGCAACGCAGCTCTCCCCCGTCAGGAGGAGCGGTTCTCGTGCGAGAGCCGCTGCTCAGCAATCCGCACCTCCAGCCGTATAACTACAGGTGGCTGGTGGAGAGGGGGGCCGTGGACGCCGGGGTGACCAGGATCGGGGACGTGCTGGACGGTGGAGGAGCGGGCTGGATGAGCCCCCGCGTGCTGGCTGAGTGCGCAGGGGTGGCCATCTGGCACGCGGCCAAAGCCATCCAAGACCTTAGGATGGTTGTGCTGGGCCCCGAGTGCACACTCAGTCTCGAGGCGGCGCAGGCGTGTGGTGGGATCCCGCCTGAGCGTTCCCCTGCTCGGACGGAATTTCACATTGGCCCAAAGCCTAGACCACCGCCCGCGCCCGGGTCAGGTGCCCTACTGCATGTGCCGCCTCGCGGAAATGTCCTCCGTGTCCTTTTCCACCGCAGGGAGACGTTTCCCGTACAGGCAGCTGCTGCACACCTTCCATTACCGCGTCCTCGCCTGTCGCCCGGATACACCTTGGCGGGGCTTGTTGTCGCCAGGCGGTGGAGGTCCCCAGTGGAGGTCCCTCTACGGAGAGATCTCCCCCAATTATCTCGGGGACCTGGGGTGGAGGGTGCTGCATGCAGCAGTGCCGTATAACCGTAGGTTTTTCTGGTTCACGGGCTCCCGAGACTGCCCCTTCTGTGGCCTTGTGGAGTCCGTGGACCATGTCTACGTTCTGTGTTTTAGGCTGCACACCCTTTTTGGTTTCCTCAAACACCTTTTACTGATGTTTTGTTTGCACTTCAGTCCCACGCTCCTGATCTACGGGCACCTGGTGCGGAGAGGGGCGGGTCGGGATGGCGACCTCCTCGTGAACCTGCTCCTGGGCCTGGCGAGATGCGCCATCAATAGGTCCAGGCAGCGGGCGATCGACGGGGCCGTCCATCCCGACTGTCTGCCCCTCTACCGCGGCTACATTCGCGGCCAGGTGTCCCTGGAGAGGGAGCATGCGATGTCCACGGGCGCAGTTGATGCCTTCCGCGACCGCTGGGCACCGCAGGGGCTGGCGTGTATTATCGACCCTGATAATCACCTTTTGGTTCGATATTTTAAGTTTCCTTTTGACTTTGTTTTTGGTTCGGGCTGTTCCCCCTTCCTTTTGGGGAGCTGCCCCTTTTACTTTGTCCCTAAGTTAATTTGAGTTTGTTTATTTGGTTGGTATCAAAAGAAATACCTGATGAGTCCTAACGTAGGGGTAGTCCTGTCGGCTTACGCCGATGACGTGCTCCTCATGTTCACGGACCCGGCTGACCTGCGGAGGATGCAAAAATGCCAGGCGATGTACTCCGCCGCGTCCTCTGCCAGGATCAACTGGGCCAATTGCTCCAGGCTCCTGGTCAGTCCATGGGAGACGGACCCCCTTCCAGAGGAGCTCAGGCCTTTCACCTGGAGCAGGACCAACCTCCTCTACTTGGGGGTCCATCTCTGCCCAGCCGAGGAATCCTGGCCGGCGAACTGGCAGGAGCTGGAGGCCAAAGTCTCTGCTCACCTGGGTCGCTGGACAGGACTGCTCCGTGTGCTGTCCTACAGGGTGCGGGTTCTCGTCATAAACCAGCTGCTCACCTCCATGTTGTGGTAACGGCTGGTCACTTTGACCCCTCCCCCTGGCTTTGCCACCAATGTCCAGAAACCCTCGTACGGTTTTTCTGGGACAACCGACTGCACTGGGTCGCTGCCGAGGTTCTGTATCTCCTGCTTGAGGAGGGCGGACAAGGTCTGGTGTGCCTCCGCACACAGGTGGCAACCTCCACCTCCAGACCCTGCAGAGATACCTTTACGTCGAGCCTCCTCCACGATGGTGTGCGATGGCGACGTATTTCTTCCTCCAGTTGCACGGCCTGAATTACGACGTGCAGCTCCTGCATCTAAATCTGGGGCGTATTCCGTCCTCCTTGCAGGCGTTCCCCGTCTTTTACCAGGACTTCCTCACGGTCTGGAACACGGTCACCTCGCGACGCAGCTCTCCCCCGTCAGGAGTAGCGGCTCTCGTGCGAGAGCCGCTGCTCAGGAATCTGCTCCTCCAGCCGTATAACTTCAGGTGGCTGGCAGAGAGGGGGCCGTGGACGGCGGGGTGACCAGGATCGGGGACGTGCTGGATGGTGGAGGAGCGGGCTGGATGAGCCCCCACGTGCTGGCTGAGTCCGCGAGGGTGGCCACCTGGCGGGCAGCCAAAGCCACCCAAGACCTTAGGATGGAAGTTCTCGGCCCCAAGTGTGCACGCCGTCTCGAGGCGGTGCAGGCGTGCGGAGGGATCCTGTTCGAGCGTTAGCCTACTCGGATGGAATTTCACAGTGACCCAAAGCCTAGACCTCCTCCCCCCACCACCTCCGGGTCAGGTGCCCCACTGCATGTGCCGCCTCATGGAAATGTCCTTCGTGCCCTTTCCTACCGCAGGGAGGCGTTTCCTGTACAGGCAGCTGCTGCACACCTTTCATTACCGCGTCCTCGCCTGTCGCCCGGATACACGTTGGCAGGCCTTGTTGCCTCTATGGAGGGATTTCCCCCAATTATCTTGGGAACCTGGGGTGAAGGGTGTCGCATGCAGCAGTACCATACAACCATAGGTTTTTTAGGTTCATGGGCTCCCAAGCTTGCCCCTTCTGTGGCCTTGTGGAGTCCGTGGACCATGTCTACGCTCTCTGTTTTAAATTGCACAACCTTTCTGGTTTTCTGAAACATCTTTTATTAATGATTTGTTTGCACTTCAGTCCCACGCTCCTGATCTACGGACTCCTGGTGCGGAGAGGGGCGGGTTGGGATGCCGACCTCCTCGTGAACCTGCTCCTGGGCCTGGCGAGGCGAGCCATCAATAGGTCCAGGCAGCGGGCAATCGACGGGGTCGTCCTTCCTGACTGTCTGCCCCTCTACCGCGGCTATGTTCGCAGCCAGGTGTCCCTGGAGAGGGAGCATGCGGTGTCCACGGGCGCAGTTGACGCCTTCCGCGACTGCTGGGCACCGCAGGGGCTGGGGTGTATTATAAACCCTGATAATCACCTTTTGGTTTGATGTTTTAAGTTTCCTTTCGACTTTGTTTTTGGTTCGGGCTGTTCCCCCTTTTTGGGGAGCTGTCCCTTTTAATTTGTCCCTACGTTAATTTGAGTTTGTTTATTTGGTTGGTATAAAAAAAAATCAGTCCTAATTGATGGTTAAATCAGGGAGCTTCATGCTCCCTATTTAAAGCAGGTATGTCAGACTACCAGCCTGCATTCAGCAGCGAGCAACTAGAGAGCTGGCTGTGTACAAATGTATGGTGCAAATAAAATAACTTGGTGACGGGACTTTCATCTCCGTGGAGTTATTACAGTTTCAGATTCCAGCATCCGCAGTGTTTTGCTTTTATCACATTGGGAAATAGTTTGGGAAGTTCTGGCCTCCAGAAACTTTCCATTTAATGTCCCTAAGTATTTGTTTGAATCAATGGGTTTTTAGAATCCTTTGGAATCCAGGTTAGACAGCTTAGGGAATGCCTGCTGAGGAGCCAGGGACATTCTGACATGTTCTGTATGTTTTAACAACTTCAAATGCCACTGATAGATGCTGTGTTATAAGTTAGATGCATTTTTAGTGCCATGACTAATAGGGATCTGACCTGCAAAGGTAAGTTGACCATTACGTTTACCAGCATTGTGCAAATATTGAGATGCTCTTTGCATTTGAAAAAGTGTTCCCATAATGCTTTAACTGGATGGCACGGAGGCACAGTGGTTAGCACTGCTGCCTCACAGCACCAGGAACAGAGGTTCAACTCCTGGCTTAGGTCACTGTCTGTGTGAAGTCTGCACGTTCTCCCCATGTCTGCGTGGGTTTCCTTCGGGTGTTCCGGTTTCTTCCCACAGTGCGAAAGACGTGCTGGTTAGATGCATTGGCCATGCTAAATTCTCCCTCAGTGTACCCGAACAGGCGCCGGAGTGTGGCGACTCGTGGATTTTCACAGTAACTTCATTGCAGTGTTAATGTAAGCCTACTTGTGACACTAATAAATAAACTTAAGCCTATGTGATTTTAAAAAAAAATACCATGTATAGCTATACCTGTCTCGCCAGCTTTATAAAAGCTTTGGAAGATAAAATATAAAACAAATTTTTGTTTTGTTTATAATACAGAATTAGCTGAATATGACCGGGCACTAAAATTGGCTGTTAAGCAATTTTAAACCACGGGATTTTTAATTAACAGAGAAATGTCAAGGATGAAATACTTCAAAATCAGCAGTTAATTGACAACTTTCGCTTCGTCCCGCTGGAAGTATTTCTAATGGGGACAAATCAGACAAAGCCAAAGGGGAGCTAACAGGAAACAAGAGGTGCTAATAAATGATGCAAACACATTCAGAGTGTCACCACTGCTGTATTTTAGAAAGTAATTCACTGTATGTGATTACATTTCAAAAGCCTGCAGGTTTTCTCCGCTGATCTCTCGATTTGATTAAGTTTGGCATCAAGTATGAAAGATTGGGAGCTGTGATCTGAAACACAAAACCTTTCTGGGTCTTTTCACATCAATTATGAATCTTACCCATTTAGGAAATTGGCTCTGTGTTGCCACCGGTGAGTTATGCTTAATGTCTGCCTCTCCAACTGATCAAAAGCAGCAATCTGTGTTAGGAAGAAATTTTATCTTTTCTGTTTTTCATGCTACCTTTCATTTGCTACCTCTCCTTTGCTGAAGTCAGGATGCAGAGTGGGTGATAGAAGGGTAAGTCTGCTCTCATGCCATTTTCCAAGTGTAAGCCTGATGAAAAAGCTTTTCATCCTGTCAGGTCGCATAATCATTTCAAAATTAATCATATGCAATGACTTACTTATGAACAGCAACTGGTTGTTAATGAAGTCATTCTCCCAAAATAAAACTTCCACAAGCAACAATGAGATGAGTGAGCAGTAAAATGGTGATATAAATATTGACAAATATGCAAGGAAGATGCACCTTCTCCCACCAATAATGCCATGGAATCTTTAACCTCCAACAAAAGCAACTGAACAGGCAGATGAACCTTGGCTTAGCCGCAATTAAAGGACAGAACCATCAATTGTATGATACTGTGCCTTTTAGAAGTGTATTGTTATCATGTTTCTTGTAAGGGGTATGTTTTGAAAGTCAACTCAATTGTATGTGAATAATGACTGATTTTAGTTAGGGATGTGTTTGTTTGATGCACTTTGTTGACTTACTTGGGGTTTCAGAGTAAGGTTTTGTTTAGATTGATTGGCAGAGTCATGTGATTAATAGGAGGAGCTGAGCTTGCAGGAATTACACTGATTTAGTTTCATTTTTAAAATTGGAGGCAGTTGCTGACTGGAGCTGTTGAAAAGAAGTGGCTCTCTTGTTTTCTCTCTCTGAAAAGACTCCTCTCTCTCTTCAGATGTGCTGAAAAAGCTCTCGAACTGTTAACAAGTACAAGCACGGTAGCCTCTGTGTTGTTTACTGACTTTGACAGGTTTTGGCTGGAACTCTACCACCTCGCCCACCACAGAATCAGAGCGGACAAGGATCCAACAATGGAAATCTCCGTTGACCTTGGGTGGGAATTTGGTCTCGCTCGAGCAAGGCCGTAAAATCCCACCCTTTAAGTCTGTAAAAGGAATATTGCTGAATTGGGAATATTAGAGATAGGTTAGCAGTTATGAACTGTATCTTGTCATGTTTAAGCATTGTTCAACTGGTAAATGTTAAGCTAATTCATTTGTTATAATTAAACTGTTGTTAAATCAAGTTTGTTTTGATAAACGCTTCCCGTGTGTCAGTAGAATTGTGCCTGGAGTGAAATATTATGGGGTCAATTCTCCCGAAAAAATTCTAAATGACGAATTTGCGTGAAAACTGGAGTAACTCCCGATGATTTTTTAGCTGGATTTTCAAAATGAATCTCCAACACTGAGCACTGCAGAGTACCCTGGTGGGATTCACTCTGAAAATCAGGGGGCATGGCCTATTCCTGCTGGAGAGGCCGGCAGCATAGTGCTAAAAGGGCCACTGCGCCGATCTGTCAAAGCGGAGTTCAGCGCACGCATAGTGGCCCTGCACCGCCGGCTTCCCTAATCACTGGTCAGCACAGCAACCCCGCATTGCTGCCAATCTGCCCCCCCCCCCACCTCCCTGATCACTGGCCTCCCAAACATCTCCAAGCAAGCTCCGATGTCTCGCCCCCTGGTTAACCCCGATCTCCTGAACCTCCCCCCAGCAGTCCTGACAAGCCCCCAACCCTGACCACGCAGTGATACTCCGGCAGAGTGACAGTGGGAACACCCCTGCCCTCACTGATCGCCCCCTATAGGCCCCACCATAGGCCACGTCCCCTCTGGCCTACTCCCTTGGCACTGCCCGATGCCCAGTGGGCAGTGCCACGGTGCCCATTGGGTATTGGCAATTTGCCCTTGGGCAGTGCCATTAAGGTTAGGCCATGCTCACACTGCCAGGCTGGCAATGCCCATGGGACACCCCCTCTTACCACCAAAGTCCTGGGGGTCTCCATGGTCTCTGTTTTTCCAGCAGGGTCGGGCCACCAGCTCCATGTCAGTGGGGAGCTGTTGTAAACCCCACTGGAGGGAACCACTCCTGGCAGTGGGGGAGAGACGTTAGTGGGCTTGGAGACTTCAGTCCCAGGCCCGCTAATGGGGTGTAAATGGTAATTTCAATATTTAAATCAGCTCCATGCTGATTTCCGGTGTGGAGCAGATGACTGCCAAAGGCTTTGCTGCCAAGACGTGTAGAGGCTGTGACGCCCAGCCTGCTAAACGGCCCCCGCTGATGTCTCCTGCCCATTGCGTTGTTAGAGCAGCACAACGGACTGAGAGAATCACCCCTCCAAGTGCTCACACTAATGCCAAAGTATAAATTGTTGAGGTCTAATCTGACTTCATAATACACCTTGGGGTTTCTGTTCTGGTCCCTAACACAATAATGAAATGCTTCTTTAGTGCAGCACTGAATTGTGAGCCTGGGCTATATGTACTGAAATCCTGGAGATAGTGGGATACTTGAGCATGAACCATTGTGATTCACAGAATCATAGAATGGTTAGAGCACAGGAGGGGTTCCATTCATTGTGTCTGTGCTGGCCCTCTGTAGGAGCAATTCACCTCATATCACCAGGCTACCCTTTTCGCTGTCACCCTGGGCATCTTTGCTTTTCAGATAATTCCCTTTGAAAGCCTTGATTAAACCTACCTCCACTACACCCTCAGGCAGAGCATTCCAGATCCTAACCACTCGCTGCATATGAAGGTTTTTCCTCAAGTTGCCATTGCTTCTTTTGCCAACTACTTTAAATAGGTGCCCTCCACCAACGGGAATAATTTGTCCCCATCTACTCTGTCACTCATGGTTTTGAATACCCCGATCAAATCTCCTCTCAACCTTCCCCTTGCCGAGGAGAACAGTCCCAACTTCTCCAATTGATCTGTGCGATTTGATGTTTAAGGAAAGGTCACATCGATCTAATGTATATAGATTTCCCACAAGAGTGCTGGAAATAGCAATCAGGGATGGGAACGAAGTGCTTTTGATTTTCTCAAAATCGCTAATGTTACCTACAGTGCTGCTGAGCTATCCTGAGTAAAATCACCTCACTCATCGACTTAGAATCAAACATAAAAACTTGCTGGAGGACTGTGACTCAGTGCCAGAGCACACAGCACAGATACCCAGTGAGTAACCTTCAGGCTTCTGGACGTTCAATAAATATTTGTTGCAGGCTGACAAATCCATTTAGAAGAATTGGGGAGGCACTGTGGTACAGTGGTTAGCACTGCTGCCTCACAGTGCCAGGGACCCAGGGCAGCACTGTGATACAGTGGTTAGCACTGCTGCCTCACAGTGCCAGGGACCTGTGTTCAATTTCTCCCTTGGCTGACTGTCTGTGTGGAGTTTGAACATTCTCTCCGTGGGTTTCCTCCAGGTGCTCCTATTTCCTCCAACCTTCCAAAGATGAACGGGTTAGGTGCGTTGGCCATGCTAAAATTGCCCCTTACTGTCCTGAGATGCGTAAATTAGAGGGATTACTGGGTAAAATATGTAGGGATATGGGGGTAGGGCCTGGGTGGGATTGTGGTCGGTGCAGACTCGATGGGCCAAATGGCTTAGTTCTGTCCTGTAGGGTTTCTATGATTCTATGATAAATTGTCCCTCAGTGTCACGGGGATTAGCAGGGTAAATATGTGGGGGAAGGGCTTGGGTGGGAATGTTGTCGATGCTGTCTCAATGGGCCGAATGGCCTCCTTCTGCACTGTCGGGATTCTATGACCCTATGAATTCATGTTGGTGGATATTTTGCTTTGCAGGTATCACTGCACAGTTCAGGGTTTCTTTCTATAACTTTCTCGAAACGCTGATTTGAGAAATTGCCTCTTGTAATGGCCTTTCCACTGAAATTCAATTATGCAAATAGCACAGAAAGTATGATTGCGTGGAATGACACTATAAAAAGCTTGGCTAAGCAAAAGCATTGCATGGAGACAAGGCATTAAGTAAATTGATAAGCTGCTCACTGCTACAAATATGCAAGTCAATCAATTGAAAATCAAACTTCAGAAGCAGGAATCTGTTGCGAGTTTGAAAGGACAACGCACAGCAGAAAGGAGGATGTATCTAATGCTCACATACTAACTGCGAGTATACCACAATGTTTTCTCCTTTGTATGAGTTTTGTGTGTGCAAATATAACAGATCTGCAGGCTTGCAAGAAATTACCCAATTAAACATTAATTCGGCTAGACTACATCAATGAGAAAGACCCACACATATTAAGAGTTGGCGCAAAATGGTAATTCGTGAGAAAAAAATATTGAAAGGCTCATTCAGTGATTCTTCATTCAAATGTGGAAGGAACAGTATGAGACAGGAACAATGAAGGATCACATAACAAATTCCAAGTCCCTTTCAGATCATATGGAATAACAGCATTGTGCCCAGTGGGCAGAAATGGTAACAGAAGTGCTAAATCATTCCTGGGATGAAGGGCTTGTCTTATGAAATTGAACAGGTTTAACGTTTATTTTTAAGTGTCACAAGTAGGCTTACATTAACACTGCAATGAAGTTACTGTGAAAATTCCCTAGCCGCCACACTCCGGTGCCTGTTCGGGTACACGAAGGGAGAATTTAGCATGGCCAATGCACCTAACCAGCACGTCCTTTGGACTGTGGGAGGAAACCGGAGCACCCGGAGTAAACCCACGCAGACATGGGGAGAACATGCAAACTCCGCACAGGCAGTGACCCCTGATCCCTGGCACTGAGACAGTAGTGCTAACCACTGGGCCACAGTGCCTCCCAGGTTGGGTCTTTACCGATTGGAGTTTAGAAGGATGAGAGGTGATCTTATTGAAATATATAAGAGTCTGAGGAGACAGGAGAGGTGTTTCCTTTAGTGGGAAAGACTAGAGGCCAGATTCTCCGACCTCACCCACAGCTGGGATTCTCCAGTCCCGCTGCAGTGAACAGAGATTTGACAGGGTGCCAAATTCTCCATTCCCATTGGCAGCAGCGGTGGGGCATGAACGGCTCGAGAATTCCGGCCTAGGATTAGGAAATACAGTTTAAGAATAAGAGGTCTCCCTTTTAAGACAGAGATGAGGAGATTTTGGGCAGAATTTTCCGGCCACACTGGTCAAAAAGCCGGAAATTCCTGCCCGACTGTCAATGGGGTTTCACATTGTCTGCAAACTGTCCGTTAAAATTCCAGTGGCGGGTAGGATGCGAGAATTCCAGCCTTTGATTCTCTCTGAGGGTCCTGAGTCTGTGAAAGTCTCTTCCCCAGGAGGTTGGGTCATTGAATTCATCCAAGGCCACGTTGGATACATTTTTGATAGGGTGTTCAAGGATTATGGGGAACAGGCAGCAAAGTGGTGTTGAGACCACAACCTGATCCTCCATCAACTGGTTGAATAGTGGAGCAGGCTCGAAGGGCTGAATGGCCGACTCCTCCTCCTAAGTCCCATGCTCCTAAAAATATTCAGAGCATGCAAGCCGAGATAGCTCAGTTGGAAGAGCGTTGCACTGAAAATCTAAAGGTCCCTGGTTCAATCCTGGGTTTTAAAACTGTGTGGAGTTTGCACATTCTCCCCGTGTCTGCGTGGGTTTCCTTCGGGTGCTCCGGTTTCCTCCCACAGTCCAAAGATGTGCGGGTTAGGTGGATTGGCCATGCTAAATTGGCTCTTAGTAGGAGTAGCTAGGATAAATGCATGGGGTTATGAGGATAGGGCCTGGATGGGATTGTGGTCGGTGCAGACTCGATGGGCCGAATGGCTTCCTTCTGCACTGTAGGATTCTATGATTCTATTATACGTAAGTAATGCAAATGCTGGAAATCTGAACTATAAACAAAAAAATGCTGGAAGTATTCAGCAGGTGGGGTAGTACCTGTGGGGAGAGAAACTGGGTTAATCTTTCAGGTCGATGACCTTTCATCAGAATGGAAAGAGAAAAAGGGAGGCAGGGAAGAACTAAGAGGAAGGGTGATTGAGCGAAAAGTGGGCAGGGGCAATTAATGACTGAGGGGATGAAGGTATAAGACAAAAATAGATGGCAATGGGATAAGTAAAGAAGCAAAAGATAGACAAAGGGAAGATATCAATGGGAAAATCTGAATCATCGCAACATGCTAATACAAAACAGGGGTTACGATCTGAAATTGTTGAATTCAGTGTTGAATCCGGAAGGCTGTAAGATGCTTAACTGAAAGATGGGGTCATCTGTCTTTAGTTTATAATGAGCTTAACTGGAGCACTGCAGGAAACTGAGAATAGAGAGGTTAGATTTGCAGGGGTTGTGGTGGGAGAGAATTAAAATGACAGGTGGTCGCGCTTGCAGACTGAGTGGAGCTGTTCCAGAAAGTGGTCGCCCAATCTTCATTGGCACTCCTCAATGTAGATTAGACCACACTATGGGCAGGATTTTATGGCCTCGCTTGGGTGAGATTGTAAAATCCTGCCCGCAGCCAACAGAGATTTCCGTTCTGGGAGCCTCGATTCGGGGCAGGCGAGGTGGTAGAGTTCCAGCCTGTGAGCCACAAATACAGTATATCAAAATGAAAGAAGATAATTGAAACTCCAAGTTCCTCCATTTCCTTCTTGTCAGTTCTGACAATGTCACCTTCCATAGCAATGCTGGTGGCACATCTCCCATTTCCTTCAACCTAGGAAACCCCTCCATCGTGAGGCAGGGGTCCATTCCATTCCTAGCATTACTGGCCTCACCCTCTGGCGTGGAATCATAGAATCCCTACAGTGCAGAAGGAGGCCATTTTGGCCCATCGAGCCTGCACCGACAACAATCCCACACAGGCCATATCCCTGTAACCCCACGTATTTACCCCACTAATTCTCCTAACACTAAGGGGCAATTTAGCATGGCCAATCCACCTAACCTGCACATTTTCAGACTGTGGGAGGAAACCGGAGCACCCGGAGGAAACCCATGTAGACACAGGGGGAAAATGGGCAAACTCCACACAGACAGTGACCTGAGGCCGGAATTGAACCCAGGTCCCTGACGCTGTGCCACCATCCCTCCCAATATGAACCATAATAGGGTTGCCCTTATCCTCACTTCACATCGGCCAGCTTTCACATTTAGTAGATCATTGGAAAGAGACTTTACAGGGTGAGCGGCTGGGTGTCTGGTGAGTGAGGGAGTTCTGCAAAGTGGGGAAAGTGATGCTCTTTCCTTTTCCGAATTTGCTCCTCACTTCGGTACAGAGGAAGAAACAGAATGGTGAGCGACTGGTCTGTTATTTTACTTATAATAAAGAGCTTGTAAAGGTTAAGGAAAGGCAGGGCAGCTCAGCTGACTGGGCAATACGGTGGCACAGAGGTTAGCACTGCTGTCTCACAGCGCCAGGGACACGGGTTCAATTCCAGCCTCAGGTCACCGTCTGTGTGGAGTCTGCACGTTCTCCTCGTGTCTGCGTGGGTTTCCTCTGGGTGCTCCGGTTTCCTCCCCCAGTCCAAAGTCCAAAGGTGTGCGAGTTAGGTTGACTGGCCATGCTAAATTGCCCTTTAGTGTCCCGGGATGCGTAGGTTAGAGGGATTAGTGGGTCAAATATGTGATGTTGCGGGGATAGGACCTGGGTGGGATTATTGTCGGTGCAGACTCGATGGGCTCCTTCTGTTGAGGTAGTATGGGCGGAGATTAGAAATAGGAGAGGAGAGGTCACCCTGTTGGGAGTCTTTTATAGACCTCCTAAAAGTTCTAGAGAGGTTGAGGAAAGGATTGCGGAGTCAATCCTGCTTAGGAGTGAAAGTAATAGGGCAATTGTTATGGGGGATTTTAACTTGACTAATATTGACTGGAATTGTTATAGCTCTAGCTCGTTAGAGGGGTCAGTTTTTGTTCAAAGCGTGCAGGAAGGTTTTTTGACTCAGTATGTAGACAGGCCAACTAGAGGTGAGGCTATATTGGATCTGGTGCTGGGAAATGAGCCAGACCAGGTGCTAGACTTGGAAGTTGGTGTGCATTTTGGTGATAGTGACCACAATTCGGTTACGTTCACCTTAGTGATGGAAAGGGATAGGCATGAACCTCGGGCCAGTGGTTTTAGCTGGGGGAAGGGTAATTATGAGGCTATTAGGAGAGAATTAGGAAACATAGGTTGGACTAGGAGATTACAGGGACTGGGAACGTCTGACATGTGGAGTTTTTTCAAGGAGCAGCTACTGCGAGTCTGTGATAGGTATGTCCCTGTCAGGCAAGGAGGAATTGGTAGGGCTAGGGAACCGTGGTGCACCAAAAAAGTTTATTTGTTGGTTAAAAAGAAAAAGGAGGCTTATGTTCGGATGAGACGTGAGCACTCGGGTAGTGCACTAGAAAGCTTTAGATTGGCTAAGAGGGAGTTGAAGAGCGAGCTTAGAAGGGCTAAAAGGGGACATGAGAAGACTTTGGCGGATAGGGTTAAAGAGAATCCTAAGGCGTTCTATAGGTATGTCAAGAACAGAAGGTTGGTTAGGGCAAGTTTAGGGCCAGTTATAGATGGCAGAGGGAAGTTATGTGTGGAACCGGAGGAGATTGGTGAAGCATTGAACCAATATTTCTCTTCGGTGTTCACGCAAGGGGACATGAATATAGCTGAGGAGGACACTGGGTTGCAAGGGAGTAGAATAGACAGTATTACAGTTGATAAGGAGGATGTGCAGGATATTCTGGAGGGTCTGAAAATAGATAAATCCCCTGGTCCGGATGGGATTTATCCAAGGATTCTCTGGGAGGCAAGAGAAGTGATTGCAGAGCCTCTGGCTCTGATCTTCAGGTCGTCGTTGGCCTCTGGTATAGTACCAGAAGATTGGAGGTTAGCGAATGTTGTCCCATTGTTTAAGAAGGGGAACAGAGACTTCCCCGGGAATTATAGACCGGTGAGTCTCACTTCTGTTGTCGGCAAGATGTTGGAAAAAATTATAAGGGATAGGATTTATAGTTATTTGGAGAGTAATGAATTGATAGGTGATAGTCAGCATGGTTTTGTGGCAGGTAGGTCGTGCCTTACTAACCTTATTGAGTTTTTTGAGAAAGTGACCAAGGAGGTGGATGGGGGCAAGGCAGTGGACGTGGTATATATGGATTTTAGTAAGGCGTTTGATAAGGTTCACCATGGTAGGCTTCTGCAGAAAATGCAGATGTATGGGATTGGGGGTGATCTAGGAAATTGGATCAGGAATTGGCTAGCGGATAGGAAACAGAGGGTGGTGGTTGATAGTAAATATTCATCATGGAGTGCGGTTACAAGTGGTGTACCTCAGGGATCTGTTTTGGGGCCACTGCTGTTTGTAATATTTATTAATGATCTGGATGAGGGTATAGTTGGGTGGATTAGCAAATTTGCTGATGACACCAAAGTCGGTGGTGTGGTAGACAGTGAGGAAGGGTGTCGTAGTTTGCAGGAAGACTTAGACAGGTTGCAAAGTTGGGCCGAGAGGTGGCGGATGGAGTTTAATGCGGAGAAGTGTGAGGTAATTCACTTTGGTAGGAATAACAGATGTGTTGAGTATAGGGCTAACGGGAGGACTTTGAATAGTGTGGAGGAGCAGAGGGATCTAGGTGTATGTGTGCATAGATCCCTGAAAGTTGGGAATCAAGTAGATAAGGTTGTTAAGAAGGCATATGGTGTCTTGGCGTTTATTGGTAGGGGGATTGAATTTAGGAGTCGTAGCGTTATGTTGCAACTGTACACAACTCTGGTGCGGCCGCACTTGGAGTACTGTGTGCAGTTCTGGTCCCCACATTACAGGAAGGATGTGGAGGCTTTGGAGAGGGTGCAGAGGAGGTTTACCAGGATGTTGCCTGGTATGGAGGGGAGATCCTATGAGGAGAGGCTGAGGGATTTGGGATTGTTTTCGCTGGAAAGGCGGCGGCTAAGAGGGGATCTTATTGAAACATATAAGATGATTAGAGGTTTAGATAGGGTGGATAGTGATAGCCTTTTTCCTCTGATGGAGAAATCCAGCACGAGGGGGCATGGCTTTAAATTGAGGGGGGGTAGTTATAGAACCGATGTCAGGGGTAGGTTCTTTACCCAGAGGGTGGTGAGGGATTGGAATGCCCTGCCAGCATCAGTAGTAAATGCGCCTAGTTTGGGGGCGTTTAAGAGATCCGTAGATAGGTTCATGGACGAAAAGAAATTGGTTTAGGTTGGAGGGTCACAGTTTTTTTTTAACTGGTCGGTGCAACATCGTGGGCCGAAGGGCCTGTTCTGCGCTGTAATGTTCTATGTTCTATGTTCTATGTTCTGCACTGTGGGGATTCTGTGGTTCCTATGAATGTGCATCTTGTGGAATGTGGGTAATTATGGATGCACCATGTGTCCTGAACAAACATATCTGCAACAGCTTGAGCTCTGAGTTTCAGAACTCGAGAGCTAGCTGGAGTCACCATGGTGCATCTACAAGGCAGAAACCTATGTGAGTAGCATGTTCAGGGAGGTGATCACACCTCACATTAGGAACATCAATGGAATGGGTTATTGCCAGGCAGTTCAAGAGAACCAGACAGGTAATGCAGGAATTCCATGAGTCAATCTTGCTCACCAACTGATTCCCTAATTTGGACACTGGTTCCTCAGACGAGCGTAGCAAGAGAGGTTTGTGACATCACTCGGGGGCTCAGTTGCACAGGAGGGAAGGCACAAGATCAGAGAGCAATAGTGGTAGCAAATTTGTTAGTTTGCGGAACAGACAGGCGTTTCGGCGGCCATAAACATGACTCCAAGATGGTATGTTGCCTCCCGGGTGCCCAGGGTCAACGACATTCCACTGGCGGAGGGTGAACAGCCAGAGGTTCCGGTCCACATTGTTACCAATGACATAGGTAAATGGATTAGGTTCTGAAATCAAATTCTAGGGAGTTAAGAAATAAATTAAAAAGCAGGACCTCATAGGTCGTAATCTCAGGATTATTCCCAGTGCAGTGTACTCGTGGAATAGGGAGATTGAGCGATTGAACATATGGCTGGAGAATGGGTGTAGAAGGAAGGGCATCAGGTTTCTGAGGCACTGGGAAGATCTCTGGGGCAGGCGGGATCTGTATGAACTGGACGAGTTGCACCTTAGCATGACTGGGTCCAATATCCTTGCAGGGATATTTGTGAGCGCTTGTTGGGGAGGGTTTAAGCAAACTTGGCAAGGGAACGGGAGCCTGAGAAGGAGCTCAGGCTGGGGGAAAAGCCGAACTAGTAACAGGAAGTAGAAAAGTAGAGAGTGAAAGTCATTCGTTTTCTTTCTCCGTAGGTGGCGCCTGACCTGCTGAGTAGCACAAAATTCAGAAATACTGAAACAATAGCTAACAACTTAAAAAGCCAATCCACAACAGGCAAACAGCCTCAAGGCTAAAGATCTAATCCAAGGCCAATGTTTGAAGGTGGCCAATTTTGTGAAATTCCTTTCCATTACATTTCACTTCCAGATTTGTGTTCAATTCCACAAATCAGGCTGTTTTATCTCACACCCAAAACCCAGTGGACTTTCCCATTCCTGCATCAGCAGCAGATACTTGACAAATATAAATATCACCATTTCCACTCAATAAATTCCGAATGTAATTACAATTTTGCAACGCTCCAGATCCCAAGTCTTTATGCTATTTGCTTCTGTTATGTTTGTGAATAAGAAGATTGAAAGAGAGAATTTGTATTTACATAATAGTTTTAAAACATCACAGAAATGGCCAAAGGATGCCAGATACAATAAATTATTCTGAAGTGCATTTCTTTTATTAATGTTAATATGGCAGTTACAAAGCAGCCTTTCTACGCCCTGCAAACAATTTTCTAATTATAAAATTAAAAGATGGAATGCACACCAAAATATTCTTCAATCACAACTCAGTGCACGTTCAACCCCCAATTTCAACTGAAGGGGAATAATTCTGAGGTAAAAATAATCGACAGGACGGACTGTATTTTGATTGGGCTGAACAGGTGAGATTCAATACAGGTGCCCGGACATTTTGCTGTTTTAGAGCAATGTGCCAGCGCTGCTAATATGACTGTGCTGGAAGGCATCGTCCTGGCTCTCCAATCTCATGAGTCTTCCTTTGATTAGAAAGAGAATATGTCATCTGGCCACAAATCGACCATCTTCCTGTAAACTACATCAGGCATTAGATGTCGACGCAATGCAGAGTTTAACACTACGTTCCCAACCCAAAAATATAGCCTAGGGGTGTAAGGTTGTATGTTGCGTCATTATAAAGGGTGAGAGGTTTCTATGGTTGAACAATAACTGTTTATTCATAACACATTGCTATACATATATAATTAAATAAAAACAAAGAACACACTCCTGACTAGGTGCTACATTCATCCCAACGTTTACTACTCCTATGTGACTCTCTACATCAGTTTTCCCAGTTCCACAGTAACCCTTACAGTCCCGAACACCCTAATACTACACCTCCCCCTCAATTCCCCAAAATCTTTACCATCATTTATTCACAATAATATTTACATGCTATCTATCCTTGTCCCAAATCTCTGACTTTACAGATCGATGTGGAGATGCCGGCGTTGGACTGGGGTAAACACAGTAAGAAGTTTAACAACACCAGGTTAAAGTCCAACAGGTTTATTTGGTAGCAAAAGCCACACAAGCTTTCGAAGCTCTAAGCCCCTTCTTCAGGTGAGTGGGAATTCTGTTCACAAACAGAGCTTATAAAGACACAGACTCAATTTACATGAATAATGCCTTAAACCGAGTGTTTCCACTCCCATTGTTTTGTTTCTTAAAGACTGGATTAGTTGTAAGTATTCGCATTCCAACCATTATTCATGTAAATTGAGTCTGTGTCTTTATAAGCTCTGTTTGTGAACAGAATTCCCACTCACCTGAAGAAGGGGCTTAGAGCTTCGAAAGCTTGTGTGGCTTTTGCTACCAAATAAACCTGTTGGACTTTAACCTGGTGTTGTTAAACTTCTTACTGTGTTTACAGATCGAGACAGTCTGGAGGCTTTTGCCGGCGTTTTACCACCTCACCCACTCGAGGCTCGTAAGATCCCGCCCAAGGCTAACGGAGAATGCTATTCTGTGAGCCTCGCTTGCCCCGATTCCAGGGTGGGCATGCCGGTAAAGTTCCGGCATTTATGTCTCTTCCAGATTTCCTTCTTTTGAAGTTTGGGGGAGTGGCAGTCTAAATGCTTTGAGCTGACTTGGTTGATCTGGAGTTAAATATGTCGTACTCAGTGTTTCAAATACTCGGGTGTCAACATTTTGTTCACTTCCTGCATTCCTTAGTATCTTCTTAGTTTGATAATCTGTCTTCTCTGATCAGTTACCATGGGCTTATCCCTTTCCTTCCAGACAGAATGTTTGCCCTCATTCATGGAGTGGACTTGGGTTTTCTTTCTCCATTGAGTCCGCCACGTTCTTCCTGAGAGTTGAAGATTTACCCCCCTTGCGTTTGTACGTTCCTCATCCTTGAGCTCAATCTGCAGTTTGGCTTCTGATGCCGTGCTTTGTTTCTTCATGTCTACTTGTGCCTCCTGGAGTTTTGCTTTGTTGACTTGGTGGCCATTTCTCTTCTGCTCCTGGATCACCTTCACATTGAGCATGTGAACTTCAAGCCCCAGCTTTGTTGCTGTCATTTTTCCTGGTTCTGTGACAGTAACTGTTTGACTCCGACAAAGTTTTAAGGCCCTTCAGCACAGCAAGCCTGTGCCAATACGTGGTTTCCATCCCTCTGTTCATGTGTCTATCAAGATGCGCCTTGAACGTTGCTAGTGTGCCTGCTTCCACCACCTCCACTGGCAGTGTGTTCCAGGCATCCACTACCCTCTGTGTGAAACACTTTCCCTGCACATCTCCCCTAAACTTACCACCTCTCATCTTAAATCTGTGCCCTCTTATAGTCAACCCTTCCACCTTGGGAAAAAGTCTCTGTCTATCTACCCTATCTATGCTTCTCATAATCTTGTAGATTTCTATCAAGTCATCCTTCAGTCTCTGTAGACTGCTCCTTCTCCTCTGTATCTTCTGTTTTAAGTATGTTGGTACCCATGTTGAGGGGAAATTTTTAGCCCCCCACCCCCTTCTCAATTCCCAGCCCTTCAATTAGGCATTAAGTGCCTGACAAGAAAATCTGTCAGCAAGTACATCAGGATTTGCTTTTTGTAGCGGGATCTTTCTTTTTACTCCACTTGCAGGCGGTATTTGGGGGTCTGCCGATAGCTGTGAGGTTCTCTCTCCTACAACTTCCAAACAGTCAGGGAATGCCGCACTGGGGCAGCCCCGCAGGAGAGAGCGCTGAACCAGGCTTACCATTTATACCTGACCGGTAGCCTGATACTTATCTCACACAGCTATACCAGAACTACCACCAAGGCCTGAGTGATTCTCTCCCTTGTTGGTGGGACAATAGCCACCCTGCATCCACACCACTCGAGTGGGTTCCCAAGAGAGAGAAACAGAGAGACTCTGATCCTTTATCTCCTGACCAGCAGTCTCCCTGGAGTGAGCGGGTTCAAATCGCTCAGATCACCCTCGGTTCTGGACTCCAGATTTATGGTAAGGGATATTGAAACTGTGACCTCACCAGAGTGCTTCGATGAGAGAACAAGAGGCAAGACGAAATCCAAAACGAGTTTCAAACTTACAGTGATTTATTTAACAATAGAATCAACCTCTCCAATGCCACACCACACATGAATAAAACTTATGCTTTATGCTATCACTATGAGAGAAATGCTAACGGACACAAGTAAAATCTTACTTTACACAGTTCAAACAAGATTACTGAACTTTAAAATTACAATACACCACCCCTCCCCTTTCCCTCAACCTCTATCGTATCTTCAGGAACTTCACAAGGTTGGCTGGGATACTCACAATCCGAAAAGGGGTCCCTTTGTGGTGAGCTCGAACTTCTCAGTGCAGGGAGTTTGCGATTCTGGAAGAGGAGCTTGGCCTTGCTTGTCTGCTTTCTTAATCTTGACTCCTGCCCATTCGAACAGCCACACTCTCCAGCTAACTTTTCCAAAACGACTTTCAAGCACCACAACTCTGAAAACTACTCTGCAGCACCTGTGAGACCTGAAGCACTGAAGCCCTCCTTCTGCCTTGAACCTGTATCTTTTAAGTCTTGACCTTTCAAAAGGGTCCGATCGACTCCGCCCCCGTAGATGCTTTCAAAGACAATGGGCTCTCAATCACCCGCAGTCTTGGTTTAAATTGAGTCAAGTCCAAACAAGGCTGAAACTGCCTTGATTGATATTTTAATATCCTTTTGATGTCCCTCCGGAGCTTCCTGAATGGTATCCCATTAGTGGGTTGGGTCTTCTTGTCCTCTGGGGATGGGCCGATTCCCATGGCCATTGCCCCCCGCTGATTTGTTTACTTATTCGTCTGCTGGTCTCCATCTGCCTTTGTTCCAATGATTAGATCACAGGTGTGTCTGCCTTTCTACTTCCACTGGCCACTTGCATATTCAAGGCTGGCTCACACCTTTCCTTATCCCAGTCCGAGGCCGGCTATGCTTGTCCTGCCGAGCCTTCTGGGAAGCTTTCCATCAGGCAGCAGCCAGAGTTGGTCACTTTTAAACTGTCAAGATTTCTTCTGAGTCCTTTAACGTATAGAGGATTGCCCTGAAACTTACATTTTGGAGCACACAACATGGGAGATACCCGTCTCACCACTGGTTGAATACGAGCAATTAAGGCCTTAAGTGGATCTCAGTTGCCCACAGTAACTTTGAGGATGACACAAAAATTGGCAGAGTTGCAGATAGTGATAAGGATTGCCAAAGGGTGAAGCAGGATATAGCTAGATTGCAGACTTAGGCAGAGAAATGGGAGACAGAGTTTAATCCAGACAAATATGAGGTGATGCATTTTGGAAGATCAAATTCAGGTGCAAATTATACAGTAAATGGGCATACAGGTCCACGGATCCCTGAAAGTGGCAACACAAGTGGATAAGGCGGTCAAGAAGGCATCCAGCATGTTTGCATTCATTAGCCGGGGCATTGAGTATAAAAGTTGGCAAGTTATATTACAGCTGTATAAAACTTTAGTTAGGCTGTATTTGGAATATTGTGTGCAGCTCTGGTCGCCAGAAGGACCTGGATGCTTTGGAGAGGGTGCAAAAAAGGTTTCCCAGCATGTTGCCTGGGTCTGGGCAGTTTTAAGTATGAGGAGGTGTTGGATAAACTCAGATTGTTTTCACTGGAAAGACGGAGGCTGAGGGGTGACCTGATAGAAATCTACAAAATTATGAGAGGCATAGATAGTGTGGACACTCAGAGGCTTTTTCCAAGGATGGAAGGGTCGACTACAAGAGGGCACAGGTTAAAGGTGAAAAGTGGTAGGTTTAGGGAGACATGCGGGGAAAGGTATTCACACAGAGGGTAGTGGGTGCCTGGAACACACTGCCAGTGGAGGTGGTGGAAGCAGGCACATTAGCAACGTTCAAGGCGCATCTTGATAGACACATAACGGGAGGTGAACAGAGGGATGGAAACCACGTATTGGCGCAGGCTTGCTGCGCTGAAGGGCCTGTTCCTGTGCTGTATTGTTCTTTGTTCACTTAAGAGCCTAAAGTAGCAGTGGAGCAGGAAGGCCATCCACAAGCCTCCCAAAACCCTGGATATAATTGGGGCAGAGACAGGAAGAAGGTGGCGTTCGCACCTGGCACCCTCCTGTACAATTAACCTCCCCCACCCCCCAGCTCCAAGCTTACCACAGGGGGAGGGCATTAAATTCCATCCATGAGTGTCACTGCTGAGCCAAAGTGGCATTCCCAAGTTGTTGTTTGAACCTTGTAGAAACACATGCTACATTATCACCACCTTATAAAACATCGCACGAATGTTGTATCTCAGCTCAGTTTCTGAAGGACACAAACTTGATTTTTGCTCCTTGGCAGCTTGACATTTGGAATGTGTTGAGTACAGTTGCTTTTCATTGTTTTGGTTCAATTGTACGCAATATATTAACTTCCCTCTGATAACAGTGATGCGCTACCTTCCATAGCCTTTGTAAGAATCGATTTCTTCCTGACTGTAGCATTAATCCTCTGCCTTGATCCCTTTGTATTATTTCTTTGGATGGACAAAATAAACTGAAAGACCTGATGTGACCTTTGGAGCGAATACTAAAGACACATTTTGACTTTTAGTAACCTTTCGTGCACATCACTTTCAGGGTTGTCAGCCTGAGGAATGAAACACTTCACAGATCTAGACATCACAGTCCTGAGGTCATTAAGGTGCTAATCCATTGTTTCGCTCAACAGTACTCCCATGAGGAGGAAAGATAAGGCCTCCGTGTCAAAGAAAATAGAGGCTAAAATGAACCGGAGAAAAGAGTATGCATAATATTTAAAACGCTGAAACAGGGAACACAATAGAAGTCTCCTTCCACCCTCTTAACCGAACCCCATCAATATATCCTTCTTTTATATTCCTTCCTTTCCCATGTGTTTACTTGCAGAAGGTGGTGCTCCCATGCATCTGCAGCCCTTCTGTCACAGAATCACACAGGTATGACAGTGCAGAAGGAGGCCATTCAGCCCATCATGCCTGTCCTAGGATTGAGTGCCATTGTCCTGCCTTCCCCCCGTAACTCTGCACATTCTTCATTTTCAGACAAAAGTCTCATTCCTTTCTGTGTGCTCCGATTGAACCTGCCTCCACCACACTCCCAGACAGTGCATTCCAGATCTTAACTACTTGCTATGTGAAAAAGCTTTTGCTCCTATTGCCTTGCATCTTTTGGCATTTACTTCAAATCTGTGCCCTCTAGCTCTCAATCCGACAATATAGAATATAGAAACCCTACAGTGCAGAAGGAGGCCATTCGGCCCATCGAGTCTGCACCGACCACAATCCCACCCAGGCCCTATCCCCACATATTTACCCACTAATCCCTCTAACCTACACATCTCAGGACTCTAAGGGGCCATTTTTAACCTGGCCAATCAACCTAACCCGCACATCTTTGGACTGTGGGAGGAAACCGGAGCACCCGGAGGAAACCCACGCAGACACGAGGAGAATGTGCAAACTCCACACAGACAGTGACCCGAGCCGGGAATTGAACCCGGGACCCTGGAGCTGTGAAGCAGCAGTGCTAACCACTGTGCTACCGTGCCACCCTTAAGTGGGAACAGTTTTTCCCTGTCTACCTCGTCCAGATCCCTCATGATTCTGAATGACTGGAATTTTCCAACCGTTCACACCAGTGGGATTCTCTGGTAAGTACCAAATTCTGATCATAGAATCCCCACAGTGCAGAAGGAGGCCATTCGGCCCATCAAGTCTGCACCGCTGGGTTAGATGGATAATTCCCACTCACCTGAAGAAGGGGCTTGCAGCTCCGAAAGCTTGTGTGGCTTTTGCTACCAAACAAACCTGTTGGACTTTAACCTGGTGTTGTTAAACTTCTTAGATGGATTGGCCATGTTAAATTGTCCCTTATTGTCAGAGGGATTAGCTACGGTAAATACATGGAGTTATGGGAATAGAGCCTGGGTGGGATTGTTGTCGGTGCAGACTTGATGGGCCGAATGGCCTCCTTCTGCACTGGAGGATTCTATGATTAATTCTGTGACCCTCTGACAGACCCGACCTAGACCCTCTCCTTGGCCCCATCCCCGTAACCCCACACATTTACCATGGCTAACCAATCTAAACTACACAGCTTGGGATACTAAGGAGCAATTTAGCACGGCCAATCCACCCAACCTGCACATCTTTGGACTGTGGGAGGAAACCAGAGCACCGGGGGAAACCCACGCAGACACGGGGAGAATGTGCAAACTCCACACAGACAGTGACCCGAGGCCGGAATTGAACCCGGTCCCTCTGACCTCGCTTGCAGTGGCAACGGGATATGAACGGTTGGACAATTCTGGCCAATGTCTTTATCGAGTCTGTTTGCCTTAGCTTTCTCTTCTCCATGAAAAACAGTCCTAACTTCTCCAATCTATCTTGATGACTGAAGTTCCTCATCCGTGGAACCATTCTTATGAATCTTACCTGCAGTCTGTGTCTCCCAGAACTGGATGCAATACTCCAGCTGAGTCTGAACTAATGTCTCATACAAGCTCAGATGTGGAGATGCCGGCATTGGACTGGGGTAAGCACAGTAAGAAGTGTCACAACACCAGGTTAAAGTCCAATAGGTTTATTTGGCAGCACTAGCTTTCAGAGTCTCAAGCTCCTTCATCATATCTTTATATGCCCTGTTTGTGAACACAAGTCCTCACTCACCTGATGAAGGAACTTGAGACTCCGAAAGCTGGTGTTGCCAAATAAACCTGTTGGACTTTAACCTGGTGTTGTGACACTTCTTACTGTTCATACAAGCTCAGCATATCTTGTATGCTATGCCCCGATTACTAATGTTTAAGATACCGCATGAACAAGCAAGGATAAGCCTGTTGCTATGAGTAAATCGGGCATACAGGGATGAAGTAGTTGCTCAAATTGGCATCTTGCACAAAGTGATTGGAGTTATAATCCTGAAAGAAATGAGAAAACAGACATTGAAGGGCACCCTTGCAAGCCATCGAGGAATTGAGTCTAGTTTAAGGAAGGCTCAATGTGTCTTGTTTGGCTACTGGCCAAAGATGAGCAATGAGATTAAGGACTACAACATCCATTGCAGTGCTTGTGAGGAAAAGCCAACAACAACTTGCAAGTGTACCTTAAGAATACCTGAATGCATTAAAGGTTATGCCTGCAATGCACTTGTAGGGACAGACAAAATTGAAATAGGCTGGAAAGAGTGGTTTTTGATTCACTTTAGTTAATTTTCTGTATGGATTATGTGTGTGGAGTAACTTGCAAATGGGAGTGCATGTATTTTCTTTCTAAGCGGGGGAGGTTTGGAGCAATACCTCTGTACACTGTGACTTCCCATTGTCATGTGGCCACCAATGATATGTAAATGAAGATTTTAGGGCAGTAGACATTTTGGAACATAAGGAAAATATCAGCTCCTTTGGATCTGCACTAATTATTTAAATATTTACAAAAAGAAATGCTTACCTTCTCTTTGTGGCCACAACTTAGGCCACAGCAGCCAATAAAGAATCCAGAGCAAATCTGAGCAGGCCTAAGTCTCCTGAATTGTAGATGTCTAATTTCACAGAACTGGGTGTAAAACGAGCACTCATTTAGATATGTAAGGGGCCTTAAAGCAGGCTTTTGGAGACCATCAAGGATGGCTGAAAGATGACCCAGACAAATATTGCGTCAGATTTTTATTAAGTGTGTTATGTATTTGGGCCATAGCCCCTTTAAGGGAACAGAACCCCATGCACCCCAGACATTCTCTCTTCCACCTTCTTCCGTCTGGAAAAAGATACAAAAGTCTGAGGTCACGTACCAACTGACTCAAGAATAGCTTCTTCCCTGCTGCCATCAGACTTTTGAGTGGACTTTCCTTGCATTAAGTTGGTCTTTCTCTACACCCTAGCTATGACTGAAACACTACATTCTGCACTCTCTCCTTTCTTTCTCTATCAACAGTATGCTTTGTCTGTACAGCGCGCAAGAAACAATACTTTTCACTATATGCTTGTGACAATAATAAATCAAATCAGGTCAGGTGACCGACAGTGTGGGGTGATCTGCCCGGGGACCACCCTGAGAGGGCAGTTGTCGTTTGGAGTGTGGCGCGAGTAAGACTGCTATAAACATTTGAGTTCCCTGACGCCTGCCTGTGGAGTGAGTTCTTGAAGATACTCCTTGGCACTAAAGACTCAGTGTCTTAAGGATTGGGAGCAGACATATTGGTCTCCTAAACTGAGTCTTTGTCAGTTAATGGGTACAATTTCCATCCCAGCTACTACTGACTTTACCGCCTTCCAGAGGTCAGTCCTAACAATTATTGTTCCACTGGAAATATAAAATCTAAAAATGACCCAATCTGTTCAGTCCTCACTTGACAGTGTACCATGAACACGTCAGCCTATTCCCTGACATTGAGCAGATGTCCAAATAACACTAAAACATCATGCTTATTGATGCGCGATAAATCACACGGGAGGCAGGATGTACCCGGGAAATAAAGGCTTTTATTGCCAACAATAACGGAGCTACTATATACAATATACAATCCCAGACTAAAGGGTCACCAGGCAGAGCAGTGACCTTTATACCTCTCCCAGGAGGTGGAGCCAACTGGGGTGTACCATAGGACTATATTAACAGGTAGAACAGCCCAGCCCTAACCCCAACAGTAACATATCTACAGACTCATAGTACTGGCCAGACCATGGCTCAGCACTCCTGGTGGTAACCAACAATGGTTCACCACATTCACCCCTCCTTTGAAAACAAAGGCCGGCGGGGTACAAAACACAGAACAATTGTTCATCTGTCTATAAGTTCAAACGGTCTGGGGGACCGCACCGTCGCTGTGACCTCCTCAACACCGGCGATGACACCGGTGACGTTCTCTCCAAGGCGGTGTCCAGTGACTCCTCCAGTTCCTCACAGGCCGGTAGACCACGAGGTGGTGACAATCCACTGGACTCGGGCACGCCTCGAAGCGGCGACAATCTCCTGGACTCAGGCAAGCTGTATGTCCATCATGGACTTGTCGAGTCTGTGAGGCTTGGCCTGGTCCAGGATGATTGATGCTACCGTTGGTTCGTGGGTGCAACTGCAGGCAGCTGAGATGGTTGATGACGGCCCCTGCTGGTCATTCGCGGTCGGTGCCGACCAAAATGGCTGCCCCCATAGGTCGCACGTGGACGATGGCGCCAAAACCTGCGGCCCCTGCAGGTCGCACATGTCTTGCGACTCCGTCGTTCGGAATGGCGACCTCCTGGAATCGCACGTGGTGGAAGACCTTGAAGACGCAGAAGACAAGGAGGCCGGCTCCGGGGAGTCACACGCCGCACTGCTGTTTTTGGATGGAGGTTTGGTCTGGCATACTTTGGAATAATGTCCCTTCTTGCCGCAGGCGGAGCACAACACCGCTTTAGCTGGACATCGCTGCCGAGGGTGTTTCACCCCCCCACAGAAGTAACACTGCGGGCCACCTGGAGCTGCTGCCGTCGTCAGGTCCGAGGCTGGAAACGCAATCGCGCAGTTTTTCGGTCCAGCTGAATAAAGTGGAGTCTGCGGCTGCCCCTGCCACAATGTCCCCACGCGGTCGTCGGGGTACATCTCCAGACTTTTGGAGGCCATTTCTAGAGCGTCAGCTAACTCTATGGTTTTAATGAGATCGAGGTTACCTTGCTCCAGCAGCCGAAGGCGGATGTACGACGAGCCGATTCCCGCCACGAACGCATCTCGAACTAAGTCGCTCATGTACTGGGCTGCCGACACTGACTTGCAGTTGCAGGCTCTGGCTAGCTGCTGAAGTTCACACACGTACTGTTCCGTCGTTTCGCCGGGCTGCCGCCGTCGAGTGGCTAGAAGGTGTCGAGCATGGATCTCATTCGGCGGTTTGTTGTATCGCTTTTTGAGAAGCTCAAGGGCCCCTTTGTAGTCTGGGGCCTCACAGATCGCTAAGTATACAGCATCGCTTACCCTCGCGTGGAGGACCCGGAGTCTGTCGGCGTCGTCGGTGACCGCTGTGGAGGCGTCGAGGTAATCTTGGAAACACTTCAACCAGTGGTCAAAAGTGTTCGATGCTCCCGCCGCACGTGGGTCCAACGTAAGCCGTTCAGGTTTCAGCATTTGCTCCATGTTTTCTTTTGGTTTTTTTTCAAAAAAAAAGAATTTACTTGTTGGCAATAAAATTGATGCGCGATAAATCACACGGGAGGCAGGATGTACCCGGGAAATAAAGGCTTTTATTGCCAACAATAACGGAGCTACTATATACAATATACAATCCCAGACTAAAGGGTCACCAGGCAGAGCAGTGACCTTTATACCTCTCCCAGGAGGCGGAGCCAACTGGGGTGTACCATAGGACTATATTAACAGGTAGAACAGCCCAACCCTAACCCCAACAGTAACATATCTACAGACTCATAGTACTGGCCAGACCATGGCTCAGCACTCCTGGTAGTAACCAATAATGGTTCACCACACTTATATTAAAGTGGGTTCCACTGCAATGCGAATCAATACTCCAGTTTTCAGTTTATAATTGAGTTCATGAATTTAAATAGTTTTACTCAATTCCTGTGATTAGTAGATACATTTTAGATACATCAAATTCTAATGGACAAATAATCTGAAATGATGCCAAACCGTAGTCAAACTGCTTCTGAAACTTGAATAATGATGACTACAAAAAAATGTTACTATAGCAGCTCGCACTGGTGATAATAAAGCTGAACATGGTTTTATTGCGGACTGTATTTTGATGCTGACATCTATGATATGTTGAAAATGTTGCATATGGCAGGAAGCTGCTGTCATAGAAACATCGAAACACAAAAACTAGAAGCAGGAGAAGGCCATTCAGCCCTTCGAGCCTACTCCGCCATCCATTTTGTTCATGGTTGATCATCAAATTCAATATCCAGATCCAGCCTTCTCTCCATATCCCTTGATCCCTTTAGCCCCAAGAGCTATATCTAATTTATTCTTGAAATCACACAACGTTTTGGCCTCAACTACTTTCTGTGGTAGTGAATTCCACACATTCACCACCCTCTGGGCGAAGAAATTTCTCCTCACCTCAGTTCTAAAAGGTTTACCCCTTATCCTCAAACTATGACCGCTAGTTCTGGACTCCCCCACCATTGGGATTATTCATTCTGAATCTACCCTGTCCACAGAAACCTTACGCACACATCACTATTTTTACATCAACACTTCAGAAGCCGCCAGCAAAGGTAAATTTGGTTTTAAATCATTTCAGTTATCATTCACTTGTAGCCTATGTTATAATATTATTTTACAAGTGCGTAACCAATGGCATACAGAGAGCGGGAGGTCCAGGACAGGCCTGAAATTAGGCCTCAGGGCTCAGTTGTGGTGGGAGGAGAAGGAGTGTATCTTAACTCCATGGTACATGGGATCAACAGCCTTTCCCACCAGCGGAACCGGATCTTACCTTACCAGAGAGGCAAGTGGACCCAGCCTTACCTTTGCAAGATGGCTGAGCTGCCTGTGGAGGTGTATCAGTCACCAAGAGCCAAGACCCAACTGAGCCCTGAGGCCTAATTTCAGGCCTGTCTTGGACCTCCCGCACTGTGTATGCCATTGGTTACGCACTTGTAAAATAATATTATAACATAGGCTACAAGTGAATGATAACTGTAACTAATGGATAAAATGTAAACTAAAATAATACTAATCCCAACCAAGTCAAGAGAAGCAAAGGGACAAAATAAATTCAATACGTGGGATGAAGAAGAGGTGCACAGGTTTTAATTAAAAAAGGATGAAGTGAACACATTTATTGATGGACTGATTCGCTGATCACTGTATTTAATATCTTCAATCCTGTGAGGTGGATTCAGCAATCAGATTTCACGCAAGTAGAGTGATTAATCATTGAGGTCAAGGAAGTGAATTTGACAGCTCTTTTTCCATTAACAAGAGCTCAGAGAAGGGCAAGGTGAGATCTTGTGCTGCAATACGTTTAGCACAAGGCATCATCTTGGAAAAGGAGTTGGAGTCTGAGCTGGGAATGGCTGTCCAAAGGATCAATAAACACATGGTTCTCATTGAAATTGCCTGCTAGTACTCATTAAAGAGGCTGCATGTGCTTTCGGCAAATGGCATTTCTCCGAATGCCCTCTCCGAACAGCAACCAGCTGACTGGGAGTAAACCAGGATTTTGAGTGCAACTTAAAGTCATATTCACTCTTATTGTTCAATTGCCACTGGAGGTTTGAAGGGGATCTTTGAATCACATCAGGAGACTTTCTGGGAGTGCTGGATTCACCGATTGATCCTTTCTCCCTTATATCGTTAGATCAAATGACGTGAAGATGTTGGAGACATGGGCCGGGATTCTCCCAGAAAAAATTCTAAGTGCCAAATTCACATAAAAACTGGAGTAAATCCCGCTGGTTTTCTTTTGCCGGATTTTCAAAATGCATCTCCCACAATCTGAGCAGAGCCCTAGCATGAATTTCCATGAAAATCTGGGGTGGGGCCTATTCCTGCTGGGGAGGCAAGCACATAGTGCTAAGCAGGCCACTGCGCATGCACTGATCTGTCAGAGCGGAGATCGGCGCATACACAATAGCCCGCACTGCCGGTCCCCCAATCACTGGGCAGCTCAATCGTTGGCCATGCAATGCCCTCACCCGCCAATCGCTGGCCTCCCAGCCCTGCCCCCCAGCCCGCCTCAATCTCCCCCCGGCAGGCCTGATCTCTATGACACCCCCTCCCCACACCTGCAGCCTGAAACTCCTCCCCTGTAGTCACGACCCCACCTCCTCCGGTCTGCCTCGATTTCCCCCCACATCCGGGAGTCCCGATCTCCTCGAACCCCCTTCCCCACAATCCCTATACCCTCCCCCCACAGTCCCAACAACCCCCCTGCAGCCCCAATCCCCCGGCAGGTCAACCCCCACCGCCTCACATCCCCCACATAGCAATCACCAGCCCCGATCAGCTGTGCTGAAGCGGTCACCCAACCCATCTCCCTCTTTCAGAGATGGAAAATGAACCATGTCCATCGGGACATGATGTATAACCATTGAGATAAATGGGGAGAAAAATATACCCAACATTGCCATCATTCTGATGGCCTTCTTTGGGCATGGCTGTATTAAGCTGGGTCACTATGCAAACAGTAAGACTTTTAACAACACCAGGTTAAAGTCCAACGGGTTTATTTGGTAGCAAATAAACCTGTTGGACTTTAACCTGGTGTTGTTAAAACTCTTACTGTGTTCACCCCAGTCCAACGCTGGCATCTCCACATCATCACTATGCAAACACCAAGCCTCACTGTGCACTGAGGTTCTACCTGTCTCTGGTGTTGAGATGGATGGACTTTGCCACGTTGCTCTGGAACATTCCATTTAAGTGGCTTTGCTATATCACCTGTGCCTCGTGGAAAAATTAATGCAGATCACCGTTCACCACAAGTCCATCGGGCAGTTGTCTACATCCTTAAGTTTGTGCAGGAAAGGAAGGTGATGGACGTTGATAGTTCGTTTTGGTTCCCTGAGCAAACTGAAAATGCCATTTGGCTGAGATCCTTATCAGCAGAACTTTCAAATAAGCATCAATCTCTGTCAGATTCTCCCTACCCGCCTGAAGCCTCACCCACTCTGGCTGCTACACACAAGGGGGGCACTCAGAGATGCAATAAAGCTTGAAGCAGCTGCCACAAAGACCAGTGTCTAAGACTTTCGTGCCATAGTATACCGAAGCACTGGAGACCGTACAAAATCCCTCAAGCTGTATTGCACCAGAGGATGTTTAATATAAAATGTAATTGTACATTGTCAATATAACCAGTAATGGCAGCCCTCTTGAGGCCTTTCATCTACTGAATTGAAAGAAACTGATGTATTACACTTCATGTAATGTCAAATTTGAACTGTTGTGTAATGTACTTTTACAAATTGCATGATGGAAGTATATTTTTAGAAAATAAATCAATATTTCATCAACGTTCTATCAGCCTGTATTCCAGAAATTCACTGAAGACTTCACCTATAGTGCTAAGCTATTTTACCTCATTGAAGTTACCAAGAAGAAGGGTAGGCCTGGTCTGCACCTTACTACGAGTCTCCCTTGGACTGTAGATTGAGAGTGGGACCTGAAGCAGAACGGAGTTGTATCAAGAGGGCAAAGTGGACAACTACCTCCCCGTGGGTACAGGGCACCCCTCCTCCTCTGAACCCTCCAGCAGGGTTTCCAATGCCACGTTGAGTTTCTGTGCACCCTCTCACTCAGTCCCTGAGCATCCTGAAACTTGCCGCTGTCTGTCGACCAGTGAACTCCACACTTTCAGTGAAAGTGGGTCCCAGGAGTTCACATATTCTGCTCAATGAAAATTACTCTAATCAATACCTGAGTAATAGATCTGCAGGTGTCTAGTTAGCACCTCCAGGCAAGTTCAAATTAAAGAATCAGCAATTAGGGCCAAAATTGTACGTCAGAAACAAACATTTCTTTTTAACACGGAACCCATTTAGCACCCGTTTTCACCAAAATAGCTCCCTTCGTTTCCTGCTGTGCCTGGGAATTGGGTTATTCATCAGAAGAGAGTCTCTAATCGAGCACATTTGCAGCAAACTTGTGTCTGAGGCTATGTATCTTTGAGGCAGTGCAACTAATATAGATAGAGAGGCAAAAACAGAAAATGCTGGAAAATCTCAGCTGGTCTGACAGCATCTGTGGAGAGAGAATAGAGCCAATGTTTTGAGTCAGGAAGTCCCTTCACCACCTAACTCGAAACGTTAGCTCTATTCTCTCTCCACAGATGCTGTCAGACCTGCTGAGATTTTCCAGCATTTTCTGCTTTTGTTTCAGATTCCAGCATCTGCTGTATTTTGCTTTTATAGATAGAGAGGTACTTGGGCAAAGTGATCAACGGATGACCATAGAAGATTTGAATATGTTATACTCATGCACATAATCCGTAAACTGGGCAATTCATTTGCTCCTTAAATTTGGCTGTCTATGAACAGGCGCGCGGCACGGTAGCACAGTGGTTAGCACTGCTGCTTCACAGCACCAGGGACCTGGGTTTGATTCCCGGCTTGGGTCACTGTCTGTGTGGAGCTTGCACATTCTCCTCGTGTCTGCGTGGGTTTCTTCCGGGTGCTGTGGTTTCCTCCCACATTCTGAAAGACGTGCTGGTTACGTGCATGGACCCGAAAAGGTGCTGGACTGTGGTGACTAGGGGAATTTCACAGTAACTTCATTGCAGTGTTAATGTAAGCCTTACTTGTGACTAATAAATTAGCTTGACTTTAAGAAAGCGGAGATCAAACCGGCTGAGTGATGGGAAACTAAGAGTAGTGGCGAGCACTTATATTTTGGACTGGAGGAATGTTTAAAGTGGAGTTCCTAGGGATCAGTGTTAGGCCTCCAACTCTTCCTGATATTTGTTTAATGAGATGGGGATTCTATGATTTTATGACATAGGCCTTGGTGGACAGGGCACAATTTCAGAATTTGTTGGCGACACAAAACTTGGAACTTTTGTGAACTGTTGGGAGGATAGTGTTCACCTTCAGATGGACATACGCTGGTTGGTGGAAAGAGTGGACAAGTGGTCGATAAGGTTTAATGCAGAGAATTGTGAAGTGATTTATTTTGGCCGCGAAAGGGGTAAGTCAGGGCTAATAACAACATCTCAGTAAAATTGTATTGCAAGGACTCAAGACGGAGCTGCAGGATCATGTGGGAACTGAGCAAGGTGGGAGATTTCTGACAAAGGTACAAGATATTGCTTTGTCCAATGTAACGCAGTGTTGAAACTATAGAGTAAGCATGATCATAGAAATCATAGAAACCCTACAGTGCAGAAGGAGGCCATTCGGCCCATCGAGTCTGCACCGACCACAATCCCACCCAGGCCCTACCCCCACATATTTACCCGCTAATCCCTCTAACCTACGCATCTCAGGGGCAATTTTAACCTGGCCAATCAACCTAACCCGCACATCTTTGGACTGTGGGAGGAAACCGGAGCACCCGGAGGAAACCCACGCAAACACGAGGAGAATGTGCAAACTCCACACAGACAGTGACCCGAGCCGGGAATCGAACCCGGGACCCTGGAGCTGTGAAGCAGCAGTGCTAACCACTGTGCTACTGTGAGTCTTGAGTCCTTGCAATACAATTTTACTGAGATGTTGTTATTAGCCCTGACTTACCCCTTTCGCGGCCAAAATAAATCACTTCACAATTCTCTGCATTAAACCTTATCGACCACTTGTCCACTCTTTCCACCAACCAGCGTATGTCCATCTGAAGGGGAACACTATCCTCCCAACTATGCTCACTGTATACGTGTATGAATATTGATTGGGTAACTGTATTAAAATTATCTGACAAATCATGCTAAATGAACTATTATCTGTATTACAGTATAAGAATGTGATCCGATCTTCAGGTAAGCATTCTCCAAGGAGGCCTTCAAGACACACGAAAACGCAGAATCGCCGAGCAGAAACTGATAGTCAAGTTCCGCACACATGAGGACGACCTCAACCGGGATCTTGGGTTCATGTCACACTACACGTAACCCCCACCATACTGCCTGGGTTTGCAAAATCCTACGAACTGTCCTGGCTTGAGAAAATTCACACCTCTTTAACCTGTGATTATCCCTCTCTCCATTCGCACTGTCTGTACCTGTAAAGACTTGATTACCTGTAAAGACTCGCATTCCAACCATTCTTCACATTCCAATCTGTAATTATCTTGCAATTGGATCTTGGCCGATATATGCCGTGTTTGTGAACTTACCTCTCTGCTCACCTGATGAAGGAGCAGTACTCCGAAAGCTCGTGATTTCAAATAAACCGGTTGGACTTAAAACCTGGTATTGTGAGACTTCTTACTAGTACAAGAATAATGTACTGTAGTTGATTGGAGAGTTTATATGCTATCTTGCCTGGATATAACTTGCCTGTATACACTTCGTGGAGGTGGTGTCGTTGCAACATTTCTATCTGGATGACCCTTCATCGGAGCTCCTGAAGAAGGGTCATCCAGACTCGAAACATTGGCTCTATTCTCTCTCCACAGATGCTGTCAGGCCTGCTGAAATTTTTCAGCACTTTCCATTTTTGTTTCAGATTCCAGCATCCGCTGTATTTTGCCTTTAAGAAATTCCAACACTTCATGTACAGTTGCAATGTCATAAACCCTAAGGGCATCCATCCATCTTGGGACTGTGCCCAGATTGGATGTCTATTCTGTGTTGAACATCGTTTGCTGTGGCGATTGTGGCAAATGCATGTGTGGCAGTCCCGTATGCAGCTGGTGCAGATCTTGGTGGTAGTAGCAAATATTCAGAAGAGAACTTTGAAGGCCGAAGTAGAGAAGGGTTCCATGCGAACAGTTGTTCAACATGGGTCAATCGGTCCTAAGACCAACTGCCCCATGGATGGCGAGCACTGACTTGTGGTTAGCTGATGGATTTTTCTATCCGGCAGCTTCTCTGTTCCTCCATCTGGTCATTTCTTTGGTCCTCTGCTTTTTCCTCGTCCTTCCAGTTTGTCTACAGCACTGTTTTCTGCGGCACGCTCGTCTGCCATGAAGAACTCCCAAGTGTGTCGCGGATAAAACGATTTCAAATTATTCAAAACACATGTAATTAAACTAAAACTAACCTTCACCTTGAGCTCTGTGGTTGGGATCTCCAAGACCTGACAAATCTTGAGCCTCCCATGCGTGCATCGGTTGGGAGAGAGCCGCACGGGCACGGTTTAGGTTTTATATGTTGGTCAGGCCCATGCATGTGACCAATGGGACTTGGAACTGAAGACAAAGGTTCCTGCACAAAAAGCGAAAAGTCCAAAAGGGTGAGGAAAGCTTGGGAGAAGCGAGAGAAACAGAGAGAGGTTAAAAAAAAACACAGGCGAGAAGACAGGAAGAAGTTAAAAATGATGTTCCCAGTAAGGGAAGAAGTCAGAGAAAATAGAAGGTGAGCCTCAAAATCTTTTCAAGTATAAAGGTGTGTGCCTTTAATGACATATTAAAGGTTGGGAAGCACTGGTCTCCAGGCAATTCAGTCAGCAGCAAGGATTTCCCATGCGTCAACTCTTATCCTGGTGAACTTGAGGTCCCACTTGCAGACATTGGCAATCTGTAGATTTCATGCCAATAGCAAGCTTGCTGTGCAGCTTGCCTGTGGGCATGTGGCCATCAGCTTACATGACCCAGCCACTGGGGTGGCTGCTGACTTCCATACCGCCATCCTCACTGGGATTGCTGAGGTTGCAGATGTCATGTCAAAACTGAGAAGTCGAGTGTGGACCCAGAGTACCCAAACTAACCAAAACTACCAGGTTCCGTGTGGACTAGGCTTGTGTTCTCAGCACCCTCCTTTACAGCAGCAAGGCATAAACAACTTGTGCAAGCCAAGAAACACAGCTGAAGAGCTTCCACCTCCACTGTCTCGAGCAAATATTGGGCATCTCCTGGCAAGATGAAGTGCAGAAAATGGAAGTACATCAATATGTGTAGGAATCCCCAGTGTCATAAAGAAAAAAACATGTAAGTACGCATTGAAATTTAAGTAAGACCTGAGGTTTGTTTTTTTAAAATGGACAGTCAAACCCAAAACTGGTTGTTAGCCATTGGCTGAATTTCTTCAGGGTGATTTTCCGAGATGCAATGGAACTCCGCCTTGTTTCCAGACAAGGTAGTTCCAAAAGCAACCAGAAACTAATTTCCACCTCTGGTAGAGACAAAGGGACATAAATGGCCATTTCATCCCAGAAGATCTTGTTCGTAGTGCACAGGCGGAATTGTGGGGGGATTCCACCTTTCACTTAAAGTAAAAGTAATGTTATTTATGAGTCACAAGTAAGGCTTACATTAACACTGCAATGAAGTTGCTGTGAGATTCCCCTAGTTGCCACAGTCCGGCACCTGTTCGGGTCAATGCACCTAACCAGCATGCCTTTCAGGTTGTGGGAGGAAACCGGAGCATCCGGAGGAAACCCACGCAGATAATGGGGAGAATGTGCAAACTCCAACAGACAGTGACCCAAACCGGGAATCGAACCCAGGTCCCTGGTGCTGTGAAACAGCAATGCTAACCACTGTGCTACCGGGAATGAAAAATCCACATCAGTTGAATTGGGTGATATCTGCCATTTGGTTTCAGTGTGTGGGATGTTTCACCACATTTTGCCTATTGCCCCAGGTGGTCTGTCTATGTCTTCTCCTTGAGAAGAGGTGTTGGTGTTAGGAAATAGAGATGATTTAAAGCATTTATATTTCTATTGTGTATGTTAGAAATAAGGTTTAAGTTTAAGCTTACTTTATATTTCTGTACTTGTGCGCTAAGAAAGGGTTAAAACTTTGGTTTGGCTTCATGTTAAAGACAAATGCGTACAAATTTGTGGATTTTCGTTTCACTTTCAACTTTGCCTGCATTGTAATTAAGGCTTCACAGCTTTAAAAGATTGCAGGATTTTAACAAACTAAGCTGTTGCTGAGCAACCAATGGCCAACACTGAAAAGCGGAAGCAGTTAGAGTTCAGTTGGAACCAGGTTATCCAAGAGGCAAGACATTTTCACAGAAATTATCAGTGCAGGAAGAACAATGTAACAATTCCTAGAATCTAAAGAACAGTCAGAGACCAGAGACGATGGTTCCAGGAAATTAAAGGACAGCAATCTGGAAAAAGGGTTCTGTTCAGTGAAGTCAGGAGCAGAGAGCGAGAGAGGCTCTGAATTAAAGATAAAGCTGCAAGCTGCAGACCCGAGAAGTCAGCTAGTGAGAAGCCAGACAGCTGAAGGAATGCTAAGCTTGGTGTCATCTTAATGCAGCCTGTGAAGCTGTGGTGTTCTGTTGTTGTGACTGGGTATTTGAGAGATTGTGTGGATGTTTGAATGCACAAAATATTCCAGGACAGAGAATACTGAAAGGGAAGGTTGAAATCATAGATTACAGAATCCTACAGTACAGAAGGAAGTCATTCAGTTCATCGAGCCTGCACAAACAACGATCCCACCCAGGCCCTATCCCCATAACGCCATGTATTTTCCCTGCGAATGTCCCTGACACTAAGGGGCAATTTTGTACGGCCAATCCACCTAACCTGTATATTTTTGGACTGTGGGAGGAAACCCACGCAGACACGGGGAGAATGTACATCTTCCACACGGACAGGCTGGAATTGATCCCTGGTCCCTCGCACTGTGAAGCAGCAGTGCTAACCTCTGTGCCAGCGTGCCACCCATAAATCCTGAATGTGAATCATTGATGAAGGCATCTGAGGAAAAAGCCTTTTTTGGGAGAAGACTTCAAAGTGTGTTCTTCAAGAGTGGAGTTTGGAAGACACTTGTGTGGAAGTCAGAGTTCCAGTGAGACTAGCTGGCTCACAGCTTAACAAGCTTAACATCTGGGGGAATTTGATGAGAAACCCACAGCAGTTGTTTTGGATGGCATCTGTCACTTGGTTTCAGAGTGTGGTGTGTCTGATCATGTTTCGCCTGTTGGTTTACATGGACTGTGTACTTAGTGAGATAATAAGATATATTTTGTAGCTTGTATAATCTTTATAAATCTGTGTGCATCTGTAAAGGTATAGCTGGGGTGAAGGAATATTGTACTATAATTGATCATTTTTTGTTTAATAAATGTTTTTTTTGTTAAAGGTTAATTGGCACTCCTGTGACGCATTCATCTCTCTAAACAAAAAGTAAAAGTGTTCATTCGTATGATGTGGGCATCGCTGACTGGGCCAACATTTGTTGTCCATCCCTCAGGGCATTGCTGTGGATCTGGAGGCACATGTAGGCCAGACGAGGTAAGGACGACAGATTTCCTTCCCTGAACAACATTGGTGAACCTGGTGGGTTTTTACAACAATTGCCAATGGTTTCATGGTCATCATGGCGGCATGGGGCGGCACGGTAGCACAGTGGTTAGCACTGCTGCTTCACAGCTCCAGGGGCCTGGGTTCGATTCCCGGCTTGGGTCACTGTCTGTGTGGAGTTTGCACATTCTCCTCGTGTCTGTGTGGGTTTCCTCCGGGTGCTCCGGTTTCCTCCCACAGTCCAAAGATGTGCGGGTTAGGTTGATTGGCCATGCTAAAATTGCCCCTTAGTGTCCTGGGATGCGTAGATTAGAGGGATTAGTGAGTAAAATATGTAGGGATATGGGGGTAGGGCCTGGGTGGGATTGTGGTCGGTGCAGACTCGATGGGCCGAATGGCCTCTTTCTGTACTGTAGGGTTTCTATGATTTCTATGATTTCTATGAGACTTTTAATTCCAGATTTTTACTGAATTCAAATTTCACCATCTGTCTTGGTGGGATTTGAACCCAGATCCCTAAATCATTACACTTTGACTCTGGATTATTAGTCATTGCTTCTCCAAGAGGACAAGGCTACAGTACAGAAAGAAGATGAATGACCTTCTACAACCAGGGTAAGTCTGCCTTTTCATGTCTCCTGTTGCACACCTTCTCATGTCCATCACACCTCCACGGTCATCTCTCTTCTGGTTAGCTCACGGATTGCCGGATTGCAGATTGTAACACTCTGGGAGTATCCCAATCAGATGGTGACAAATTGAGGGGTCTCGGCTGAAACAACAACTTTGGGGATCTTCACTTGCGGGGGCGGGGGGGGGGGGGGGGGGGGGGGGGGTGGGGGGCGGTGGTGGGGGGTTGGTGGCCATAACATGAGTTAGCAGATACTTGTTGGTTGGGTCTGATGAGCTGCATTGATAGTGGCCACACCTCTATAGGAAAGACCAAGGTAAAAATCGAAAAATCTTAACATGTGGCTCTGACTACAAAAGGAACTTATATAAAAGCCCCAGGATAGCACTTTAATATTGATATATAACACTTACCCTGACATTAAATAGGTGACATTCTCATTTCCTTAAAGAATTATGATGTAGAGATGCCGGCATTGGACTGGGATGGGCACAGTAAGAAGTCTCACAGCACCAGGTTAAAGTCCAATAGGTTTATTTGGAATCACGAGCATTTGGAGCAGCGCTCCTTCATCCTAATGAAGGAGCAGCGCTCCGAAAGCTCGTGATTCCAAATAAACCTGGGATGAAATAGCAGCGCTCCGAAAGCTCGTGATTCCAAATAAACAGTTTGGACTTTAACCTGGTGTTCTGAGACTTCTTACTTAATAGAATTGGACTGCAGATTCCCAAAGAACTTTTGATCCATTATATTTCAGCTTATCCTTATTGCCTTCAATCCCACTTTTAACCCAATATTTGTTTTTCCTACATTCACAGAAGGAACAAGCATAACATGAACTGCTCTATTCAAAATAATTAAATGTTCTCCAGTAACAATGATCACGTTGGGGATTTTTGACCTGTTTGTTCTCATACTTTTGAACAAATTGGCAAACAAATCTGTGACTTTTTCCTGGCTGTTTTCATCAAGTAATAAATGATACATTTCTATCGTTTCTATTTCAAGGCTACAGACTAATCAATTTCACCCAGTGTGTGCAGTGGTAGAATAAATTGAAATTGGATCACAATTGACTCAATATAATTGTTTCAGCATCCTTTGTTCCTCGACAACTGTTTATGTGCATTCATGCTGTGAAAGTTAAATCTATTTCACACGACGTAGCATACAAAACTGGAATCAAATCATTCTCATCCTATTGAAGACCCCCTTAGCTCACAGGCAGAGTTTTGTCCTGTCCAACTGAACAAAGAGAGGATAAATAATGTCTGTCAGTTATTTGGACTAGTCAAATGAGTACCATTTACCTTTGATACGAGGGTGCGGTGGGGTGGGGGGGGGGGGGGGGGGGGGGGGAGGTAATAAGAGTGAGAACCATAAAGTAATTAATATCAAGAGAAAAAATAAAGGAGAATGTAAAGGACTAAAATCTGACAAATACGCAGGACCTGATGGTCTACATCTTACGGTTCAAAAAGAGATAGCTACAGAGAGGGTGGGCACACTGGTATTCCAAATATTCCTGCTCCCAGAAGATTAGGAGTTACCAAAGCTGGGGTGACGTGGTGGCATAGTGTTTAACACTGCTGCCTCACAGCTCCAGGGACCCGGGTTCAATTCCAGCCTTGGGTGACTGTGTGGAGTTTGCACGTTCTCCCCGTGTCTGCGTGGTGTTATGGTTCAAGTCAGAAGCTCCACAATATTTTATGGAGCCCGCCTGTTTTATTTTGCACCTTGAGTTTGGCTAGGATAAGCATGATATGATTCATCTCAAGCATGATTCAAATAACCTACCAGGGAGCTTTTATCAAACAAAGTTTGCTTAAGGATATAGTTAACATTTATGGAAAGAAAATTAGCAATAACTTCTATCAATTATAAACAAAACAAAACAACCAAAGTAATGTATAACCCTTAACAAATATATCTAAGATGTTCCAATCAAAACCAAACTTATTTTAGACAAAACCCTTTTCACAGATTTAACACAGCTAAATCTAATGCTCACGCGATACTGGACCTGAGTCCTTTGGATGAATGCTGCAGTTCTGTTAATAAACTCAGAACAGTTTACAGTCAGAGCAGGTTCCCAGAACAGGGAGATGCTCTGGTCAAGCCACCAAGAGAAGAGTTTCTACTCCAGGGAGGCTTTCAGCTAAACCAGCAGAACCTCCCAAAACTAGGGCAAGAGAGACAGAGACACTTCTTGCCAGCTTGATGTCCCTTCTAAAACTAAAACCTGCAGCACAGAACTAAAAATGAAAGAGCTCTTGTAACCTGACCTTCCAACCAGTTTTCCTCCGAACAACACAGGGTCATAAACTAATTCCCAAAGTAAAAATAAACAACCCCCATTTAAGCCACTTAAGAAGTAACCAAATGACTCATCATAGATAACTTGGTGTCACAATGAGAGCTGAGAGCTACAGAGAACATGATTTAAAAATTCTCTTAAAGGTACACTAATGTCATACCTCCCTCTTCAGAAAAAAATTAACTATCAACATTCACAGATGGTTTCATTTTTCAAACTCTTTCAGTTTCACACTATTAGTACTCTACAGTAGATAGTCTTACACTTTACAAAATCAAAACATGCAAACATGACACTAATTTAATCCATTTCAGTCTTTGTCTTCCACCATTAAACACTGCTCCTTCTTTTATCACATTCATAACAAACTGCTTCATCTCCAAAAAATCTCCCTCTGACTTTAATCCTGCATTGATTCCAAGTCCAAACTCAGTTTGCTGATACGATGATAAATTAGCTCTGGTTATGTCCTCACAGAACTAAGTAGGGTCAATAGGATAACACATTACATGTGTGTAGTCAGGGCCATTCAGAAAGATCTTTTTATCTCTGTCCCCTTTTTCGTCCATTGACCTTAACTCCTCCTCTGTGAAGCAATTCAACTTCTTTTGTTTGCTCTGGATCTGCACCATCACATTCTGCACACTGTTTGGCAAAGACACATGGCAGATTGTCTTCCTTCATGTCAGAACCCATTTCGACCATGGTTCCAAATAACACTGTGGCAGTTACACCTCTGTGAAAACCACTGTAAGTTACTTGAACACCAACTATGTACAGTGCTGTTTCACTAGGCATCCAGATCTCTGCACACTGTACAGAACCATTATGCCAGCAGTTTATTTTAGGTGATGGTACAATTTTGGCAAACAATCTGATCTCACGTTGTTGTCCTTTCCTTTTGATCCACATTAGTATGATACTGCCACTCCTCAAACTCCTTTTTGAGATTACAAATGACCATTGATTCATCCACACTTTCCTTTGCACAGATGATGAGCTGTTTTTGACAGTTCTGCAATTTATGTTCAGACAATTTGAACAACTCAGGGACATGTTCCAAAACAGTCAACTTAACTTGTAGCTGTTTCCACACCTGCTCATTTTCTTTGTTCACATTATTGCCCATTAATTGGTTCTCCTTCTCCACCTCCACCAGTTTTATGTGATTGATCGAGACTTTTGACTATTGCATCTCAGACAGAGTAAACATTAGCTTTTCCATCTGAACCGCTGCCAACCTGAAAAGGTCATGTTTGCCAGGATGTTGTTTAATTGGAACAGCACTTCCCACAAGTACCTCACTCCCAATTATCTTAGTACTTCCCATTGTACTCCCACATACTTGTCCATGTGATATTAATAACTCTTTCAAGTCAGTTCGCTATTCCTCTGGAAGGTAACTCAATAATTTATCCCAATTTTTAATAACGTCCTCGTTATCCAATTTGATTTGAGGAATATTAAATTCAGAGTCCTCTGGATTCAATTCTTCACTCTGAGTTATAACCACTATAACCTTTTCCTTCTGCTCTCCTTCCTCTTCAAGATATTTTTTAGCTGTAATATTGCATAATAAAATGGCCTCTGGAAACCTAGTAGACACATCCATTATATTGATTCCCATTTTTTGTTTTAGGGAGGGGCCCTATGCAATCAATTAAGACCCTTGTAAATGGTTCCTCAAATGCTGGAATGGGCATTAAGTGTGCTGGTTTTATCACCACTTGAGGTTTCCCTATGACTTGACACGTTTGACATGACTGACAAAATTTGGTTACATCTTTATGCAGTCCAGGCCAATAAAAATGTTTTTGTATTTTAGCTTGAGTTTTTCTCACTCCCAAATGACCTCATGTGCTACTCGCAACACTTCCTTTCTATACCCTACCGGCAATGCCACTTGATGAACTTTTGCCCACTTTTCATCCACCTGCTCGTTGGGGTCTTTTAAGAGACTTCTGGATGAGTACATGGGATTTAATGGGATTGAGGGCTATAGATAGGCCTAGAGGTAGGGATATGATCAGCGCAACTTGTGGGCCGAAGGGCCTGTTTGTGCTGTGGCTTTCTATGTTCTATGCATATATAAAGGTCACCATTTCCTCATTAAGACATTGTTTTTAAGATAATAACATTCTGGTATATACTCAGATTCCGTGTACGCTTTCTGGTACAACTGTTTTATTTCCATATCTTTCTGTTGTAACTCTGCCAACTTTCCCCAACTAAAAATATCCACCTCGTCCTCCATACGTTCTTGTTTTTTTCCAACCATCTGATCAAAATCATGTCTTATAATTGAACTTCCATCTTCTTATCTTCACTCTTTGATTCCTCCTCTTGTCTTAACCTGTGACTTTGTGACCTTGTGACTACACAATCAGGAAAAATACCAGGATGTGTGCCCTTCAACAACTCCATTGTTTGATTCTCTACTGGCCTTTCAACCACAGTAGGCATCGCTCCCATTGTTAATGTGTAAGTCAGTGATATGTAACCGCGGAGAGTGAGTGTGCCATATGGGGAGGCCCTCCTTCACCTCAGTGGGCCGCAAGATTGAAATGATTGAAATGACCCCATTGCTGGGGTCCCAAATCAGACCCACAAGTTATATTAGGAAGCCAGACAAGACCCCAACAATTTTTCTATTTTGGCATTAATGTGAGGATAGGATATTTCCTTCCAGGAATGATTCCACTGACACATTAAGAATCTTCTATACTGAAACAAAATATTTAGTAACACAGTTTAAATGTAACTCTAATAAATGAAGTGGCTTAGCCATTAATAGTTGAGTAATATTTAAAAAAGGATGAAAGCAAGCAACTTTACTTTCTAGCTTATGACTGTTCCAGTTCCAAATAAGCCCCATTCATGCATAACTCAAATCCACTTTTAAATAATTACAGTTAGCAAACCCAGGCATACTTGCTTTAACATTTGTTAACAGTTTTGGAGCTTTCAAAGGGATTTTGTGGAGAGAGCGAATTCTCAGGAACAGCCTGCACATGCCTCTAACTTTAACAGACCTCCAGCAGTAACTGCTTAAGTTTCTCTCTCTGCTACAGACCCAACTCTGCACATTAACCTTATTATCACGTGACCCTGTCAATCAACCTAATGAAAAATCCCAGGAGAACTTATGTAAACAAAAGCCCATTAGCTCTACATAAAATAAACACTTGCAAGGTTGAAATGAGTAATTTTCCTGCTCTCCCAAAATCTGAGCTGTATTCCCTCCAGACATACTGCCTGCCTGTAGCAAGAAGCTGATTTTTTAAACGTTCTCCTCAAAAACAAAAAAACTATACCATTTCAATTACACTACTATAATCACACAGTGAATAAGATTAAATACTTTTAATACATGCTGAATATTTCATAACGAGTTATAGAAAATGCTTAATTATTTGTATATTAATAGAACAATCATTAAATTCAAATGGTAAAATCAAAATCAATATTTACCCTTTGGATGCAGAGGGAGCGCACAGTTCTTACAGTCAATATTGTGTACAATCAGCTCGCACCTCACTTCACGTGCCTTTGCTTTACGTGCGTATCACTTCAATCATACCGGTCGTAAGAAAACTACACAGCTGGAAATCAGAGAAATGTGGCATCCCTGCGTGTGGGCAACAGTCAACAAAATGTCTTATGCGGCCACATAAAGAACCCAGATGGGCCGCATGTGGCCCCTGTGGCCTTGCTTGCCCACTGGTGGTACAAGTTGTCTAGTAACTTGTGGAGAGGATGAAATATTCTTTGAGTTGCCAGTTGTTGGCCAATTTACACCCAGCAACACCAGGGCTTAAATTTCTCAATTCCAATGTTAAGGTTAGCTGCTGTTCAGAAATTCACCAATTTCCCATGTTGCTGTGCCCAAGATAACAGACACCGCTGGGGGCGGGGGGGGGGAAACAAAAGTAAAGTTCCCTCGACAGTTTCTACTTGGCAATTATTTTATCATTTCCGAATCGATGGTCCTGAAAAAGAAACAAGTCACAAACCCATAAAGTCACAACTGGTTAATCATCCTCAAACACAGATGGCACCCACTGTAAACAGGACAGCTTGCTCGACTGATGTGTTCTAAATGGCACTGCTGATGGTTCTTTGTCATGGTGATGTTTGAAATATTTGTATCTGCACTCAGCATGAGCCAAGGCCATTCTTTCAAAGGGGAATGCCGAGGAAAACTCTTGGGATTTGTTTGTGTCATTGGCATAGGGCAGCGTTTGTGCCATTGCTATGTTTAAATTGGCTTGTGTGTTTTATAGACAGTGAATTACAGCATGCAGCGTGCTAATGTTATCTTCCACATGCAGCAATGTCTGAGCTCCAAGAGGCTCTGTTGAGCATCCGCTGTGATAAAGATCATTACCCGCCAGTCATCAGTGAGTCACTTGTTTTGGAAAGTGCCTGCCTACAAAATTATTCACCTAGATGACATAATTTCTTCATTGTATTTAGTTGCACCCGGTTTACTGCTTTGTAATTGAGAGAAAAACGGTAAGCCCCTGCCAGAATTTTCCAGGACCCCAGTACCGGGATGCGACGGGCAAGCCAAAAGCCCATTGACATTCAACGGGACCGGACGTTCCCAATGGCAGACGGGTCTGGAAAATCCAGCCCTATAATTCTGAAAACACACAGGGCGGGATTCTCCAGCCCCAGGGCCGCCGAATCCAGCCCGAGGTCAATAGACCTTTGCATGGTCCACTCCCACTTGCTACGGTTCCCATGGTGGGCGGGACAGGAAAATTCAGCCCACAGTGCTGGAATAGAGGCCATTATCTGTAAAGAGAAAAGACTCAGCCTCAGCAAGGGTTTAATATTTGAAATATCACCTGACTTTTACTTTTACAGATGCACCATAGAAAGCATTCTTTCTGGTTGTACCACAGCTTGGTATGGCCCCTGCTCTGCACAAGACTGCAAAGAACCACAAAAGGTCGTGAATGTAGCCCAATCCATCACGCAAACCAGCCTCCCATCCATTGACTCTGTCTACACTTCCCACTGTCTTGGTGAAGCAGCCAGCATAATCAAGGACCCCACGGACCCCGGACATTCTCTCTTCCAAATTCTTCCATCAGGAAAAAGATACAAAAGTCTGAGGTCACGTACCAACTGACACAAGAACAGCTTCTTCCCTGCTGCTGTCAGACTTTTGAATGGACTTTTCTTGAATTAAGTTGATCTTTCTCTCCACCCGAGCTGTGACTGTAACACTACATTCTGCACTCTCTCGTTTCCTTCTCCATGAACAATATGCTTTGATTGTGTAGTGCACAAAATACAATACTTTTCACTGTACGTTAATACATGTAACAATAATAAATCAAATCAAATCAAATCAAAACTTACATCTTCTTGACAAGTAGCCTAACCTGTTGAGTGCCTCAAACATTTCCTGTTTGACTTTTAGGTCGCCAGACTCTGTTGAAAAATAAAATCGATGTGGACTGTTAGGTCACAGTGTTCTGATAGCATTAACCTGTGAAACAATGATTCCCATTACATTTAACACAACACCTCGCTGTGCATTAGCAGCATTTTTCCTGTTTGCCCGATTGCTTTATAATTCATAGTATGTCCGACTGGGTCACAAGCATTTGACAAAACCTGCAAGACATTGTTATGAAATCAAAGACAGTTTACAGCAGTTTAGAGAATGCTGCAGGATTATTCTTCCAAAGATGAACTGAATCAGTTGCACATCCATTACGGTGCCAATTAAGTGGGCTGCTTTGTCCTGGATGATGTCCAGTTTTGAGTATCATTGGAGCTGCATTCATCCAGGAAAGTGGAGCATTCCATCATACTTTGTGCCTTGTAGATAGTGGGCAGGCTTTGGGGAATCAGGGGGTGTGTTAGTGTTAGTGTGACAGTCCTGTGCCTTTAAGAAATGTATTTGTGTCATGTTTCTTGAGAAGGAATTGTTTTAAACTTCAGTTCTGATTATGATGCCGCTTTGTCTGCTCCTAGTGCTGCTAAACAAGCGGAAGAATAATTGCTTCTAGTTATTGGGATGTTTGTTTTAATCTGAATTAATGCTGCTTTGTTTTTTTTTGGGTTGTCCCCTGGGGTTTCAGAGGAGGGTTTGATTAGATTGATTGACAAGCGCATGCCATGTGCTAATGGGAGGAGCTAGGCTTATAGAGAGACAGGCAGGTAGTTTCTGTTTGGATTTGCAAGGAGCAGCAGCTCTTCTCTCTCTCTCTCTGGAGATTGAAGTCTGGGATCTGCTAGAAAATAGGTATCTTTCTTCAGAGGTGTTAAAAGGCAAAGTCTGAAAGACATGCTATTTAGATGCATTGGCCATGCTAAATTATCCTTCAATGTACCCGAACAGGCTGGAATGTGGCGACTAGGGAATTTTCCCAGTAACTTCACTGCAGTGTTAATGTAAGCCTACTTGTGACACTAATAAAAAAATAAAATGCGTGTAAGCCTGTGTGTTTTGCTAACTGATTCTGAAGAGAAGATTACCTCTATAAGGAGTATTGCTTAACATGAAATTAATAGAAACAAGCTGGCAGTTAAGAATTATGGGGCCATTCTCCCAGCCCGCTGCATTGCTTTAGCAGGACAGCTGGCTGGGAGACTCAAGCAGAGGCCATTTAGCAGGCTCCCCGCTGGGTGCCCCTATAGGGGGCAGGGCCTTGGGGGGGGGGGGGGGGGGGGAGATCAGTGGGGGTGGGACTTCCCACTGCCACTCTGCACTTGGATCAATGACAGAGGGAGGGAAGCTAGTGACCGGGGCTGGCCATCAGCGTGAAGATGACTACCCAGTCACACACCTTCTCCCATCCACCTCCTCCACCAACCCTCTCATCCACCTCCCCCACCTACCCCCATCCACCTCCCCCACCTACCCCCATCCACCTCCCCCACCTACCCCCACCCACCTCCACCACATACACCCCATCCACCTCCCCACCAACCCCATCCACCTCTCCCACCTACCCCCCATCCACCCCCCTCACCTACCCCCATCCACCTCTCCCACCTACCCCCATCCACCTCCCCCACCTACCCCCATCCACCTCCCCTACCTACCCCCATCCACCGCCCCCACCCACACCCATCCACCTCCCCACCTACCCCCATCCACCTCCCCAACCTACCCCCACCCACATACCCCACCTATCCCCCCATCCACCTCCTCCACCAACCCTCCATCCATCTCCCCCACCTACCCCCCATCCACCTCCCCCGTAACCCCCATCCACCTCTCCCACCAACCCCCCATCCACCTCCTCCACCTACTCCCCATCCACCCCCACCTACAGCCATCCACCTCCCCCACCAACCCCCATCCACCTCCTCAACAAACCTCCATCCACCTCTCCCACCAACCCTCCATCCATCTCCCCCACCTACCCCCCATCCACCTCCCCCGTACCCCCCATCCACCTCTCCCACCAACCCCCATCCACCTCCTCCACAAACCTCCATCCACCTCCCTCCATCTACCTCCCCCATCTACCCCCATCCACCTCCCCCACCTACCCCCCATCCACCTCCCCCCTACCCCCATCCACCTCTCCCACCTACCCCCCATCCACCTCCCCCCTACCCCCATCCACTTCTCCCACCAACCCCCCATCCACCTCCTCCACCTACCCCCCATCCACTTCCCCCACCTACCCCCATCCACCTCCTCCACCTACTCCCCATCCACCCCCACCTACAGCTATCCACCTCCCCCACCAACCCCCATCCACCTCCTCCACAAACTCCCATCCACCTCCCCCACCTACCCCTATACACCTCCCCCACCTACCCTCATCCACCTTCCTCACCAACGGAATTTTCCCGTCTCGCCCACCACAGGAATCGTAGCAGACGGGGGCGGACCATGTAAAGGTCCATTGACCTTCGGCGGAATTTTCCAGTTTTGGGGCGAGCGTGGCCGGAAAATCCCGGGCCAGAGTGTGTGTACGTGTATGTGTGTGAATGTATGTGAGTAAGAGGAAGAAAGGTTGAGTGTGTGAGTGATAGACAGGTGAGTGTGTTTGCGTGTGAGTGAGAGGGAGTAGAATGTGTGTGTGTGTGTGTGAGGGAGGAGAGTGTGTGTGTGCATGTGTGTGAGAGAGGGAGGAGTATGTGCGTGAGTGTGAGAGGGAGGACAGTGTGTGTGTGTCTGGCTCACGCCCCATTCTCCATGTTCTCACTTGCCCTCACTCCTGCACAACAGTGCATAAACTCACCCACTGTGTGAATGGGTGAGTAAGCATCACTGGTAGTGATCCAAACACACACACTCACATTCTGATCCCCTCACACTCGAATGGTCATCTTTATTAAGTATTCCTTTTTGAAAATGATGAATTTATTGCTTTGACATAGCTTTGTTTTTGCTCAGCAATTCTATTCTTCATACCTCAATTTCCTTTCGAAATTGGTTTAATGTTGTGCCAAACCTCAGCGTTTTGAAATTTGTTTATTGTCCCTTGAGTGAGAAATGTTCCCCACACCCCCCTCCCCCCTCCGCCACGTGAAAAGGTTGGACAGCCTGATCTAAAGTAATCAGTGGAAAGATTAAAGGGGAGTTGAGAAAAATGTATTTTCACCCAGACGGTAATGGGAGTCTGGAATTCACTGCCAAAAACCTCATCACATTTAATAAGATATACATTTGAAGTGTGTAACCTACAAGACACAGATAAGCGTTAGGCTGGAGAAATCTTTTTTGGGCAGCACAGGCAGTGTGTCGAGTGCTTTCCACCCATGGTGTCAATTTCTATGAACCAATAAGAAAATATAATGCAGTTAACTATCACACTCAGCAAATATAAAGGAGTTGGCCCACTAACATTTATGCCACTATTCAGAAGGAAATTTGACTGTTTAATGGAGCCTGATTGCTTTTTTGAACACATTTAAATGGCAGATTTCACATTGACGTTAGATTTGGCTGCTTCATGAGATTAACATCGCAGAGGTTGCTGCTCTGATTGCTAAGGTCCATACTTACTTCTGGAAAGAAACATTTGCCAGCTGTCTTGCGTCTATGGTGGATCTGGTGACCAGATTTATGAACATATGTGTGGCGGAGATATGAATTGGCAGGTTACTGAATACCTCAGTCTCTGCTCAGCGCAGCCAGATGTCGCTGGCAAGGATGTTGAAGGTGACCACAGCTGCCGGGAGCTGAGCTGGGAAATGCCACAGGTCAATGACCAATCTGTTGAAACGTCCTCTTCTTTCCTGTGGATGTTGACATTAACTTGTGAACAGAGTTTGATGGTGAGTACCTCGGGATAAAGACTGTCTCACTGAGGGAAGGTTGTGTTAGTATGAGGAAAGGGAACCACCACAGAAAGGAGGGCAGTCTAATGATGCAAATACAGAGACATTCCTCATCAAAAGCTGGTGATCTAACCTATTTGTAAGCATGGCTTCCTTGATGGCCTAGTTAGTAAAAACAATTAAACATGTGGACCACACTGCTCTAGATTTGACACCTGGGTTCGGATTCTCCGACCTCGCTTGTGGACCGGAATTCTCTGGTCCCGCTGTAATGAGTGGAGATTTGGCTGAGTGCCACATTCTCCCTCCCTCGCTGGCAGCAGTGGCGGAGCGTGAACAGCCGGGGAATTGAGACCCTGGTCTGTGTGAAGTAGCTGATTTTGAGTGGACAAGCAGTTGTGGATACCAGTATGATAACACCTACACCAAGGAGAAGAAAGCAATTACAGGGTTTACTGACCCTGTGTTCTATCCACTAATTCCTGTTGGAAGACGAGACCAGGGTGGAGCATCAGTGTTATCCTGTCATGGTGGGGTAGCTTGCCAATGCTCACTGGGGGGAGGGTTTCCAAATAGTGGCTTCATTATGGACCACTTTATTGAAGGAAAGGAAGAAAGTGCATTTATATAACACTTTTCATGATCACTGAACATTTCAAAGTGTTGCACAGCCAAACATCTCGAAGTGCTGCACAGCCAATGAAGTACTTTTGAATTGCAGTCACTGTTGTAATGTAGAAAACATGGCAGCCAATTTGTACATAGCAAGATCCCACAGCAGCAGCAAAGTGACAATTACCAATAAGCTATTTTACTGTGATTTTTTTGATTTGATTTATTATAGGCACATGTACACAGTGAAAAGTATTTTTTCTTGAGCGCTAGACAGACAAAACACACTGTTCATGGAGTACATAGGGGAGAAGGAAAGGAGAGGGTACAGAATATGGTGTTGCCGTTACAGATAGGGTGAAGAGAAAGGTCAGCTTAATTTAAGGGAGGTCCATTCAAAAGTCTGGTGGCAGCAGGGAAGAAGATGTTCTTGAGTCGGTTGGTACGTAATCTCAGATTTTGTGCCTTTTTTCCGATGGAAGAAGGTGGAAGTCCAGGGTGCATGGGGTCCTTGACTATGCTGGCTGCTTTTCTGAGGCAGCAGGAAGTGTAGACAGAGTCAATGGATGGGAAACTGGTTTGCGTGACGGACTGGGCTGCGTTCACAACCCTTTGTAGTTTCTTGCCACCTTGGTCAGAGCAGGAGCCATACCAAGCTGTGATACAACCAGAAAGAATGCTTTCAATGTCGACTGAGGAATAAATAGGGGCAGGACACCAGGGATAGTTCACTTGCTCTTCCTCAGGATAGTGCCATGTGATCTTTTACAACCATCCAAGCAGGAAGATGGGCCCTCAGTTTAATGTCTCATCAGAAAGATGGCAGTGCAGCATTCCCTCAGTATGGCGGTGGAATGTCAGCAATGGTCTCGGCACTCAAAAAGCACTTTGCACACTCCTGGAATGTACTTACTATCCTCATACTTGATCATTTGGATGAGTTATTATTTATATGAATTATTTATAAATAAAATATTTGTAGAATATTGCAGGAGAAGCAGTGAAGTGTTGCACATTTATAATCCACAAGAATATCTCAGAAACAACTTTGAACTGTTGCTGTGCGAGCAGCAATGTGTCACGTGGAGGAATGGGATGGGCAAGTCATTAATGACCCAGATTTTGTGATCAGCAGACCATTGTGTAACATCCAAGTTAAGCAAGCGAACAATGCAGAACTATTTACATATACAGTAAGACATTAAATTGTTGCAGGTGCTGCATAGCCCATCGCGTCTCCTAACCCGCTCCCATTTTTGTTGTATAAAACTGAAATTCAAAAGCCTGTTCTAGGCTAAGTGGTAATAAAGTCCTGGAACCTCAGTGTTTGGTTTGCTCAGGTGCCCTAAGCGTGTGGGTTATGCTGGTTGGTGGTGTCTTTCTCTGGCTGGTGTCCTCAGTAAGAAGTCACACAACACCAGGTTAAAGTCCAACAGGTTTATTTGGTAGCACGAGCTTTTGGAGGGCCGCTCCTTCATCAAGTGAGTCTGGAGCAGTGCTCCAAAAGCCTGTGCTATCAAATAAATCTGCTGGGCTTTAACCTGGTGTTGTGAGGCTTCTTACTGTGCCCATCCCAGTCCAACACCGGCATCTCCACATCATGGTGTCCTTAGTGTGGGTGACCTAGAACAATCCATCAGCATGTTCTGTTGATGCAGGGCTCACTGCATTGTCCTCTGGATTAGTCTGCATGTCCACTGGTATAGCGGGCCTGTTCCGTAGGCCTAATGTCTGAAGTGTTGTGTCAACTATTGGTGCTGGTTCCATCCTTGTGCCATACTGCCAATTTCTGACACCATGTCGATGTGTTGGCTTCCACCATCAAAAAATAATTTGCACATAAATGGTTTGCACGTTCTCCCCGTGTCTGTGTGGGTTTTCTCTGGACATTCCAGTTGCCCCCGTAGTCCAAAGATGTGCAGGTTAGGTGAATTGGCCATGCTAAGTAGCCCCTTAGTGTCGGGGATTAGCAGGTAGATACATGGGGTTACCAGAATAGGGCCCGAGTGGGATGCTCTATTAAAGAGTCAGTGCAGACTCAATGGGCTGAGTGGCCTCCTTCTGCACTGTAGGAGTTCAATGATTCTATGATTCACTAACTTAGCAGTTATTTCAACACTTGTGCTCTGACGGTACGCCCGGGGATAATTCCTGCGCTCCCGCCATGTGACATCCTCTGTAGCCATGTCATCACGTTCTCCCATGACCACTCAGTCTGCACATGCCGAGTTTTATTTCCACTCAGTTTCCCAAAAGATTTGTTCCCGAACATTCTCCCTTCTATCATCGACCTAAGCCTACAACCAGAGGCAGTCTGGTGGTTGCTTAGCAACCACCATCAATAACCTAGTGGTTATGCTTGCTTTTTGTTGGGCAATTGTTTTAAAACATCTATCACGATGGTAAAATGTCCATCTCACAGTGCTAAATTCAAAGGATAAATCATCACATTCGCGTTTTGCGACCAGTGCAATTATTTATCTCAAGCCATTATTGATCAGGAGTGGAAGAATATAATCGAAATATATCATGAATAAACTTCTGTCATTAAACAGAACATTATTGTTTCCTTTATTCCTTTATCATCACTCTATGATGGATATTTGGAACAGGACATAATTGTTAATGGTTATCGAAAACACACACTTATTCAACAAAACACTGAAAAGAAATTACACTTTTTCTTTTCAACCACACTACAACGAGATGCTGCAATTCTTCCTTGCTTAAGTCAGTCAACACCTGGATCTAATCATAACACTCTTTTGTGAGTATTTTGAAAGGAACAATATTTTCAAGTCATGCAGAGCTTTCATTGAATAAAGAACAATGGATAATCTTGGTCAAAGAAATAATAAAAAATTCATTAAGCTACTTGCCATTGTATGTTAAGATTGAAGATTGTGGAGGTTGTGATTCATCTCCAGTTTTATATGTAATTTGCAGGAAGAATCAATGGTAATCATTGATTAATTATCAGGTATACAAGGGATGGGAGAATGTGGCTCTACTGGGTAGAAAATCATGCAAGAAGGATGTTGGCATAAAGTGTATCGGCCAATGCACCGACATCGGAATACAAATTGGAATTTAGAACATAGAACATAGAACAGTACAGCACAGAACAGGCCCTTCGGCCCACGATGTTGTGCCGAGCTTTATCTGAAACCAAGAACAAGCTATCCCACTCCCTATCATCCTGGTGTGCTCCATGTGCCTATCCAATAACCGCTTAAATGTTCCTAAAGTGTCTGACTCCACTATCACTGCAGGCAGTCCATTCCACACCCCAACCACTCTCTGCGTAAAGAACCTACCTCTGATATCCTTCCTATATCTCCCACCATGAACCCTATAGTTATGCCCCCTTGTAATAGCTCCATCCACCCGAGGAAATAGTCTCTGAACGTTCACTCTATCTATTCCCTTCATCATCTTATAAACCTCTATTAAGTCTCCCCTCAGCCTCCTCCGCTCCAGAGAGAACAGCCCTAGCTCCCTCAACCTTTCCTCATAAGACCTACCCTCCAAACCAGGCAGCATCCTGGTAAATCTCCTCTGCACTCTTTCCAGCGCTTCCACATCCTTCTTATAGTGAGGTGACCAGAACTGCACACAACATTCCAAATGTGGTCTCACCAAGGTCCTGTACAGTTGCAGCATAACCCCACGGCTCTTAAACTCCAACCCCCTGTTAATAAAAGCTAACACACTATAGGCCTTCTTCACAGCTCTATCCACTTGAGTGGCAACCTTTAGAGATCTGTGGATATGGACCCCAAGATCTCTCTGTTCCTCCACAGTCTTCAGAACCCTACCTTTGACCCTGTAATCCACATTTAAATTAGTCCTACCAAAATGAATCACCTCACATTTATCAGGGTTAAACTCCATTTGCCATTTTTCAGCCCAGCTTTGCATCCTATGTATGTCTCTTTACAGCCTACAACAGCCCTCCATTTCATTCACTACTCCACCAATCTTGGTGTCATCAGCAAATTTACTGATCCACCCTTCAGCCCCCTCCTCTAAGTCATTAATAAAAATCACAAAGAGCAGAGGACCAAGCACAGATCCCTGTGGCACTCCGCTAGCAACCTGCCTCCAGTCCGAAAATTTTCCATCCACCACCACCCTCTGTCTTCGATCAGACAGCCAGTTACCTATCCAATCGGCCAACTTTCCCTCTATCCCACACCTCCTCACTTTCATCATAAGCCGACCATGGGGGACCTTATCAAACGCCTTACTAAAATCCATGTATATGACATCAACTGCCCTACCTTCATCAACTGCCCTACCTTCATCAACACACTTAGTTACCTCCTCAAAAAATTCAATCAAATTTGTGAGGCACGACTAACCGGTCTATAATTACCAGGGTCATTTCTTAAACAGAGGAACAACATTCACCACTCTCCAGTCCTCTGGCACCATCCCCGTGGACAGTGAGGACCCAAAGATCAAAGCCAAAGGCTCTGCAATCTCATCCCTTGCCTCCCAAAGAATCCTAGGATATATTTCATCAGGCCCAGGGGACTTATCGACCTTCAGTTTATTCAAAACTGCCAGTACATCCTCCCTCCGAACATCTATTTCCTCCAGCCTATTAGCCTGTAACACCTTCTCTTCCTCAAAAACATGGCCCCTCTCCTTGGTGAACACTGAAGAAAAGTATTCATTCATCAAAAGTATTCAGTTTAGGAGGAATAAATCCTTTTTCAAGTTCCTCCTGTCGGTGTTCAACGTCAATCAACTGGAAGTGACATCTCTAATTATTGTTGCACATTAGGACTGATCCCCATATAAAACAAACTCCGATGTCAGGACTCACAAGCAAACCAGCAGATCCCACACAATTCAAGAATGGGTTTTACTGAGTGGACAGAATTCCCTGAAAAGGAATTATTATGGTTCAGGTTAGAAACTCGACAGTGCGTTATGAAGACCACCTGATTCATAAAATTTGCATCTTGAATTTGGCTAGGATAAGCATGATATGTTCCACTTCAGGTGTGACTCAAAAGACTCACTAGGGAGGTTTTATCAAACAAAGTTTATTTAAGAATATAGTTAACGTGTATAGTAAGAGAATTAGCAAGAAATTTTATCAATTACAAACAAGAAACAATCACTATAATGTATAACTCTTAACAAAGATATCTAATGTGTTCCAATCAAACCAGAATGCTTGCCGTAGACAAAACCCTTTTGAACAGGTTCAATACAGCAAAGTCATGATGTGGAGATGCCGGCGTTGGACTGGGGTGGGCACAGTAAGCAGTCTCACAACACCAGGTTAAAATCCAGCAGGTTTATTTGGTAGCTCAAGCTTTCGGAGTACTGCTCCTTCATCAGGTGAGTGAAAAGTTGGGTTCACAAACAGGGCATATGAGAACATAAGAACATAAGAACTAGAAGCAGGAGTAGGTCATCTGGCCCCTCGAGCCTGCTCCGCCATTCAATAAGATCATGGCTGATCTTTTTGCGGACTCAGCTCTACTTACCTGCCCGCTCACCATAACCCTTAATTCCTTTACTGTTCAAAAATTTATCTATCCTTGCCTTAAAAACATTTAATGGGGTAGTCTCAACTGCTTCACTGGGCAGGGAATTCCACAGATTCACAACCCTTTGTGTGAAGAAGTTCCTCCTCAACTCAGTCCTAAATCTGCTTCGCCTTATTTTGAGGCTATGCCCCCTAGTTCTAGTTTCACCCACCAGTGGAAACAACTTCCCTGCTTCTATCTTATCTATTCCCTTCATAATCTTATATGTTTCTATAAGATCTCCCCTCATTCTTCTGAATTCCAATGAGTATAGCCCCAGTCTACTCAGTCTCTCCTCATAAGCCAACCCTCTCAACTCCGGAATCAACCTAGTGAATCTCCTCTGCACCCCCTCCAGTGTCCTCTGCACCCTCCTCTGCACCCCCTCCAGTGTCAGAATCTCCTCTGCACCCCCTCCAGTGTCAGTGTCAGTAAATCATGTTTTAAAAAAAACCTTTCTTAAAGGTACACTAACATCACAGAATTGAGAATGAAACAGCAAACAACATGGACATATTTGTAACGTGGATTTTCTACAATGAAATATAAAGAATGGTGTGCCCTGTTGAATGGTTTGTTTCTCTGCAAAAGTTCAACACATGAATGTAAAATGTAGGAGTTGCTACTGATTTCCCCAGGAAATGTTCTTTCTTATGTAATTTTAAGAAGATTCAAAACTGTTTAAACATTAATTCAGCAACAGCTTTTCCTCATGATGTTGATTAAGGCATTTTTCTTGATGCTTATTGTGAGGAAAAACAGGTAACAGGCATGGGATAGACAGCCCTGGAGGCTTTGTCGCTAAGTTTCCATGGGTAACTAGCAGACATCATCAGATAGTGGAGTTCGCTCTCTGATCAAGATGTGCTGCATTTTTGTCTTCACTTTCAATCTGGACAGATTATAGAGCTTGCCATCTATCTGAGCAGGTGGATAGACTCTTTTCTCATGTGTAGGCCAAGCAAATATCAGGAGCACCAAGAGGAAAATACCAAACAAATTATGAGACTGGAATATAGTATTGTTTCATTCTATTCTTCATCCTGAAAATGTCAGAAGACCTCTGTCAAACTAAGGATTGTGTCATGAAAAAGGTGACTAAAACAATGGTAGACAGCCAATATTCTCCCAGATCTTGTAGAATCCTGCCCTGCTGATGGTGATGAATTCTGCTGTGGGATCTACGAAAGTGAAATGGAGAGGTATAACTATCCGCTATAGCTCTTTCTGCAGCCAACATATGTCCACCTGAATATCTGCCAACACCAGAAACCATACTGTAATTCTGGGTACACTCCATCTGCCAGATGATGGAGTGTTTTCAACATGACCCTTCTCAGTCACCTTGAGGAGTGAGATGTCTGTGTAGTGGTTACAATCTCCTCTGTCACCTCTGTTTTTTATTTGTTGTGATGGTTTTTGCATCAGGTACGTCCTGTGGAACAAACCCCTCCCTCCAAATGAGAAAGAGGAGGTCTTGAAGGTGTGGCAATAGATGGGACTTTCCATCCTTGAGCAGTAAGAGTGGAATTCCATTCCTTGCTTTCTAAGCAACCGATGCCTCTTTCAAGGTCAAGAGATGAGGGTTTTGTGTCTAACTCAACCATTGACAGGACACTATGGGCAAGAGTTCTTCATCATTAATCTTGCCCACATCATGATGACCAAGGCTAACTATGAATCTTTAAGCAGACTGGGAAATGTTCATCAGCTCACAGTAATGTTCAACCCAGTGGAACATCTGTTTGCTTCTGTCAGTGAATACATCACCATCAGCTAATTTCAGGGGGACAGGTTTGGTGACATGGATTTGAGTGTCATCGGTAGGCTGGATTTCTTGATATAGGTTGGTCCATTGTTTATTTTATGTAACTGAGTGTTTTGGCTACTTTCAAGTAATGCAGTGTTCTAGCTGAGGGGTTTATGTTGCGTGTCAGGTAGACTTTGAGTTCTGCTTCAATGATAACTGTTATCCCTGCTGAGTAAGCCTCAAACCAATTTTTGATGCAGGTTCCATCTTTATTAAATGTTGCTGCTACTGCGTCATAAATAATTGAACGTAGCAACCATCAGGCTTCAAAATCAACATCAGCATTTCCAGTGTAAGTCTTTAGTAAGCCTTTAGTGGATAGCTACCACTCGAGCGCCAATGAGAACTGTTAGTTTCTGACATCATTCCTTAGTCCCGTAGAATCATAGAATCCTGCAGTACAGAAAGAGGCCATCCAGCCCATTGAGTCTGGAATGACCCTCTGAAAGGGCATCCCACCCAGGCCCTCCCCTCCCCCCTATCTCCACAACCCCACATATTTACCATGGCTAATCCACCTAACCTACATATCTTTGGACATTCTTGTGTGAAAGATGTTGGATGGCAGATGATCCTGTGTTGAGATTGCACCCCTTACTGTGCTGCTAGGAGGACATGTGGCACAGCAGTTGCATCTGTACCTCTGCTCCGAGTTCGAGTCCAATGACAAGACTGGTTGGCCATGGAAGAAGCATACATCACAATTCACCGGACTGGTAATCAGCTCGGGAATCCTTCCACCATTTCCCTGCTATTCCCCAAAAAGGGGGGAGAAAGTATGGGTGCAATTCTCCTGATCAGGAGACATCAGCAGGGGGCCTGTAGAAGGACTCATGACCAGCGTCCAGCCAATCGCAAGTCCCTCAGGGCCTTTCCTTTAACATAATCAGTTCATGCCGGAAATCAGCGCGAGGCTGATTACAATATGGAAATTCACGCCCTTGGCCTGTAACTCCTCGATGTTGTTGTTAAAGGCAGTCAGTATCCAGCAGGTTCAGCTACCTCTTGAAGCAGTTCCAATAGTAAGTCTCATTGCTCAAGTGAGCCAGACCATTACTCTTCCTGCGGCAGCATTTCCCTTACCCCATCACCCAAATTTAAGATTAGAACTAGGGCTTTTCGGAGTGAAATTGGAAGCAATTTTTCCACACACACAGCGCAATGGAAATTTCAAACTCATTCTATCCCACAAAAGACTATGGGCATTGGACCAGTTGTAATTTTCAAAAGCTGAGATTGAGAGATTTTTATTAGGCAAGGATACTAAAGCACCTGGTGCTAAAGGTAGGCAAATGAAGTTGAAGTACAGAGCAGGAATGATCTAATTGAATGCTAGGTGAGGGGTGGAATGGCCTGCCCTTCTGATCATGGAGAAAGACAGGCCTCCCCATGAAGTTTCAGGAATCTTCTATTTGCTGAATGTAGATAGTCTCCCTGAATCTGACACCAGCTTTTGTCATGCGTAATATATCCATAACTGAAAGAAAATGAAATAAATATGAATGTTAAAGAGAGATTTGCATTTATATAGCAATTCTTCACAGACTCAGGCTCTGCACCTCCACCCTCCCCAAGCAAATTGCTTTTCAGCCCATTAAGTACTTGAAGTGTAGTCATTGTTGTAATGTGGAAAACACAGCAGCCCATGTGCATACAGCAAACTCCTACACCAGCAATGTGAAAATGACAAATAATCTGTTTTTAATCATGAGAAATATTGGCCAGGACACCAGGGATATCCTCCCTTATTCTTTCAGCTGGCACATCCACCTTGGTTTAAGGTCAAATGCTTTGGGTACTGGAGGATAAGTAATTTTTTTATCTCAATGAATAGTCAGGGAGTATCTAACAACGAAGGCGCTATTTTTCTGGAGGAAGCTGACATGTCAGTTGGAAGGTTGGACAAGACAGGCGAAGAAAAGAATGAAGGTAAAATATTGGGAATCTTACATGATTACCACTTCAAGGAAGTTCAGGCCCTGTGTATTTATGATAGAATTTTAACATTCTGGCATTTAAAAATATCCGGGCCCCTGAATTACACTTTGTACGTATTAATAGATGAACAATTATAATTTCACATTTAATCCCTTTTATATAATAAATGAGTTCATATCATCATTAAAATGGAGGCCAACAGGGTTCCGCACAAGTGTGTTAAACACTTTATGTGACCAATCAGTTTGAAGGCTGTTTTATTTTTGAATTAAATACTTGCCAGTTATTGTTGAGTGATCTCTCACTTTATAAGTACTTCAAATCTTCCTAAATAATTGTTAAGTTTTAAAGTTTATTTATTAGTCACAAGTAGGCTTCTATCAACACTGCAATGAAGTTACTGTAAAAATCCCCTAGTCGCCACACTCTGGCGCCTGTTTGGGTACACTGAGGGAGAATTAAGCATGGCCAATGTACCTAACCAGCACATCTTTCAGACTGTGGGAAGAACCCAAGCACCCAGAGGAAACCCATGCAGACACGGGGAGAATGTGCAAACTCCACACAGACAGTGACCCAAGCCGGTGATTGAACCTGGGTCCCTGGCGCTGTGAGGCAGCAGTGCTAACCACTGTGTCACCCCACTGAATTCTAAAGTTTAAAAGTTTATTTATTATTGTTACAAGTAGACTTACACTAACACTGCAATGAAGTTACTGTGAAAATCCCCTAATCATCACACTCCGGCGCCTGTTCAGGTACGCTGAAGGAGAATTTATCATGGCCAATGCACCTAACCAGCACATCTTTTGGACTGTGGGTGGAAACCGGAGCACCTGGAGGAAACCCACACTGACGCAGGGAGAATGTGCAGACTCTGCACAGACAGTGACCCAAGCTGGGAATCAAACCCAGGTCCCTGGCGCTATGAGGTAGCAGTGCTATCCACCGTGCCAATTCTAGTACTTCAGATTGTTTTCTCAGTACCTTAAAGCTGGTTGTATAACAATCCTCAATTTGTATGTAGATATGCTGAAGCCTGGGCAATTGATTGTCATGGTTGACACAGAGCCTCACTTGCCGGCCACATGGGTGACTTCTGTGTGACGCCATAAGAAGCATTACTGGGCAAAGCTTGTCATAATGAATGCAAGCTGACAAATTTATCCCAACCAAGTTACAAGTTTGTTCCATTTCCTGGAACCCATTACGAATAATTTGTTCTTGAGTATTAACAGAAAACAACATTTCTTGAGGTCTTTATATTAATTTGTAGTTTCATTTAATGGGAAGATAAGTGTTATTAAAGATGTTCTGAAATCTGCACGCTATGATTAAGGATGACTAAGAGTAATGCATTAGGGTGTTAACAAGGCAGCTCAGTTACATTTTGGATAATTGACTTGCTGATTTTGGATTCAAAACTTTATTTGGATGGAAGTTTTCTGAAATGATGGGCTGAATTTTAACTTTGGAAGTAAGAAAATGAGAAACCAGTTCTGGATTCCAGACTTTGACAAAGAGTCATCTGGACTCGAAATGTCAGCTCTTTTCTCTCCTTACAGATGCTGCCAGACCTGCTGCAATTTTCCAGCATTTTCTCTTTTGGTTTCTGGATTCCAGACCCGCCAGTGAGGTTAGTGTACCTTTAAGAGGTTTTTTTAAATCAATGTCATATCCTTGGGTGATGTCATTGCTGGAAGGAGAAAACAAACTGTGGGCAGGTCAGGTGACAGAGCTTTCTCAGTTTCGTTTTGGCTGCAGTGTTAGAGGCAATCTTAAGAGCAAGCTGGAAACGAAGTCTCTTTCTCTCTCTGTTTTGCTTTGAAAATTTTACCAGTTAGCTGAAAGAAAGGCTTGTTGCCATGCTGCAGTAAAGAATCTGTGCTTTGGTTTTTTTTAAGAGAGCTGATATGACTACAAACTGCTCTGGGTTTTCAAGATCATTTGAAATCAGCATTCAACCCAGGGAACTGGTTTCCAGTATCATGTGAGCTTTAGCTTGTGCAGTGATAAAGCTGTTTGAAGGGTTTTGTTTATTGGATATTGGTTTTGATTGGAACATCTGATATATATTGGTTAAGGGTTATACATTACTGTGGTTGTTTTGTTTTCGCTTGCACGGGTGGCACGGTGGCACAGTGGTTAGCACTGATGCCTCACAGTGCCAGGGACCCGGATTCAATTCCCGGCTTGGGTCACTGTGTGGGGTTTGCAAGTTCTCGCCATGTCTGCGTTGGTTTTTGTCCGGGTGCTCCGGTTTCCTCCCACAGTCTGAAAGACGTGCTGGTTAGGTGCATTGACCCAAACAAGCGCCGGAGTGTAGTGACGAGGGAAATTTCACAGTAACTTCATTGCAATGTTATTATTTGTGACTAATAAATAGAAATTTAAAAGTTCTTGCTAATTTTTGTTCCGTATATGTTTATTCTTAAATAAACTTTGTTTGATAAAGGCTCGTTAGTTGGTCTTTTGAATCACACCTGAAGTGAAACAAATCATGCTTACCCTAGCCAATTCCAAGATGAAAAACTTATGATTCAGGCGGGCCTCATAAAACAGTTTTATGGGGCGGCACGGTAGCACAGTGGTTAGCACTGCTGCTTCACAGCTCCAGAGACCTGGGTTCGATTCCCTGCTTGGGTCACTGTCTGTGTGGAGTTTGCACATTCTCTTCATGTCTGCATGGGTTTCCTCCGGGGGCTCCGATTTCCTCCCACAGTCCAAAGATGTGCGGGTTAGGTTGATTGGCCATGCTAAAATTGTCCTTAGTGTCCTGGGATGCGTAGGTTAGAGGGATTATTGGGTAAATATGTAGGGATATGAGGGTAGGGCCTGGGTGGGATTGTGGTCGGTGCAGACTCGATGGGCCGAATGGCCTCTTTCTGTGCTGTAGGGTTTTTAAGATTTCTAAGATTCTAAGTTTGGAGTTTCTAACCCGAACCATAACGCGCCCCTGGGGGAAATCTGTCATTCTTAAGGATTTTGAATTGGGCACTCCCTCTAATTGTCATGGAGACGGGTTCCTTGCCCAATTAAGGGTGGCAGTTGGGCTTTCAAGGCTGAAGGATCAATCAGAGGCCTTCCAGTTGTTAGCAACAGACTGCTATGAGATCTCATATATGCTTAGCTCTATTTGCTTTAGTCTAAGCAGAGACTTCATTTTAAGATATTTCTGCCTATGCAACTAACTCTGCTAAGCTAAACAATTGACTGCTAACTTGACTACATGTAGAACCAGGAGGCTAAAGGTTAGCTAAAAATTGACTGCATTCCTGAAGGATACACAATGCAGGCAAAAACAGCATAGCTACAGCTGCAAGAATTGTTTTTCTAAGTCAGAGACAGCCTGCGGAAAACATTTCCAATAATGAGATAACGATTGAAATACAGTTTGGATTTTAGTGTGTGTTTGTGCAGTTTGTTTTTCAAGCTCTGTTCAGTGTGATCAGGATGTGGAGCAGTGTGATCAGTACAGGGACTGTCTTGTTTAGAGGCCAGTCTCCAAACTATGTTTCTTCTTTTCGCTTTTGGCATGTTAAATTTTTAAGTTCTGTTCAATAAAAGCAAATCACTTTAAAACCCGTATCAGTGCTGTCTTCGTCTATTCGAAGGAATGACAACATCATTTAGAGGATAGGGCCTAGGTGGGATTGTGGTCGGTGCAGACTCGATGGGCCAAATGGCCTCCTGCTGTACTGTAGGGTTTCTATGATTCTATGATAAGTTTTCTCGTAAGGTTTAGAAAAAGGATTTTTTTTTTGTTACTCAACAATGGAAATGCATTTGCAAAAACACATAATGGAGAATTTTCTCATCCAGCCCGCCAAGGGAATTGTAATGGGCAGGGGGCAGACCTTGCAAAGGTTCATCGACCTCAGGCTGGATTTTCCAGTTATAGGACAAGCGCAGCCAGAAAATCCCACCCATAAGGTGATTAAAAAAGATGTAGCATGCACGTAGGTTTTAAAAGTCCGTACATTCACAGTCACACTTTCTTTCTTCAAGATGAGGTCTTGGAACATCGCTGATCTGTGATTCCCTTTTATGGGTCAGTGAATAAATAGAGTTTGGAGGTTTATGAAGATGGATTCCCAGTGGCTCACTGCTTGCAGTAGAATCTTGCTCTGGTTTCATCCCACTCTAGCTGCAGTTGAGCCCCTGCAGAGAAAACATGGTTTGATTCCTCAGAAAGGTAGGTAAAGGCCAGTTCAAATTCTCTGCCTTTAGGCCAGGTTCTCTTCCTATGATCCTCCGGAATTCTTCTTCCTTTCCGCCTAAAAATACATCTTATTGAATGTCCTTTATCAGGAACTTGGTTTCTGTCATGAGACTGTAGAATCTGTTTTCCATTTTTCTTACAAATGGTCTCTGAAGGCTTGGCCATTGCCACACAATCGTGTTCGAGCTTCAAGTAAATGTACATATCCATGGTTTTGTGAGAGGGAGGTCATGCCTCACGAACCTGGTGGTGTTTTTTGAAGAAGTGACCAAAATGGTTGACGAAGGAAGGGCCGTGGATGTTGTCTATATGGACTTTAGTAAAGCATTTGACAAAGTCCCTCATGGTAGGCTAGTGAAAAAGGTTGGATCCCATGGGATAAAGGGGGAGGTGGCTAGATGGGTGGAGAACTGGCTTGGTCATAGAAGACAGAGGGTGGTAGTGGAAGGGTCTTTTTCCGGCTGGAGGCCTGTGACTAGTGGTGTACCGCAGGGCTCTGTATTGGGACCTCTGCTGTTTGTGATTTATATAAATGATCTGGAAGAAGGAGTAACTGGGGTGATCAGTAAGTTTGCGGACGACACAAAACTGGCAGGACTTGCAGATAGTGAGGAACATTGTCAGAGGCTACAGAAGGATATAGATAGGCTGGAAATTTGGGCAAGGAAATGGCAGATGGAGTTCAATCCTGATAAATGCGAAGTGATGCATTTTGGTGGGAATAATGTAGGGAGGAGCTACACGATAAATGGAAGAACCATAAAGGGTGTAGAGACGCAGAGGGACCTGGGTGTGCAAGTCCACAGATCTTTGAAGGTGACGTCACAGGTGGAGAAGGTGGTGAAGAAGGCATATGGCATGCTTGCCTTTATAGGACGGGGCATAGAGTATAAGAGTTGGGGTCTGATGTTGCAGATGTATAGAACGTTGGTTCGGCCGCATTTGGAATACTGCGTCCAGTTCTGGTCGCCACACTACCAGAAGGACGTGGAGGCTTTGGAGAGAGTACAGAGGAGGTTTACCAGGATGTTGCCTGGTATGGAGGGGCTTGGTTATGAGGAGAGATTGGGGAAACTGGGGTTGTTCTCCTTGGAAAGACGGAGGATGAGGGGAGACTTAATAGAGGTGTATAAAATTATGAAAGGCATAGATAGGGTGAACGGTGGGAAGCTTTTCCCCGGGTCGGTGGTGACGTTCACGAGGGGTCATAGGTTCAAGGTGAAGGGGGGGAGGTTTAACACAGATATCAGAAGGACATATTTCACACAGAGGGTCGTGGGGGCCTGGAATGTGTTGCCGGGCAAGGTGGTGGAGGCGGACACACTGGGAACGTTTAAGACTTATCTAGACAGCTATATGAACGGAGTGGGAATGGAGGGATACAAAAGAGTGGTCTAGTTTGGACCAGGGAGCGGCGCGGGCTAATTGTTCCTTGTTTCTCGTTTCAAGGCTTCATTCTACGATCATCTTGCTGGTGCCAGTACAGAGTGAGACTGCGGATAGTTGGGAACCTGTCTCGGGGGCAGGGAATTCATATGGTGTTCGTGGAAGTGGAAATGACTAGGGTTGGGAAGCATTTTCCGATCGGGGCCATTGTGATCTCCTGGACTCGTTTCGATCGCCTCAGGGGGTCGGAGAGGAATTTCCCAGATTTTTTTTTCCCCATATTGGCCCTGGGGTTTTTCACTCTGGGTTTTCGCCTCTCCCTGGAGATCACATGGTCTGGAATGGGGGGGTGGGGGTAAGTTAATAGGTTGTAATGAACAAAGCATCGTAGCTGTGAGGGACAGCTCGGTGGATAGGATATTGGTATGTAGATAGGCTGGAAAATTGGGCGGGGATCCTGGATTCAGGATTCAATCCTGGACCGGGGAGCGGCGCGGGCTTGGAGGGCCGAAGGGCCTGTTCCTGTGCTGTATTGTTCTTTGTTCTTGTGGGGCTTTTTCACAGCCGTTCTTTGAAATTTCAATCAAAGTGAAGAACTCTGACAATCCACTGTGAATGGGTCTCTGTAAGCATTGGGAAATGTTGGTGCATTTTAATGCTTTTGCATTGAAATGTTCAGAATGGCCATTGGAAAAGGGACAAGGTCACCTGACCTCTCAGCTTTGTTTTGTTTCAAAAGCATATTGTCCATTCTCCCTTTTGTTCAATGGTAAGAATGCTCATTTCAAATAAATCTGTGAGTCCGTTTTGCAGGAGTGTGATGGTGTTTCTTCATTAGAGGTCTGGTATAGTGCTCACCCTTGTGGCTGGACCCATTCCCGTTGTCAAGTGTTTGAAAGCAGAAAATCATAAAAGAAGGATCATGGTGAGAGAGGATGGTTAAAGTGAACAACTTGACGTCCAGTGCACTGGTCGCACCATTGCTACCCTGCATTGCAACTCAGATAGCAGGATACAGTGAGGTGGGCTTTGAGACGGGCATAGACAGGGACATACCATCATCCTGAACATCCCTTTAATGTTCACAGTAACTTCATTGCAGTGTTAATGTAAGCCTTCAATAAACTTTAAACTTTGATGTGAAGCACCCTATCCCATGTGATGCAGGCATGTGTGTTTCCCTCCAGTTCTGTTTTGTGCTCCCTCCTGTTACAGGCCAAGATATTCTGCAAGGGAGAGAAAAGGAATATCTGTGAATGTATCGTAATAGTGTTTCACTGATGTGCCTGCCATGAGTGAAAAGCTGGTGGTATGTGGAAGTGACGAAAGGTGACTGTGCAACTGAGTCATTGAAGTCTGTCAATGAGGTGAAGTCAGTAAGAGTTTTAACAACACCAGGTTAAAGTCCAACAGGTTTATTTGGTAGCAAATACCATTAGCTTTCGGAGCGCTGCTCCTTCGTCAGATAGCGCTCCGAAAGCTAATGATATTTGCTACCAAATAAACCTGTTGGACTTTAACCTGGTGTTGTTAAAACTCTTACTGTGTTTACCCCAGTCCATCGCCGGCATCTCCACATAATGAGGTGAAGTATCAGAATGATAGGCATGAATCCTGATTGGCTAGCAATTGCTGATGGATGTCCGGTTCAGGGCGTTTCTAGGACTCACTTAAGGTGAGGCGATGGCCTAGTGGTATTATTGCTGGACTATTAATCACTGGCTGGCCAACATTTATTGCCCATTATTAATTAATTATTGGACTATTAATCCAGAAACTCAGCGAATGTTCTGGGGACCTGGGTTCGAATCCCACCACAGCGATGGTGGAATTTGAATTCAATAAAAATATCTGGAATTAAGAATCTACTGATGACCATGAAACCATTGTCGATTGTCAGAAAAATCCATCTGTTTCACTAAATGTCCTCTAGGGAAGGAAATCTGCCGTCCTTACTTGGTCTGGCCTACATGTGGCTCCAGAGCCACAGCAATGTGGTTGACTCTCAACTGCCCTCGAGCAACTAGGGATGGGCAATAAATATTGGCCAGCCAGTGATGCGCATGACCCATGAATTAATAAAAAAAGACTTGGCCAACATATATGAAACAAATTTTACCCAAGTACCTCTGCATGTATGAGGCAGAAAGGACCACGCACACAAGCCAGCTGTTAGTGAAACAGTCACAACGTTATTTGAAGACAACAAAGGTAAGAATTAAACTTCACAATTTTAACTCTAACAACTCGACTTCTAACTACTCGATTCTTTTAGAAACTTAAACACTCGTAACGGATGCATGCTGGGAATGTGTTGCACTGATCTGCTTGAGATGTATGTGCAATGGATGGACGATGTCCCTTCAAAAGGTTTTCACTGACCTTAACCTGCCTTGTGAGGTCATTGAACCTCTTCCAACAGTGATCCCATAATTGACGTCCCTGCCCACTTGCCCCCATGCCTTTCTGAGGGTTTCTCTCGAGGGCCCCCAGCCCACCCTTAGAAACATTACTCCTTTCCTCCTTTCCATCTTTCATATGAATGCTCACACACTGCATGAGAAAAGCTCAGAGATCTCACTCTTGCCTACTACTGTTCTATTTCCTGTCCTCCTCTTTGTAACCAATTCCTCTACACGCAATCAGCAACAGCTACAATATAATGAAAGAAGCCTTTAGGAAGGGCAGGCTGCATTCAGGACGAGGGCTAGCTGATACAAGAGTTAGCCACTCTGACAACTGGCCTCTGTTGAGCCTACGACCAGCTGACAGTGCACTGGGCTGCACACTGTAATAGTTGAAATGAAAGGGGTGGCATCAATTTTGTGAGCTGCCTGCCTCAACAGGATCAGGCATGGGGTCATTGTGGATCACAACCTCTGCGCCAAAAAATGGAGCAATCAAATGGTTCTCCCAGACGTGAAGGAGTGCAGTGTATTTTGAAAGGACCATTATGTGCCTGCAACCTCCCATGTACCTGCGAAAGCAAAGGCAAATTGACCTTGATGAGAGGTTAAATGACGCTGGTGTAAAACGAGCAAGTCACAACAGAATGAATAAGGAGGAACAAAACACCACAAAGTAAAGCGCTCCCTGTAATTACAGATCATCTACTTGTATATCCGCAGAAATCCTTAGAAATTATATATTCATTGGCTAGAGTTTATGTTCAGATTCCCTTTTACCTTGGTTTCTCTGAACGCATTATATTTCAACAATAAATTCATAGATTTTATTTCCTTCTTCAACATATGGAATTTAATTACACAATCTTGAAGTGAGTTGGAATCCCATGCAGAATCATAGGTTTAAGGTAAAAGAGGGGAAAGTTGAAAGGAAATGTGCTTTTTATACAAAGGGTGGTAAGTGCCTGGAATGTGCTGTCAGAGGAGGCGGTAGAAGCAGATATAAGGTCACATACCAACCGATTCAAGAGCAGCTTCTTCCCCGCTGCCATCAGACTTTTGAACGGACCTACCTCATATTAAGTTGATCTTTCTCTACACCCTAGCTATGACTGTAACACTACATTCTGCACCCTCCCCTTTCCTTCTCTATGAACGGTATGCTTTGTCTGTATAGCGCGCAAGCAACAATACTTTTCACTGTATACTAATACACGTGACAATAATAAATCAAATCAGATACAATAGCAATGTTTAAGAGGCAATTGATAGATACATGAATAGGCAAAGAATAGAGGATTATGGACCGTGTAGAGGCAAAAGGTCTATAGTTTAGAAAGGTGTCATGTGTCAGCGCAGGCTTGGTGGGCCAAAGGGCCTCTTCCTGTGCTGTACTGTTCTTTGTTCTTTATTATTATTGCTGCTTAGTAAAATTGGTTTATGTTTTGATGAGAGATCTTTGCTTAGCATAACCTATAACCAAACTCTCCAGGTAAAAATGATCACGCTACCCATTGATGGAACCTGATCTGACTGCACTCCAAATATTTCAGACAATTCTTCAGACAACTGGGGTGGCACAGTGGTTCATACTGCTACCTCACAGCGCCAAGGACCTGGGCTTGATTCCCGGCTTGGGTCACTGTCTGTGCGGAGTCTGCACATTCTCCCCATGTCTGCGTGGGTTTCTTCCAGGTGCTCCGGTTTCCTCCTACAGTCCGAAAGACGTGCTGGCTAGGTGGATTGACCATGCTAAATTGCCCCTTAGTGTCAGGGGGACTAGCTAGGATAAATGCATGGCATTATGGGGATGGGGCCTGGGTGGGATTGTGGTTGGTGCATGCTCGATGGGCCGAATGGCCTCCTCCTGCACTGTAGGAATCTATGATTCTTCTATGATGACTTGGCACTCCTCCTTTGACATCATTTAAAACAAACGCTGGACAGTTATTTTCATACAACAACAACTTGCACATATCAAATGTCTTTGAGGAAGTAAAACATAGAAAAATTGACACCAAATCTGATATTAGGAAAGGTGGCCAAAGCCTTGGTTGAAGAGGTAGATTTTAAGGGTTGCCTTAAAGGAGGAGAGACAGTCAAAGAGGTAAAGCAGTTTGGGTGGGGAATTTCTGAGCTTAGGACTTAGGCATCTTAAGGCATAGCTGCCAGTCCTGGTGTAATTAAAAGTGGGGATGTACAAGGCACCAGAATCGGAGGAATGCTGAGATCTCAGTGGATCAAAGAATTTGAGGAAGTTACAGGGATACTGCTTATCAGTGCAAATAACTGATTTTTTTTTTGATTAGAACCTGCATAATCTGCTTAAGTAGTGGTTTGCACATTCTCCTCATGTTTGTGTAGGTTTCCTCTGGGTGCTCCAGTTTCCTCCCACAATCCAAAGACGTGCAGGTTAGGTGCATTGGCCATGCTAAATTCTCCCTCAGTGTACCCGAACAGACACTGGATGTGTGGCGACTAGGGGATTTTCACAGTAACTTCATTGCAGTGTTAATGTAAACCTACTTGTGACTAAAAATTAAATTTACTTTAGTATGGTTCTTCTCTTCTCTCTTTCCCAGCCATGTCTAATACTGAAGCTAATGGAGAGATAAAGATTTGATTACCATTTGCACAGATAAAAAAATTCTATTTTGTCATGACAAGAGAAAATAAACAAAGTTACCGATTTAAAAAAAGATTTATATTTCTCCCCTGAATAGAAAGCATCACCTTGAGTCCAGTCTTTAGACTGAAGACATTGAAACGATTATGAAAATTATAAATAGCCCAATGTTTCCTGTTTTAAATTATGATTAAATAATATGAATATCACGGACCTGATAGGCTGGGAAAATTACCTTTTGCAATATATGGGTTTCTTCAGGTCAGGCTGTAGGGTCACTGGTTTACCTGGATGTGAGGGTGTGGTGAACCATCGTTGGTTCCCACTAGATAGTACTGAGCCAGGGTCTGGCCAGTACTACAAGTATGTATATATGTTGCTGTTGGGGTTAGGGATGGGTTGTTCTACTTGTTGCTGTTGGGGTTAGGGTTGGGCTGTTACACCTGTATTATAGTTATTATGGTACATCCCAGTCGGGCTCCGCCTCCTGGGAGAGGTATAAAGGTCACTGCTCTGTCTGGGACCCCTCAGTCTGGGATCGTGTACTATACATGGTAGCATCGTTGTAACAGTAAATAAAAGTCTTTATTTCCTGAGCATCTCAAGCCTCGTGTGTGATAACGCGCATCAGAGGGGTATTGGAAAATTCTGGAAAGAAAGCCCTTTTTCTTTCCGGAATGTACCTTGCCCGTGTATCTAGCGTGCCTGGTTGCCAATTCAGGAAAATCTCTGAGGAGAGATTAATTCAGATGGTCAGTGCTGAGAGAATGAAAGTGTCTTTGAGTGAAGTTTCAATAAATGTCACGGACCATCAACTTTATATAGAGACTGTGTTTAAAAGGAAAATGCCCTTGACAAAAAGTAATCCGAATCTGTGGAAAGTTGCTCTCTTTGATTGTCAACCTTTAAGTTCTGAAAGTTTTGTTTTAATTAAATAGAACAGATCTTGCAAGTGCCAAAGCTCTTTGATGTGTAGCCTTTAGAAAGAAGATAGATATTCACCGTGCTTGGTAAAATGGAACAATTTATCTTGCTGATCATGTCTTAGTGTGCGATATATTTAAAGCAGTTTCAATAAGTTACAACTGAATTGTGATATTAAGGTATTTCAAATGCACATTTTCAGCAGTGAAAATGAATCACTACCCTTTAATTAAACAATCTCTGAATTTGGGAAGCAGTTGGTCGTAGACCATTTCAACGATTCCATGGCAACGCAGCCATTTTGACTGACAAAAAAGGTTTGCTTTGCAGCAGATGTGGCCTTTACTCTGCGAAGCTGGTGAAATTGTGCTGTGGTAGCTTAGCTGCTGCTTGCATTAGTAATGTTCCCACGTCAGCTGCTTGAAGCACACAGGCAAAAATGTAAACCTTTGCTGGAAAACTGCAAACACGGTGATCAACATTTCTTTCCAATCATCATTCGGTGGCACAGTGGTTAGCACTGCTGCCTCACAGCACCCAGGGACCCGAGTTCAAGTCCCGGCTTGGGTCACGTTCTGTGCGGAGTCTGCACGTTCTCCCCGTGTCTGCGTGGGTTTCCTCCGGGTGCTCCGGTTCCTTCCCACAGTCCGAAAGACGTGCTGGTGCATTGGCCATGCTAAATTCTCCCTCAGTGTACCCAAACAGGCGCCAGAGTGTGGCGACTAGGGGATTTTCACAGTAACTTCATTGCAGTATTAACGCCAGCCTACTTGTGACTAATAAATAAACTTTAAAAATCATTTTCTTTAAACCAAAGGCCAGATCTAGCCCCAGTAAATGATCTTTTGCCTGTGTACATGTTTGGCAAACTCATTAAACGTTATGGCATTGCAATTTACATTATTGGAGCTATTCCACATAAACTCAGTGGCGGGGATTTTGTGCCCCCTTTTGCCGTGGGCATAAATGGCAACGTGGGTGCAAGATTTCACGATATGATCATCTCCACTTCCTGCCATTGACATAACATAGTTCAGGCCCAGGAAGGTTGGGGACATTATTTAAATACATTTCAATATCATTAATGGGCTGCCCCGCGGTATCATTCCCTCCATATTCAGATCACCCCCCCCCCCACCCCCCCCTCACAAATGTGATGTCTGGAGCAACGTGAAGTGGGCAAAAAGAACCTGCCAGGGATGCACAGGTAGGTACAGCCCCCCCAAGGTTGCGAGGAGCATGCCCAGGCAGTATCCTGGTACTGCCCCTGGTACTGCCTCCAGCACTGACCCTGGTACTGCCCCTGGGTTTAATCTAACAAGGTTTCCTTTCCCTTGGGTACCTTTTCCAGACCCAACAGTTACATTTAAAAAGGAGCCAATTTAACCAGGCTCTCTCGAGTAAAGATATAGTGAGTTTATTAACTACTAAATAGATAAGAAGAAATGGTAAAACATGTGCATCTCCATCCATATGGAATAGAACTAAGAACTGAATCCAATAGTAAGTAAATATAAACACAAAGTTGCACGGAAGAGTCCTTTAGTTTCGAGGAGCAGATGATGACACCATTGTTGCTGATACAGTTTGGTTCCAGTAGTTGATTCTTCAGTTCAGATATCCTGTAGTTGGGGAGAGAGATTTCAATTTTTTTCTCCAGCTGCAATCCCTCTGCTGGCTGATCGACTGTCACAGTCAGAGAGAGAGTTTTAGATGTTCCTGCAAAAATTGGCTGTTTACTGTATCACACTTCCAGCACTCCCACACTTCCAGTTCTCACAGCACACACACAGGCAGACCAATAGACGGACACACAGGACCTGGACAGCTCTATTGGCTAACTCTTAACTGCCATCTTTGTGTATTCAAACTGGAATCCATTCATCTGTTTAGACAACCATTCCTGTCAGTGGCCAGTGGTACATTGTCAGTAATCTTCAGGGTCTTTTTAAAGATATAAAACTCAGCTCTTTATAAAGTCCAATATTTCTATGTATAATTCCAGGATTTTATCTCATAGCATTATTAATCTCAATCTTAAAATCTCCCATTGTCCCAGCATCCATAGACTTTGGGGGGAAAGAGAGTTTGAGATTCCTACCACCCTTTGTGTCCTTACTGATTTCACCCATAATTGGTCTGACTCTAATTTTAAGATTATGCCCTCTTGTTCTAGATCCCCAACACATGAAATGGTTTCTCTTTATCTATCTGATGAAAATCCTTTTATCAATTTAAAGACCTCCAATATGTCATTCCTTTCAAACTTCTAAATTTAAGGGAATATTAAGCAAGTTTCTGCATCCAGCCTCATAATTCAACCTTTTATGTCCTGGTATCATTGTGAACCTGCAATGTATCCAAGCCAAAGCCCCACATATACCTCCAAAGGTGCAGTACTCCATCTGACTAACGTGTTGTATAGCTCAAACAAAATTTCTTCTCTTTCAATTCCAGCCACTGGAAAATGAAGGCCAATGTTCGGTTAGCCTTTTCTTTGGTTTTTGTACCTGTGAATTCTGTTTCAGTGATATAGGGAATCATAGAATCATAGGATCCCTACAGTGCAAAAGCAGGCTATTCAGCTCATCGAGTCTGCACCAACTCTCCGAAAGAGCGTCCCCATAACCCCACATATTTGCCCTGCTAATCCCCCTAATTTACACTTCTTGGGACACTAACGGGCAGTTCAGCGTGGCCAATCCACCTAACCTGCACATTATGGAGTGTGGGAGGAAACCTGAGCACTCAGGGGAAACCCATTAAAACACGGGGAGAATGTGCAAATTCCACACAGACAGCGACCCAAGGCCGGAATTGAACCGGGGTCCCTGGCATTGTGAGGCAGCAGTGCTAACCACTGTGCCGCCCAATGAAGAACCAAATTCTTTACTGCCACTCTGGCGCCAGTTCATCCTATGTCGCCCTCATCTTCCACATCCAATAGGAACACGCCGCGTGGCCTGACAGAAGCCGCTGACATGGCCAGGCAGCTGAGCTATCCTTTATGGATGATGGATGTTACTGGAGTCAGTCCTTGGCGTTCAATGTTTGTAAAAGGACGCAAGACAAAATACAATTACCTAACGGAACTCAATTGCAATGATGGTGAAGCAAAAGATTAATAAACGAGTTACTGTGAGCCTTGCCATTGCTTTGATTTATTGCAACACACCAAAATACTTGGAACACAAAAACAATTCTCTTGCTCACGACCTCGAGCAAACAAATATTCTGGTGACGTTTATCCCATATCTTTCTAATACAGGGTAGATCATATCGACAAGCTCCCCTCTACCTTTGTTCCTGCATTTATTTTTTCCTCAATAGATCAGCACTTTAGTGGCATTTATTACACAATCTGCTGACACCCATTAGTATTCCACCACAGCGCCATTTCCTGTATAATCTTGCAGCATCCAATTCAATAAAGGAGAAATGATTGCTTTTGCTTTGATAGCATTCATTTACACTTCAGCAGCCCATTTCATTCAATAACTGTCGGAAACTAGAAGTTTTTCCTATTGTTGCCTTTGTTTTTTATGCCAATCTTATTAAATTGATGTGCTTGGATTCTTTGCCCTTCCGTCACTGGGAACAGTTTTTATCCACTCTGCCCAGTCCCCTCATAATTTGACCACTTCTATCAATTCTCCTCTCAACCTTCTGTTCCTCTAAGAAGGACAACTGCAGCTTCTCCCATCCATCCACATAACCGAAGTCCCTCATCTCTGAAAACATTCTCCTCAATCTTTTCTGCACCCTCCCTAAAGCCTTCACGTCCTTGCTAAAGTGCAGTGGCCACAGTTAGACACAATCGGTGGAATTCTCCCATTTTAAGTGCACAAGATGGACCTCAGTTCACCAGAGATTTTGCGGTGAGTCCAACAAAGCCTTGCTGCCGCAGTGCTGCACTGCTCCCGATGCTCTTTTCACCCCTCTTCAATGCAGACTAAACACGGTGGCGGGCAGCTCTGGCGATACCTTTCCCACTGGTCAGAATGACGGGTTCCAGGTCAGATTTTGTGCTTGGATCCTTATTAATTATGCGCAGGCGAGTCCCTCTCCAGTCCTCCTAATGGGCCAGCAGCTAATTCAGCCACTTACCGTCATAAAGAACAAAGAGAATTACAGCACAGGAACAGGCCCTTTGGCCCTCCAAGTCTGCACCGACCATGCTGTCTATCTGAACTAAAATCCTCTACCCTTCCGGGGACCATATCCCTCTATTCCCATCCTATTCATGTATTTGTCAAGATGCTTCTTAAAAGTCACTATCGTATCTGCTTCCACTACTTCCCCCGGCAGCAAATTCCAGGCACCCACCACCCTCTGTGTAAAAAACGTGTCTAGTACATCTCCTTTAAACATTGCCACTTGCACCTTAAACTTATATCCCCTAGTAATTGACTCTTCCACCCTGGGAAAAAGCTTCTGACTATCCACTCTGTCCATGCCCCTCATAATCTTGTAGACTTCCATCAGGTTGCCCCTCAACCTCCGTCATCCCAGTGAGAATAAACCAAATTTTATCCGGCAGGTTTGAAGGTCCTACTTAAATGCCAGTCCAGCGCACTCCCATCCCTCTCTCTAGCCCACCTGTCTTCACAGGCCGTGTCAGTAACCCAGAGGAAAATGCCTCGCGGCCTCAAGAGGAAATCTGTTCCGCGATTCAACCACCCTCCCTCCAAGCCCATCACCTGCGAGGCACCCATGCTCCACTTGCACCTTTACCCACCACATCTTGAGTCTTCATGCAGTTTGGGAAGAAAACAAAGTAGAGTATTAGTTAAACAGAGAATGACTGCAGAATGCTAAGATGTCGAGGGATCTAGACGTTCCGTTGAATGAGTCACAAAATGTTAGTAAGCAGGTGCAGCATGTAATAAGAAGGCTAATGGAATGTTATCATTCATTATGAGAGGAATTATACATAAAAATAAGGATGTTATGCTTCAACTGTACAGAACATTGGTAAAACCATATCTTGAGTAAGCTGGGGTACCGGGAGGAGGGGCTTTGATATTCCACACTTGTTTTCAGTGGGCAAGGATGGTAGCGGGGGCGCGGGGGGTAGTTCTCACCTGCCACCCTGTCCCAGCAATGACATAGTGGGATTCCTGCCATTGAAGGTCAGGAACCCCATGACCATACATGACCATATATCTAGAAGGACTCCCTGCTGTGTTGTTCCCTCATCTCTCCATGTAGGGATTTTCCACATCCCCCCTCCTGCCCTCTGTCGGCATGCCGTCACGTCAGCAGGGATTACAATTCGGAATCTGGTGAACAGTCCCCGTCAGAGACGCACAGGTAAGTACAGTATGCGAGGGAATGGGGGGGAGCTCATGCCCAGGCAGTCCCCTGGCAGTGCGACAGCCCCTGGCACTACCTCTTGTGTCCGGGCACAGTTCTGGGGGGCTTTGAATGGGGAGATCCATCGGTCGAGGAGGGGTGGGGGGCAGAGGAATATTGAGCTAGTTGTCAGCGCATTGATTCCCCAACTGAACTGACACTCAGTTAATAAAACAGAAAATTCTTCCCACTGTGTGCAGTTTTAGTCTCCTTCTTTAAGGAAGGATGTAAATGTACTGGAGATGGTTCAGAGGATATTTACTCGATTGATGCAGGGTTATGTTAGAAAAGTGGGTGATTGAGTTGAAGTACATAAGATTCTGAATGGTCTTGACAAGGTGGATGTGGAAAGGACGTTGACTCTTGTGGGTGAATTAGAACTACTCCTAAAATTAGGAGTCACCCTTTTAGGATGGAAATGAGTAGATTTTTTTTCTCTCAGAGGGTTGTGCCACTTTAGAACTCTCCACCTTAAAAGATGGTGGAGGTGGGGGTCATTGAATATTTTTAAGGTGGAGGTTTGTGTTAGGGAAGGAGGTAGTTGGGGATGTAGGAACTTGAAACACAAACGGAGCAGCCATGGTTGTATTGAACATTGGTGTGGGCTTGAGGGATCAAATGGCTTACTTGTGTTCCTTTTTCGTACATTCGCATGTACGCGATAGTTTGTGCACAGATACCCCCAGGATCGCAATGTATCGAATCACTTTTAGAGCTGTAGGCAACATAAACTGGGTGGAAGGGTGAGCTGTGAGGAGGATGCAGAGATGCTTCAGTATGATTTGGACAAGCTGAGTGAGTGGGCAAATGCATGGCAGATGCAGTATAATGTGGATAAATGTGAGATTATCCACTTTGGTAGCAAAAAGAGGAAGGCAGATTATTTTCTGAATGATTATAAATTAAGAGGGGGAAATTTGCAATGAGACCTGGGTGTCCTCGTACACCTGTCATTGAAGGGAAGCTTGCAGATGCAGCAGGCAGTAAAGAAGACAAATGATATGTTGGCCTTCATACCGAGAGGATTCGAGTACAGGAGCAGGGATGTCTTGCTGCAATTATTCAGGGCCTTGGTGAGACCACACTTGGAATATTGTGCGCAGTTTTGGTCTCTTTATCTGAGGGAGGATGTTTTTGTGTTAAAGGGAATGTAGCAAAGTTTTACCAGACTGATTCCTGGAATGGTGGGACTGAAGTATGAGGAATAATTGAGTCGGTTAGGATTATATTCGCTGGAAGTGAGAAGAATGAGGAGAAATCTTATAGAAACCTATAATACTCTAACAGAGCTAGACTGGGCAGGTGCAAGAATAACGCTCCTGTTGGCCGGGGAGTCCAGAACCAGGGGTCATAGTCTAAGAATATGCAACATATGGTATTTTGCAATGAAATTAAGAGAAATTTCTTCAATGGTTAGCCTGTGGAATTCGTTACCACAGAATTCCAGTTGAAGCCAACACATTGTGACCGGAATCTTACCACCATTCATGCCGGTGGGATTTTGGCATCCCGCAGCAGTGAATGGAGATTTGGCTAACTGCCAAATTCTCCGACCTCGTTGTAGCAGGAGTGTAGCATGAACGGCAGGTTAAATCACGTCCCATATGTTTTCAAGAAGGAGTTAGTTATAACTCTTGGAGCGAAAGGGGTCAAAGGATGTGGGAGAAAAGCAGGAACAGGTTACTGAGTTGGATGATCAGCCATGAATGAATAGTAGCGCAGATTCAAAGGACGGAATTGCTTATTCCTGCTGCTATTTTCTATGTTTTAATGTATCCTTTAGTTTATATTGTCTCCCCTTGTTCTACCTACCAAAATATATCCCTTCATACTTGTCTGCATTAACTTTCATCTGCCACATATCCTTCCATTCCACCAGTCCACCTATGTCCTCTTGAAGTGTATCATTATCTCCCGCACAAGTCACAATACTGCCAGGTTTGGTGTCATCCATGAATTTTGAAATTGTGTTCTGTACACTCAAGTCTATGTCCCTAATATAGATCAGTAAAAGCAGTGGCTCAAGTACCTGGGTGACCGCACTCTGTGCTTTCCTCCAAAACACAACTATTCACCATCCACTCTGTTTCCTCTCGCTCATGTCCACACTGCGACTGTCTCTTTTATTCCATGGGCTTTAACTTTGCCAATAAACCTATTGGGCCCGATTTTACCATTGCGTCGCCCCTGTTTTCGGGCGCAAAAACGTGGTAAAGTCGAGTCTGAGTTCATTAACGCGATCCGCGCCCGCACAGATGGCCACTTTACTGACACCCGGGAATGGCTGCGATCCGATTCACACCTGAAACGGGCACAACGGTGATTCAAATGCATTTGCATGCATTTCAATTGAATTAATGAACTGCCCGCCCAACTTTATCAGCATTTCCCCCTTTACCATTGCGTTCGCCAATCAGGAATCGCGCCAAAATGAACATGCCGAATAAAAGTCTGTTTCAGGCGCTCCAGCTGCTGAAGAGGTAAATTCAGAGCTTCCAATGGCTCTCGAACTCAGATCGGTGGTGGAGGGGGGGAGGGAGGCAGGCCTGACCATTCTCAGGTGAGGGTGTGGGGAGAGAGCAGGAGGCAGATCAGATGTACGTCTAGCGGGGGGGGGGACAGTGGAGTGAGGCCAGATCATTCTCGGGGGGGAGGTGGGGGGGGAGTGAGGCCAGATTGTTTTCGGCGAGGGGTGGGGAGTGAGGCCAGATCATTCTCAGGGCGGGGGAGAGTGAGGCCAGATCATTCTCTGGGGGAGGGTGGGGGGAGTGAGGCCAGATCATTCTCTGGGGGGAGGGGAGGAGTGAGGTCAGATCATTCTCTGGGGGGGGAGTGAGGCCAGATCATTCTCGGGGCGGGGGGGTGGAGGAGGGAGGCGGGTAAGATGTGTCTCTGGTGGGGGGGATGGGGGGGGGGGGTTCCGCTGCCACTCTGCGGGTGATCGGTGGGGGAGAAGGGGGCAGAGAGTCACGATCGGTCTGGGTAGCGGGGGGTGGGTGGATAAGGGGGGCAGTTATGCTGTGGGGGTGGGGCGATGTCTGTGGGGGCCATCGCTCCCGCTTTTCGCTCCCGGGCCGCTTTCTCTGCTTTCTGCGGCCCGGGAGCGATCTGACACGGGCGCGCTTTTTCAATTTTTTTTCTAACTGCGCATGCGCAGTTTAGAGCTCCAATCGTTTTGGGTGCGCTAAGCCCCGCCCACAGCACAATTCCGACCCGTGATTTGTTTTTTAGGCTAAGTGTGTATGGGGGCGCCTGAAAGCAGATATCCAAGTCGGATCTGAATTGCGCCCAGATTCAGCACTTAGAATGAAAATGGTAAAATCAGGCCCATTATGTGCCACTTTATTAAGCATCTTCTGGGAGTCCATGTTCACCATATCAACTGTCTTAACCTCATTAAGCCTCTCTGGTACCTCATCAAAAATCTCAATCAAGTTAGTTAAACATAATTAACCTTTTACAAACCAATGCTGACTTACCTTAATTAATTGATCCACAGGCACGGTTGACGCCTTCCGCGACCGCTGGGCACCGCAGGGGCTGGCGTGTATTATCGACCCTGATAATCACCTTTTGGTTTGATGTTTTAAGTTTCCTTTCGACTTTGTTTTTGGTTCGGGCTGTTCCCCCTTCCTTTTGGGGAGCTGCCCCTTTTAATTTGTCCCTAAGTTAATTTGAGTTCGTTTACTTGGTTGGTATCAAAAGAAATACCTTAATTAATTGATACTTATCCTAATGACAGTTAATTTTGTCCCAGGTTATTGTTTCTAAGAGCTTTCCCACCACTGAGATTAAACAGATTGGTTTATAGTTGTCAGTCTAAACCTATTAGAGACAGGGGCATTTTGTTTTTCATTTATTCACTCATGGGATGTTGCCACTGCTGGCTAGCATTTTTTGCCCATCTCTAATTGCTCTTGAACTGAGTGGCTATTTCAGAGGGCAGTTGAGAGTCAAGGAAATCTGCCATCCTTACCTGGTCTGGCCTACATGTGACTCCAGAAGCCACAGCAATGTGGCTGACTCTCAGCTGCCCTCGGCCAACTGGGGATGGGCAATAAATGCTGGTCCAGCCAGCGACACTCATATCCTATGAATGAATAAAAAAAGCCTTCCTCTCTGAACTTTCTTCATTCAGCCTGGTTATCATTTATATTAACCATAAACTCTTTTCATACTTCATCTTACTCTCTATCTCTTTTTTTCATCTGTTATTTCTTTATACGGGCCTAATTAACACAGTATTATTAAATGAAAATTGAGTCAGAATTAACTGTTAATTAGAAATGTTAAGCTGCTCTGCTGTGAAGGTTAATGGCATTGTTCATTGCAGTACTTAACTGTCCAGACATAAAGAAGGCCTATTTGATTGCAGGTCTCCTTGCTGTTGGAGTAGCTTACACAGGCATAATTAGCCTCAGTGCTCTCATCTAAGAAAGACAAAGAAGAAAATCAGACAGGGTTTCAAGTACACAATGTTGACAAGGCAATCTTTATCGATGAACCTAGTTATTGCCTTCTAAGATTCTGAGCAGAGAGACAAGACTATCCAGTAGTCACACTGTCAGTCTCTGAATTATCTCTAACAGCTTTCCAATACCTGAAGTCAAGCTAATGAACCTCTAATTTCCCAGTTCTAACTTCCTCACTGACATTTCATTACCTTCTTTCCAATAACGCATGGAAGCAATCTCTGCCTCTATAAAGAGCTGTTTAATATATAAGCACAGGGCATGCTCAACACATCTCTCAGTTTGTGAGAACCTTGGGGTGAATGCCATCAGTTTCTGTCAGATTTGATACCCTTATTCTCTCCAGGATTTGTACCTGCATCCATTTTGACATAATCACCTGTGCAACATCTTAATTAAAACTGAACATGTTGGTGTGACAACTGATGCAAATTTGCTTTTACAGCCTTCACCAGGTTCTGGGACTTGGCCAGTTCGCTTGTGGTTTCCCTGAATGAATTTACAGAGTCTTTCTTATTGTCCTTAAAATCCTAAAATAGCAAAAAAAAACTATTGCTACCACAATTTAAGCTAACTAGGTTCAACTAACTTTCACTGCTCTCATTGTTATTACTGCTCTAATTCACTCAGCCTGATATCTATTCCTATTCTCCTGGAAGTTCTTTTCTTTTAATATGTACTTGTATAGGAAATGTTTAGAGAGATATGGACTAAATGCAGGCAAATGGGGTTAGCTTAGATGGGCATGTTGGTCGGCATGGACTAGTTTGGGCCGAAGGGCCTGGCTCCGTGCCGTAGATTCTATGATTCTAAAATGTAATAGTATTTTTGTTGTTGTTTCTCTTCCCACACATATTGGCAGACTTTCAATTGTTCCCACAGTGAGGTTATTCCTGGGACAGGTCACTAGTCTGTCACTAGAGCTTAAGGGGTACCATTCTATATGGCTGACCAGAAGTCTCTCCAGCTTTTACTGCCAGCCAATGGCGTGTTTGGGAGGATTTTGCAGGTTGAGACACAACCTGTTTGGCCGTGTTATGAACACACCTTCCTTGCCCATCAGGTCCTAGGGTGGAATTCCAACCCAGAACGTCTGCTCAGAGTTAGCACTACCCACTGCGCCACAGGACTTCCATTATTTTTGTTGATGTCTGATAAATTATTTTGCATTTTTGGTTAGTCACTTCGGTTAATTAGCTGTTTTTTTCACTTCCATGGAGACAGCAAGCTTAAGACCATAAAACCATAAGATATAGGAGCAGAATTAGGCCACTCGGCCCATCAGCCATTCAATCATGGCTGATATTTTTCTCATCCCCCTTCTGCCTTTTCCCCATAACCCCTGATCCCCTTATTAATCAAGAACCTATCTATCTCTGTCTTAAAGACTCTCAATCTCAATGACCTGGTCTCCACAGTCTCTGTGACAAAGAGTTCCACAGATTCACCACTCTCTGGCTGAAGAAATTCCTCCTCATCTCTGTTTTAAAGGATCGTCCCTTTAGTCTGAGGTTGTGCCCTCTGGTTCTAGATTTTCCTACTAGTGGAAACATCCTCTCCACATCCACTCTATCCAGGCCTCGCAGTACCCTGTAAGTTTCAATAAGATCCCCCCTCATCCTTCTAAACTCTAATGAGTACAGACAGAGAGTCCACAACTGTTCCTCATACGACAAGCTTTTTATTCCAGGAATCATTCTTGTGAACCCCCTCTGGACCCTTTCCAAGGCCAGCACATCTTAACATCCAGATAATGTGCTGGAGGGCAGACTTTCCAGAGTTTGATGAATAATTGCCTTTAAAGAGAAAGTGCTATAAAAGAGCTATAAAAGAAAATGTAAAAATTCATGTAAAATATCTGCCAAAAACAATTTGCATTTATGTCTAAATTGTCCAAAAGTGCTTCATAAAGACATCAGGAATATTTCCTAGCCCAAAATATAAACTGTTCAATGCAATTGAGAACTTCTCAATGTAACATTTTCACAATTCAAAGATCTCAGAGAGAAATACAGGAGGTGACATTTCAACTTGCTGTTGCTGGGCTGAAATATGAATTAAGAAGGTCATCTTCAGCCTGATTACCATCTATCACTTCACCCTGGTAATTGAAAGGAATGATAAAATGACAGCGTCTGCTCAATGACCTCCACCACTTCTTCCACTCGGCTGCTGGAACTTTTCCCACTAATCCCTGATCAAACACTCTTTCACACATTTATACAAGGGTGGCATGGTGGCACAGTGGTTAGCACTGCTGCCTCACAGCGCCAGGGACCCGGGTTCGATTCCCGGCGTGGGTCACTGTCTGTGTGGAGTTTGCACACTCTCCCCGTGTCTGCGTGGGTTTCCTCTGGGTGCTCCAGTTTCCTACCACACTCTGAAAGACGTGCTGGTTAGGTGTATTGACCCGAACAGGTGCCGGAGTGTGGCGACTAGGGGAACTTCACAGTGACTTCATTGCAGTGTTAATGTAAGCCTACTTGTGACTAATAAATTAACTTTAACTCATCTCGGTTTACAATAGCTGCCTGCCTAACTTTCAATAGATCAGCTGCTTGTGCCTGTGCTGGGGTGGTGAATGGTTTTCTCTGATAGACAAGGCACACTCATGTCTTTTCCAGAAGTAGTAATAAAGCATGAAGAGATTAGGATTTCCAGAATTTTTAATATCATTGGTTCAATGCAATTTTTTCTTTGTTGCTTAGATATTTTCATAAATTCTTAAAATTAAGTAAAGAAATTTTCCTCAATGTCAACATTGAGGAATATTAACATCGCAATAGGAACAAGAGTAGGCCATTCGGCCCTATGAACCTACTCCACCATTCAGTATGATCATGGCTGATCCTCTATCTCAATATCATACTCCCGCTCTCTATTCCCCGAAGCCTTTAGCGTCTAGAAATCTATCCATTTCCTTTTTAAATATGGCCCCCCCCCAGCCTTCTGTGGTAGAGAATGCCACAGGCTCACCACCCTCTGAGTGAAGATGTTTCTCCTCATCTCTGTCCTACCCTGTATCCAGAGACTGTGAAGTTTTGTTTACAACCTCCCCTCCCCCCTCCAGCAAGAGGGAACATCATCTCTGTATCCAGTCTAACCAGCCCTGTCAGAATTTTTTACGTTTCAACTGAATCCCCTCTCATACTTCGAAGCTCCAGTGAATATAAGCCTAGTCAACCCAATCTCTCCTCATACAACAATCCTACCATCCCAGCCATCAATCAGGTGAACCTTCGCTGAACTCCATGGCAAGTATATCCTTTCTTAGGTAAGGAGACAAAAACTGCACACTATACTCCAGATGCGGCCTCACCAAGGCCCTGTACAGCTGAAGTAAGACATCAGTCCAAAGATGTGCTGTTTAGGTAGATTGGCCATGCAAAATTGCCCCTTAGTGTCAGGGAGATTAGCAGGGCAAAATATGTGGGGTTACGGGGATAAGGCCTGGGTGGGATTGTTGTTGGTGTAGACTCGATGGGCCAAATGGCCTCTTTTTACACTGTAGGGATTCTATGATTCTATGATCTTACAATGAAGACCAACATACCATTTGCCTTCTTAACTGCATACTTCACCTGCATGCTTGCTTTCAGTTACTGGTGTACAAAGACAGTCAGGTCCCTTTGTGCATCAACATTTCCCAATCTATCACCATTTAAATTGCATTCTGCCTTTCTGATTTTCCTACCAAAGTGGATAACTTCACATTAATCCAAGTTACACTGCATCTGCCACATATTTGCCCACTCACTCAACTTGTCAAAATCGTCTTGAAGCCTCTTTACATCCTCCTCATCACCTATTAAGCTTTGTGTCATCAGCAAACTTGAAATACTATATTTGGTTCCCTCATATAAATCATTGATATATATTGGAATAGCTGGAGTCCAAACTGGGGTACCATGCTAGTCACTGCCTGTCACTTCAAAAAAGACCCATTTATTCCTACTCTCTGTTTCCTATCTGCTAATCAGTTCTCAATCCATGCCAATATATTACCCCCAATCCCTTTAACTTTAATTTTTCACACTAACGTCCTATGTGGGACTTGATCAAAAATGTTCTGATATTCCAAATACATCACATCCACTGATTCTCCCATATGTATTCTGCTCGTTAAGTCCTCAAAAAACTCCAGTAGGTTTGTTAAACCTGATTTTCCTTTCATAAATCTGTGTTGACTTTGCCTAATCCCACTGATATTTTCCAGGTGTCCTATTACCAACATTTCTCTTTAAAATAAACTCCAGCATTTTTCCTATTGTTGATGTTAGGCTAACTAGTCTGTACTTGCCTGATTTTTTTCCTCCCTCCTTTTTTAAAGTTTATTTATTAGTGTCACAAGTAGGCTTACATTAATACTTCAGTGAAGTTACTGTGAAAATCCCCTAGTTGCCACGCTCCGGCGCCTGTTCGGGTACACTGAGGGAGAATTTAGCATGGCCAATGCACATAACTAGCAGATCTTTAGACTGTGGGAGGAAACCCAAGCACCCGGGGGAAACCTATGCAGACACGGGGAGAATGTACAAACTCTGCACAATGGCCTGAGCTGGGAATTGATCCCGGGTCCCAGTACTGTGAGGCAGCAGTGCTAACCACTGTGCCACCATGCTGCTGGCTATCAGCACCCACAAGGGTTTATACCAGTATATACGTAACCTTTTGGAGTCTCATCAGCCTGTGGCATTTTCCAATGTAGAATATAGAGTCTATTATAAGGCATCCCTAATGTTGTGGTCATCTTGATGATGCACTAATTACCTGAGCCTCACCTGAAGAACACACATCAAATATGGAAGAAGTATTGAGAAGATTTAACGAAGCAGGAGCAAAGCAAAATACTGCAGATGCTGGAATCTGAAACAAAAACAGAAAATGCTGGAAAATCTCAGCAGGTCTGACAGCATCTGTGGAAAGAGAATAGAGCCAACGTTTCGAGTTTAGATGACCCTTTGCAGCAGGAGTTAGTTTGAAATGGGAGAAATGTACGTTCCAGGCAGAAGTTATATATTTGGGTTTCAGGGTGGCCGCAAAAGGGTTACATCCTTTGGAAGATAAAGTTAAAGCCATTAAAGAGGTTCCACAGCCAAAACATATATCAGAGTTGAAGCCATTTCTTGGTATGGTGAACTACCATGGTGGATTTTTACGGGTGGCACGGTGGCACAGTGGTTAGCACTGCTGCCTCAGAGCGCCAGGGACCCAGGTTCGATTTCCGGCTTGGGTCTCTGTCTGTGTGGGGCTTGCACATTCTCCCCGTGTCTGCGTGGGTTTCCTCCGGGTGCTCCAGTTTCCTCCCACAGTCCAAAGATGTGCAGGTTAGGTTGATTGGCCATGCTAAATTGCCCCTTAGTGTCAGGGGGATTAGCTATGGTAAATGTATAGGGTTATGGGGATAGGGCCTGGGTGGGATTGTGGTTGGTGTAGACTCGATGGGCCGAATGGCCTCCTTCTGCACTGTAGGGGGGGCGATTCTCCCAAAAGTGCTGAATTGGTGAGGAAACTGTCTAGATCACGACTGTTTTCTCAGTTCAACTTCACACTCGAATCTCCCCGCTCTGTGCACTGCAGAGGTCACAATTAGGAATCCCATTAAAAACTCAGGGGCGGGGACTATTCGTGCCAGAGATTGACAGTTCTGGAACTCTGCTCATGCGCAGTGGGTCTTGATCTGTCAGTCTCCCCGTTTGCTAGCCAGCTCGATCACTCTCCAGCCCAGGACCCCCGCAGTGCTGCCCCTCCAGCCGCCCCCCATGGCCTGATCGCGGCGCCCAAAACAATTCCCGGGCCAGCCCTGACCACCACCCCCGCCCCGGAGCGCCCCGGTGTCCAGCCCACTCCCACCAGCAGTGGCGATCCCCTCATGCCCCTCATCACGGCAGACACCCCCCCTCGCTGACCCCCCCCTGGAGTTGGACCGCCCCCGGGAGGCAGGCCCCCCCACCCCGGCATCCCACCCACCCCCCGCAATTGCTGCCCTGCCTCCATCCCAGACCGATCCCCATGCAGAGTGACAGCAGGACCCCTGCACCCCCACCTATCACCCCTAGGCCCCGCCCACAATAGGCCTTGCCCCGCCCACAATAGGCCCTGCCCCCTTGGCACTGCCTGATGCCCAGTAGGCAGTGCCAAGGTGCCTCCTGGGTATGGGCACTTCGCCAGGGGGGACAAGCTGGCACTGCCAGGGTCCCCATGCCCAGGGGGCACTCCCCCACCGCCTGACCCCCTGGGGGGCCTCGATTGCCCCCCCCTTCATTCCGGCAGGGTCTCCCGCTAGTTCTCCGAACGTGGGGAGCTACTCGAACTGGTTAATTACGGCTTTGTTTTCAAAAGCTGTTGTTTCTTTTTCAAAACTGTGCAGTAACTGGTACTCCTGGCGGGGTGGGAGATTGAATTGGGACCTGTAAGTTCCCGATAATGACATTTAAAGTACATTTAAAACATATTAAAAACAGATTCAAATGAGTTACCTGCCTTCCCATCGGTTTCCAGAGCGGTCTGGTCTCCGACTGTTCAAGGGGCGGCACGGTAGCACAGTGGTTAGCACTGCTGCTTTACAGCTCCAGGGACCTGGGTTCGATTCCCGGCTTGGGTCACTGTCTGTGTGGAGTTTGCACATTCTCCTCGTGTCTGCGTGGGTTTCCTCCGGGTGCTCCGGTTTCCTCCCACAGTCCAAAGATGTGCGGGTTAGGTTGATTGGCCAGGTTAAAAATTGCCCCTTAGAGTCCTGCGATGCGTAGGTTAGAGGGATTAGCGGATTAATGTGTGGGGGTAGGGCCTGGGTGGGATTGTGGTTGGTGCAGACTCGATGGGCCGAATGGCCTCCTTCTGTACTGTAGGGTTTCTATGATTTCTATGTTCTCCGGCTCTGGAAGATGCGCATGCGTTCCCAGCGCACGCGCAAATCCCAGAACAAGGCCGGCGACGCTCATCTCCCACCCCAACCCGCCAGAAAGGTTGCAGGTCAGAATGGGCGAATCGCCCCCTAGGATTCTATGTATCTACCACCTTAACCCCACTCCACCACATAGTCGCATGTTTGATTCTGTCTGACACTATTTTGTAAATACTTAGTTATTGTTTGCAATAAATCCCTTGTTGTATTGAGGCACATCAAGTCACCCTCGATTTATTACACGAGGGTTATAAACAGCCAACATGAGTCACCACTTCCAGGAAAGAATGCAGAAAGGCAAAGACAATTAGACAGGTTCAGGAAGAGATAAAAAAAACAAACTTTCTCACTTCCAGTTATCGAGGTGATGTGCAGGAACATTGCTGTTTTCTCGATAAGAGTTATAAGCGGTTTGCTTTGACTGTAGCAAAGGCTGCTCAGTCACCGTTCGCTTTTAAACAAACACGGATTCGTGTTAGAATCCTGTTATTTGCCTCAGAGAAACTAACGGAGCAGATGTGTCCTCATCAAGCCTGCAGGGGTCTGTTGGGATAATTGAGATGAATTATAGAGAGGATTAGATAATGTTTGTAGACATGAGCCCAATTAAAATTGGCAAAACAGGTACAGCCAATATTTGGATGTAATTTCAACATCTGGGTATTGGAGTTTATCAGATGAATAACATACAAAATATTCAAGTGTGCAGCTGTCTCTACTTGTAAAATGAGTACATCTCAAGCTTCTTTTTTTTTAACCTTGTAGTAGTGTGGCCCTTTAAGGGGGGAGGGGGCCTTTCCCAAGGGCCACGTGATCGGGTCAGACCCTATGGATGCTCTTGGTGGGAAGCTGAACCAATCAGCAGGAGGACACAAACCTCGGGTCGAGAAATGTCTCACAGTTGGAGCTAGGGAGCCGAGGAGGACAGTTGCATTGTAAATTAATCTGACCGTGTGCACATAATACTTTTATTGTCGATAAAGCCTCCATTGATTCAAGCCACATCGATTCGCCCTCGAGCTATTACACACATGAAATCTTCCATGACGTTCAGGGATCATTGTTAGGAAAGGGCACTATTTGAAGCACTCATCACCAAGATGCCATACATTTTCTACCATGAGCATATTATGCCTGGGAACATTCTCTGCACTGTTTCCATATCCATTCCTAAATATGGAGACCAAAACTGTACACAGTACTCCATGACACAGGGTCTACTAATCTGTCCTAACATCTTTTCCTTTGGCTTCGGGTCAACTTGTACCCATGTCCCCATGAAGCACCTTAACCGGAACATTCTGGCTCTTCACTAAAGTGAGATCTTCCAGTTCTGGAATGACCCACCCTCACCACAGGTTTCCCGGCAGCGAGGGGTGAATACAAAGGGAAACCCCGTTGACAATGGCTGGGCCAGAAGATGCCACCACCACCAATTGGGGGCCACCTCCTGCCGCAACGAAACAGGCAGCGAGCGGATGGGGGTTGCTCGGTGAATCCGGCCCATTGGGATGTTTGACTGTGTTAAAGACGATGGTATCTGCAAAATATTATAATCCAACTCATGCGGCACTAGCTCTCAGCCATTCACTCCTTTGGCTTAACTAGAGAATGGCCACTCGAGGTGGTGGAGCAATGGTATTGCCGCTGGAGTAGCAAACCAGAGACCCCAGGGCAATACTCTGAGTTCAAATCCCAAAACAACAGATGGCGAAATTTGAATTCAATATAAATCTGGAATTAAAATCTAATCATGGTCATAAAACCATTGTCAGTTGTCGTAAAAACCCATCTGGTTCACTAATGTCCTTTAGGGAAGGAAATCGGCTGTCCTTATCTGGTCTGACCTACAGCAATGTGGTTGAGTCTTAAATGCCCTCTGGAATAGTCCAACAAGCCACTCAGTTGAAGGGCGATTAGGGCATTAAATGCTAGCCCAGCCAGAGATACTCACATCTCATAAACAAATAAAGTAGACATTAAGTTGCAATCAGACACTTAACATTCCTGGCGCAAATCTCAAGGGGGTGATTCTCCCAACCCGCTGTGCTGCTTTTGTTCTGCCGTGGGCCGGGAGACTCAAGTGGATGCCGTTTGGTGGGCTTCCTGCTGGGCACTACGGCCTCCGCGAGACTCCGACAGCCGGATTTCTGGCGCAATCAGCTCCGTGCCAGAAATCGGCACTACGCTGCGTAAATTATTGTAATCCTAATTTAAATATCTGAAGTCTCTGGGCCCGCTAGCCTCTCCTCCCCGCAAACCGACCCCCCAACAGAAGTGGTTCATTCCAGCGGGGTTTACAATAGCTCCCCACTAGCAGGGAGCTGGAGGCCCAACCCTGCTAGAGTGAAGGGGGGCCATCGAGTCTCCCCAGGAAGTCAGGGGTAAGGGAGTGCTCCCTGGTCATTGCCAGCTTGGCAGTGCCAACCTGGGCCCCCTGGCACTGCCCAGGGGGCAAATTGGCAATGCCAAAGGGGGCACCTTGGAATTGCCCAACGGGCACGGGCAGTGCAAAGGGGGCATGGCCAGAGTGGCAGGGCCTAATGGGGCAGGGCTTGTGGGGGAGGGGACGATTAGTGGGGCGGAGGGGGTCCCACTGCCACTCTGCATACGGATCACAAGCAGAGTGAGGGAAGCCAGCAATCGGGGTTGGGCATCGGGATGGTGGGGTCAGCCTGCCTGGAGGGGAGGGGGGGGGGTGTGGTTGGGACTGCGAGTGGAGGTGTCGGGGCTGCCAGTGGGGGGTAGGGGGAGATCGGGAGATCAAGGCTGCCGGGAAGGGAGGGGGAGATTGAGGCGGGCCGGGTATGCGCGGCGGTCAAGGCTGGTCCAGACATGTTCGGGTCAGCTAGCGATCGGGCCATGGGGGGGGCGCGCATGGCCAGCAATGTGGGGTCCCAGGACTGGCCAGCAATCGAGCTGGCCAGCAATCGGGAGGCCGGCAGTGCGCGCCACGGCGCATACGCCGATCTCAGCGCTGACAGATCGGCGCATGTGCAGTGGCCCACTCAGCGCTCTGCTGCCAGCCTCTCCAGCGGGAATAGACCCCACCCCCTGATTTTTAGTGTGATTCACGCTAGTGCACTCTGCAGTGCACAGAGTGTGGCAGATTCATTTTCAAACTCCTCCTGAAAAAAACAGCATTTATGCAAATTCGTCACTTGGAATTTCTTTGGGAGAATTTCCCCCCAAATCTTCACTAAGATAGTGTCTTGCACTAACCCTGGGTTAAACAGTCACCATAGCTCCCAATCTTAACCACCTCAGAGGATCCTTAATGTCTGAAGTATCTGATGTAATCCATCCCAATAGAATCAAAGGATTATTTGCAGAGAAAGAGGTGATTCTGCTCATCGCGTTGGGGGCATGTCTTTGAACGGATTATAAATAGGCACATTCCCCCCTTTCATCATAGCCCTACAAGTATAAAGTGCTTTTTGAAAGTTTCTATTGAATCTGTTTCCAACTCCCTATCAGGCAGGGAGGTGGTAGCATCGTGGTATTGTCAATGGATTAGTAATCCAGAGACCCAGGGTAATCCTCTTGGGACCAGGTTTGAATCCCGCCATGGCAGATGGTGGAATTTGAATTCAATAAAAAAATCTGGAATTATGAATCTACTGATGACCATGAATCGATTGTTGTAAAAACTCATCTGGTTCACTAATGCCCTTTTGGGAAGGAAATCTGTCATCCTTGCCTGGTCTGGCCTGCATGTGACTCCAGAGCCACAGCAATGTGGTTGAGTCTTAAATGCCCTCAGGGATGGGCAATAAATGCTGACCCAGCCAGCGACACCCACATTCCATGAATGAATAAAAACCAGAATTCTAGATTACAAAACTGCTGGATAAAACAAAAACGTCCTCATGTTCCTTCTGGTTCTTTTTGTAGATGACACTTCTGCTCTTTCTGGGCCAGCTATATTCAGGACAATCCAATCATGCCTACACAAAGGCTCTAAAGTTTATATCAGGTGCAGACCTTGGATGTCAATAAGACAATGGTGAACAATGCATTCTGGGCCTAGTAATCACACACCTCCTGTCATAATGGAAGGCTGGTGGATGTTCACTGATATAAAAGCATGGCACCATCGAATTTCTGGGCCATTGTCTTTGAGGTGAAATATTGGGCTAGGTGAGGAGAATTTCATTCACAGCCAGTTGGTTAGTGCCTAAAAACTGATGGCCAACAGTTAAGAGCCAGACCCTTACCGGACCTGTTGACATCCAAGGCTTGTCTGACCTGGCGACATCCAAGGCTTGTCTGACCTGGCATTTAGGCTAGCCTCTAAATTGGGCAAACAGCCAGCCCACTGAAACTGTGCCATGTGGCATCCACCAGTGCCTACATTTCACAATTGGGGTCCCAGCCGGAAAACCATAACTGCTTCCTCACTCGGATCACAGTCAAGCCGCTCGCCGGGACCTGTAAATATCGAAAGAAGGGTGGCTGTCCCTGTTGCCTGCTGAGAAAAGCAGGTTTAAATGGGAGACAGTCGCACCAATGTGGGACATTGACTCTAAGTCACTCAGCCTATTTCAGCCGTCCACTGGTTTTTTTATTATCCTCCAAAGTGCCCTAGCAAACCAATCAGATATAAATCACTCTAACCACTGCCCTTTCACATTCAATAGTGTAACCAGCACTGAATCCCCCCTGTCAACATCCTTGGGGTTACCATTGACCAGAAACTCAACAGGACTCACCACATAAACACAGTGGCTACAAGAGCAGGTCAGAGGCTAGGAATACTGCGGCATGTAACTCACCTCCTGACTCCCCAAAGCCTATCTACAAGGCACAAGTCAGGGGTGTGATGGAATACTCCCCACTGGAGTGCAGCTCCAACAATGCTCATGAAGCTTGACACCATCTGGGACAAAGCAGCCTGCTTGATTGGCGCCACATCTACAAATATTCAATCCCTCCACCACCGATGCTCAGCGGCAGCAGTGTGTACTATCTACAAGATGCACTGCAGTAATTCACCAAAGATCTTTAGACAGCACCTTCCAAACCCATGACCACTTCCATCTAGAAGGCCAAGGGCAGCAGATAAATGGAAATACCACCAGCTGCAAATTCCCCTCCAAGCCACTCACCATACTGACTTGGAAATATATCGCCGTTCCTTTGCAGTCGCTGGGTCAAATTCCTGGAATTCCCTCCCTAACAGCATTGTGGGCCAACCCACAGAACATGGAGTGCAGCGATTCAAGAAGGCAGCTCACCACCACCTTCTCAAGGGCAACAAGGGATGGGTAATAAATGCTGGCCAGCCAGCGACGCCCATGTCCCACCAATGAATAAAAAATAACTAAAGCCCATCTTTTTCTCAGGCTACCTGGGAATGTAGAACTGATGCGTAGTTGCCAGTAGCACCCACATCCGGAGACCTACTTGCAACTTGCAACTTAACGTTGGGGGTGTTTTTGATTACAATGATTACTCGAGTCTAGTTATTATTGTGAATAATGATTATTTTCTCTTCTCTTATTCAGGCCACATGAATCACCAATTGCATTTGTACCACAATAACATTGACAGGAACACACGGATATTTCTCACGTAACCGACTTTCCAGCCTACTCTAATTAGGACAGTTTCCGAACAACATGTGATGTGTGCTGACCTTTCAAAGCAATGACTGCTGTCAGCATTGAAAGCTCAAAAAAACACAAGAATATGCCACATTAATGAAGAGAGGACTTGCTTGGATTTTCTCACATTGAGCACTAAATGAAATTATGAATGCGAAAAGAATCCCTGGATGTAATGAGGAACTTTAAACCATGTAAAACAAAATGCTGAAAATGGCAAGAGAAACGGGAAGTTAAAAAAAAACTCACAGAAGAAATGCTGGAAGGAAGAGTTAAAGACAATGGCGTACAGATTGCATTCTGGAGATGGACAGTTATTTCAGAATCAACATATTATCATAGATTCCTAAAGTGCAGAAGGAGGTCATTCGGCCCATTGAGTCTGCACTGACCACAATCCCACCCAGGCCCTATTCCCATACATTTACCCTAGCTAGTCCCCCTGATGCTAAGGGGCAATTTAGCATGGCCAATCCACCTAACCCACACATCCTAGGACTGTGGGAGGAAACTGGGGCACCCAGAGGAAACCCACACAGACAAGGGAAGAACACGCAAACTCCACACAGACAGTGACCCAAGTTGGGAATTGAACCCGGGTCCCTGGAGCTGTGAGGCAGCAGTGCTAACCACTGTGCCACCGTGCCACCTAATAAAGACCCATTGAAATGGGCAGGTTAAATTGTGCAGCAGTTTGGTGCCTTTGGCTATTTTATTCTTCTCGTCATTAATGTGAGGAAAAGCGCACACCAGTGTTTTCACTCATACCTGTGACTGGAGGTGAATATATCCCATTAACTTTGACCTCTGATGCCTTGATTCAGGTATGTGAATCCGCACGAGAAAACAGCCCATAATTCACCACAAGTTGGCATCTCGAATATGGTATTGCATCATATTCCCGTCAAGCTCCTGGCATCGAGAATGTCTGTTTTTGGCTATTATTTGGCAGCTATTTGCTTCGTAAGGAGGTAACTAGAGGTTCCACTCCTTGAAAGCAATCAGTAAATTCCAGCAAATGGTGGACACTCACACATCATTATTTACAGGAAGGCAGCCATGGTAATAGTAGAAGAAGCAGACTAGGCCAGGAATGCGGGATATCCTGTCTAGATTTTTTTCCTGCTTTCCGCTGGCTGCTGCCTAGATCAGCGGTGGGCAACCTCTGGCCCAGTGGCTACATGGAGCCCATCCGGGTTCTGTGTGCAGCCCACGAGACATTTTGTTGGCCATTGCCCACGCTCAGGGTTGCCACGCTCCACGGATTTCCATTTGCGTAGTTTTTTCTTACCAGCATAACTGAAGTGATACAGGCATAAAGCAAGGGCAAGTGAAGTGAGGTGCATGCTGATTGCTCACAACATTGACTGTGAGAGCTATGCGCTCCTTCTGCATCCACAGTGTAAATATTTATTTTCTTTTATCATTTGAAGTTGACGAGAGTTCATTAATATATAAATGATTAAGCATTTTCTATAACCCGTTATGAAATATTCAGTGTGTTTTATTGTATTTAACCTTATTCACAGGGTCATGGTTAGTGAACAAACCCGAATCTTGTGGCCCACTGAGATGAAGGAGGGCCACTCACGCGGCCCACTCACTAACCTAGGTTGCCCATCACTGGTCTAGATTAATCAGCTGACCTGGCTGCTCGGCAGAAAAACTAGTGACACAAGGTTTCTGCCTGGGAGGATTCCTGTAAATCGCTTGCGGAGCTGGCTACAGATTGGGGCTGGGAGGAAGGGTGGCCCAGATAGCAAGTTGGGAATAATGAGACAGTCATGGGAATGGAGATGGAAGGGTGGAATTGATCGCAGCAACTACTGGAGAGCGGGGGTCAAAATATCTTTTTCTAAAGGTTTTTTTTAAGAACAAAATTGCCCAACTCCATTTTTTCAAGGGCTACTATTTCATTTTTGATTTACTTAATCGTTATTGGGGAGTAATTTTTCATTTTTACCATCTCTTTTATGAGGTGATGCAATCGCATAGGAACATTAACTTCAGTTTTTCTGTTGATTTTTTTGCTTTAGGGTTTCCTTTTTGAGACAGAGAAGACACTCAATGCCTAATCAAGGGCTCCAGGATTGGGAAGGCGGGGGAATAGCAGCAGCTGAGAGCCAGCTCTGTCCATGCTGCCAACTTTAGCAAGGCCTTTGACAAGGTACCGCATGGTAGGTTGTTGCATAAAGTTAAATCTCACAGGATCCAGGGTGAGGTATCTAAATTGATACAAAATTGGCTTCTTGACAGAAGCCAGAGGGTGGTTGTCGAGAGTTGTTTTTCAAACTGGAGGCCTGTGACCAGCGGTGTGCCTCAGGGATCAGTGCTGGGCCCACTGTTATTTGTCATTTATATTAATGATTTGGATGAGAATATAGGGGGCATGGTTAGTAAGTTTGCAGATGACACCAAGATTGGTGGCATAGTGGACAGTGAAGAAGGTTATCTCCAATTGCAACGGGATCTTGATCAATTCATGCCAGTGGGCTGATGAATGGCAGATGGGGTTTAATTTAGACAAATGCGAGGTGATGCATTTTGGTAGATTGAACCAGGGCAGGACTTACTCAGTTAATGGTAGGGCGTTGGGGAGAGTTACAGAACAAAGAGATCTAGGGGTGCATGTTCATAGCTCCTTGGAGGTGGAGTCACAAGTGGACAGAGTGGTGAAGAAGGCATTCGGCATGCTTGGTTTCTGATGCGCGACTCAAACACAAGGCCTGAAGCTCGGTAAATGAAAGGCTTTTATTTACTGTAATGAAGCAGCCAGTAATTATATACACTATCCCAGACTGAAGGGGTCCCGGCCAGAGCAGGGACTCTTATACCTCTCCCAGGAGGCGGAGCCCGACTGGGATGTGCCACAACACTACAGTACAAAGGTGTAACAACCCCACCCTAACCCCAACAGCAACAATAGCACAACCCAACAGTAACATATGTACATCCTTGTAGTACTGGCCAGCCCCTGGCTCAGTACTATCCAGTGGGAACCAACGATGGTTCACCACATTCACCCCTCCTTTGAGAACAAAGGCAGGCGGGGTACAAAAAACAGAATAATGTGTCAGCAGTCTATAAGTTCAGACGGTCAGGGGGACCGCACCGTCGTTGTGACCTCCTCAATACCGGCGGTGACACCGGAGTAGGCACTTGCGGTGGCGTTCTCCCCAAGGCGGCGTCCAGCTGTTCTTCCACGGACTCACAGGCCGGTTGACCCTGAGGTGACGGTAGTCCATGGGATCCTGACACGCCCTGCAGTGGCGACCATCTTCTGGGCTCAGGCAAGCTGTACATGGGAGTAAAATGGTTAAGCAATGGTCCCGATGCTGCCCGCGCCGTGTCCGGAGGGGAAACAAGAGATAAAGGGTTTGTAACAGGGGGTATGGGAGCGACAGGGGTTGCTACGTCCCCTGCTGGCACCAGGTCTCGGATCGAGACCGTATCCTCTCGCCCGTCAGGGTATGCCACATAGGCATACTGAGGGTTGGCGTGGAGGAGATGGACCTGTTCGACCAACGGGTCGGACTTGCGGGCCCTTACATGTCGCCGCAGGAGGACGGGTCCTGAGTACGTCAACCAAGACGGTAATGAGGTCCCCGAGGAAGACTTCCGAGGGAATGAGAACATCCTCTCGTGGGGAGTAGCATTGGTTGCCGTACACAGGAGGGAGCGAATAGAATGGAGCGCATCAGGGAGCACCTCTTGCCAACGGGAGACTGGAAGACCTTTTGACACCAAAGGGAACCTTGAGAAAGTGATACAAGCGACCATCCGCCTCAAAAGCCGTGTATTGTCGGTCCTCTGGGCGAATGGGGAGTTGGTGGTAGGCAGACTTGAGGTCTATGGTGGAGAACACCCGGTACTGCACAATCTAATTGACCATATCAGATATGCGCGGGAGAGGATACGCATCCAGCTGCGTATATCGGTTAATGGTCTGACTGTAGTCAATGACCATCCGGGGTTTGTTCCCGCTCTTGACCACCACGACCTGCGCTCTCCACGAACTAGCACTGGGTTGTATGATCCTTTCTTTGAGGAGCCGCTGAACCTCAGATCTAATGAAGATCCGATCCTCAGCGCTGTAACGCCTACTTTTAGTCGCGATGGGCTTGCAGCCTGGCACAAGATTCTGGAACAAGGAGGGTGTGGTGATCTTCAGCGTCGAGAGGCTGCAGGCGGGGCGCGTTGGGCAATTTGGAGGCTGCTGCTGTTTTCCCACTGCCAGTGAAGGGAGTGGCCCACCGTACTGTAGGATTACACTCCTCAAGTGGACCATGAAGTTTAGTCCGAGAAGTATTGGCGCGCAAAGATATGGCAACACTAGGAGCTTGAAACGCTCGTAAACTGTGCCTTGCACCTTCAAAGTTACCACCCAACTCCCTAGCACGGCAACAGACCGGGACCTTGATGCCATAGAGATTGTCTGTTTGGCAGGTTGAATCTGGAGTCAACACCGCTTCATAGTGTCTGGGTGGATAAAGCTCTCAGTGCTCCCGCTGTCAAACAGACAATAAATCACGTGGTCATTTACCTGGATATTCATCATAGATTTGTCAAGTCTATGAGACTTGGCCTGGTCCAGGATGATCGACGCCACCGTTGGTTCATGAGCGCCACTGCAGGCAGCTGAAATCGATGAGGAGGACCCCTGCTGGTCGTTCGTGGTCAGTGTCGACCAACATGGCCGCTCCCATGAGTCGCACGTGGGTGAGGGCGCCAAACTCAGCGAACCCTGGTGGTCACACTCCTCCGACTCCGTCGACCGTAATGGCGTCGTCCTGGCCTCGCACGTGGACGAACCCCGCGATGACTTCGACGACGAAGACCTGAGCTCTGAAGAATCGCAGGCCGCACTGCCGTTCCTGGGTTTAGATCGGCACACTTTCGAATAGTGCCCTTTTTTACCGCATGCGGTGCACAACACAGCTTTAGCGGAACACCATTGCCGAGTATGCTTCGCTCCCCCACAGAAATAGCACCGCGGGCCGCCCGGGGCTGCTGCCGTCGTCTGGCCCGAGTGTGAGCACGCCATTACGCAGCATTTCGAACCCGAGGGACGAGGAGGGATTGGCGACTGCTCCTGCCACGTTGTCTCCACATGGTCCTCCGGATATAATACTAAGCTTTTGGAGGCGGTCTCGAGCATCTCTGCTGGCTCAATGGCCTGGGTAAGATCAAGGTTACCCTTCTCCAACAGTTTAAGTCGAATGTACGACGATCCGACCCTCGCCACAAACGCATCTCGGGCGAGGTCGTTCATGTTCTGCTCAGCCGACACAGCTTTGCAGTTACAGCCCCTGGCTAGCTGTAGGAGCTCGTTCGCATATTCCTCCATCGTTTCACCAGACTGCCGTCGTCGAGTGGCTAGGAGGTAACGAGCGTGTATTTCATTGGGTGGTTTGATATAGCGCTTCTTCAGAAGCTCGAGGGCCTTAGTATAATCGGTGGCCGCACGGATCGCGAGGTAGACAGTGTCGCTTACCCTCGCATGGAGGACCCGGAGTCTGTCATCATCTGTGGTGACCGCTGCGGAGGCTGCCAGGTAGTCTTCGAAACACTTCAGCCAGTGGTCGAAGGTGTTAGAAGTGCCCACCGCATGTGGATCTAGTGTAAGGCGTTCCGGCTTCAGAATTTGCTCCATACTCTCTCTCTTTTTTTTTCTTCGACGAGAGTTTAACAACAGTAAATAAAATTGATGCGCTACTCAAACACGAGGCCTGAAGCTCGGTAAATGAAAGGCTTTTATTTACTGTAATGAAGCAGCCAGTAATTATATACACTATCCCAGACTGAAGGGGTCCCGGCCAGAGCAGGGACTCTTATACCTCTCCCAGGAGGCGGAGCCCAACTGGGATGTGCCACAACACTACAGTACAAAGGTGTAACAACCCCACCCTAACCCCAACAGCAACAATAGCACAACCCAACAGTAACATATGTACATCCTTGTAGTACTGGCCAGCCCCTGGCTCAGTACTATCCAGTGGGAATCAACGATGGTTCACCACAGTTTCATCGGTCAGAACATTGAATGCAGGAGTTGGGATGTCTTGTTGAAGTTGTACAAGACATTGGTAAGACCACACTTGGAATATTGTGTGCAATTCTGGTCACCCTATTATAGAAAGGATATTATTAAACCAGAAAGAGTGCAGAAAAGATTTACTAGGATGCTACCGGGACTTGATGGATTGAATTATAATTGAATAGATTGGGACTTTTTTCTCTGGAGCGTAGGAGGCTGAGGGGTGACCTTATAGAGGTCTATAAAATAATGAGAGGCATAGACAAGGTAGATAGTCAATATCTTTTCCCAAGGGTAGGGGAGTCTAAAACTGGAGGGCATAGGTTTAAGGTGAGAGGGGAGAGATACAAAAGTGTCCAGAGGGGCAATTTTTTCACAGAGGGTGGTGAGTGTCTGGAACAAGCTGCCAGAGGTAGTAGTAGAGGTGGGTACAATTTTATCTTTTAAAAAGCATTTAGATAGTTACATGGGTACGATGTGAATAGAGGGATATGGGCCAAATGCGGGCAATTGGGATTAGCTTAGGGGTTTTTTAAAAAAGGGCTGCATGGACAAGTTGGGCTGAAGGGCCTGTTTCCATGCTGTAAACCTCTATGACTCTAAACTCCTTTACACCCACCTTTGGGCCCAGCGAATCCACTGCCTTCATCACTCACCTGTGGCCTGGGACCAGGGTTTTGGGTGGTTGTCATTCCAGCAGCAGCCGCTACCTCCACAGTGGCGCTGCTTTCCAAAAGAACTGCTGGCTTCTGATTGGCCAGCCACACTCGGCAGGCAGGACCTCTGCCCCTGTATTCCTGATAAGGGGAAAGGCCCTGCTCCGGCCTGCCAACTGCCTGATTGGCTTATAATATTAGCATGCCTTCCCAAAAAGATAAGAAGCAGGGGTCTAGTTAGACCTTTCAATATTTTGAATTTGTTTGTCCCCATCTGTGATTTTGGCAGCCCATTTGTGAGATTTTGAAAGCCACTTTGCCTCACAGCCCTGTATATTTTGAATCCTGCTGGAGCGAACCCAGAAGGAAAAAAACAGTTTGGACTAGTATTCCCCTTTACCCATTTTATTATGTTTTTCCTTCTGCGAGGCTGCGATTCCATACGAGATTGGAGCATAAAGAGGCCACTCAGCCCCTTAGACCTGCTCCATCGTTCAATAAGATCATGGCTGATCAGTTTGTGTTGAGTTCCACATTCCCATCTACCCCTAATGACCTGTGATTCTTAATTCCCTTGCCCCAACAAGAATGTATCTTCATCTGCCTTAGAAATATTCAGTACCTACCCCCTCCCCCACCCCCTGCCCCCACTGCCTTCCGAAGCAGAGAGATTGATTAAAAGGGTTCCTTAATATTCCTTGAGCAGCCAGAGGAGCGTTCCTGCTCCTCTTGGCCCTCAAGAGGTGGTGTAGAAGTTACCAAGATTCCGTAGCTGGCAGCTCCCATTCCCATTTCATCGTTGAGTTTCCTGAGGCCTGGGAAACCTGGCTAGCAGCTGTTAAAGTTTGATCAGGTTCTGAATTACGCTGCGGGAATTTGGATTAATGTTGTTAATGAAATGTTCCAAGACTCTAATTGCAAACACCCACCACCGTAAAAATGAAAATGGGTGCAAACCCATTGGGTTGCAGCACCCTGTTGAGTTGGACCACCCCAACACCATACACCTCCCCAAACCATCAGGAGGATGTTAATATTGAGGCCTCAGTGACTGCACCAGTTTTCTAGAGGTACTGATGGCCCTTCTGCCTGAATTATTGTAAGTGCATGGTGGAATCCTGAGAGGTTTATCGAGTGGGCATTTTAATGACTGCTTTAGCACATCGTAAGAATGAAAGACATCTAGTTGGCTAAGTGGTAGCCCGAGATTCAGTACTAAAGCTCTCTTTATCCATTGGTTTATGCCACCCTCGGTGCCACTTACAGCGAAGAATCTTTTTGAAGATTTACATCACTGTGGGAGGAATATTTAAATAAAAAATTCAAGCAGTGAATCCAAAGAAAATGCTCAAGGTAATGCAATCTGCAATAAAAGCTTTGAAAGCTTAAGCATAGAAAGATATCCCTTGTCAGTTAGGGATATCTTTCTGTGCTTAATCTTTCAAAACATTTCAACACTGGAAGAAGCCTTGAACTTGGAAGATTCTAATAACCACTTGAAGCCCCACCTGTTTAGCATTGGTGAGAGATTGGAAGAATATGAATAAGGCTTCAAGGCCTGGATTGATGTAGTAGAGAAGCAAAGATTCCAGAAGCTACCTCAGAAGTGAGGTGACTACTGGGATCTTCCCTGAGGGAGATTTGTTCCCAGATTGTTATTATTCGGAATGTTTTAAAACCTTTAAAGCAGTGTAGATTACCTTCAGCATATTGATCTGCTTTGTTCCAAGGCAAGTGAAGCTGTGATTGAGCATTCAGGCTGTGTTTACAATCAGTGTTAGTGTAAGCAGGAAGATACATTGGAACATAGGAATAAGAGGAGGTCATTTAGTCCCTTGAGCTGGAACCATTATTCAGTGAGAACATGGCTGAATCTGCGATCTCGCTGCATGTTTTTGCTGCAAATTCCTTACTATCAGTGGACAGCAAAAATCTATCAAAGATTTAAAATTAACTATTGATGCAGCATCAATTGCCATTTGCAGAAAAGATTTATTTTACTTCTAAAAGGTCAGATTGTAATTTTTGGCCCATAGGTCCTAGTCCGAGACTTTCCAACCAGCAGAAATAGTTTCTCTCAATCTACCTTTTCTGTCCCAATTCAATTCATGAAAATTTTGATCAAATCATCCCTTAATCTACTAAATTCGAAGGAATGCAACCCTAGTCTCTCCACATATTTTAATGAGTGGTGCCCCTGTATCATGCTGTTAAATCACTTCTCACTGACTCTGTTGTCGTAATATGGAAGCAACTTTAGTTAAATTAATTGACATCAGTTCAGACATATCGATACATGACAAATTGACAGTGTTCCTATGAAGCTGAAGTGAAGACAGGGTGCAAATGAGGGTAATTAATGGGGTCAAAAGTATCACATTAGTCAACATAATACAAAAGGTACAAAAATTCCCAATCAAGATTATTTTAAAATTTATTTTTGTCGCACTTTACTTCCCTCTTGTGAATTCTGATGTGTGACTAACTTGGAAGTAAAACTGTAATTACAGTGAGACAGAATAGTCTGCTGGTGTTGTTACCCCGTAAGAGTTTTAACAACACCAGGTTAAAGTCCAACAGGTTTATTTGGTAGCAAATACCATTAGCTTTCGGAGCGCTGCTCCTTCGTCAGATGGAGTGGAAATCTGCTCTCAAACAGGGCATACAGAGACACAAAATCAAGTTACAGAATACTGATTAGAATGCGAATCCCTACAGCCAACCAGATCTTAAAGATACAGACAATGTGGGTGGAGGGAGCATTAAGCACAGGTTAAAGAGATGTGTATTGTCTCCAGACGGGACGGCCCGCAAGTCCAGGAGGCAAGCTATGGGGGTTACTGATAATGTGACATAAATCCAACAGAACTGTGGTGTTGTTACCCACAGAGGAACAGGTTGCCCTAATGAATGGCTCAAGCTGAGGTACGATGGATGTGAAATTTGGGGAGTGTTTTGTTGTGACTTTTGTCAAAGCTTTATACTTAGGCTAATTTATCAATCACTACTGGAAATGATCCCCAAAACGTCACATCCACAGTCTTTGTTTTAGACTCACATGGATGCGCTTACACTGGACTGAGGCACACAATCTAAGAAATATTACTCTGTTGACAGCATTAGCAGACTAGAGTTTAACACATTTTTATGGCTACTTTTATCCAAGGGCATTGGCATGTCAAATGTTTGCACTCAATGGCTATAGTTTCTTAAACTGAAGGGCCTGTAGGTTGTCATTGAAACATGATGCAGAAAGGACAGGAGAGTTAAACCAACATAGACGAGAAAGAAATTCAAGGGAAAAAAGGGGTATATTGGATTCTGAACAGTGCTGGGAAAGTGTAAGATTGGAAGAATTATAAGCAGAGGAACGACAAAATACATAGGGTGAAACTCTTCCCACTCATCCAAGGATCAAGAACGGGGAGGGGGGGTGGGGAGATTTAAAGTGATTTGAAAAAGAAGCAATTGTGATGTGAGAAAAAGAAACTTTTCACACAGTAAGTGGTTAGGGTCTGGAACGCACTGCCTGGAAATGTGGAAACAATGTGCAGGGGTATGAGGAAAAGGTAGGAGAATGGCACCGAGCCATAAAGGTCATTTGGAAAATCGATACAGACACGATGGGTTGAATGGCCTCCTTCTGCGCTGTAACAATTAAATGATTCTGACAACGACTTGATGAGAAGGTTCAAGATTTGAGGACTTAACTGACACACTTGGGCGGCACGGTGGCACAGTGGTTAGTGCTGCTGCCTCACAGCGCCGGGGACCCTGGTTCAATTCCAGCCTTGGGTCACTGTCTGTGTGGAGTTTGCACATTCTCCCCGTGTCTGCGTGGGTTTCCTCCGGGTGCTCCGGTTTCCTCCCACAGTCCAAAGATGTGTGGGTTAGGTTGATTGGCCGTGCTAAATTGCCCCTTAGTGTCAGGGGGATTAGCAGGATAAATATGTGGGGTTGTGGCGGTAGGGCCTGGGGGGGATTGTTGTCAGTGCAGGCTCGATGGGCCGAACGGCCTCCTTCTGCACTGTAGGGATCTATGAAAGTAAAATTAAAAGATTTATAAAATCATATAGTAGTTACAGCTCAGAAGGAGCCTGTCTTGTCTGTACTGATTTCCGAAGGAGGAATTCACATAATCCCACCTCCCTCATCTTTACCCTGTAACTCTGCACATTCTTCCTTTCAGTTAATAATCCAACTGTCTCTTAAACACTTCAATTGAACGTGTCTCTAAAACACTCTCAGTCAGCACATTCCAGTTCTTAACCATTTGCTTTAGTAATAAGGGCATTGAGTATAAAAGCAAGGAAGTTATGTTAAACACTAGTTCAGCCTCAACTGGAGTACGGCACCCAGTTCTGGGCACCACACGTTTGGAAGGATGAGAAAGCATTAGAGAGAGTGGAGAATACATTCTGGGAATCAGGAACTTTAGTTTCTTATTTCAACTGGAGAAGTTAGGACTATTTTTCTTGGAGAAGAGAAGGATGAGAGGAAATTTGATAGAATTCTACAATGTCCTGAGGGGACTGGACAGAATGGGTAGGATCCATCACGCAAACCAGCCTCCCATCCATTGACTCTGTCTGCACTTCCTGTTACCTCGGCAAAGCAGCCAGCATAAGTAAGGACCCCACGCACCCTGAACATTCTCTCTTCCACCTTCTTCCGTTGGGAGAAAGATACAAGAGTCCGAGGTCACGTACCAACCGACTCAAGAACAGCTTCTTCCCTGCTGCCGTCAGACTTTTGAATGGGCATACCTTGCATTAAGTTGATCTTTCTCTACACCCTTGCTATGACTGTAACATTACATTCTGCACTGTCTCATTTCCTTCTCTATGGACATTATGCTCTGTCTGTATGGTGGGCAAGAAACAATACTCTTCACTGTATGCTAATACATGTGACAATAATAAATCAAATCAAATCAAATCAAAGGAAAAAGCTGTTCCCATTGGTTCAGAAGTAATTTCTTCTAAGTGTCTAACGGGAACCATCCAAAGGTACAATATAAACTTTGGATGGTTCCAACTGCCTGACAGTGATGGTTACTCAGAAACAGTTTGAAGAGTTAAAACTATTCCAAACCATGTTATTCCTCTAGTTGCCATTGCTTCTCTTGCCACTTGCACTCTGGTTCTCGATTCTTCCACCAATGGGAACAGCTTTTTCCGACACACTCTGTCCAGTCCCCTCAAGGCTTTGTGTAATTTTATCAAAATTTCTCTCATCCTTCTCTACTCCAAGGAAAACAGTCCTGACTTTCCCAGTCTATCTAAGAGACCGAGGTTCCTCATTCCCGGAACCAATTCTGCACTAATGCTTTCCTATCCATCCAAAAGTGTGGTGCCTAGAACTGGATGCAATACTCCAGTTGAGGATGAACCACATATATATATATATGTAGAGAGAGAGAGAGAGAGGCTATTATATATATATCCTTGCCTGGGATACTATAAGCTTTATTCAGCACACTCTCAACCTGTCTTGCCATCTTCAATGCACTTGTATGCACAGATCCCTCGGCTCCTGCAACCCCTTTCAAATTATATCCTTTATTTGTATCTTGGCCTGTAACCTCTGAGCTCTGGGGCCTTGTAACTGAGGGATTCCCCAAAAGGAAACCCTCCCTAGAATCCCCCAGGTAAAGATTGCACAACAATTGTCTGAAGGGTTTAACTTTCCACTGGGCAATAATCCTGCAATGGGAACCATCTGAAGGTACAATATTAATTGCAAACTTTAGATGTTTCCAACTGTCTTACAGTAATAGTTACTCAAAAACAGTTAGAAGAGTTAAAACTGCTTCTAAAACCTGGGTAACTACAGTACTGACCCCCGACAGAACTCCCCCTATCTCCCAAAATGCACAAGGGAACTCCCTTGACCAGCTGCCCACCTCTCACTGATCCCCCCGCCACTGACCACCCTGCAGCCACCCAAACTCCACCCCATAACCAACCGCCAAACTGACTACCCGAAACCCCAACCACCCAATTCCCCCCCATAACCCTGCTCCCTCCTGAACACCCAACCACATACACTGCTGGCCATCCAAACCCACCCCACCCCCCCCACCCCCCGACACCCATCTGACACACAATCACACATTCACGCTCACACGTCCTCTCCCCAACACTGGACTCCGTCCAATGACCACCCCACCAACCAACACCACTCCTGATGAACCCCCCCAATTTACCCTCACAACCGACCACCTGACAGCTTCACTGACCACCACAACCCCACTGACCACCCCACCCCACCCAACCTCCCCCCACTGACCATCTGATCCCCCCCCCCCCGACCAATAACCCCTACTGAGCATCTGACCCTCACCAACCACCCAATCCTCCCTCTCCCTTCCCCTCCCATCCTATCCATATATCTCACAAACGTACCTTCTCCCGAACTTCTGAAAGTGGCTGGACCTTGAAATTTATGGTAGTGAGTACTATAAAAAAGGGGGCATTGGCTCCTTACCTCCAACTCTCCAGATCTTGACTGAAGGCCTCAGGAGCGTGCTGTCCCATCCTGTTCTCATCTGGCTTGTGTCAGTAGGTCAAGCGAGAAGGGAGCGGCTGGATTTCCAGCCAAGTAACTAACAGCGGAGGGCAAGTCTGACTCTGATTGAGTCTCTGTGGATGTCCATTGTCTCTCTGCTCGCAAAATAAATCACTTGGGCAGCACAGTGGCACAGTGGTTAGCACTGCTGCCTCACAGCGCCAGGAACCTGGGTTCAATTCCCGGCTTAGGTCGCTGTCTGTGTGGAGTTTGCACGTTCTCCCCGCGTTGCGTGGGTTTCCTCCGGGTGCTCCAGTTTCCTCCCACAGTCCAAGATATGCCGGTTAGGTTGAATTGTTATGCTAAAATGCCCCTTAGTGTCAGGGAGACTAGCTAGGGTAAACGCATGGGGTTATGGGGATAGGATCTGGGGTGGGAATGTGGTCGGTCAGACTCAATGGGCCAAATGGCTTCCTTCTGCACTGTAGGGATTCTATGAATGTTACACTTCACAGTTGTCTGCATTAAATTTTGTATGCCACCAGTCCAGCCATTCCACCAAACTTTCTATGCCCTTTTAATGTCCTGCACTATCCTCCTCTCAGTGCGCAATATTTCTGTAGGAGGGAAATAAAACAAGTTGAGCCTTGGAGACCTTGTCAAACTTCAAGAAAAGTTTTTATTCCACATGCATGAGGGAGAGCTGGACTTCAGCCTGAAATCTCAGGTTGCCTGCGACCCTCTCTACCTCTGTTAGATTGGTACAGGTTAATATACTTTTTCGAGTCACAAAGGTTTACATTAGCATATTAATTCCTCGAATTGGATACAAGATGGTTCTTCTAATCTCGTTATGCAGACTGCATTGTTCAGTACAACTTCATTAATCAGTTCTTGGACAGCTCAGTTTACCTGATTATAATGTCAGAGTGTTGTATTTGCCCAACCGATTTGCAATGATGTGTTAATCGCTCCCCCTCCCTCTGCTAGATGATTGTGTTTTACAGAAGACTATACCCTCCCCAGACTATATGGAGCCTGGCTGTCTTAATGTCAGTTCTCCCATTGTCATGATAATTTGGAACAACCTCCTGCACATCAGAATTGATAGCGTGCGTTAATTGTTATCTGTTGGCAGAGCAGGCCTCCAGCTATCTGCATTAACCCTTTCCTTCCCCCTGGTGAAGCCTGCTCTCTGAGCTTGCTCTATGTAGCCTTGCATGTATTATACTGAAATTAAATAAAATATGAATGGACATATAAATTAAAATATAAAAGACACAATTCCCGATATTGCCCTACAACAATTTCCAAGTTCTGTATCATCCACAAATTTTGAAATTGCGCCAGCTACACCAAGATCTAGGGCATGCCTTATGAGGATAGGTTGAGGGAGCTTGGTCTCTTCTCCCTGGAGAGACGAAGGATGAGAGGTGACCTGATAGAGGTTTACAAGATGTTGAGGGGTCTGGATAGGGTGGACTCTCAGAGGCTATTTCCAAGGGCTGAAATGGTTGCTACGAGAGGACACAGGTTTAAGGTGCTGGGGGGTAGGTACAGGGGGGATGTCAGGGGTAAGTTTTTCACTCAGAGGGTGGTGGGTGAGTGGAATCGGCTGACGTCGGTGGTGGTGGAGGCAAACTCGTTGGGGTCTTTTAAGAGACTTCTGGATGAGTACATGGGATTTAATGGGATTGAGGGCTATAGATAGGCCTAGAGGTGGGGATGTGATCGGCGCAACTTGTGGGCCGAAGGGCCTGTTTGTGCTGTGGCTTTCTATGTTCTATGTTCTATTAACGTGTATCAGGAAAAGCTGGAGTGACACCAACTCCAGGGAGACTCCACTATAAACCTCCGTCCAGCCCGAAAAACAACGATTCACCACTACTCTCAGTGTTCTGTCACTTAGTCAATTTCATATCCATGTTGTTACTCTTATGCAATGAGCTCTAACTTTGCTCACAAGTCTGTCATCCCACACTTGATCAAATACCTTTCGGGTATTCATGTACATTTTATGAACAGCACCCTCAACGATTCTCTGTTAACTCACCAAAAAAGAAAAGCTAGTGAGTTAAATATATTTGCCCTTCACAAATCCATGCTGGATTTCCTCAGATGCAATTGGCCAAATGACAATTCATCTAGTCGTGAATTATCATTTCTAGAAACATCCTTGCCATTATTTTATTAGTTATCATTTAGTGATCTGTGGGTTTGCACAACACTTAGAGTTCAATGTCCATATTCCAACATTTAGGATTGACATTGGATTGACAGGAGGTCCCAAGGGCATTGAGTCCTGAAGCAGCTTTTATTCTGCAGGTTGATGTGCAGAGAATGGGGTCGTGGGCCAGTCTCCATAGTGAGCAGGTGGTTATAGGCTGCCCGGCCTTTGCGGGGATGCGCATGCACTGTATCATTCTTGGGGATGCACAGCAGGTGCTGGTAGCAGCCATGGCCCCAGGATTCAAGTCCCACTGTGCCATTATTGAGGAAAGTTTTTTTTTAGTAATGGAGTGATGGTTTTGGGAACCAGAGCCCCAGCAGGAATAATGGAACTGAGGCGGTGATGTTTTAGCCCCAGGATCCTCCTGTCCCGCTGAAAGTCAATGGACCTTTGGCTGGCCTGCTGTATCCCCTGCAGCAAGCCCCATCACAGCAGGGCTGGGAGCCAAACCCAAACCATCCTCAGCTGCATCTTCATGTTTTGTGGTTGAAATATTATTTATTCTCATTTTATGCTGGGCACTTTACTTGTGCTCAGCATAATGTCCATGTTAACTGCAATGCATTCATTGCATAGTAGGTGCATGGTGGTAGCTTAAGTTGTCATGGTGATGGCACTCAGTGCTCCTTCTTTCCTTCAGTTGGGGAATATGGATTTACCACCCACGTGGAGTACAAGTAACAAATGTGCTGGTCACCTGCAGAGTTTCACTGGTGGGATTGTGGTCATCCAGGACTCCCGCGGGCTATGCAGTGTGTGGGCCCTGCAGTTGAGTTGGCCATGCCCAGTAATTATGGTTTCATCAGAAGGATGGGAGCATATTAATGTAACCGAACCCAGATCTTCAGCAAGACTAGTCCCTAACTGGTGGAGCTAACTCTGCATGCTCGGGGAGTTAGCTGAAGGGACTCCATCTGTGTTCTCCAGCAGACATGGGCAGCTAAGTGCCAAATGGAATTTAATCCTGAAAAATGTGAGGTGATACATTTTGGAAGGATTAATTTGATAAGGAAGTATTCAATGAACAGCAGAACACTAGGAAGTTCTGAGGAACAAAGGGACCTTGACACGTTTGTCCATTGATCTCTGAAGGCGGAAGGGCGTGTTAGTAGGGTGGTGAAAAAGGCAAATGGGGCACTTGCCTTTTATCAATTGAGGCACACATTACAAAAGCAGGGAAGTCATGTTGAAGTTGTACAGAACTTTGGTGAGGCCACAGCTGGGATACTGTGTGCAGTTCTGGTAGCCACATTATAGGAAGGATGTGATTGCCCAGGAGGGGCTGCTGAGGAGATTAACCAGGATGCTGCCTGGGATGGAACATTTAAGTTATGAAGAGAGGTTGGATAGGCTTGGGTTGTTTTTGTTGGAGCAGAGAGACTGAGGGATGACCTGATTGAGGTGTTCAAGATTACGAGGGGCATGGACAGGGTGGATAGGGAACAGCTGTTCCCTTGATTGAAGGGCAGGAGAGTTAGGGGGGATGTGAGGAAAACTATTTTACCCAGAGGGTGGTGATGGTCTGGAATGCGCTGCCTGGGAGGGTGGTGGAGGCGGGAGGCCTCACATTCCTTTAAAAAGTACCTGGATGACCCCTTGGCACGTCATAACATTCAAGGCTATGGGCCAAGTGCTGGTAAGTGGGATTAGGTGATAGGTCAGGTGTTTCTCACGAGTCAGTGCGACTCGATGGGCTGAAGAGCCTCTTCTGCACTGCATCATTCTGTGATGTCTCCCCATTGTGTGGAGGATATTTTCATCTGGCAAACCATACATTCAGTGATCTTCTCCATCGTTTTTCACTCTTTCCGTGGAACACGAGAGTTAAACTGCTTGAAAAACAGCAAATACTGAGATTTTCACCTCTATGATACTCCCCGCTCAGTAACCCAGCCAATAGGATCGATAAGCAACATGGTGAAGCTCTGATTGGAAGGCTGCTGGTGAATCCGAATGTTTGACACGTTGGCTTGGGGCGAAGGGCAGTCCCAGGCTTAATTCCAAGTGGAAAGCTTCAGGACCCAGGAAGCCCCAGTGGACTGAATGTTGTTACTAATTTTGACTGGCTGTGGGTGATGTACGTGATACATGGGCGACCTTGTGCCGCAACCACTTTGTTCGTCATTTGTGAGTATTGAAGGTTAGTTATCACACCATCTTGCATTTGTGAGATCTTTATCCACAGGAGAATGGAAATTGAATCATGAAGTTATGTTGGATTGAATCAGCTGGTAACAGTTCTGAACCATCTGTACTCTGCAGTTATCGAATCTATTGATTCTATTCAAATCAACTCATGAGTGTTTAGAATATTCTAGGCCAGGATCTCTATGATTTTCTACCTGAGTTATTGTTTTGAACATGACTGAGCTCTTTGCTGTCCTTGGCTATAAAAGAAGGAACAGTTCATGATTATCACTGTCGGATGTACCGACTATCTGAATACAACAATAGGAAAGGTGCATGCTGTACATGGTGCATCCATTGGGTACCGGTTGCTAATAGTGACTATTTATTCACTTATACTGTTTATTCATTTATACTTGACACTGTTGGTCCTAACCACTTCAGTCTTTATTTTGAAACCTGCCACTTCAGTAATAAATTGTCACACTCTAGAATTATATAATTATGGTGTTATTTGTTGATTCTTTGGCAAGAGATTTCTCTTTGTGTGTGATCCTGGTAGGGACAGTGCAGTGCAGATGATCACACTGAACCTCGGAGCACAGCAGCATCTACAAGAACCTCACAATGTGAATACTCCTTCTATTTCAAATTTCTCCCTTCTGGGAGAGTGCTTGCATGCACTGAATGTGAGCTTGAAGCAATGTGACAGCTGTTTGTTTTAAAGTTTTTGTATTAATGTCGCAATTAGGCTTACATTAACTCTGCAATGAAGTTACTGTGAAAATCCCCTAGTCGCCACACTCTGGCGCCTGTTTGGGTACACCGAGGGAGAATTTAGCATGGCCAATGTACCTAACCAGCACATCTTTCGGACTGTGGGAGGAAACCGGAGCACCCAGAGGAAACCCACGCAGACACAGGGAGAACGAGCAGACTCCGCACAGACAGTGATCCAAGGTGGGAATTGAACCCAAGTCCCTGGTGCTGTGAGGCAGCAATGCTAACCACTGTGCCACCATGAAAGGATGGTTCTGCAGGAACAGAACAGGTAGAAAGGAAGGTCACTGGAGCTGTACCCTACTAAAGATTCCAGACACTGCACGCCATCTTCATGAATGATCTTGAGATGCTGCTGCTCAGAGAAGGAATATTATGGGAGGTGCCTTCAAACATCCAGCTCCCCCCACTCCTGCTCCACACCAAAGAGATACTTGAAATGCCCAACAGAAGATTGTTCTCTGCAACACCCAGAGAACATAATTGCAGTTGTCGAAAATGGCTGACCTGACAGGGATATCAGGAGTTACGGACAGGAGGGAGTCAGTTCTAACAGCATTGTTTTCCTCTTGACACCTGTCTGTAAACAGAAGGTTTGAACTTGCTTTTTCTCCCAAGAATAAGTAGTGGTGTATTTCCCCAAACCCTCGGTATTTTTGTGTAATCCAATGTTACTCCAGCCAGCCGACCATCAAATGCCGACATGAGATATTGCCTCAATGGACTCTGACTATGGGACGCACGTGAACCAATATTCATTTTCTCGGTGGTCTTTGTACTATGAAACCTCCACAGCAAACTCAAGTTAGGATTAACTAAACCGGTTAGTTTATTGTACATATTCAAAAGCTGCGAAAAGGAGTGTCTGCAACATCCCACTCTGCATTCTCATCGTAAAGGGAGGGATAGAGAAAAGGAGGCTTTATAGAACGAAGACCACTGAGTAATGAATATTGTTCTATGTGAGTCCCAGAGTCCCAAAGTCAGAGTCCACTGAGGAAATCTTTCACGTAGGCATTCGATTGTTGGCTGGCTGGCTGGAGACCAATGTTGTCAGATTTATGCTTTCTGGCATTGACCTTGCAAGATGAAGCAACACACAGAGATTGCATCAGTTCTGTAGGTCATAGTGATAACCACCAGGAATTGCATGGGGAATCACTGATTGATTTCCCTCCAGGACCCATAGAATACAAGTTCCCTAGTGCCTGCTAATTACCTTACCAGGTGGAGCTCGTATACCGATCCCTATATAAAGTAGGCCCCTGCGCGGGTCTATTATTACATTGTCTCAGTTGGGACCTGTTTGTGTTCACCATTGGCTTGGGATTTTGCTTTACTATATTTTGTGCAATAAAGCACTGTTACTTTACAGCTAACCCCTGGAGTCAATATAGTGATGAAACAAAATCTTCCAGAGTCAGGTTAGATGGGTGGTCCAAACTGGGCAAAGCTTGTTTCTATCTGGCCCACCAGTTGGGTGTCAAACAGCACACTGCACAGCTCAGAAAAGCAATATTAAACTGCTCAAAAGAGCAGAGTCTTGGGTCATAGAACCTTCCTTTCCACAGTGACCGCCACAAAGGATGTTTATTCAGCATCTGGAATGTGGCTTTGTTTTCAGGAGTGATAATGTCTCAGCCATTATGAATTGAAAGGGATGCCATTCATGTTGGGGTTTGATGTTCAGGAAGCCATTGTTGCAACAGACCCATGGACTCCACTAGCAAGGTTGTATTATCAAATGCAAATGGCATTCCTATAGCTCCTTCAGAAATTGGCCTGTGGAGCCCCAGGTGGCCTGTTAGAAACTCCTTGTGCATAACATGGTGTGAGGGTCAACTATCTGAATTGTCTTTGTTCAACAGGGAAGTCCAGTTTAAAAATAATGAATGGTAATAAGGATAAAGTTTTTAAATATATACAGGGTTGGGCTTTTGTTCCATGTTGGAGGAACCCAATGCAGAGTAATGCTATAAGATTACTATAATAGCTACCTGTCCCAAATATGAATGTCATAAAGTGCCATCAGAAGGCATTATTCTTTTACTGTTTTCACATCTGATGTTGTCAGGCAGATTTACAGCCTTCTGAATGATAAACATGTATTAAGGCTGCAACTTTATGTGAAGCTAGTGTTACGTAGGATTTGTAACAAAACTTTGTATATCAAACCCCACCAACACACCTGAGCTAAAAGGTAGGGATAAGCCATAGCTCATTGGCAACACTCCAGTCTCCACCCCAGTACTGGAATCAAGCTGGAATCAGAGGGACACCCAGAGTGAATGGACAATTCCATTCAGGTTGGCTGACCGTCACGGAATGTTGGGCATTAGGAACATTGAACGAGAAGAGGCCATTTTGTTCCTTGAGCCTCTTCTATAATTCAGTGAATTCATGACTGACCTGCAACGTAACTCCATTTACCATTATCCAATTAACCCTTCATACCTTTGGCTAACAAAAATCTATTAAACTCAGATTTAAAATTACCAATTGATGTAGCATCAATTGCCATTTGCAGAATAGAGTTCCAAACTTCTATCACCCTCTGTATCAGGACTTATTTTGTAATTACTTCTCTGAAAGGTCTGGGTTCCGATTTTTAGGCTTTGACCGTTTTTTCTATTCATTCATGTGACATGGATGTCGCTGGCTGGCCAGCATTTATTGCCCATCCCTAGTTGCCCTTGAGTAGGTGGTGGTGAGCTGCCTTCTTGAATCACTGCAGTCCACGCACTGTGGATTGACCGACAATGCTGTTCGGGAGGTAATTCCAGTATTTTGACCCAGCAACTGTGAAGGAACAACGATATATTTCCAAGCCAGGATGGCGAGTGGCTTGGAGGGGAACTTGCAAGTGGTTATGTTCCCACGTAGCTGCTGCCCTTGTCCTTCGAGATGGAAGTGGTCGTGGGTTTAGAAGGTGCTGTCTAAGGATTTTTGGTGAATTGCTGCAGTGCATCTTGTAGATAGTACACACTGCTGCTACTGAGCGTCGGTGGTGGAGGGAGTGGATGTTTGTAGATGTGGTGCCAATCAAGCGGGCTGCTTTGTCCTGGATGGTGTCAAGCTTCTTGAGTGTCATTGGAGTTGCACCCATCCAGGCAAGTGGAGATTATTCCATCACACTCCTGACCTGTACCTTGGAGATGATGGACAGGATTTGTGGAGTCAGGAGGTGAGTTACTCTCTGCAGTATTTTTAGCCTCTGACCTGCTCTTGTAGCCACTGTGTTTATGTGGCAAATTCACTCCCCAACTAGCAGATTTCTATCCACCTTAGCTGTTTCCCTTGATAGCTTGTAAACTTTGATTAAACCACCCTTAAACTTTTAAATTCCATTGATGACAACCCTAGTTTGTTTCCACTCTCTTCCTAATTTATCTCCTGTAATCCAGACATCATTCTAGTAAATCTACAGTGCACACCCTTCAAGGCAAGTATCTATCTCCTAACTAAGGTGTGGTGCCAGAACTGTTGAATACTCCAGTTGTGCCTAACCAGGGTTACGTATTGTTGAAGCATATCTTCAATCTCTTTGTATTCTATTCCTCAAGGTACAAATGCCAGTGTTCATTAGCCGTTTGATTATTTCCTGTACCTGGTCGTGATATTTTAATGACGTAAGTAGACAGACCACCCCTCATCCTCCCCAAGCCCCCAACTCTCTAACTTTTCACCCCTTAGAAGGTAACTTATTCTATCCGCTTCAGGTTCAAAGTGGACATCCTAACATCTGCCGACTTTGAAATACATTGCTACAGTTTTGCCTATTCACTTAATCTATCTAATACTGAAAGCATTTCCCGCCAAATATTATGTGACCATACTGGTCTGCCTCAAGATCTTCAGCCTCTTTGAACATTGCTGTCCGATAGCTTGAAGAAGATGTGGGTTATTTATCATGCAAACGACACACATATACAATTTTCCGATATGTGCTGCTGCCTTGTGAGATCTACAACTGTTTGGGCACACTCAAAAAATGACCATGCAAGTATCATAGAATCCCTACAGAAGGCAGCCACTTGGCCCATTGAACCAGCACCAACAGCAATCCAACCCAGGCCCTAACCCCATAAGCCCAAGTATTGACCCTGCTAATCCCCCTGACAGCAAGGGGCAATTTAGCATGGCTAATCCACTTAACCCACACATCTTTGGACTGTGGGAGGAAAACTGGCATTTGTACCTTGAGGAATAGAATACAAAGAGGTAGAAGTCATGCTGCAACAATACATAACCCTGGTTAGGCACAACAATTCTGGCACCACATCTCAGTTAGGAAGTAGATATTTGCCTTGGAGGGTGTGCAATGTAGATTTACTAGGATAATGCCTGGATTACAAGCACCTGGAGGAAACCCACACAGACACGGGGAGAACATGCAGACTCCACACAGTCAGTGACCCAAGATTGGAATTGAACCTGGGTCCCTGGCATTGTGAGGCAGCAGTGCTAATCACAGTGCCACCGTGCTGCCCCAATTGTGCTGTAATCTACCGCGTTCTGTCCCTAAAATATGCCATTGTCAAATAATGGTTGAAGATTTACTCAGGTGGCTGTTGCAATCGAAAGGCCTGCTTATATTCTTTTCGGAGGAACAGTGGAGATTATTCTCTTTTGATGAAAGGGTTAACCCGCTGTATGCTAATATCACAATCATTTCCAGACTTGTATCTACCGGTTTTGTAAATGTTATAAGAAGATGCTCATGAAGTGACTGCGGTTACACACTGTAACTAGAGCAATTCATCCCCAGAGCCACCCCGCTGAGTGTATAAAACATTATCTTTCTCACCAGAGGCAGCAGAATAAATGAAGCCTGAGGCAAAGATAATGAGAGAAGTCAGGCCACACATTTTACCCAGCGGGAAAATTTGACGAAATTGTACTATCTAATTCTCACAAAAAAATAATTCGGCCTCAGGCAGCGGTGACTAATTCCGTGCCGAGATTTCTAGATGAAAATGATTAGTGTTCCAAACAGGACTCTGTGGTGGAGAGTTTCGCTGCTAGGAGAAGCAATGTGTGAAAGATTTGCCACTGGCTTTAGATTGCTTCCTCATTCTAAAGTGTAACAGGCTTGAGTCAGAAGCAGTCCATGATTCTGTGCAAGCATATCAGCTCAGACACATCTCCATGACATTTATTAAATTTGATCTTAAGGAGATTTGGCAAATATTTTTCATCATGTGATGCAGGCAGAGTGAAGTCCAATTTCATGTAATGTGGGGCTGGGGGGCGCCTTCAACACATGAGAGTGTTGCTCAAGATCAGAAAAAAATGTGACACGTCCATATGTTAAAAAGCTTAGGTTCACTAAGAAGGCTATCTATGGTTGAAGCAAAGAATGTGACCGGCAAAGATTTTCAGAGGCAATCATAGAGTCGTAGGGGGGGCGTTTTCCCATCCCGCCTACCATGGGAATGGTAGCAGGTGGGGGACGGCGAACCATGCAAAGGTCTGTTGACCTCAGGCGGGATTGTCCGGTCGTGCTCGCCCTAAGGCCATAAAATCCCGCCCGAGGGCAACAAACCTTTGCATGGTCTGTCCCCCCGCCTGCTACGATTCCCGTGGCGGGCGGGATGGGAAAATTCCACCCATAGAGTCATACAGTGCAGAAAAGGCCCTTCGGCCCATCGAATTTGCGCCGACAATGAATACCGCCAAAGGTGCGCTAATCTCATTTTCCTGCACTTGTCCCATATTCTTGAATGTTATGACATTTCAAGTGCTCATCTCAACATTTTTTTAAAGGGTGTAAGGTTTCCAGCCTCCACTACCTTCCCAGACAGTGCATTCCAGATTCCCACCACCCTCTGAATGAACATGCACTGCTGGATTCAGCTGGATTCAGCTGATTCGGTACATAACAATACTAAATGTGGTACTTTCCTGATCTCTGTGATTCATTCAAAAATGGTCTGTTTACTACAATTCCATAATTTACACGATAGAAGATGACTTACAAATGCATTGAAATCTTTTATCAAAGGAAAGACGTCCCTGTAAGAAAAAAGACATACAACACTCATGTCATCCAGGGCAGCATCATTCATCCCAGTTAACTGGCAGTGAAGATACTCCAATCTTCAGTTCTCATCTGCACGGATTTTCCAAACATCTACAAAAATGGCTCCAAGCCACATTATCAGTTTAGCTTTCGGACAGCTCGCCGAAATATCGGGACCTAAATCTGTCAGCACCCAAAGCCGGAAACAATTCCAGCAACATTCAGAATGGACAAGGCTCGTAAGATCCCGCCCGAGGCCAATGGAGAATGCCGTTCTTCGAGCTTAGCCGGTCCCTATTCCAGGGCGGGCGTGCCGGTAAAATTCCGGCAAAAGAGCGTCTAAATTCTGTCCTCGGGCCTCATAATTCGGGTGAGTTGTGGGAGCCCAAGCAGCCTACCTGTCAGTGCTTAGTCAAGGCTGCAGGTAAATCAGTCCAGGAGGGCAAGCAGAAAGGGTAAGTGGGAGGAAGGGGGCATTTTCTCCACACTTGTCAACTGCAACCCAGCTGATGACCTTACCGCACAGTTTGAACTCCACAGTAGCAGGCTAGGAACATTCAGAAAACATGCTTAAATTTAGCATCTAATCTTGCAATGTAATTTTAGCCTTACTCAGCTGTCTCTGAGTCAGAATGTTATGAGTTCAGTTCCTGCATCACAGCGTATGATCCAGATAGCCACAACCTCATCAGAATGAGATATTAAACCGAGGCCACAGCAGGCCAACGTAAAAGATGCCAATGGCACTTTTCAACGAAGTGCAGATAGATTTTTCAGTGTAATCTCTCAATATTCCTTTCTCAACATTTATCTCATTTGCATTTTGTGGATTCTAGCTGTGCAAAAATTGGCTGCTGCATTTGCTTACTGTTACATTTTTATTTTCTTTGAAGTCAGTCATTGTGGGTTCTTAATTTGATGGAAAGGCGATACACAGATTGACTGACTAGGAGGTGTATGTTGGTGGTATGCCTCTTTAAGAGAATGCATCAAGTGACCCGAGTCACAAGTTCTGCGCTGGGTGGAGCTTGCCAAGTTAGTCTTGTGCTGACTGCAAGAGAATGGATGTGTTAATAAACAGTTCCAGTTAGTTTACACCCACTTACCTCGTGGTCTCGTTATAGTCCATAATTAGACTTCATATGTAATAGGAGGCTAAGTATAATGCATCTGATTCTACTGTCAACTGCCTATGGAAGAAATACATCACATCCTGTTGTTGTGGTATTGCTTGACAGTAGTTTAACTTATACCCCCTTAAGTGATGTATGTCATCGTATTGCAACATCTATGTAGCAACTATGGGGGGGTGATTTTCTGCCCCCTGTTTTGGGGGGGAGGCAGGAATGGTGGAGGGGGTGGTGAATCAAGCAGGGAAACTAAAATGATCATTACGCTGGTGGGATTTCCCGACATGTCCTTGCCCCTGCCAATGACGTAACGGGGATCCCGACTTTTACATCTCTTTGCACATCAAGCACTTAAACCTGATTGTCCCCCCCACGTTGGACTGTCCATTCACATCAGTATGAGGGCACGCCGGCGTGAATCACAACAGGCCCCCCATGATGTACGCCTGGCAAACAGAACCCACTCCTCTGTGTTCTTCACGTGGCTGAGAATCTGCCCCAGTGCTGGGGGCAGTGCTGGGATGAGTTCCGCGGGGGAGGTGCCAAGGGTTCTGTGATAGGGGGTGGGTGTAAGGAGTTCCATAGTGCAGGGCTTTGGAGTTCTGTGTCCATAGTCGAGAGGGGGAGGGGGGGAGTGGGTTCTGCGTCCGTAAGGGGGGGTATTCTCTGTCCGTGGGTAGCTCATTTTCTCTATTTTTATTTCTTTGGCCAATCTTTCAAGAGCCTAAGTTGGTGGCAGGGTAGGCTCAATCAGAACCCGCTCTGCCAGCATGACATTATGGGACCCCTCCTTGCCTTTTTTTTGGCAGAGTGTTAAAATATTTGGTGGGAAAAGACGGCAGTGCAGCCGGCAAGCCACACTCTGCTTTTCCCACCCAAGTTGACATTGTGCCAAAAAATGGCGGAATTCTGCTCACTGACTACACGACACCAATAATTCATTGGATAGGAAGCATTTTGTGGCATCCTGATGATAAAAGTAAGTTCCAACTGTATTGATGTCTGACTTAGACCACAGCTTTCTGACTGTTCACACCAGTGGAGTCTTCCGATCCTGCCAATGATGCATCTCCGCCGTGGGTTTCACAGCAGAGAGGGGTGCATTCAGCGGGAAACCCCATTGACAACAGTGGGACTAGAATATCCCTCCGCTGGCCAATGGCAGACCACCTCCGCCACTGCAAAACAATGGCAATGGAAAATCCCACGTGGTGTCTTTCCTTTATTTACCACTGTAGTATTTCACTATCATGGACCATTTGGGACACTGCAGTATTTGGCCTCTTCGTTACGATGCCCGCAACCATTCATTCCTTCCCTTGCAAGAACGTCTTATAATGAGCAGGACTTGGAGAGCGTATGGGGCGGCACGGTGGCACAATGATTAGCACTACTGCCTCACAGAGCCAGGGACCCAGGTTCAATTTCCAGCTTGGGTCACTGTCTGTGCGGAGTCTGCACGTTCTCCCCGTGTCTGCGTGGCTTTCCTCCGGGTGCTCCGGTTTCTTCCCGCAGTCCAAAGATGTGCAGGTTAGGTGGATTGGCCATGCTAAATTGACCCTTAATGTCAGGGAGACTAGCTAGGGTAAATGCATGGGGTTGTTGGATAGGACCTTGGTGGGATTGTGGTCGGTACAGACTTGGTGGGATGAATGGCCTCCTTCTGCACTGTAGGATTCTATGAATATAACCTTTGTTAGCAAAGCAATTTGAAAATCTTCTTTGTACTTTAATTGACCTTTTACTAAATTATTAACAGGAAGAATTTCAATCAAATATTTTCAAGCACTCCAAGACTAGACAGTGCCTATAAAAACTAACGGTTCTCATTAAAGTGCAACCTGTGTCATTTGTTCCAGGTCGAATATTTCCTGCTCCTAAAGAGTCCAGGTATCAATTTTTCCCATCAGTTTTACAGAAATTCAATTTCATCTTCCCTCTTCTGAAGAACCCTCTTCAAATTAACTGACAATTAAAAGGGATTGGTGGAAAGTACAGTTCTGCAGATTGATTGAAGTGCATTGACTAGATATATTCAAAAGGAAATTCCTTTATATAAACAACTGCATCCACAGAGATTGGCACTGTCTGGTGTTTTAAAGTGACATTGAGATTCACTATATGTGAATGAAAGATATGAATAAAGTAGACGTGGAGCGGATGCTTCCTCTTATGGGACATTCTAGGATGAGAGATCATAGTCTAAGGATAAGCAGTAGCAAATTTAAAACAGAGTTGAGGAGGAACTACTTCTCCCAAAGGGTTGTGAATCTGTGGAATTCGCTACCCCAAAGTGCGGTGGATGCTGGGACAGTGAGTAAATTTAAGGAAGTGTTAGACAGATTTTTAATTGGTAATGGGTTGAAAGATTATGGGGAGGAGGCAGGTAAATGGGGATGAGGAGCATATCAGCCATGATTGAATGGTGGAGCAGACTTGATGGGCCGAATGGCCTAATTCTGCTCCTATATCTTATGAACTTATGAGCTTATGTTACCAGAAAACTTTTGTAATGTTCTTCATAATCTCTGCAGACCTGGTTCTGTATTAATGAATATTATTAATGGCAGAAACCCACCTCTAGGACAACATTGGCCCCCATGCATTCTTCATATAGGTTAGAATTTGTCAAGTTCTTTTTATTCATTTGTGGGACATGGGCGTCACTGGTTGGCCAGCTTTTATTGCCCAACCCTAGTTGCCCAAGGGCAGTTGAAAGTCAACCACATTGCTGTGGCTCTGGAGTCACATGTAGGCCAGACCAGGTAAAGATGACAGATTTCCTTCCCTAAAGGACATTAGTGACCCAGAAGGGTTTTTACGACAATCAACAATGGTCGTCAATAGATTCTTAGTTCCAGATATTTTTTATTGAATTCAAATTCCACTATCTGCTGTGGTGGGATTCGAACCTGGGTCCCCAGAACATTAGCTGGGTTTCTGGATTAATAGTCTAGTGCTAATACTACTGGGCCCTTGCCTCTCCCATTTAAAACATTAAATTCACACAATAAATGTTTAATTGTATATTTGCCTGAGGAGATTATCACAGGGCAAGAGCTGTGCTGTTAGATATTTAATCAATGTAAAACTAATGATTAGGACCTAGGGTGCAATGATGAGACCCGATCTATTGGTTCTCCAACATCCTGTTTGGCAGAACGGCAGAAGCCAGGCTTTCAACTGGGAACCATCACAGTCTGGATTTTAGTCAAGTGAGTTCCATCTGGATAGGGATGAGGTTCCAAGGTATTTTACCCTTACTTGAATGGGGGGAATCTTAGGGAGAAGAGGGGCTGAGTGGAGGGTCTGAGGGGGATGGGGGGAATTGAGTGGAGGATCTGATGAGAAATGGGGACTGAGTGGGGGGGATCTTAGGGGGAAGGGGAGCTGAGTGGGGGGTGTCGGGTCAGGTCACCCTCATGCCTGCGTGGTGTGGAGGTGGTCACCCATTATTCATGGGTGGGGGGCAGACACCCCTTTTTGGTGAGAGGCTGGTGATGATCCCCTGGTCAGTGTGGGGACCACCATTGACTTCATTGTGGGAGGGGAGCCTGTCTCCAAGCCCGGAGATCAGGTCGCCCTTTCAAAATGGCGGCCCATTCTCGGGACAGCGGGGCTGGCTGGCAGGCTGTCCGTGATGCATAAATTACATCGGGAGAATTCCACCTGATAAACACTGTTAACGCCAATGGGAATCCCTCCAGGTTTCTCGCTGGGCGTGGGCACTTTGCCCCAACTCAGGAGAATCTGGGCTGTTATATTTTACGTTTTTAAGCATTTAATAAAAATTCTCTTTTCGAACCACCGGCTCCCAAAACATGGCATTCCACTCTGCCAGAATTATAAATTCTTCAGCTTCTGAGTGCGTAGTTTATAGGAAAACCTTAACCTTTCTTTATTGAAATTAATTGAAATTCAGCGACAATATTCAAAGATGACTCTATTAATATTCTTCCAATTCAAACTTATAAAATTGAAAGAAAGCTTTCAAAGACCTCAGGACAACAATCTCTGTCAAATCTCAATAATCATTTGAATAATGTAATGGTAACGAATGTGAGAAAAATAAGGAGATTAAAATCTGTGTCATTTGGAGAGCATTGAAAATGTAGTTGAAATGTTGGCTTTTGCATATACTTACTCTCTAATTCTACCACCTGCATTGTGCATCTACATATAATTGCCTTCATATACTATAGTACATGATCACTGTTAAATTGAATGCTGGAAGGGAAATTAATTGAGAATGGTGTCCTTACAGACACTGTAACAGTTATGCTGGATGAATATACAATGATTCAGAATAAATGAGCACTCTTATCTTTATCTCCTGTGATTGGAGAGAGTGTAAGTATGAAAGTAAGCTGGTGGGGAACATAAAAACTGACTGTCAAAGTTTCTATCGATATGTAAAGAGAAAAAGATTGACAAAAATGAATGTAGGCCCCTTACAGTCAGAAACGGAAGAATTCATAACGGGGAACAAAGGAGTGGCTGAGGAACTAAATTTTCTTCAGTCTTCACAAAGGAAGACATGAATGATGTATCAGAAATTCTGGAAGAAACATATTTTGGTGAGGAGCTGAAGGAAATCAGCATTAGTAGAGAAATGGTTTTGGGGAAATTGATGGGATTGAAGGTGGATAAATCTCCAGGTTCTGGTAATTTTCATCCCAGAGTATTTAAGGAAGTGGTGGCCCTGAACTCATAGATCCTTTGGTGGTCATTTTTCAAAATTCTTTGGACTCTGGACCGGGTTCCTACAGATTGGAGGGTAGCTAATGTAAGCCCGCTATTCAAAAAGGGAGGTAGAGAGAAAACAGGGAACTATAGCCCAGTGAGCCTAATGTCGATACTGGGGAAGTTGCTAGAGTCCATTATCAAGGATTTCATAACTCAGCATTTGAAAGGCAGTGCTATAATCAGACAAAGTCAGCATGGATTTACAAAAGGGAAATCATGCTTGACGAATTTATTGGAATTCTTTGAGGATGTGTCAAAGATGTTAGGTAGGAGGGTGAGCTGTGAGGAGGATGCAGCGATGCTTCAGCATGATTTGGACGGGCTGAGTGTTTGGATATATGTGTGGCAAATGCAATATAATGTGGATAAATGTGAGGTTATCCACTTTGGTAGCAATAATAGGAAGACAGATTATTATCTGAATGGGTGTAAATTGAGAGAGGTGGATACTCAGCAAGACCTTGGTGTCCTCGCGCATCAGTCACTGAAAGCAAGCGCGCAGGTACAGCAGGCAATAAAGAGGGCAAATGGTATGTTGGCCTACATAGCGAGAGGATTTGAGTATAGGAATAGGGATATTTTACTGTATAGGGTGTTGGTGAGGCCACACCTGGAGTATTGTGTGCAGTTTTGGTATGCTTATCTGAGGAAGGATATCCTTGCTATAGAGGGAGTGCAGCAAAGGTTTACCAGGCTGATTCCTGGGTTGGCAGATCTGTCATTTGAGGAGAGACTAAGTCGATTAGGATTATATTGATTGGAGTTCGGAAGAGTGAGAGCGGACCTCGAGGAGAATGTGCAAACTCCACACAGACAGTGACCCAAGCCAGGAATCGAACGCAGGTCCCTGGAGCTGTGAAGCAGCAGTGCTAACCACTGTGCTACCGTGCCGCCCATGATATTTCGCATTCCCTAGTGTCTAGGTTTTTGTGTGAATTCTCTTAGGAATGAGAAAGAGAAGTGACTCCATGAGAAAATTGCAAAGATAACTGAGGAAATGGGAAAAGTGACAAAAGTGGTGCTGAAGGAATTCTTGTGCCATGATTATTATTTTAATAATTCTGAATATAAAACTGAATCGACTACTTTCTTCTTCAAGGTAGTATGAATTACTCTTAAAAAGTTATAATGAAAAGCTAGTGCATTATATTATACAAAGGTAAATGTTTGAAACATTGTGAAAGGTAGCTCATTATAAATAACATTTTCTCAAAGTACTTTTAGAGGATTATTACTGCACAGAATCCAAGGCCTTTTATCATTATTCAGCACAGTCACCGAATGTAGAAGAGTGAGAGGGGATCTTATAGAAATATAAAATTCGAACAGGGTTAGACAGGGTGGATTCAGAAAGAATGTTCCAATTGGAGGGGGAGTCCAAAACTAGGGGCCATAGTTTAAGGATAAGGGGTAAACATTTTAGAACTGAGGTGAAGAGAAATGTCTTCACCCAGAGGGTTGTGAATGTGTGGAATTCACTACCACAGAAAGTAGTTGAGGCCAAAACGTTGTCTGATTTCAAGAAGAAATTAGATATAGCTCTTGAGGCTAAAGGGATCAAGGGATATGGAGAGAAGGCTGGATCAGGGTGTGGAATTTGATGATCAGCCATGATCAAAATGAATGGCAGAGCAGGCTCCAAGAGCTGATTGGCTTACTCCTGCTTCTATTGTCTATGTAACTGTTAACAAACTTTGCCCAGCATTATATAAAAACAAATATAGAAATCTAGATTTTTTTTAAATGTAGTGAGAGTTTCTGCCTCTACCAACTTTTCAGAGAGTGAGTTCCAGACCCAATTCCCTGTTGGAAAAATTGCTCAACTCCCTCCAATTCTCATATCAGTTACTTTAAACCCATGATCCCGGGTTATTGACTTCCACACTAATGGAAATAGACCCTCCATACCCATTCTCCCTAGGCCCCCTCATAATTTTATACACCTCAGTTAAGTCTCCTCCATTCCCAAATAAAGCACCCACCACCTATCAAGCCTTTCGTCATTTCTGAACTTCCCCATTCCTGGCAACATCCTCAGAAATCTCCTCCGTACCCTCCCTATTGTGGCCATGTCCTTTTCTGTAATGTGGTAACCGGAATTGTGTGTGGAAACAGGGTATAAGGATCTAATTTGTACCCAAAAACTTGATTATATTGCAGACACTCATCATGTTGCCAGTTTGTGGTATAAAATAGATTGACAGTTTTTCTGAGCTATTTTCTTCCCTGACGATATTCAATTAAACATCTTTCAGAAGCCATAGATTACCTCAGATTGATTAAACCATAAAAATCCCCTCACAAAAGTATTTGAAAGAAGCACAAAGAGTGGAGACCACCACCCCCCGACATCTTGTGTTATTCACAAGACAGTTAAGTTCTGGTCTGTACTGATTAAGGATATCCATGGTGAGCTCTGATGTACCATTATAAATTGATTGAGCACATTGTTCGCTGGAGTTATTTCTCAAGATGTCTGATTAAACAAAGCGGGGCTTCAATTGGTAAATTGTTTGTTCGTGGCTGCCTGCAGTTGCATCTGAGCAAAGTGGAAGATCAATTGTTCCCCTTCGGTGAATCAGTAAGGTAAGAAACACCAGGCCATTGCACAGTTACAGTGCATTGCATATCCTTTTAGATTAACAGCTCAGAAACTATTCCTAACATTCATAAAGCACTGTGACGCGTTCAATCAGTGAACTTAGTTCATTTAAGAGCTGGGGCTATTGAACTTCTGACATAATACAGGAACTCCTGTAAGGTGCAAGATTTCAGTGATAAATAGGGTGTCACGGTGGTTAGCACTGCTGCCTCACAGCACCAGGGACCGAGACTTGATTCCGACCTTGGGTGACTGTGCGGAGTTTGCACGTTCTCCCCATGTCTGTGTGGGTTTCCTCCCGGGTGCTCCGGTTTCCTCCCACAGCCCGAAAGACGTGCTGGTCAGATGCATTGGCCATGCTAAATTCTCCCTCAGTGTACCCGAACAGGCACCGGAGTGTGACGACTAGGGGATTTTCACAGTAACTTAATTGCAGTGTGAATGTAAGTCTGTCTGTGACACTAATAAATAAACGTAAACTTTAAAAACAATGTTGAAAATGGCAATGCTGATTTGAAGTGGCAAGGGCAGGAGAATCAACTACAAAATGAGAGACTAAGGGCTGAATCTTTTGTGCCGCTGTGTTTTCAGGAGTGGGGGGGGGCACCTTAGAGCTAACCTCCATACGAGGGTAGGTGGGCTAGTGCCAAAGAGCACTCTGCCCACCATACTTAAATCAATAATCAAGGGTCAATTGACCTCCACAACAAGCCAACTGACCCCTCCCCCCCCCCAGTAACATGCTGCCCATGCCTTAACACAGTTGGCAGAGGGAATTGAGTGGGAAAAATTTTGTTTTTTTAAATTTCCCGGCTGCGCCTATTCACGTGTTCTTGGTGTTACTTGCTGGCCAATCTGATTAGCTGGCAGCTCCTGAGGGCTGGACTTCTGGAAGTCCCACCGAAAGCTTTTCAGCCCACTCATTGTACGTTGTGGCTGCAAGGCTGGCTGGCACAGAGTGAGTCAGCTTCCTGCCAACTTTGCTCCTAGAGGAATGATCCACCCGTGCTCACCTCCTCTCATCAGCCCAGCTCCCCCCCTCTCTGTAATACGCAGCCCTCGAATGCACAGCAAGTGCTAAACATCAATAATTTGTCCATTGTCACCTCTAGCTGATATTCTACTACTCTATTCATAACAACTCTTTTATTAAGATTGATAAATTATATGCCAAGTCTTAAACATCCAAATGTAAAAACTTTCCCTTAATTCTAGTTGACATTCCTCACTATAACTGCTATACTTCAGGTCAGAAACTCAAAAGTGCTTTATGAAGTCCACCTGGATCATATGCTTTACAATTTGAATTTGGCTAGGATAAGAATGAGATGTTTCACTTGAGTTATGCTTCAAATGACCCACTAGGGAGCTTTTAGCATATGTAGTTTATTTAAGAATACAGTTAACATATGGCAATAACTTTTACCAATTACAAACAAGAGAAAAACAACCATGATATTGTATAATCCTTGACAATTAAATGCAATATTCCAATCAAACAAACTTCCCCATAAACAAAACTCTTGCCACAGGCTTAACACAGAAAATACGAATGCTCACATGATGCTGGAACTTAGTCCCTTAGTTGGAGAATTGAAACTCTGACTTCCCAGCCTAGTAACTTCCAGCAACCCTCTTGATACACAGACAGACCAGCTTGAAGTCAAAACCACTTCCCAAAACATCAGGGAGAAAGAGAGACTCTAGATACTAGGTAGCAAACTAGCAACAGCAGAATTTTCACTCCAGGAAGGCCAGGAGCCTTGCTTCCAGCTAGCCAGCAGAATTTCCAATACCAGGGAGAGCGAGAGAGAAACACTGCTTTTCAGTCTGAAGTCCAAACACCTTCTAAACTAAAACATCAGCTCAAAACTGAAAACAAAAGAGCTCCTGTCATCTGATCTGTCAATTATTCTTAACCCCTAACAATGTAGGGCCATAGAAAATCCCAGAAAGTATCTGAGGCCCAAAGTAACAATAAACAAAATCCCATTTAAACCATTGAAGCAGCAATAAAAAGACTTGTAGCAGACAGCTCGGCAACAATGAAACCAAAAGGCCTGTTTATAACTGCAGAGAATATGATTTTTTAAAAATTGCTTAAATGTACACTGGCGTCACATAACAAGCAACTCAACCTTGCCACTGGCTCAGTGGTAACACTCTTGCCTTCAATCTCTTGTTTGTAATTGGTAAAAGTTATTGCCATATGTTAACTGTATTCTTAAATAAACTACGTTTGCTAAAAGCTCCCCAGCGGGTCATTTGAAGCATACCTGAAGTGAAACATCTCATTCTTATCCCAGCCAAATTCAAATTGTAAAACAGGCCGTTTGGTTTCATTGTTGCCAAGCTATCTGCTAGAAGTCCTGTTGTTCGAGGACTTCAACAGAAAAATCACTCCAGTGCAGTACTGACAGATTGCTGCATTGTCAGAGGTGCTGTCTTGCAGGTGACTTTTGAACAGCTTTCTCAAGTGGATGCAAAGAATCCCACAGCACTATTTCAAAGAAGGGCAGGGGCATTATCCCCAGTCCCTGACCAAAACATATCTCTCAATCCACATTACAAAACCAGATTACCAGGTCATTATTACATTGCTATTTCTGGGAGCTTGCCGTGCACAAAGTGACTGCTGTGTTTCCTATGTTATAACAATGACTACATTTTTAAAGTATTTCATTGGCTGTAAGTGCATTGTGATAACCTGTGGTCGTGAAAGGCGATATAAATGCAAGCCTTCCTTTCTCAGAACCATAGGAGTGAGTAAAATTATATTGGAAGTGTCAGTGCCAATGGTACTTTGCAATTATCTGATGGATTATCAGATTCAAACACTTCCTGCAATTATTGACAACAGAAAACACTATTGAATTGCCTTGAAGTGCAATAGCCATTGTGATTAATGAATTATTGTGATGTGCAGTAGCCATGGTGTTTGGATCAACACAACAGCATCACTGTATCTGCAACATTCCACAAACATTAATGGGATAAACATTAACCTGTTTATTTCTGATTGTATATTAAGGAAATAGTTTGGGTGGAATTTTCCCGTCCTGCCCGCCAAGGGAATCGTAGCCGACGGGACACGAACCATGCAAAGGTCCGGTGAACTCAGGTGTGATTTTCCGATCTTGGGGTGAGCGCGGCCGGAAAATCCCACCCTATATATACGAATGGAAAAATAATTCCCCGCTCCTTCCTCTTTTATCAAATTGATCCAATAATCCAATGCTCCCCCTGTTCCTATATCACAGCAGTGAATATTTCGAAGATACTAACTTATCTGTAAAGTGCTTTGGGACGTCATGAGATCATGGAAGGCACGATAGGGGAGGTGGTGGCATAGTGGTATTGTCCCTGGACTAGTAATCCAGGAACCCAGGATAATGCACTGGGGACCCAGGTTCAAATCCCACCATAGCAGATGGTGAAACTTGAATTCAATAAAGAAAATCTGAAATTAAAGGTCTAATAATGACCGTGAAACCATTGTCAATTGTCATAAAAACTGCCCTGGTTCACGAATGTTCTTTGGGGAAGAAAATCTGTCATCCTTACATTGTTCAGCCGACATGTGACTCCAGACCCATAGTTCTCTTAAATGCCATCTGAAAGAGTCAAGCAAACCACTCATTTCAAAGGCAATTAGGGATGGGCAATAAATGTTGGCCCAGCCAGCGATGCCCATATCCCCGAACAAATAAAAAAATTACATGAATGAGAGCTTTGTCTTGACAATCCAACACTGAAAAGTTGACCTAGATTACGAGCTCAAATTCTAGTGTGCACTCATGACTTTCTGATAGATATGAATTAGAAGCAGGAGGAGGCCACTCAGCCCCTCAAGCATACTCCACTATTCAATAAGATAATGGCTGATCTGATTGTAACCTCAAGCCCACATACTTGCTTACCCTGAATAACCTTTCATCCTCTTGTTAATCAAGAATCTATTTAGTTCTGCCTTAAAAATATTCAAAGACTCTGCTTCCACCAATCTACGAATTGAAGCAAGCTGACACGTCTAAATTATACAAACACGGTGAATAACAGTTTGAATTCCCATCTTTTTTCATGCTAACCCAAAATCTAAACCATATGATTTATGTCCTCTGAACTTTTGCAATGAGGAAAGAGAGGCTTGTATTTATATAGCATCTTTTGTGACCACAGAATCTCCCAACGAGCTTTACAAACAAATAAGTTATTATAAAGCCAAAACAGAAAATGCTGGAAAATCTCAGCAGGGTGGACAGCATCTGTAGAGAGAGTAGAGCCAATGTTTCGAGTCTGGATGACCTTTCTTCAGAACCTTCATCAGAGCTCTTTGAAAGTCTCATCACTGCAGGAAATGTGGCAGCCAATGTGTGCAGAGTGTAATAAATAGCAATGTGATAATGACCAGATAAATATTGACCATGACACCAGGGAGAACAGTCTTGCTCTTCTTCGAAATAGTACCGTTGGATGTTTCATATTTAACTGAGGGTACAGACTGGAGTTTTACATCTCATGTAAAAGACATTCTGAATTTCAACAAGATGTATAAAATATATACATGATATATATATATATTATATTTCCTCCTGGTGGATCTTGCAGGCAGGTCTATGTTAAAGGGTCATAGAAACATTGGAACTGGAAGCTGGAGTAAGCCATTCGGCCTTTCGAGTCTGTTCTGCCATTCATTTTCCTAAGTTCATAGAGTCATAGAGTCATAGACGCTTGCAGCATGGAAACAGGCCCTTCGGCCCAACTTGTCCATGCCACCCTTTTTTTTAAACCCCGAAGCTCATCCCAATTGCCCGCATTTGGTCCATATCCCTCTATACCCATCTTACCCATGTAACTGTCGAAATACTTTTTAAAAGACAAAATTGTACCCGCCTTTACTACTACCTCTGGCAGCTTGTTCCAGACATTCACCACTCTCTGTGTGAAAGAATTGCCCCTCTGGACACTTTTGTATCTCTCCCCTCTCACCTTAAACCTATGCCCTCTAGTTTTAGACTCCCCTATCTTCGGGAAAAGATATTGACTATCTAGCTGATCTATGCCCCTCATTATTTTATAGACCTCTATAAGATCACCCCTCAGCCTCCTATACTCCAGAGAGAAAAGTCCCAGTCTAACCAGTCTCTCCTTATAACTCAAACCATCAAGTCCCTAGCATCCTAGTAAATCTTTTCTGCACTCTTTCTAATTTAATAATATCCTCTCTATAATAGGGTGACCAGAACTGTACACAGTATTCCAAGTGTGGCCTTACCAATGTCTTGTACAACTTCAACAAGATGTCCCAACTCCTATATTCAATGTTCTGACCAATGAAACAAAGCACGATGAATGCCTTCTTCACCACTCTGTCCACCTGTGACTCCACTTTCAAGGAGCTATGAACATGTATCCCTAGATCTCTTTGTTCTGTAACTATCCCCAGCGCCCTACCATTAACTGAGTAAGTCCTGCCCTGGTTCAATCTACCAAAATGCATCACCTCGCATTTATCTAAATCAAACTCCATCTGCCATTCATCAGCCCACTGGCCCAATTGATCAATATCCCATTGCAATCGGAGATAGCCTTCTTCACTGTCCACTATGCCACCAATCTTGGTGTCATCTGCAAACTTACTAACCATGTCTCCTTTATTCTCATCCAAATCATTAATCTAAATGACAAGTAATAGTGGACCCAGCACTGATCCCTGAGGTACACCACTGGTCACAGGCCTCCAGTTTGAAAAACAACCCTCTACAACCACCCTCTGGCTTCTGTCAAGAAGCCAATTTTGTATCCATTTAGATACCTCACCCTGGATCCTGTGAGATTTAACATTTGCAACAAACTACCATGCGGTACCTTGTAAAAGGCCTTGCTCAGGTCCATGTAGACAACATCAACTGCACTGCCCTCATCTACCTTCTTGGTTACCCCTTCAAAAAACTCAATTAAATTTGTGAGACATGATTTTCCACTCACAAAGCCATGCTGACTGTCCCTAGTCAGTCCTTACGTCTCTAAATGCCTGTAGATCCTGTCTCTCAAAAAATACCTATATCATCAGATATAGGAGCAAAATTAGGCCATTCAGCCCATCGAGTCTGCTCCGCCATTCGATCATGGCTGATATGCTCCTCATCCCCATTTTCCTGCCTCCTCCCCATAACCCTTCAACCCATTACCAATTAAAAATCTCTCTAACTCCTCCTTAGATTTACTCACTGTCGCAGCATCAACCGCATTTTGATCATGGCTGAATATTGAATTCAATATCCTGATCCCCCCCTTCCCCGCATATCCCCCGATCCCTTTAGCCCCAAAACCCATATCTAATTTCTTCTTGAAACCAGACAACGTTTTGGCCTCAACTACTTTCTGTGGTAGTGAATTCCACACATTCACCACCCTCTGGGTGAAGACATTTCTCTTCACCTCAGTTCTAAAAGGTTTACCCCTTATCCTCAAACTATGGCCCCTAGTTTTGGACTCCCCCTCCAATTGGAACATTCTTTCTGAATCCACCCTGTCTAACCCTGTTCGAATTTTATGTTTCTATGAGATCCCCTCTCACTCTTCTACATTCGGTGACTGTGCTGAATAATGATAAAAGGCCTTGGATTCTGTGCAGTAATAATCCTCTAAAAGTACTTTGAGAAAATGTTATTTATAATGAGCTACCTTTCACAATGTTTCAAACATTTACCTTTGTATAATATAATGCACTAGCTTTTCATTATAACTTTTCAAGAGTAATTCATACTACCTTGAAGAAGAAAGTAGTCGATTCAGTTTTATATTCAGAATTATTAAAATAATAATCATGGCACAAGAATTCCTTCAGCACCACTTTTGTCACTTTTCCCATTTCCTCAGTTATCTTTGCAATTTTCTCATGGAGTCACTTCTCTTTCTCATTCCTAAGAGAATTCACACAAAAACCTAGACACTAGGGAATGCGAAATATCATGGGCGGCACGGTAGCACAGTGGTTAGCACTGCTGCTTCACAGCTCCAGGGACCTGGGTTCGATTCCTGGCTTGGGTCACTGTCTGTGTGGAGTTTGCACATTCTCCTCGTGTCTGCGTGGGTTTCCTCCGGGTGCTCCGGTTTCCTCCCACAGTCCAAAGATGTGCGGGTTAGGTTGATTGGCCAGGTTAAAAATTGCCCCTTAGAGTCCTGAGATGTGTAGGTTAGAGGGATTAGCGGGTAAATATGTGGGGGTAGGGCCTGGGTGGGATTGTGGTCGGTGCAGACTCGATGGGCCGAATGGCCTCCTTCTGCACTGTAGGGTTTCTATTCTATTTAATCTAAAGAATAATATGGCGGGGGGGCTTCAGCAAAGGGTTTGAAAATGTGTAATGTCTCCAAGCTCGTAAAGGTAATGGAGTGAAACACATGAGTATCGACCCATCACCAGACCGACACAATTTTATACCTAATTCATTGCTCTCTACAGGTCATCTTCCGCTGCCACCAGCAGCACTGGATCTATAGACTAAGTAGGCTATTGATTACAACAAATATTTAATTTCTTGCGGTAGTTAATGTTAGTTAATCTATTAAGATTCTTCAGTCTCAATTAAAAGCCTCACAACAAAACAGACAAAGGGTGAGGGCTGACAGAATTAGTCAAGAAGGTCAGCAGCAGGGGTTTAGGTGCCACCATCCTGGATTTAGGGCCAATCGCATGTTAATGATCTAACCTGGAAAGGAAAGGTGGGTACAGACGCCACATTCAACTGCATTCTGAAGCGTGCACCTAGCCAACCCCCTCACTCTGCCTCGTCAAGCCACATACCGCAACATTGTCCTGGGTGTTAGGAATGGGTTAACTGCAACCTTCTACTTTAGACCTAATTTGTATGTTAATCGTTTGATAGTACTCACTGGGATATATAAAGGGGTTACAGGTGGCACTGGGTGTTGGAGATGTATATGTGGAGTTGAATCAGAAAATAAAGTGAGTTTATGAAGAAGCAGAGCTTCCATTTCCTTTATTGGAATGCAACTGAGAGGCTCAAGCCCCTGCCCCGCTCCCCCTATTCCCCCCTCCCCCCTACCCCCGCAGTCTATGCACTGCCTCACATGCCCGCATTGCTGTAGACAGACATACCGCTGAATCTTTGCTTCATCAAAACGAATACATGAATGCCAAATTACGAGCACAATCACAACAATTTGTGCTACAGAAGAGAAGGATGCCGGTAGATTGGCAATTCAACTCTGATTGGCCGAGTCATTGGTGTGGAGAAAGAACCGGGAAACGATTGGCTCCCCAGTTGGTGGTTAATTAAAAAAAGGCACAAGGCTCAAAATATTCCTTTTGTTTGCAGAGGACAGGTTTCTGCAGGTGAATGTATGTCGCTTCTAGAAAGTGTGCATCAATACGGTGGCACAGTGGTTAGCACTGCTGCCTCACAGCACCAGGGACCCGAGTTCAATTCCGGCCTTGGGTGACTGTCCGTGTGGAGTTTGCACGTTCTCCCTGTGTCTGTGTGGGTTTCCTCCGGGTGCTCCGGTTTCTTCCCACCGTCCAAAGATAAGCGGGTTATGTTGATTGGCCATGCTAAATTGCCCTTTAGTGCCAGCGAGATTAGTAGGGTAAATGCGTGAGGGTATGGGGATAGGGTCTGGGTGGGACTGTTGTTGGCGCAGACTCGATGGGCTAAATGGCCTCCTTCTGCACTGTAGGAATTCTATTATAATAGCCCTGTTACAAACTCGACTGATTTTCTTAAATTGGTTGTTAGTGTAGCTATTAGCACACTCAAGATTGTTCAGCAAGTGCTGCCCAAAAGCCGAATCACATCTAATAATAGATATTTTGTTTTGGGTTTTAAAAGCATGGGTTGGTTGCACATAGTCTGTACTCTGCCTATTACAAATAATGAAGCAATATACTAGTCAATCAGTCAACCATTGGGACATTTGTCTGGCATAGCATTGGCACAGAAATTCATACAAAATGGCACTCAGTTGTGTGATAGATAGAACATCTTTTTGGATGGACTGCAGCTTCTTGTTAGTGTACATAATGGAATAGGATAATTGTGAACAACATTGTGTATTGACTCTCACATTAATTGTTCAAGTGGCTCTGAAATGTACAAATGGTCCACTGACTCAACCTGATCTGGTAACAGTGAAACTTTGCTGAGATCTGGAACTGTCGACTCTTTTCTCTTGACTCCCAGGTATATAGTGAGATTTATCTCGGGTGTTATGAGTGTCATCTCCCTTAACTCCACTCTCAGAACTTGAATGTGCACTTGTTCTTGATGCTGCAGGAGTGTTAGATGTGGTGCGATTGACTAACTCTCTCAACTAATATCTATTCCTCCTCAGTGTTGTTCCATTCAGGATGACCACATCATTTATCCATGGATTACTACAGATATTTGATACAGGAAACCATGTCCCCCCTTGCAAATGGGTGACTCTGACTTTCTGCCCCACATACAGAAGGAGGTGACTCCACACTTACTTCTTTATCATGTGTTATTTATTTACTTACTTACCTATTTACCTACTTACTTATTTATTCCCTCCCTTCCTCCCTCCCTCCCTCCCTCCCTCCCTTCCTTCCTCTCTTCCTCCCTCCCTTTCTTTCCCTGCCTTTTTCAACCTGGGCTAATGAATGTGTTCGGCAAATTTCTCAAATGAGATGGTCAACACAAGTGACATTGACCCTACCAGAGAAAAGATCTCACTGCAATATATTAAGAGCAGGGGAGTTCTCCTGGTATCCGGGATAATATGTATCACTAAACAATGACCACTGGAACAGAGTATCTGATTGTTCATTGTTTGTGGGACCTTGATCAAATTTGCAGCCTTATATTTTCGCTGCAATGGTGATCACACTTCAGCAGTACTTTATTAGCTGCGAAATGCATTTGAACATCCTGAGTTAATGAAAGGCATTATCTAAAGGTGAGTTCTTTCTTTAATGACCTCCCTCACAGCTCATTCAAATGGACACATTAATTATTCACCGTGTGCCAGAGCTGTCCCGATATTTTATTCAGTGCAGAGTCACCAGTGTGCTGCTCATTAAACTAAAACTTTGCTGTCTAATCACGTTGGAACAGATTCCATTCACTGCACTGCCTCAAATTATTAACAAAGCTTACTCTTTGTTTGACGTCGTCCATTCATCATGATCCTGATTGAAAGAGATGTTTTAAGTGCTTTGATTTACCAATTTGCTAAACCGCCAGTTCCAAGGCCAGCTTCTATGCTGATTTAGCCAAAAGCTCCAGCCTCAGCAGTGTTTGTTAATTCTCTAATTCTATACACAGTCATTGTCCTAAAGTATTAAAATGACTGAAAAATATCAGTCTGCAAAATGTTTTACAGTAAAAAAAGGTTTGGCACAGTTTTGATGGAACAAGAGTCAAAAATCCATGCTGTTTTTTTTGACAATGTTGAAAATATTGTGGATGATCTTACCAAAAAGATTCTAAGTGCCAAATGAGTGTGAAAATGAGAGAGAATTGTGCCGATGTTTTTGGGAGAATTAAAAATCCAATCTTACCAAACTCTGAACAAAAAAATGAAGTGAGATCTGTTTCCTGCCAGCAGTGGGAGGGGGTGGAGCTCACCCAAAAGCCGGCATCTTACAGCAGAGGGCGCAATTGCACGTGCACAGATCTCTCTGTTCTGAGCAACAGCACAGAACAAAGAGATCTGTCACTATCTCCCCCCCCCCCCCCCCCCACCACCCCGCCAGCTATTGCTGGTCTCCATGGCTGATTGCTCCCCCTGCCACACGGGCCAGCTGATCATCTGCTCCGCTGCATGGGCTGGACTTTTTAACCATAGAAATTAAATATTGATCCTGCCAGATATTTGGTGCCGGTAAGATTGCGAGAGGCGAGAAATCAGGCGTGAACCCAATTATCTGCCTCTCTTGCAATCTTTCTGGCTTGTCCCACCCAACGACTGGCAGGACAAGAAGGTAAGATCGCCCCCGTTGCTTTTGCTGGAGCATTAGCTATCAGCTTCAACCCTCCTCCTTCAATTGTCAGGCCCTGAGAGGGCATTGGCAACCATGTACATCCATTGGATTGGTCCTTGATTTCCTGGAAATGTACTGCAATGGTTTGCCATTGCCTTCTGCAATATGCAGGCTGACCAGGAAACTTGCCCACTCTTTACCACCTGCATCAAGCATATTAAGGGATTAACTGGCTAATAATCAATATGTTCAATCATATTAGTCATCACTCCTCACAAATGAGGGTCATAAATCTGTGGAATTCTCTACCCCAGAGTGCAGTGGATACTGAAACACTAAAGACATTTACGGAGGAGGTAGATAGGTTTTTAATTAGTGATGGGATGAAGAGTTATGGAGGGAGTGGTTAGCAGCATAACATCAGTAGAAGGAAAGTGTGTCATGTGATCCAGTCTCAGTTTCACTCTGACCTGTGAGCAGAGCACACACAGACAGCTCTGCTGCTGATGTCTTCAAGCTTTCTATTGTTACGACCACCTCCCACGCGAAGTTCCCCAAAGTCGTTGGTCCGGGCAAGACCCTCTGATACATCACCCTCCAGTTGGAGTACCCCCAAATTGTTACAAACCCGGATGAATTGGCTCCTGTCCTTGTTCAATCCCCCTCAACCCAACCCCACTTTGCTGGCACTGATAAGGTTTAATTTAGCAAGGTTCCCTTTTCTGAGGGTACCTTTTCCAGACCCAATAGTTATGTTTAAAAAGTAGCCAATGTAACCAGACTTTGTTGAGTTAAGATGCAGTGAGTTTATTAACTACTAAAAAGACAGGAAGAAAAATGGTATAACACATGCACCTACGACTCATCCATACAGATTAGAAGTGAGAATTGAGTACAAAATAAGTAAATATAAAATAAAAAGGTTAATGGAAACAGTCCTTGACTTGCGAGCAGATGTTGAAGCATATAGCCATTACAATTTGAGATTCCAGTAGAGTTGACTTCGGCAGATGGATAGCCAATTTCAAGGTTCCGGTGGAGTTGACTTCAGAGGCGAATAGTTGAATCTTCGACTGCAGTGTTCTGTCGTTTGGCAGAGAAAGTCCCCAGGTCTCATTTCAGCTGTGATCCTTTTGCTGGCTGGCTGGAGTTGACTTCCACAGTCAGACAGAGAGAGATATATCTGAAAAAATTGCTTTTTTTGCAAGACCACTGCTGGCTGCTCTGTCGCTGTGTCAGACACCTTCAGTGTAAAAACGTTCAGCTAATTATCTACACAGAGCACACACAGAGAGATGCTGAGCTTTCTTTACAAGCTTCAAATCCATTTTTTGTATATTCCAAGTGGATGGTGAATCCACAATTCCATCTGGGCATTTCTGGAGATAACAGGATCTCTTGAGTTGCGATTGCGATTGTGTCCCTTTGCCTTTACTGGAGATGGCAATCACTGGCTAGATGTTTTTAGAAGTACCTTGCCTGGAAACAGGCAGAGGATCCATTGTCCTTTAGAGAATCACCCTGTAGCACAAGCCATCGTTCTCAGCCATCAAGGGTGAACCAATGGATGTGTATATTTGGATTTTCAGAAAGATATTGATAAAGTCCCACATAAGAGTGCAGTGTGCAAAATTAAAGTGCAGGGGTTTGGTGTAATTTATTGGCGTAGATTGGTTAGCAGACTGGGAACAGAGGGTAGGAATAAATGGGTCTTTTGTGAGGCAGGCGGTAACTAGTGGGATTCCGCAGGGAACAGTCAAATATTTGCTGATATTTCATTGATATATATCATTGATTTGGATGAGGGAACCCAAAAACAATATTTCCAAGTTTTTTGATGACAAAACTTGGTGGGAATGTGAGTGGTGAGGAGAATGTTCTGAGGCTCCAAGGTGATGTAGATAAATTGAGTGAGTGGGAAAATACGTGGCAGATGCAGTATAACATGGATTAATGTGAGGTTGTCCATTTTGGTAAGAAAATCAGAATGGCAGGGCATTATTTCAATGGTGATAGATTGGGAAATATTGATGTACAAAGAGACCTGGATATCCTTGTACACCAGTTACTGAAAGAAAACATGCAGGTACAGCAAGCAGTTAAGAAGGCAAATGGTATGTTGACCTTCATTGCAAGAGGATTTGAATACAAGAACAAGTGGTCTTACTGCAGTTGGATAGAGCCTTGGTAAGACCACACCAAGGTGTTGTGTGCCGTTTTGGTCTCCTTGTCTAAGAAAGGATATACTTGCCATCAGAGGGAGTGCAGCGTAGGTTTACCAGACTGATTCTTGGAATGGCAGGATTGTTGTATGAGGAGAGATTGGGTCAACTGGGCCTGTATTCACTGCAATTTAGTAGAATGAGAGGGGGATCTAATTGAAACATATAAAATTCTGACAGGGCTGGACAGACTGGATGCAAAGATGTTTTTTTCTCTGACTGGGGGGTCTGGAACAAGGGATCACAGTCTTAGGATATGTGCTAGGCCATTTTGGACTGTTTAGGACTGAGATGAAAAGGAACATCTTAACTCAGAGTGTGGTGAGCCTGTGCAACTCTACCACAGAAGGCTGTGAAGGCCAAGTCACTGAATATATTAAGCAGGAAATAGATTCCAAGGGCAGGATTTTCCAGTCGCGCTCGACCCAAGGTCGGAAAATCCCACCCAAGGTCAACGGACATTTGCATGGTCCATGTCTCACCCGCTACAATTCCCATGGCGGGCAGGACGGTAAAATTCCGGTCCTGGGCTCTAAAGGTGCCAAGGAAATTGGGGAGAGCGTGGAATGAGATTGAGAGTCAGCCATAGAATCATAGAATCATACAGTGCAGAAGAGGCCCTTCAGCCCATTGAGTTTGCATTCACATGTGAAGAACATCCCACCTAATCGCATTTCATAGAATCATAGAAACCCTGCAGTGCAGAAAGAGGCCACTGGGCCCATCGAGTCTGCACCGACCACAATCCCACCCAGGCCCTACCCCCATATCCCTACATACTTACCCGCTGCTCCCTCTAACCTACGCATCTCAGGACACTAAGGGGCAATTTTTTAGCATGGCCAATCGACCTAACCCGCACATCTTTGGACTCTACCCTTTACCAGCACTTGGCCAATAGCCCTGAATGTTATGATATGCCAAGTGCTCATCCAGATACTTTTTAAAGGATGTGAGGCAACCTACCTTTACCCCCCTCCCAGGAGCAGATTCCAGACTGTCACCACCCTCTGGGTAGAAACGTTATTCCTCACGACTCCCCTAAACATCCTGTCCCTCATCTTGAACCTATATCCCCTCATGATCGACCCTTCAGCTAAGGGGAACAGCCATTTCCTATCTACCCTGTCCATGCCCCTTGTAACCTTATACACCTCGAACTGTCGCCCTTCAGTCTCCTCTGCTCCAACGAAAACGACCCAAGCCTATCCATCCTCTCTTCATAACTTAAATGTTCCACCCCAGGGGACAACTGGTCTCTGCACCTCCTGCAATGCAATCACCTCCTTCCTATAATGTGGCGACCAGAACTGCACACGTAGGGCCCAATTTTACCATTTTCATTCTAAGTGCTGAATCTGGGCGTAATGCAGATCCGACTTGGAAATCTGATTTCAGGTGCCCCCATACACACTCAGCCATCTCCAGTCCCATTCACGCTGTGGGCGGGGCTTAGCGAGGCTGAAACAATCGGAGCTCTGAACTGCGCATGCGCAGTTGGAAAAAAAATGTGAAAAAGCGCGCCCGTGTCAGATCGCTCCCGAGCCGTAGAAAGCGGACAAAGCAGCTCGGGAGCGACAAGCGGGAGCGATGGTGCACAGACACATCACTGTCCCCCTTATCCACCTCCCCACTACCCACACACATCACTGTCCCCCTTATCCACCTCCCCACTACCCACACACAGCACTGTCCCCCTAATCCACCTCCCCACTACCCACACACATCACTGTCCCCCTTATCCACCCCCCGACTAACCACACACATCACTGTCCCCCTTATCCACCCCCTCCACTACCCGCACACATCACTGTCCCCCTTATCCACCCCCTCCACTACTCACACACATCATTGTCCCCCTTATCAACCGCCCCACTGCCCACACACATCACTGTCCCCCTTATCCACCCCCCCACTACCCACACACATCACTGTCCCCCTTATCCACCCCCCGACTAACCACACACATCACTGTCCCCCTTATCCACCCCCCGCTACCCACACACATCACTGTCCCCCTTATCCACCCCCCCACTACCCACACACATCACTGTCCACCTTACCCATCCCCCCACTACGCCCACACACATCACTGTCCCCCTTATCTACCCCCCCCCCCGCTACCCACGCACATCACTGTCCCCCTTATCTACCCCCCCTGCTACCCACGCACATCACTGTCCCCCTTATCTACCCCCCCCGCTACCCACACCCATCACTGTCCACCTTACCCATCCCCCCACTACACCCACACACATCACTGTCCCCCTTATCTACCCCCCCCGCTACCCACGCACATCACTGTCCCCACTATCCACCCCCCACTACCCACACACATCACTGTCCCCCTTATCCACCCCCCCGCTACCCACACACATCACTGTCCCCCTTATCTACCCCCCCCCGCTACCCACACACATCACTGTCCCCCTTATCTACCCTCCCCGCTACCCACACACACCCCACTGTCCCCCTTATCAACCCCCCCGCTACCCAAACACATCACTGTCCCCCTTATCAACCCCCCCGCTACCCAAACACATCACTGTCCCCCTTAGCTACCCCCCCGCTACCCAAACACATCACTGTCCCCCTTATCTACCCTCCCAGCTACCCAGACACATCACTGACCCCTTATCAACACCCCCACTACCCAGACACATCACTGTCCCCCTTATCAACCCCCTCACTACCCACACACATCACTGTCCCCCTTATCAACCCCCTCACTACCCACACACATCACTGTCCCCCTTATCCACCCCCCCACACTACCCAGATCGACCGTCACCCCTCACCCCCCACCGAGTGGAACCCCCAGCCCACCCACCCTGCGCCCCCACCAGAGATCATTCTGCCCCCTCCACCAGAGATCCATCTGCCCCCCCCACCCGCCAGAGATCCATCTGCCCCACACACCCCCGTGCCTGAGATACATCTTACCCGTCTCCCTCCTCCCCCCACCCCCCCACCCCACCCCCCCGACAACGATCTGACCTCACTCACCACCCCCCCCTCACCCAGACAACGATCTGGCCTCATTCACCCCCCCCCCCCCCCCCCCCCCCCCAGACAATGATCTGGCCTCACTCATCCCCTTCCCCAACAATGATCTGGCCTCACTCACCCCCCCCCCTCCCCCAGACAACAATCTGGCCTCACTCACCACCCCCCCCCCCCCCCCCCCCCCCGCAGAGAACGATCTGGCCTCACTCATTCCCCCCACAAAGGGGAACATCTGACCCGCCTCCTCCTCCCTCCCCACCAGACAACGATCAGCCCTCCCCCACCTCTCCGCGCCCCCCCCCACCAGAGATACATCTGACCCGACTTCTCCTCCCTCCCCGACCCCACCAGACAACGATCTGGCCTCACTCCCCTCCCCCCCAACCAGAGACTGATCAGGTCCACCTCCCTCCTCCCTCCCCCCTTCCCCCACCACTGATCTGAGTCAGAGAGCCGTTGGAAGCTCTGAACGCGCTCTTCAGCAGCTGGAGCACCCGATTCAGACTTTTATTCAGCAGGTCCATTACGGTGCGGTTCCGGATTGGCAAACGCGGTGGTAAAGGGGGAAATGTTGATAAAGTTTGGCGGGCAGTTCATTAATTCTATTTAAATGCATGCAAATGCATTTAGATCGCCGTTGCGCCCATTTTGGCACGAATCGAGTTGCCGCCATTCCCGGGTTTCGGTAAAGTGGCAATCTACGCGGACGCGGGTGCGGATCGCGTTAATGGCCTTTCACCCGACTTTACCACGTTTTCGCGCCCATTTTCGGGCGCGACGCAATGGTAAAATCGGGCCCGTAGTCTAGCTGTGGCCTCACCAAAGTTCTATACAACTCTAACGTGACCTCCTTGCTTTTGCAATCTATGTCTCGATTGATAAAGGCAAGTGTCCCTTGTGCCTTTATCACCACCCTACTAACATGATCTGCTGCCTTCAGAGATCTATGGAGAAACACGCCAAGGTCCCTTTGTTCCACAGAACTTCCATGACCATATTGAATGGCGGAGCAGGCTCAAAGGGCTGAATGGCTTACCTCTGTTCTATGTTTCTATGCTGACAATGAGAAGCGAGCATAAGGCAAGAACATACCATCATCCTCATTGTTCTCAGTGATGTCTGATGCCAGGGCTTCTGCCTCTGGTGGCCCCATGATGCGGAGAAGAGCTATCTTCTCCATAGCTTAGCCAAACTAATATACTGTCTTGAAATCTCCCTGCTATTCTTTCCAAGTATTTTCCAACATGCAATACTATAATCCAAGCCAGGCAAAATATAAAAACAGAAGAGAATATGGAATAAAGAAGATTATCTTCTCACCAAGTCCTTTCCTTCCAAAGGCCTTGTATGATTTGTCCTGTCGGGGTTCTCCGAAGGTGACTCATGACAAGTAGACATTTTAAGAAGGCAAAGCTGTATGACATTTCTCCCTGACTCCCTCGAACAGTGATCCACAATATCACTGGAACATTCACTCCCGACTGTACAAATAACGTTTCAATTATTAGCAGCACGAGACCATTATGCCCCAGTCAGTATTTGATGACCATGTCTGTACTCACAGTGCTCAGGGTCAGTCTTTTTCGTGTATTTATCCAACTTTTTAAAAGTTTTAATTGATTGAGATGGCATATATTGCATTTTCTGGCACAACGCAACTAGTCTGAGGGGAAAAGTTTCTCCTTTTAGCCTTGCTTCCTGATGTATTGATATCTCCTAGTCCTGTGATGTTTATGTCATATGGCTTGCTTATCTATCCATAATCCATTCATCGGAGCGTTCAGAAAACAGGATTATGTCTCTTTCAATTCTATTTCACCCCTGTATTACTTAGTAATGATGTCACATTGGGAGATGGTGTCGGATTTTGGACACCTTGGCCTTACTGTTGGTAATATTCACAAAGACTTGTTCTTGGGATATTTCTGTACATTAACACAGTCATTAACCTAGATATTTCAAAGAGATGAATTTCCTCTAACAAAGAAGCAGAGAGGTGAAGTTCACTTGAAAGCATTAAATCTTCATTGGCTAGCGACAGCAGGATACATTTAGTGGCTGCTATTGTTAAAGGAACTAAGTGCTTTGAAGAGGCTTCGAGAAGAAAAAGAAAGATGAAGCTAATGCCTTGAATTTTCTTGGACTTTCTCCAAACCTTGTTGGAAGTAAAGTGTTTTGTGTTATTGCCTTTAATGAAGCAATGTATGCTTGCTAAATGTACACAGTTTCTGAGCTAAAAGAGGTATACAAGTACATTCATCTTATAGTCCCTTTTGCACTTCTTGAATTATATGCTTTCACTCTCATGTGGCTCAAAATAGCCCACTTTCCAGATCTCAACAAAATTGAATCTATCGGGTCTAATTTCCTCTCTACTAAAATCACCTTTCATCAAAGTTCGCTGTCAGTAAAAGCTCTGCTTCTCTTTATATTTTACTGATCAGACCTGCCGTAATGCACAGCCCTTTTCTGACTGAATGACCCCTGCGACCTCCTCCCCTGTCTCTCCTGGACAACCAAGAGGAGACTTTCCAGGGAGGCTTCGCACAACAGTGGGGAGGTTGTTTTCTTTTCTGGGACATCCTGGACAAGATAACTTAGAACTCCTGGCCTGCAATGGCTTTCCGGATGCCCTTTAGGTATGGTGTCCCATACAACCATTGAATCCCTCCAGTGCAGAAGAAGGCCATTCAGCCCACCAAGTCGGCACTGACTCTCCAAAAGGGCATCTCATCCAGGCCCAACCCCACGTCCTAAACCACGGAGGAGCATTGGAAGAGGTAAGAAGAGCCAGCTTAGCTGGCTGAGAAGAGGGCCCAAAGAGGACAGAGACCAGTGCACTCTGCACCTCTCAACCCACTGTCTCCCTCTGCAGCAAATGCAGCAGAGACTGCCATGCCAGAGTGGGGCCCCTGAGCCACATCAGACAATGCTTAACACAAAATTGACCACCAAAGCACAAAGCAACGTCTCACAAGATGGGAGGTTTCCAGAATCATGGAGATGGTAAATGCGATACTCGGCTAAGTAATGGCTGGAAATTGTTAGATCCTAGAATGTATTAACCCAAAGTCTATGTGCAAGAACTAAAAACAAGTGGAACAAAAGTTCTGCACATTTTGTTCTCTTCGTTTCCATGCCTTCCATTATGGTGGATAAAAGAGTAGCATTTTTCACAAGAGAGCAGTCACCAACCTCTCCATTTTCAATTGACAGCACTCTGTACCTCGGTGGGGGCATCTCCTGCCTGTATGCATCAACTAATTCCTCGTGGAGTGCTACAACATTGAGTGGCAACTTCAGTGTAGGAAATAATTGACTGTCTTTTGTGTCTGTCATTGAATTTTACTTCTGTGTCTACTTTTAATCTGCAACAAAACGTATCTGACTGATCAGTGAACTGAGTAACCATCAGGGAATTTGCAAGTTACATTAAACAGTTGCATGAAGATGCTGTTATCGTTTCGTTACGGGTGATGAATAATTAGTGAATGTTTTCTCGAATTCTATGTAATTGCAATCCAAAAAGCAGCTCATTCAATCGGGTCACCTTCTTGTCATGTCCCAAGTGTGCCTGAACAGGCACCGGAGTGTGGCAATTAGGGGATTTTTACAGTAATTTCATTGCCGTGTTAATGCAAGCCTACTTGTGACACGAATAAACATTAATTTTTTTTAAATTTAGGAGTTGGGGTGGGGGAAGATTGACATGCTACGAATATCCTCTTTTAATTACATTTTGAAGAGGACCTGCACTCTCAGGGTGGGATTTTCCGGCCCTGCCAGCTGATGGGATTTTCTGCTCTTTTGGTAAGATTTTCCAGTCCCGTCAGTGGGATTTTCCAGTCCTGCCAGTGGGATTTTCCAGTCCTGCCAGTGAGATTTTCCAGTCCTGCCAGTGGGATTTTCCAGTCCCGCCAGTGGGATTTTCCAGTCCGGCTGGTGAGATTTTCCAGTCCTGTCAGTGGGATTTCCCAGTCCTGCCAGTGAGATTTTCCAGTCCCGTCAGTGGGATTTTCCAGGCCTGCTGGTGAGATTTTCCAGTCCTGCCAGTGGGATTTTCCAGTCCTGCCAGTGGGATTTTTCAGTCCTGTCAGTGGGATTTTCCAGTCCTGCCAGTGAGATTTTCCAGTCCCATCAGTGGAATTTTCCAGTTCTGCCGGTGGGATTTTTCAGTCCCCCCAAAGGTGCCCTCCCCTGGTGGGTTACTCGGTGGCAGGATGGTCAAGCTGTACAAACCACCAGAGATTTCGGTGGGATCTTCTGATCCCCGCCGATGGCCAATGGCGAGCTGCCTCCTTTATCGGAAGATCCCAGCCTGAGAGTGTATATGTTTCAAAGCGAATGAATCTCCGCTATTGGGAAAGCACGCCTTGTTAATCTGGCCTAGTAATTGGCCTAATATCACAGCTATGTCAAAGTTATCATTAAACTATGTGTCAATGCAGATCAATTAATCTGCTAAATTTCCCCAAAAGGATTAAGATACAGTGTCATATGATCTGGAACAAACGTAGATTGGAATTGAAAGAAAAACTGCTGCCAAAGTCAACATGAAATAGACAACAATCCAAAAATGAGTCCCATTTAGCTTCGATGCAGGGAGGGTGAAATGCTGGTCAACATCAGAAAGGCTGGGTACACAGAGCTTCTGCTGATCAAAACAATGGCATCTTACCTGCTATCTTGTAGCCCATCTTCCAGCAGTCGACCAATATCGACAGCCTGGCTGGTGGGCAAGAAGGAATACCAGCAGCAGGGGATCCTTGGGAAGGTACCAGCAATCAGTGAGGGGAGGAGTTAGGCCTGCAATTGGGAGGGCTCAGGTAGGGGGAGGCTAAACGTCTTGAGGAGCCTGGAGGAACATCCCTCCGATGTCAAAAGGACTGCCCAGAAAACCAATTACCTTGCAGATCCAACAACTCCCACCCCGGTTTCACTGTGGCCTTTCCCAACCCTTGAGAAACAGTACATTTCCAATCAGGAAACCAACTGTACATGATGCCATGCTAATCCACTGCGGTAAAAATGTCAGTGGGCATGTGCAGAGTGAACTGGAGTCATATGCTGCACATTTCACTATTTAAACCCTTAACCCCCTGTGGTAAACCACTGTCGTGCCTTCGGCACGGTTGAGCTGTATATATTGTTGCCACTACTGTTCGTATATGAGACACTCCCTGACACCTTTAATTCGGCTGCACCTTTAACTGGAGGCGCCGCCCTCAGGGTATAAAGGCTGCAGCCCTTCCCCTCCGGCCTCAGTCGGGAGATCCTCATGCCCAGTATTGTTCTGTTTATTGTCTGTTCCACGTCGTTCCTTTTTAGCGAATAAAAGCCTTCTGCTCCTGGCAACATCAGCCTTGTCTATTTATCAGATGCACCTCACCTCCCCCCCCCCCCCCCCCCACCCACCAACCTTCCACCACTCATTGTGGTCAAGAGGTCATATTGAGACCCATGTAACTCGTTTCCAAGAAGATTGCAAAATGCCAGGTTCTGACTGAAAACCAACGTGTTCCTCTCCAGAAACACAGCCATGTTGTCCGACCCGATCTTCTGACACCCTGTCAAAAAGAAATTGGGGAGGGGGAGTTGTGATTTGCACAATCACTCTGGCAGGGTGGAGCATGCTAGAGCTGGCAAGACTGGCTCCACAGAGATCAGGGTGCCATCTTTAAAGGGCAGGAAGGCTGATTATAGTATTTATAATGTTATTTGAACATCATTAGTGAGACTCTGATGACTAGTCCAGGCTCACTTGCCTTAGCGGCCTTGCTGGTGAAGGTCCTCTCTGACAACGATCATGTATGGCCCCCAGCAACAGGACCAAAGGTGATGGCCTCGCTGGTGAAACCAGAGACCATTGATGTCCCCCAGGTGGTTGGGGCCAGGGGGGGGGAAACGGGATGGACCGGGGTAGCGATTGGATTGGAGGGATATTGGGACTGCGATTGGCATGCGGGGTATGAGAGCAGCATTCGGCCGGGGGTGGTGGGGGGGAATCAGGGTGGCAATTGGGAGGAAAGTGTATTGGGAATGGTGATCGGCTGAGCAGGGGTATCAGGCCAGCGAATGGCCAGGGAGGCCAGTGATCGGTGGGGGGGGGGATATCCAGGGGAGTGTTGGGGTGAGCGGTACCCGGGGGGTGGAGTGCAGGGGAGTGACAGATCTTCAGTGTTCTATGTACACTTATACACAGATCAGAGAGATCAGAGCATGTGCAATGGCACCCTTGAGCTGTGAGCAGCCGGCTTTCTGGCAAGAATACACTCCGTCCACTCCCTCTACTGCATGAATCACATTTTTTCTCTTTTTTTGCACTAAGTGGCATCAGATCGTGTCTGAGGGCTCGATAAAAATTGGGCATGATTCTCTCCTATTTTTAGGCTTATTTGGCATTCAGACATTTTTTGATAGATTGCCCCAACAACTTTAACAGCATTATCAGATTCACAAATCAAATCTTGTGTCTCTTTTTCTTCAGATTTCCAGTTTGCAACTCAGAAAAGAATGTTTTATTTAAATCTAGAGTGCAGTTGTCCTTTTCATCACTTGTAGGATAGTTTGATTTTGAAGCCCACTTTCCAAATTCACATGTGGTAAATTTATATAATTTAATACAGTCAAAATGCCATTTTTTGTGCATAAACATCTCGGGGGTGATCTTAGATCACTCTCCGCCCCAATTTCTTGCCTCTCGCAATCTTACCTGGCACCGGATATCCAGCGAGATGAGCCTCGCACCCATTTCCGACGCGAGGCTGAATAAATTATTTAAATTAAATTTAAGAATATTTAACATGTGTGTTTAGCAAGCCTGGGACTCAATCATCTGGGCTCTCTTGGCTCTGTGGCATCACTGGGAGAGGTTCTCTCTGGCATGAATCACAGCTGGTCCCCACCAACGGGGACCAGAATCGGAGGCCATTGAGACCCACCCTGGGAGGTTGTGGGGCTCTTCTGGGCACTACCAGCCTAGCACTTCCAGACTTTGAACTGTGGGAGGAAACCGGAGCACCCGGAGGAAACCCACGCAGACACGGGGAGAACGTGCAAACTCCACACAGACAGTGACCCACGGTTTGATTCCCGTGTTCCTGGTGCTGTGAGGCAGCAGTGCTAACCACTGTGCCACTGTGCTGCCCAGATTGTGCCACCGTGCCGCCCTATTATTCTGATTTACCAGAAACTTTTTTTCTTATTCAAAGCATTTTCCACAATACTTCATAAATATTTCTGATGCTTGAAGTTCATCAAGTTTTACCTGAAGATCAACCTTTGCTAAGTTTGCATCTCTCAAGTTTGTCCTTTAGACAGTTCAAGTCAAATGTTCCACTTTCCCTGACTGATTCTCAATTGTTCGCATTAGTTTTCTTTTTTCGTTCGCAAACTCCTGTTTCATACATGAAAATTGATTTTCTAGTGTTAACCGGGTTTTCCTACAATTTCTTGTTATGTGCGATAAGTGTCTCATTTGTCTCCACAGTAGCTTTCAAAAGTTCATTAAGATCAGCACGAAAAACTGCCTGTTGCAATATGTTACTGTCTCCACAAACCAAATCAAGTTTTACCCTTCGTTCCACAGAAACATTAAACTAAACCCACTTAAAACTAGAAGAGGAAACACTGGAAAATCTCAACAGGTCTGGCAGCATCTGTAAGGAGGAAAAAAAGCTGATGTTTCGAGTCCAGATGACCCATCTGGATCACCTGGATCATCTGGATGGCCCATCTTGGGCCATCTGGATTCGAAACATCAGTTCTTTTTCCTCCTCACAGATGCTGCCAGACCTGCTGAGATTTTCCAGCGTTTTCTCTTTTGGTTTCAGATTCCAGCATCCGCAGTAATTTGCTTTCATCCACTTAAAACTCGACCTTATTTCTAATGTTTGTCGATACAAATATAAATCCCTTAAAACTACCCTTGTTTTCCTAACAGTTCTTCCTCATTTCCCGTGGCTGTTCTTGGCATGTTTATATACAAGTGATTTCCTGGTAACAATTTTTACAGATGCATCACAGAAAGTATCCTTTCTGGATGTATTACAGCTTGGTATGGCTCCTGCTGTGCCCAAGACTGCAAGTAACTACAAAGGGTTGTGAACATAGTCCAGTCTGTCAAAAGTTCGTGAATGCAGCCCAAATCCATCACGCAAAACAGCGTCCCATCCATTGACTCCGTCTATACTTCCTGCTGCCTCGGAAAAGCAGCCAGCATAATCAAGGACCCCACGCACCCCGGACATACTCTCTTCCACCTTCTCCCTTCGGGGAAAAGATACAAAAGTCTAAGATCATGTATCAACCAACTCAAGAACAGCTTCTTCCCTGCTGCCATCAGACTTTTGAATGGACCTATCTTATATTAAGTTGATCTTTCTGTACACCCCAGCTATGACTGCAACACTACATTCTGCACCCTCTCCTTTCCTTTTCCCTTATATACTATATGAAGGGTATGTTATGTCTGTACAGTGCTCAAGAAACATCCCAAAACATGTGATGATAATAAATCAAATCAGAAGTAAGGAGGTTTATCTATGTTCTTCCTGTGAACGATATGTGGATGCTGGAGTTACAATGTTTAGATTGTACTGGCAGAGAAAACAGACAAATGGGTTGAAGTGTCACCATGGATTGGTGGTGGTGAAGTTATTAATATGTTCTTATGGAATGCTTCATACACTATTCTAATAAAAGTGTGAACTCATTTACTTAAAAATGATTCAATACGTGCTTAAACTCATGGACAGAAGAATTTCCTATGAATGCATTAATATATGTATCACTGACAATGTATCAAATTTAACACCCACTACAATAAAATATCCCCCCCCCCCCCCCACCCTCCACATCAACAGCATAATATTTCTCTGTGGGAAGTTATACACAGATAACATCAATGTGGAAAATCCGAATCCAAGGCTAAAGTTTTCCAGCGCTCCTCGCCGTAGGTTTTCCCATGGTGGGGTGGCGATCATTGAAATCTCCATTCACAACAGCGGACTGGAAGATCCCATTGGCTTGAAGGGGCTGGAATATTTCAGCCAAAAGTTTCAATTTAACTCTTACAATTGTGACGCTACTGTGCCTTTAAGAAATGTATTGTTGATTATGTTGTCTGCAGTTTGTAAGGAAGCCTGTTATTTTTTTCTTTTTATTATTGGCACCATGAGGTCTATAGTGGCATCATTTATTGCTGCTTAAATAGAGTTTTGTTTATTTTTAATCTGGGCCTAATGCACTCTCTGGGAGTTTACAACCCTTTTCGAATTGTTGTGGAAAGACAGGTCAGGTGGGACAGTTGGTTTTTCCCTCCCAAGAGTTATTTTGATTTCAGTTTTGGCTGCTGGCTGGTTAGAATGTGTTTGGACTGCAGGCTGGTAGTAGTGTGTTTGTCTCTCTCCCTGGTATTAGACATTGTGCTGGCTAGCTGGAAGCAGTTTTGCTTGTCTTCCTGGAGTGAAAATTCTGCTGTTGGTTGTTTGCTAGCTGGAGGCAAGTAGTGGCACTATCACTACCTCTAGGTGCTGGGATTTCCACAATGGAGAGGACAGAGCTTCAATTCTCCAGCCAAAGTACTAAACCACAGCAGGTTTTGCAGAGCTGCAAAACAACATGAGCATTCTTATTTTCTGTGCTGAACCATGGACGGGTGTATGTTTGTAAGGAGGTTTGTTGTGTTGGAACAGTACATTGAGCTGTTCAGGTATATACAAAATCAGGATTGTCTTTTTTCTAATCTCTGAGCTCTGACGAAGGGTCATCTAGACTCGAAACATTGGCTCTATTCTCTCTCCGCAGGTACTGTCAGACCTGCTGAGATTTTCCAGCATTTTCTGTTTTTGTTGTGTTTTTTTCTGGTTTCTAATTGATAAATTTATTGCTAATTTTCTTTCCATATGTTAACTGTATTCTTAATTAAACTTTGTTTGCTAGAAGCTCCCAGTGGGTAATTTGAATCATATCTGGAGTGAAGCATTTTATGCTTACCCGCACCAAATTGAAAGTGCAAAACTTATGGTCAAGGCTGACATCATAAAATGTCTTGGAGTTTCTGACCTGGATTATAACACAATGCCAGTGTTTTATTTGTTCACTTCTGAGCTGAACAAATGTGATTATATGCGCCGTCTATCCATTCTAAATAATTTCATGTTACTCGGACTTTATTCAGGTATAAGTAGAATAAACAAAAATTCAAGTTGAACTAAAATTCCATAGAATCATAGAAACCCTACAGTGCAGAAAGAGGCCATTCGGCCCATCGAGTCTGCACTGACCACCATCCCACCCAGGCCCTACCTCCATATCCCTACATATTTTACCCGCTAATCCCTCTAACCTACGCATCTCAGGATACTACGGGGCAATTTTAGCATGGCCAATCAACCTAACACGCACATCTTGTGGTGACATTGAGGAAAGAAAGCAATTGGGCACTGGGATTAGAATCTGCATTCTGGATTCTAGACTCTGGAAAGGTGCCAGTAGATTGGAAAACTGCAAATGTAAAGCTACTATTCAAGAAAGGAGGGAGACAGAATGCAGGGAACTGCAGGCCAGTTAGTCTAACATCTGTCATTGGGAAAATGCTAGAATCCGTTATTTAGGAAGTAGTAGGAGGACATTTAGAAAATCATAATACAATCAGGCAGAGTCAACATGGTTTTGTGAAAGGGAAATTCTGTTTGATTAATTTATTAGATTCCTTTGAGGATGTAGCAAACTGGGTGGATAAAGGAGAACCAGTCGATATAGTGTACTTGAAGTTTCAAAAGGCATTGAATAAGGTGCCACATAAAGGGTTACGGCAGAAGATAAGAGCTCATGGGGTGATATATTAGCATGGATATGGGGAGTCAGTTGGCTGGACGGCTGGTTTGTGATGCCAATAGCGTGAGTTCAATTCCTGTACCCAGGTGAGGTTATTCGTGAAGGCCCCGCCTTCTCAACCTTGCCCCTTGCCTAAGGTGTGACCCTCAGGTTAAATCACCACCAGTCTGCTCTCCACCTCAAAGAGAAGAACAGCCTTGGGTCGTCTGGGACTATGACAGCTTTACCTTTACCTTTTATTCGCAAGAATAGAGTATTGGCCAACTGACAGGAAACAGTCAGGATAAATGAGTCATTTTCAGATTGGCAAACTGTAACTAGTGGAGTGCCACAGGGATCAGTTCCAGGGCCACAACGATTTATAATTTGAATTCATGACTGAGATGGAGGCACCTACTATTCTCAGATGATACAAAGATAGGCAAATTGTCAGGACGATACAAAGGGGGTGATTTTACAATCATGTTGCGGCTATTTTTGGGTCATAAAGTGGGACGTAAGGCGCTTAGCACGATTGGCGCCGGTTTTAATGACCGGCGCCATTTTAGAAGTGCCAGATTTCCAGCGCGGTCAGCCTCTCACTGGAAATGGGGGAGAGGCAGGTTAATATATGTAAATTTATTTTAATGCTGTTTTGCATCTGCTTCGCGAGCGTTCAATCATCCGGACTTAGTCGCCTTTATGACCTTGCCGGGAAAGGTTCTCGCCGGCGAGTTATAGACATACTCCCCATGTTAAGCCCCGCCCACAGGCTTCTGCAGCAAGCAACAGGCTTGCTCAAAATTTTGCAGGAGAGTGCATACGGGGAGGTGGGGTGGGGGGTTGGGGGGTGGGGGAGGTGGGGTGGGGGGGGGTGGGGGAGGGGGGCTGCAAGCACATCCAAAGGACGGATCTGAAACTCTCCCAGTTTCAAGTCCACCCAGCACTGAGAAGAAAAATGGTAAAATCGCCCCCAAGGAGCCTGCAGTGAGATACAGAAGATTACGTGAGTGGGCAAAAATCTGGTAGATGTAGCATAATGTGAGAAAGTGTGAGGTCATCCAATTTGGCAGGAAGAATAGAAAAATAGAATATTATTAATTGGACAGAGACTGCAGAATGCTGCATTAAGATGGATCGAGGTGTCCTTACATGAATCACAAAAATGTTGGCATACAGGTACTGCTGGTAATTATTTATTTGATTTATTATTGCCACATGTATTAACGTACAGTGAAAAGTATTGTTTCTTGTGCGCTATACAGACAAAACATACCATTCATAGAGAAGGAAACGAGAGAGTGCAGAATGTAGTGTCAAATTGAATTAAAGCATTGTTAGAGAGTTTAAAAAAGTTAGAATGAAGTTTTAGAAGCATAGAATGAGAGTAAAAGATAGAATTAGAAGGTACGCTGGGCACAGCTTGCAAGAAGTCACCTCGCTCGGCGCCATCTTGGAAAAAAAATTAGGAAGGCAAGTGGGATGTTGCAAGGGAAGTCTAGCAAAAACTGTACAGGACATTGATTAGACCACCCTGGAGTACTGTGTACAGCTTTGGTCTCCTTACCTAAGGAGCGATACACTTGCAACGGAAGGAGTTCAAAGAAGGGTCACTGAGCTAATTCCTGGGATGAAGGGCTGGTTTATGAGGAAAGGTTGAGCAGGTTAGGCCCATGCTTGGAAAAATGAGAGATGATCTTATTGAAAGATTCTGATGGGGCTTAACAGAGTTGAAGCTTAAAGAATGTATTTTTCTCATGGGGAATCTAGAACTAGGTAGGCACAGCTTAAAAATAAGGGGTCTCCCATTTACACACTGAGATGAGGAGAAATTTCTTCTCTCAGAGGGCCACTAGTCTTTAGAATTGTCTTCAATGAAGGCTGGGTCATTGAATATATTCAAGGCTGAGTTAGATATAATTTGATTGACAAGGGATTTAAGGATTATGGGAAACAGGCAGGAAAGTGGAGTTATTGGCCACAATCAGGTCAGCCATGATCTTATAGAATGGCAAAGCAGTGCTCAATGGGCTGAATGGCCTACTATTGTTCATATTTCTTATGATCATCTTGAATCTTACAATATTTCAGTCCAGACACTTGCAATCTTCAGTCTCCTGCATTCCAACCCCTGAACCTTCTCCATAAACACTCATGTTTGTTACATCTCTCACTGTGAAAGCTTCTTCAAACCTTGCCTTTTTAAATTAACTCCTGATAAAACTTTCTATGATACATTTTGTTCCACAACCGATGCCAGTTTTTTTTTATTTATTCGTGTTACATGAACGTTACTGGCTGGCCAGGATTTATTGTCCATCCCTAGTTACCCTTGGAGGGCAGTTAAGAGTTAAGGACATTGCTGTGGCTCTGGAATCACATGTAGGCCACTACTATTATAGAAAGGATATTGTTAAACTAGAAAGAGTGCAGAAATTATTTGCTAGGATGCTACTGAGACTTGATGGTTTGAGGTATAAAGAGAGGTTGGGTAGACTGGGACTTTTTTCCCTGAAGCGTAGGAAATTAGGGGTGATCTTATAGAGATCTATAAAATAATGAGGAGCATAGGTCAACTAGGTAGTTAACATCTTTTCCCAAAGGTAGAGGAGTCTCAAACTAGAGGTTTAAGGTGAAAGGGGAGAGATACAAAAGGATCCAGATGGGCAATTTTTTCACTCAGAAGGCAGTGAGTGTCTGGAACGAGCTGCCAGAGGCAGTGGTGGAGGCGGGTACAATTTTGTCTTTAAAAAGCATTTAGACAGTTACATGGGTAAAATGGTTATAGAGGGATATGGGCCAAATGCTGGCAATTGGGACTATCTTAGTGGTTTAAAAAAAAAAGGCAGCATGGACAAGTTGGGCCAAAGGGCCTGTTTCCATGCTGTAAACCTCTATGACTCTATGACCAGGTAAGGACGACAGATTTCCTTCCCTAAGGGATATTAGTGAACCAGATGGGTTTTTCTGACTATCGACAATGGTTTCAATGGTCATCAGTAATTTCAGATATTTTTTATTGAATTCAGATTTTAATACCTGCCATGGTGGATTTCGAATCTGGGTCCCCAGAATGTTAGCTGAGACATCATTTTGTTACTCAGCACTTGCTCTCCATTTTCTTCAGAACATCTTTCTTTCTCTCCTTGTCAGCTGTGGCTAAGTTGGTAGCTGTCTCCGCTGAGTCCCAAGATTTGAGCTTCATGTCCCCCCAGAATCAGAGCAGAAAAATCAAGGTTGGCATTCTGGTGCAATACTGAGGGAGAGTTTCACTGTCAGACGTGCCATTATTTGGACAAGATGTGTCGAATCATAGCCCCATTTGCTCTAAATGGATGGTAAAGGTCCCATACACAATTCCAAAGAAGAGTAGGGGAGTTCTCCCCGGTGGCCTGGCCAATATTTATCCCTCAATCAACATCATAAAAACAGATTATCTGGTCATTATCACCTTGCTGTCTGAGTGTGCTGTGTGCAAATTGGTCGCTGTTGCTGTGTACGCTTCCAAAATACGTCAGTTGTTACAAAGAGCTTCAAGACAACCACTGGACAGTGGTTGTGAAAGGTTTTGCATGCATACAATTTCAAATCTTTTTTCTTTGAATAGGCTTTCGGACACGGAAACTGCAGATAGTACCAGAGTGAAATGAAATGAAATGTCGCCACCATCCCACAGTAGCTGCGGCACAGAGGCGGCACGGTGGCACAGTGATTGGCACCGCTGCCTGACATGCCAGGGACTCAGGTTCAATTCCGGCCTTAGGTGACTGTCTGTGTGGAGTCTATACGTTGTCCCTATGTCCACGTGGGTTTCCTTTGGGTGCTCCAATTTCCTCCCACAGTCCGAAAGACATGCTGTTTAGGTGGAGCGGCTATGCTCAATTGAATCTTAATGTCAAGGGGATTAGCAGGGTAAATACATGGGGTTATTGGGATAGGTCCTGGGTGGGATTGTTGTTGGTGCAGGCTCAAAGGGTGAAATGGCCCCCTTCTGCATTGTAGGGATTCTATGATTCTATAACAATACATCTAATTTGCCAGCCCCTTGGAGCGTAAGTAACATTTTCCATTTGGTTGCATTCCAGCATCTCTTTCTCAGAAATCTTTCATTCTTTCAGTTATAAAGTTACTTTGGAGCAACATCTTGTTCTTTCCTTGAGCCACCCTACCATCTGGGTGTTTGGTAGACTTCCAGTGGGCGTGTAGGTTATTGCTAAGGCCAATCTGCCCTTGGCAGGTTTGACTGGTGCAAAATAAAGTCTATTTGAAAAATAATCACAATATGACAATGAATTTCCCTACCCCTCATACTCTGAGCTGAATAAATTTTCAACCAGATGACTAATAACTGTCCTCACAGCCTTCAGGGTTTATCTACACAGTACGAATTAAAGAGCATTTTTACATTCTCATTAGACACTCCTTTAAGAGATTTAAAACCCTAGGTCTGTCCACTCATTTATTCTCTGCTGAAAGCTCTGTGAATCTCTCTTCATTTTTCTGAACCCTCAGGCCCCTACATTGGAGATGATAATTTCTCTGAATTTTATATTGTTTCCTCTTTCAATGGGAATAGAAATCAGTGATATGTACAACCCTCTGCTGATTCACTATCCTCCATTTTACACTCACGTAAATAGTTCATATTTACACGCCATGTCTTTCACAGTCTTTCTTTTTCACAATCCAAATCACCATCACTCAGACATATCCTTGGCACCTCTTGGCAGGACAAGGTCACCAACTTTACTTTCTCAGGAGACTAAGGAAATTCGGTGACGGTTCTCACCAACTTTTACAGATGCACCATAGAAAGCATTCATTCTGGATGTATCACAGCTTGGTATGGCTCCTGCTCTGTCCAAGACCGCCAGAAATGGCAAAGGGTCGTGAATGAAGTCCAGTCCATCACTCAAACCAGCCTCTCATCCATTGACACTGTCTACACTTCCCACTGCCTCGGAAAAGCAGCCAGCATATTCAAGGACCTCACGCACCCCGGACATTCTCACTTCCACCTTCTTCTGTCCGGAAGAAGATGCAAAAGACTAAGATCACGTACCAACCAACTCAAGAATAGCTTCTTCCCTGCTGCCATCAGGCTTTTGAATGGACCTACCTTATATTAAGTTGATCTTTCTCTACACCCTAGCTATGACAGTAACACTACATTCTGCACTCTCTCCTTCCCTTTCCTATGTACGGTATGTTTTGTCTGTATAGCGCGCAAGAAACAATACTTTTCACTGTATGTTAATACATGTAACAATAATAAATCAAATCAAAAACTCGGAAGTCCTGGAGTGTGCTAATTCCATTGACACACATTCCTTGCTACGCCCAAGTTGTCGGCACCGGTTTGGCCATGTTCACTGGGTGAACAATAGCCGCATACCCAAAGACCTTCTCTGTCCAGTGAACTGGTCACTGGGTCATGACCTCTTGGACGTCCATACCTCCTGGACACCTGCAAACGAGATATGAAGATGGCAAACATTCAAACTGACAGCTGAGAGACAGTCACTGACGGCCGTGACCTCTGGAAGTTAACTGTTTGCAAGTGCATTGGAAGAGGCATCTTAAAGAGGTGGAAAAGGTAGCAAAATGGTGAGGCTTAGGATCTAGACAGCCGAAGACCACAACATACAAAAGTTGGTGCAGGCAAAATTACTTGTGCGGTGGTGTTTTTAGATTCCCCTGAGGAAATTTCATACTGAGGGATAGATGGCCACAATGGGCTGTCAAGAGTGAGAGTCTGCTATTCATGTTATAGCTCCACCAAATTCAGGTTGATCATTTTCAAGCTGTCAAGTTACATGGACAGCAGTCAGGAGAGATTTAACCAGATCAGGTAACTGAACTACAAAGGGATGAGCTATGTATATACCATTCAACTAGATCAAGTAAAAACTGAAATGAAAGGGAACATTTGATGCAATGCACAAGCTTCTCCCCCAAGTAATTGTTTGCTATTTCGTTCTGACTTTTCCCTGGCAGGATTGTATAGGCACAGTCTTTTCTGCTTCTTTTTATATTTTGGCAGTTCTGCCCTCCATGGTCCTTGAATTAAATCACTCAGTGCAAATAAATGCCAACAGTATCCATGTAGCCTTTCTGATTGAGTTTGCCAAATTGAGTGCCAATCGCTGGAGTTTCGTGCTATGAACCAGGAGATTTACAGATGAACCATGGAAGTTTCCAATCCCAAGATTCGTAATGAAGAAAAAGCTGTTGACATTTCAGTGTCGTCTCCTTAAAAATGGCCGAGGTACTGAAGGATCTGGGAAAGAGAAGCTCCACAAGTGATATTTAGGATTCTGATGAACAGAATAGAGCAGACCCTAGCCAGCTGGACAGTCAAACCTCCACGACTCCCAAATTAATTCCCAGTTAAAAGGGAGTGTGTGTTGAAGAATCAAATGTGGAGCCTTGGGTTACTACAAACAACTTTTAGTTTAAATTTATTCATTAGTGTCACAAGTAGGCAATGAAGTTACTGTGAAAAGCCCCTAGTCGCCACACTCCGGCACCTGTTCGGGTACACTGAGGGAGAATTTAGTACGGCCAGTGCACCTAACCAGCACGTCTTTTGGACTGTGGGAGGAAACCGGAGCACCCGGAGGAAACCCACACAGACACGGGGAGAGCGTGCAGACTCCACACGGTGACCCAAGCCGGGAATCAAACCCAGGTCCCTGGCGCTGTGACACAGCAATGCCAACCCTCAGTTTTGATAAAAATTGGATGTGCCATGAACTGAGTGTATTGAACTCAGTAATATGAACATAAATAAGTTGAGGGAAATCAATGTGTAGCTTAAAGACTGGTGTGGGAGAAGTGGGTTCTGGTTCATGGGGTAGAGGTACCAGTAATGGGGAAAGAGAGGACAATTCCGTTGGGATGGTCTATACCTGAACCATGCTGGGACCAGTGATCTATCAAGCCATATAATTAGGTAAGTAGAGAGGGCTTTAAACTAAACAAGGTGCAGTGGGGGGGGAGGTGGTAGAATCATAAGGGATCATGGATAGATGTAGAAAATTAATGGGTAGAGTCAAAGCAGGATAGCAAAGTGGTAATATAGGAAATGAGGGTCAGAGATTGGCCGGAAAGGATAGAGAAAAACTTAAGAATGCACCAATTGTCAAGTCTACAAAGATAATAAAAAGACAAAACTAAAAGACCCTGTATCTGAATGTGCATAGCATTCGTAACAAAGTAAGTGAATTAATAGCACACATTGAAGTAAATAAATATGATCTGATAGCCATTACGGAGATGTCGCTGCACGATGACAAGAATTGGGTCCTGAATATTGAGGGATATATGGCGTTCAAGAAGAATAGGAGCCAGGTAAAGCTGGAGGGATAGCATCGTTAATCAAGGATGGCATTAGTGCAATAGTTAGAGATGACCTAGTTTCAGGAGCTCAGGAAATAGAATCGGTTTGGGTGGAGATGAGGAATAGTAGGGGAAAGAGGTCACTAGTGGAAGTGGTCGACAGCCCCCCAAAAAGTAACCACAAAGAAGTACAAAGTATACAAGAAGAAATATTGGATCTGTGTGATAAAGGGATGGCAATAATCAGGGGTGATTTTAATTTCTGTATAAACTGGAAAAAATCGATTCGCAGTATAGCCTGGCTGAGGAATTCATAGAATGCTTTTGAGATAGTTTCTTAGAGTAGTATGTTCTGAAACTAGCCAAAGAGCAGATTATATTAGACTTGGTATTGTGTAATGTGACAAGATTAATGAATGACCTCAGAGTAAAGGCACCCCTAGGTAACAGCAACAATTTTACATCCAATTTCAAAGGGAGAAGTGTGGAGTCTAGGACTAGTATTTTACACTTAAATAAGGGCAACTATGTGGACAAGAAAGCTGAGCTAGCTGAACTGAATTGTGGCACTAGGCTAGAGGATAGATCAGTGGAGAATAGGTGGACATTTAAGGGGATATTTTAGAATACTCAGAATAAGTACATTCCGATTATAAATAAAAATTCTGAAGGGAGGAGCCACCATAGAATCATAGAATCCCTACAGTGCAGAAGGAGGCCTTTCAGCCCATCGAGTCTGTACCAACCATAATGCCACCCAGGCCCTATTCCTGTAACTCCACATATTTACCCTGCTAATCCCCCGACACTAGGGTCACTTTATCATGGTCAATCAACCTAACCCGCACATCTTTCGACTGTGGGAGGAAACCGGAGCACCTGGAGGAAACCCACGCAGACATGGGGAGGATGATTGGTCAGAATATAAGGGATGACAGAGAATGACAAAAAGGATAATCAGGAGAAAGAAATTAGAGAATGAGAGAAAGCTCGCTAGAAACAGATAGCAAGAGTTTCTACAGGTATCTAAAAAGGAAAAGAATAAGTAAAGTGAGTGTTGGTCCTCTAGAGAATGGGGAGTTAATAATAGATGATAAGGAAATGGAGGGTTAAATTGACAAATATTTATCCTCCATCTTCGCAATAGAAGATGCAAAAAATCCAGTAATAGTTGTAAATCAGGAGATGGCGGGGAAAGGGGAACTTGTTACAATTACAGTCAGTAGGGAAGCAGCACTGAGCTCCAAGCTAAGTCTCCAGGTCCTGATGGACTTCCTCCAAGGATCTTATTAGATGTAACTAATGAAATAGTAGATGTATTGGTGTTAATTTTCCAGAATTTGCTGGATTCTGAAAAGTTCCCATCCGACTAGAAAGTAAACAATTATAACTTCTCGATTCAAGAAGTGAGGGAGGCAGAAAACATGAAACTATTGGCCAGTTAGCTTGAGGTCTGTCATGGGGAAGGTGCTGGAATCAATCATTAAGGAGGTAATAATTGGGCACCAAGAGTCACAATGGTGTTATGAAAGGGAAATCCTATTAAACCAATTTATTGGAGTTCTTTGAAGGATTAACATCTGCTGCAGATAAGGAGGAACCTGTAGATGTGCTGTACTTGGATTTCCAGAAGGAAATTGACATGGTCATTGTGGAAAATTAAAGCTCATATGTTGGGGGTAACATAGTAGCATGGATAAGAGGTTGGTTGGCTGGCAGGCAACAGAATGTATGCGTAAATGAGTCTTTTTGACTGCAGGATGTGAGGGGTAGAGTCCCACAGATTCTAGGGCCTCAAAGTTTTACAATTTATATCAATAACTTTAACAAAGGGAGTGAAGGCATGGGAGCTAAATTTGCAGATGACATAAAGATAGATCGGAAAGTAGGTTGCGAAGTGGACATAAGGAGATTACAGGCAGATGTAGATAAGTTGAGTAAGTGGGCAAAACTCTGGCAGATAGAATATAATGCAGTTTTAGTCTCCTTATTTAAGGAAGGATGTGAATGTGTTGGAGGTGGATCAGAGGAGTTTTACAAGACTGATACCTGGAATGAATGGGTTGTCTAATGAAGAAAGGTTAAACAGACTGGGCTTGTTTCCAATGGAGTTTAAAAGAGTGAGGGGTGACTTGATTGAAGAATAAGATAAGATCCTGAGCAGTCTCGACAAGGCGGGTTTGGAAACGATGTTTTCTCTTGTGTGTGAGTCCAGAATTGTTTTAAAATTAGGGGTCACCCTTACAGAAAAGTGATGAGGGCATTTATTTCCTCTCAGAGGATTATGCGACTTAGAAGGTAGTGGAGGCAGGTTCATTGAATATTGTTAGGGTGGCAGTAGATAGATTCTTGTTAGGCAAGGGAATCACAGATTTGGGGGGATAGATGGGAATGTGGAATTCGAAACACAAACAGATCAGACATGATCTTATTGAATGGTGGAGCAGGCTCAAGGGGCCAAATGGTCTACTTCTGCTCCTATTTTGTATGTTTGGATGTAAAGTGAAAGGGCAGCATGCTAACTCAATGTATGTTTGTTCCCTTTACAAAAAGTAACAAGCATTCTTGCAGAGAATATTCAGAACGATAAAGTCAGTTAATCTATCACCCATGAAGAATATGACGCATTATTCACAATTCAATTACTTTTATGGTTGTTTTAGCATATGCTGCATAATATAATAGACAGAGGATGCCATATCTTTTACAGTGTAATATGTTCATTTTAATTACTTAGTAAATTACTTTAATAATACATCAAACAAACTTGTGCTTTGGGAATTTTTCCATATTCTATCCACGTGCCGCAATTTCGCGTCCGTGTCCGTCGTATGCACAAATGAGTACGTGAGCACAAAATCTCACAAGACTCAGAAAACACAGCCAAACAGGTTGATTCAACCTATAAATCCTTCCAACACACGCCACATGGCAAGTGGTAAGAGCACTTACCACTTTTTTGGGTTTTTTTCATTTGTTTGTGGGATGTAGGCACCCCTATTGTCCATCCCAAATTACCCTTCAACTGAGTGGCTTGCTAGGCTAGGCCATTTCAGAGGGCATTTTTGAGTCAACCACATTGCTGTCGGTCTGGAGTCATGTGTTGGCCAGGTCAGGTAAGGACGGCAGATTTCCTTCGTTAAAGGACATTAGTGAACCAGATGGATTTTTACAACAATCAACATCGGTTTCATGGTCATCATTAGACTTTTAATTTCAGATTTTTATTGGATTCAAGTTTCACCATCTGCCGTGGTGGGATTTGAACCCAGGTCCGCGCATCATTGCCCTGGTCTCTGGATTACTAGTCCAGTGACAATACCACTATGTCACTGCTTCCCTGTGATGGAAAGAAAGTTGGAGCCTCTACCATCACTATCAATAGCTCCAGACTGCGGCATGCCTGTAAAGATGCATTTTGCCACATCAACCTGGACTGCCTATGTGATCTGTACTACACACAAACACAGAACAAAGCTTTGCAACTTATTTTGCCTCCTTCAGCAGCCTGAGTAGATTGTTTAGGATCTATAATGAAGCAAGCTTAACACAATCTGTATATGAAATGGATTTAATATGTTAAAAAAACCTTTACTTGTTCCATAAATTCATCGGCTCTTTGTAATTACCTCACATCGGGCAATGAATTGTATAACTTTTCATCGATTTAGTAGATTTGACTGCAGGAACAAGGAATTGGCCTTCCAAAAATAACAACTTGCATTCCTCTGGCCCCTCTAATGTAGAGAAATGGCCCAAGGTGCTTCAGAGGCGGGCTATTGGACAGAATTTGACACAGAGCCACAGAAAGGGATATTCAAACAGATGAACTAAGAAGCTGAGGCAAAGAGGTTGGTTTTAGGGAACGTCTTAAAGCAGAAGAGAGCTACAGAGGACAGAACGATTTCACTTGGCAGCTGAAGGTGTGGCTACCATTGGTGGAACAATGAAAATCGAGAATGTGCAAGAAGCCTGAATTGGAGGGGTGCAGAGACCTTAAAGGGTTGTGGGGCTGAAGGAGATCGCAGAGAGGGGCGGGGTGGGGGGGGGGGGGCGGGGAGGAGAGGTGAGGCAGTGTAGGAAATTGAAAACAAGGCTGAGAATTTTAAAATTGAGGCATTGCCAGATCCAAAGTCTATCAGGGGAGCAATTTTCCACAAGAGGACAGGCCCAGCTTCCGACAGTAGCAACCGGAGTCAGGAGCATCATTCATTGTGATGGTTTGAAATTTGCCATTCTTGTATTTGTCCTGATGAGCACAAGACAAAAAACTTTGGCAACATCCCTCTTTTCTCAGTGATATCCAAGTTCCGTACAGTGAAAAAGTATTGAGGTAGATTTTCGTTTTGCTGTTGTGCCAAATTGAGAGTCCGCTTTAGTGGTCAGTTGTAGAAAGTGACTGTTTTTTTAATTTCGAAGTCGGATGGTTTTAAATGAGGGGTGATTTGGTACTGCCACTTCCAGGTTTACTGTGTCTCTTTCTTGTCAGATGAAAAGTTAACTCGACCCCATGGGTGGTGCCAGCAACAAAGTCAAATTGCTTCTGATAACATTAACTGAAACAGTGAGGTAGGGAGTAGAGGTTAACAGGCCAGAGTTTGTTAATACTGAGCAGTGTCACCTCTGTGGCACTTTTTTGAGATGTGGGCACCCCTGGCTGGGCCAGCATTTATTGCCTATCTGAGGGCATTTATGAGCCAACCACATTGCTGTGGATCTGGAATCACATGTTGGTCAGACCAGGTAAGGGTGACAGATTTCCTTTCCTAAAGGACATTAGTGAACCAGATGGGTTTTTTTTTAAATGATAGCAGTTTCTTGGTCATCATTAGACTTTTCATTCCAGATATTTTTATTGAATTCAAATTTCACCACCTACCATGGTGGAGTTAAAAGTCCAAAGATGCGCAGGTTAGGTGCTTTGGCTATGTGCAATTGTCCCTTAGTGTCCTGAGATGCGTAGATTAGGGGAGATTAATAGGGTAAATGTGTGGGGCCACAGGGTTAGGGCGAGTGGATGGTCTGGGTAAGATGCTGTGTTGGAGAGTCGGTGCAAACTCGATGGGCTGAATGGCCTCCTTCGGCACTGTAGGAATGCTATAATTCGAACCCGGGTCCCAGTGCATTGCCCTGGGTCTCTGGATTACTAACCCAACAACAGTACCTCTCTGCCATTGCCTCCTCGTACATCCAGGCTTATGTGTTGCTGCGTGCTTGCAGGTAATAAGCAGTCAATGTTTGCTTGAAGTAGATACTGCTTCCACTTATTGAGAAAGCCAGCTGGGTGAAGCCATTCACAGTTTCATTGTGACCATCAATAGCTGTCAGTTTTTGCTTGCTTCTGCCCACAATAATGGTTTTTAAATTTTTTTTGTTACTGCAAAAAATAAAAAATGGTTCTTTTCTTAGCCTATCATTGATATGTATCTGTCGGTCTCAGTCATTTTTAAGATGTCAGAATGTCTCATTCGTTCAGTGAAGCACAGGACTGTAATCAGAAATGGATGCAGAATCTGGAAAACAAAGAAGGTACGCTTCTGGGCAGGAAAGGCTGAAACATCTTCCATTCATATATTCCTTTATCTTGCTTCTCACAACCCTGTCATAACGTGGTTGGCATTGCTGCCTCACAGTGCCAGGGATCTGGGTTCAATTTCGGGTCTCAGGTGACTGTCGGTGTGGAGTCTGCACATTCTCCCTGTGTCTGCGTGGGTTTCCTCCGGGTGCTCCGGTTTCCTCCCACACTCCAAAGATATGCAGGTTAGGTGGTGAAGTGGGGGATTTTTCGAATGGTGGCCTGATTCCTTAGAAAAGCTAAGTATTTTGAAAATTAAATCTCACAAAGGCAAAATCCTTCAGGTTTAAAGCGTACCAAGATTTATTAAAAACATATAGAACTTACATAGACAGACAAGAACATAAAACAACGGCCGAAGGGAGATCCTCAGATTGCCAAGCAGCACGGAGTACCACTAAGCCTTCCAAAGATCTCAACCTTGTGCCAAAATTCAGTACAATTATACCTTTTTTCTTATCTAAGCCTTTCCTACTAATTAGCTTATTTCAATTTCATTGCATATTAAATTGTCATTCTTTATCATGTCAAATGTCTCAGTCAATTGCAATATGCCACCCGATATAGTGGACAATTATTTACTGGTCCATCCCAATATCTGATTCCCACCTATTTGGCACAATCTGAAGATGCCATTCCTTTCTTGTATTATCTGTGGCAATTCCAAAGCACCCTGATAGCGTAAAACCTCGGGCATTGAGATGTAACACTTTTTTGTGCTTTATTTATCCAATTCAATCAAATCAAGACCAATTCAGAGTCTCAACAAGTGAGACATTCCCGATCCAAGCTGACAAGACAGGGTTCTCACCTCCTGTCTTGGGCTTGATCTATATGATCCAAGCTGATTGGAGTAGGCATTGCACCTCCTCCAAGGTTTGATCTTATTTGCATCTTAGCCAAAAGGCCGAGATGCCGCTTTTAAAAATTGCTTCAAATGAAGCTAAAATGTAACCTAATGACTTCAACCAAGTGCAGCATGTCGATACTACACTTGATCTTAGCCTGCTTTGTGAACTAATTCTATGTATAATGTGACATTATTTGTGCTTTATTTGAAACATTTGTGCTGATCAAATCATGAACTTTTGGATCCATTTCTACAACATTTGCATATTTGATCGCTTCTCGGCCTTTTGGCTAAGATCAAGTGTGGTTTGCAGATGCTGCACTTGGTAGTGGCCATTGGGTTGCATTTAAGCTTCATATGAAGCAATTTTTAAAAAGCGGTATCTCAGCCTTTTGTTAAGGCCGAGATACCGCCTTATCATTGGGCAGGATTTTCCAGCCCCTTCACCAGCAGGATCTTCCAGTCCCCTCCATTGTCGATCCCTCACAGCAGTTTCCTTGGTGGCAGGGAGGGGCAAGCTACTCAGGAGTCCATAGAGTAGATCATAAACAGAGTCTAAAGGTTTTGTGAGAGTGGAAACTCGGTGCAGAGGGAGGAGGAGATGCTGTTTTTACCTCCAATATCTGTATCAGCTTGGGCCAGTAAGTATTTAAAATTAGAAACAGAAAATGCTGGATAAACTCAACAGGTCTGGCAGCACCTATGGAGAGGGAAACAAGAGTTAACGCTTCAAATCCACATGACTCTTCTTCAGAATAGAAGAGGAATAGAAATGTAATGACTTGTACGGTTGGAGAGGGGGTTGGGGTAGAATAGAAGGTCAGGGATAGGTCGGAGCTAAGGAGAGATCGACAAAGATGTCATGGACACAAGTCAAAGGCGGCCTTAATGGTGGCATTAAGGACTGAAGAGTGTTAATAGTGGCATTAAGGTAAAATAGCAGAATGTGTTAAAAGACCACAAAGGTCAATGCTCAGTGGGAACAAAACTAACAACAAGGGACAGTGACCATGCAGAGGAAGGATGGGGTCACACTGAGGGAACCAAAAAACAAAAGAGGAAAATAGATAATTTATCTATAATACTAATGTATAACAAATTTATTCAGGACTTTAGAGGGTTGTTTTCTTTTGTTTAAAACACACCTTCAAACATTAGATTGCTTAGATTTTTAATTGTCATTCTTTCTTGGTAGTCTGATATTGGTTGAGGGATAAATATTGGGCAGCAGGACGAGGCGATCTCCCTTGTGCTTCTACAAAATAGGGCAGCAGGATCTTTTGGATACACCTGGGCGGGAAGGTGGAGCTGCAGTGGGGGTCATTCGAAAGCCAGGAACTGATAGTGCGGCACTCTTTGCACTAGAGAGGGACTAGAATCTTGAGCACTCTTACCTCTGAATCCAGTGACAGTCTGCCACAGGTAAGAACTAAATAACATGAACCATTCTCCGTCGTCTTTGAGTTGTGAGCCTGTGAAATAGTTGCTTTCACTTTCATCATTTCTGCTCCTTGGATTTTTTTTCACAATTTGGGTTACCCTAGTAACATCACATCCTTAACAAAAGCTGTTTGCTGCCACAGAGAATCAATTTCTTTGGGGGCGATGTTACCAAAAGAATTCTAAGTGCCGAATGAGTGCCAAAATGGAAGGGAATCATGCCCATTTTTTGGGCGAGCTCCCATACAATAATTTCATAGAATCCTGCAGTGCAGAAGGAGGCCATTCAGCCCATTGAGTCTGCATCGACCACAATCCCACTCAGGCCGTATCCCCATCACCCGTGTATTTACCCACCCCCTGACACTAAGGGGCAATTTAGCATGGCCAATCAACCTAACCCACACATCTTTGGACCTTGGGAAGGAACCTGGAGCACTCGGAGGAAACCCACACAGACATGGGGAGAAGGTGCAAACCCCACACAGACAGTGACCGAAGCCAGGAATCGAACCTGGGTCCCTGGCGCTGTGAGGCAGCAGTGCTAACCACTGTGTCACTGTGCTGCACTTAGAAAAAAGAATGGTCCCAAATGTGATTCTCGCCAGTATGGAGAGTTGATGGAGTCTATTTGTGCCGAGAAGCCGGCTGAAGACTGCTGGAGGGTGCGATTGCACCCCAATCTCCTAGTGCATTGTATACAAGAGTAGAAAGTGCAATGGAAATCCGTCAGCTCCCTCAATCCCCAGACATCGCATCCCCACCTCATTGCCCCCCCCCAATCGCAAACCACCTGGACGATCACTGCCTCGGCTCCACCCCCAGCCGGTTGATTGTCGCCCCCGGTCACCACCCCCTGGCCAATTGCCACCCCAGCAATCCCTGATCCAGACATGCAGCTCCCCTTCAGAACCTACCCCCTTCAGGCTCCTCCCCCTCCCCTTAGGCCCCACCCCTTGGCATTGCCCACTGGGGTGACAGGCTGGCAATGTCAGGGTCTCAGGCTGCCAAGGGGCACTGCTGCGCCCCTGTCCCTTACCACCCCAGGTGCTTAAATGACTTCCAGTCCCATTGGCTAGGCTCTCATGCCTGGTCTTCGTTGGTGAGGGACCATAGGTGATCCACGCTGCTGAGGACCTTCACCAGCGAGGCCAGTAGAGCAAGTGAGCCCAGACGATTGTGTCCCAACTCACTAATAATATTTAAATCAGCTAATAAATATTTAAATCAGCTTTGCACCCTTCCTGGGCGTGAGGCTAAGTACGCCAGCAGGACAGGGCCAATAATATCATGAGACGCGAGAAGCCCAGCGCAAACCCGGTTTTTCAAGCGGTCTCAGCAGTGTGAAGAGCTGGTCAGATCACCCCCATGTAACACCTTAAATTTCTAGCGTTCATGGCACATGTAACACCTGGGTGTAAAGGCAATTTTTAAAATATTGATTAAACTTTAATCTGAAAACCGCAGAGTACATAGAGCAACACTGTGTTCAAATCAGAAGCTGTAGCACAGATTTTTAAAATGTTGTGTCTTGATTGCAATTGTGACTTTGTAAAGAACTATTCAATTTATTATTTTAATATGTCAGGAAGTGTGTGATAATGAAACGTCATTAGACTGAAACACCAGACTCTTGTTAATGCAAAATTTGAATTCTCTCTGGACCCAGTGCAATGGACAAAGTATCAATTCCTACTCTTAATTCCTTTACTTAAATAGACATTTAAGATTGACAATGAGTAAAAAATAAATCAATCTGGCTTAGCTAACTGAGTTTGATAATAATTGGCTTCAATTGACTTGCTCTTTTTTTCCCCCTATTTCAGGGACAAATGGGCAGTGGTGATGATGTGACAATTCATTCCAGTGCTAACACTGTAATTGCTTGGACATAGGACTTAATAGGCCATTCGGCCCCTTGAGCCTGCTCTGCCATTCAATAAGACCAGGGTTGAATCTGGTTGTGGTTTCAGCTCCATTTTCCTGTTTGCCGCCTCCATAATCCTCGACTCTCTTATCGACCAAATATCTGTTTAACTGTGCCTTGAATAACATCAGTGACCCAGCCTCTCCTGCTCATTGGGGAAGAGAATTCCACAGGTTAACAACCCATCAGAGAAAATCATTCTCCTCATCTCAGTCTTAAAAGGGCAACCTTTCATTCGTAAAATGCGCTCCCTAGCTCCCCACCTCACAAGTGGTAACTTCCTCCCGGCATCCATCCTGTCCAGTCCCCTTAGAATCCTATGTTTCACTAAGATTGCCTTTCATTCTTCTAAACTCTAATGGGTATGGGCCCAACCTTTTCAACTTACCTTCATAAGCTAAGCCCTATATTCCAGGAGTGAGTTGAATGAACATTCTCTGAATTGCTTCTAACCTAATTACAGTTTTTTCCCTCAAATGAAGAGACCAAAACGACCTGGTGTTGCAGATGTGGTCTCATCAATGCCCTTTACAACCAACATTCCATTTGCCACCTTAATCACTTGCTGTACCAACATACTAACTTATTGTGATTCATGTGCCAGGATACAAGGATCCCTCTGCACCCCAGAGTCCAGCAACCTCTCTCCATTTAGACCAAAAACTGCTTTTCTGATCTTCCTGCTAAAGTGGACAAGTTCACATTTTCCCACCTCATATGCCATCTGCCCAATTTTTGCCTCACTGAACCTGTCAATGTCCCTTTGCAATTTTTCTACCTCCTCTTGACAACTTACTGTCTGACCTATTTTGGTTTCATTGGCAAATTTAGCTACCATATATTCGGTCCCTTCATCCAAATCATTGATCTAGATTGGAAATAGGTGAGGTCCCAGCACTGATCCCTACTGCATTCCATTAGTTATTGCTTGCCAACCTGAAATAGGCCCATTTATCCCTACTCTCTTCTTGCTATTAGCTAACCAATTCTTTACACCCTGCACCGCGTGCTTATCTTGTGTAGGAACCTTTGACGTAGTCCCTTATCAAATGTCTTTTGGAAATCCAAGTGCATCACATCTACAGGTTCCCCTTTATCCATCTTGCTTGTTGCTACCTCAAAAAACCCTAATAAATTAGTTAAACATGATTTTTCTTTCAAAACACCATGTTGACTCTGCTTGAACATGGATACGGATTCATCTGAATGCAAAGTAAGGATTATTAATTGACCAGGACAATCCACCTAACCAAAACATCTCTGGACTGTGGGAGGAAACCAGAGCACCCGGAGGAAATCCACGCAGACACGGGAAGAATGTGCAAACTGCACACAGACAGTGACCCGAGCCGGGAATCAAACCCGGGTCCCTGGTATTGTGAGGCAGCAGTGCTAACCACTGTGCCGCCGCACCATGTTGGAACTTGCTATGCACAAACTGGCTCGCGTTTCCATGTTCCAAAAGTAACTACACTTCAAAAATATTTACTTGGCTCTAAAATGCTTTGGGATGACGGGATCATGAAGGGTGTTATTTAATGCAAGTAATTCTTATTCAAGAAAGCAACAAAGGAAAATAAAACAGGCAAGAAAGGGGAATTAATATAAACATAGCAAGTTCAGTCAAAGCAAAGATGAAATTAAATCAGTCAGCAATCTATGAGTAATTTTGAACAGCAAGAACCCAGAATTAATGTACAATAACAACAAAGTCATATGTCTATTTTGTGAAAAGATTTTTAAAATCCAGCATAGAGTTGTGTTGTGGAAGATTAGAACCACCCTATTATAGCAAGGATATTATTAAACTAGAAAAGTGCAGAAAAGATTGACTAGGATGCTACCGGGACTTGATAGTTTAAGTTGTAAGGAGAGGCTGGATAGACTGGGACTTTTTTCCCTGGAGCGTAGGAGGCTTAGGGATGATCTTATGGAGGTCTATAAAACAATGAGGGGCATAGATCAGCTGGATAGTCAACATCTTTTCCCAAAGGTAGGGGAATCTAAAACTAGAGGGTATAGGTTTAAGGTGAGACGGGAGAGATACAAAAGGGTCCAGAGGGGCAATTTTTTCACACGGAGGGTGGTGAGTGTCTGGAACAAGCTGCCAGATTGAGTAGTAGAGGTGGGTACAATTTTGTCTTTTAAAAAGCATTTAGACAGTTACATGGGTAAAATGGGTATAGAGGGATGGATATGTGCCAAACGTGGGCAATTGGGACTAGCTTAGTGGTTAAAGAAAAGGGCGGCATGGACAAGTGGGGCTGAAGGGCCTGTTTCCATGCTGTAAACCCGTACGACTCTATGACTATAACCAGCGCTGTCATTGGTTTTACAGATATATAGCAGTCACAATGCAAGCTCCCCAGTTGATAGTGCCTGCTGTCGACGTGCATGGATTTCTAACACTGCTGAACTTACACAATGGCTTCAGGACATGCTGACAAGAATTAATAAAGACCATTATTGTCCACCTTATCCTGCACCATTAACATCAAGAGCCTCAGCATGATTCCCTGCTAGGGCACAGAAGAATTAATTACAAAGATCTTGCACTGGCAGCAGCTCTGAATAGAATCCAGATTGGAAATTGATGCATTCGCCTTACTCTGCAGCAATGATATACAATTGCACCTGTAGCTTACAATTGTTGCTCACAGACTTGTGGGTTTGAACTTATAAATATGTCTGGATCACAGGTTTTAACAGAAATGTTCACAAGTAATTATTAGTCCATTAATCCTAGGCTTACAGAAAGCATTTTTAATAAACCATCAATTTGAATACCAATAAATATCAATTTAAAGGTAAATAGCTTCTTTCATAAATATTTCAACAAAACATTTTTGATCATAAAAGATCACATTACTAGTAATGGATTAAATGAAAAGCAAAATGCTGGAAACTGAATAAAAAAAGCTGAGAAAGCTCAGCAGGTCTGGCAGCATCTGTAGAAAGAGAAACAGAATTAATGCTTTGAGTCCAATATGATTCTTCTTCAGAGCTCAGAAGGAGTTATACAGACTCAAAACATGAACTCTCTCCACAGATGCTGCCAGTCCTGCTGAGATTTTCAGCATTTTCTGTTTCTATACAAGTGAAGGATTGTTTGGGATAAAATATTGACAATCCTGTTTTGGTCTTGTAAACAATCGACAAATTATGGGGATTCTATACATGTCTGAACATTATTCCCACACTAACCTTACATTGGATGTATAGGGATATTGTTTCCTCCTTGCTTATAATTGTGAGTTACCCCCATGAATGGAAGACAATTGTTATAGATACGGAGAGTCTGGGTTCTGAGGTAGATGTGGTCAGAAATTAATTGTCAAGTTATGACATTAAAAGGCCATTGTTATATATTTAAAAGAGTTGCAGGATGCTTTAAGAGCTGATCACACGATTTGATGATGATGTCAGTAGGGTGTTGCAGGCTGCTGCTTCACTTTCAGATTGCAGTGCAGAGAACATTTCTTTCAATAAAACCTGTTGTGTGTTATTTTGAATCTACACGTGCAAAACATTTTCTTTTCTTTTTGTTAAAACCCACCACCCTTAATATAGTTGGGACATTGCGCAAAAACAAAATTGGTGGCAAATTGGGATTGTTATTCATCGAGAACATTGAGAAAAGATCCGACAAGCTTCTGCAAACCAGAACAGGTAAAGAAATGGAAACGACCTCTGAGATAGAAAAAAACAGCCAAAGAGGATGGTTTTGTCAGTCTGTTCAGCTGGAACTTGGCCGGCAGTTTGCTCTTGGGAAGCAGTAAATGTTGGTGCCTATTTTATAGACTGGTGCTCTGTATCCCATCCAAGTAACTAATTGACGTGAAACCCATCTGTCTTCACCTCACAACGCCAGATTTTTAATTATCTGGTATAGACTTCTGCAGACAATTGAGGCATCTGCAAGGTCTTGTAGGAATTTTAATCTTGAGGTCCAATAACTGCTGTCACCTACTATGGACTGGAATGGATAAAGGGTTTGAATGAAGTGTCAGTCACTCTTGAGTGGCATTTTTGGATAGATTAAAAATGCAGCCACTAAGTGGTCCATTTGTTTATAGTCCTGCTTCCTATTTGAATATTGAGCCTCTTAAAAGTGATTAGCTCCTAGCCAAGCCTTTGGCCACTTTTATCAACCAACATTGGTTTAGGAAGGAAGTGGGCAGCAGGATCTCTGTCAGAGAGTGCAGGCTCCAAGCAACCCTCTTCATCCCTCTACGCAAGACCTGATTTTAAATTTAACATCAACTTTATTCTGACCTTGTTCTTTCTCATGGTATTGATGTCTAAACACTGGGCTGTATCCAAGCACTGTGTGGATATAAAGTGCTCAGACACAGTCATTCCAAATAATGTGTTCTTGGACATAAAAACATTCTTTTAAGAATTAACATTCATACTACTTTTGCTTCAGGGGAAAATATTGAAACAACTATATTTAAAGTGGGGAACAGTAGAATTGAGAGATTTCAGAGTTTAGGGTTGCAGGTTGCTTTACGAGCTGATCACATGATTTGATGGTGATGTCATTAGGGTGTTGTGAGCTGCTGGTTAACTTTCAGTTTGTGCTCTGCAGTGCAGAGAACATCTCTTTCAATAAAACCCGCAGTGTGTTAGTTCGAATCTACACGTGCAAACCATGTTATTTTCTTTTTGTTAAAACCCACAACCCTTAACATAGTTAGGATGTGACAATCATAAAACAGATAGATACACACAAAATGAATGCATGTAGTGATTCTATAGAGAAGGCAGTTCAAATGTGTTACAGAAAGACAAGTCTATATAATGCTTTTACAACTTAGTGCATCCTAACGCACTTTACAAATCAATGAAATACTACTTGCAGTGTACTCACTGGTGTAAGGCAAGAAACACACCTGCCAATTTGCACACAGCAAGGCCTCTCGATCAGCATCGCGATAGTTGCCACATAATCTGTTTTTAAGAATAAATATTGCCCAGTACACTGGGGAAAGGTCCCCTCCTCATCTTTATAGAGCTACGGGATCCTTCAAGTTCACATGAGTTGGTAGAAGGGCTTTGATTATAGTCTAATCTGAAAAGTGGCACCTCCAACATTGCAGCATTCCCTCAGTACCATATTGGTGTGTCAGCTGATGTTCAGAAGTCTCTGGATTGGGGCTATTTGGAGTAATTTATTAGGCAAGGCATTAGAAGCAAGGATATTCGGGTTATCCAAAATACAATTCCAAGCCACCATAGTAGACAAGATGTATTTGAGGTCTGGATCAGCATGTCTTTGACAGTGGGGTTTCCTATTTTATGCAACTATCACGATGCTGATCGAGAGACCTTGCTGTGTACAAATTGGCAGTTGTGTTTCCTGCCTTACACCAGTGAGTACACTGCAAGTAGTATTTCATTCTAAAGATCACAGGGGTGGAATTCATATCTGGCAATATCACGAAATGGGCTGTAGTGAACTGACAACTCATTTTACACTCTATCCGATCGCCTTTACAATTTGCCTTTAATAGAAAAGGATATCAGATGGAGACCAATTCTCTGTCACACAATTTACATTCCCTTGCAAGATTAATTTCACATTCATTAGGTGCAATCCCTGTGGCAACATGCAGGAACATAATCTAGGATGACATCTCTGTGCATTCTCTTTAAAGTCTTATCTTTAGACATTAAACTCCCTGCCTGCTCTGGTGGATAGAAAAAATAAGAGCACAGGTTGTTAGTATCTTGGCTGAAATGTATCCTTCAATCAACATCAAAATAGATTGGTCATTTACCTCATCCCTGTGTGTATGACTTGCTGTGAGCAAAATGGTGTGTTTGTCTGCATAAGAACAATGCCGGTCATGTATAGGACAGGATTCTTTGTGCCTCCTGCAGCTTGTTTTGCAGCTGCGGAGGTGGCCTGTCATTAGATGGCAGCGGGATCTTCTGATCCAATCATTGACAGTGGAGTTTCCTATTTTATGCACACATCCCCTTCATCGCCACCAGGAAACTCATGACAGGGGTTCACCATCGGCGGGACGGGAAGATCCCGTCAGTGGGGACGGCTAGAAAATTCCAGCTGTTGTTTCTCTTCCTGCTCCTAGTGTTGTACAAGGCAGGCTTTCATCTGTTCCCACAGGAAGGATTCTCCTGGGACAGGTCACTAGCTGTGACCAGAGGCTTATAGTTTGAGGGGCGCCATTCCTCATTAAGCATGGCTGTCCTAGGGGTCTCTCCCACTCTTACTGCCTGCCACTGGCATGTGTTGGAAGGATTTCGCAGGTTGATACTCAAACTGTTAGCTACATTATGAATGTTCCTTGGCCATCAAGTCTTGGGATGGGACTCAAACCCGAAGCTTCTGGTTTAGAGGCAGGGACACTACCCACTGCTCCACAAGCTCTCCTAGGTCACATGTTAAAAGGAATTAATTGACCATGAAATGCTTTGGGACATCCTGAAGATATGAGTAATACCATATAAATGAGAGTTCCATGCAACTAACTTGAGGTGCTAATGTAACACTATAAAGTAAGAAGACTCTAAGACACTTCTATCTGCAACAGATTTTTTTCTTGTTTCAAAACATTTCTGTTTGAGAATTAGTTAGAAGTTGAACTTTAAATTACCATCATGGTAGAAGAGGCTCTGATTATAGTCTGATCTAAAAAGTGGCACCTCCAACAGTGCAGCAATCCCTCAGTATCATATTGGTGTGTCAGCTGATGTTCACAAGTTTCTGGATTGGGGCTTGGCTATAAGAGAATGATATTTGGAGTAATTTATTAGGCAAGGTATTGGAGACAAAGACATTAGGGTTATCTAAAATAGAATTTGAGGCCACCATGGTAGAGGGAATGTATTTGAGGTTTGAGTTGTGAGGAAATTGACATTCTTCTCTTCCCATCAATATCCATAATAATTCTGGGTGTAAGGTTCTACTGACCCACTTTGTCATGTAACAGGATGAAAGGCTTTTTTTGAACGTCAGTGATAGAACTATAGAACATAGAACAGTACAGAACAGAACAGGCCCTTCGGCCCACGATGTTGTGCCGAGCTTTATCTGAAACCAAGATCAAGCTATCCCACTCCCTATCATCCTGGTGTGCTCCATGTGCCTATCCAATAACCGCTTAAATGTTCCTAAAGTGTCTGACTCCACTATCACTGCAGGCAGTCCATTCCACACCCCAACCACTCTCTGCGTAAAGAACCTACCTCTGATATCCTTCCTATATCTCCCACCATGAACCCTATAGTTATGCCCCCTTGTAATAGCTCCATCCACCCGAGGAAATAGTCTTTGAACGTTCACTCTATCTATCCCCTTCATCATTTTATAAACCTCTATTAAGTCTCCCCTCAGCCTCCTCCGCTCCAAAGAGAACAGCCCTAGCTCCCTCAAACCTACCTCATAAGACCTACCCTCCAAACCAGGCAGCATCCTGGTAAATCTCCTCTGCACTCTTTCCAGCGCTTCCACATCCTTCTTATAGTGAGGTGACCAGAACTGCACACAATATTCCAAATGTGGTCTCACCAAGGTCCTGTACAGTTGCAGCATAACCCCACGGCTCTTAAACTCCAACCCCCTGTTAATAAAAGCTAACACAAAATAGGCCTTCTTCACAGCTCTATCCACTTGAGTGGCAATTCACAGCTCTATCCACTTGAGATAATTATCCAATTCCCTTTTTCTTCAGATAATTATCCAATTCCCTTTTGAAAGCCATGACAGATTTTGCCTCTATCGCAGTCTCAGCCATTGCATTCCAGATCCTCGCTGTATCAGAAAGCTTTTCCTCACATTGCATTTAGTTCTTTTGCTAATCATCTTAAATTGGTGTTCTCTGATTCTCATTGCTGTCACTGATGGGAACAACTTCTCCATCTTCTCTGTCCAGACCCTTCATGATGTTGAAGGCCTCCATCGAATCTTCATGCAACATTCTCTTCTCGAAGGGTAACAACCCCAGCTTCTAACCACTGTACCACCATGCCACCTTAATCATAGAATCCCCACAGTGCAGAAGGAGGCCATTCAGCCCACCAAGCCTGCACCGACAACAATCCCACCCAGGCCCTATCTCCGTAACCCCACATATTTACCCTGATAGTCTCCCTGACACTAAGGGGCAATTTAGCATGGCCAATCAACCTAACCCGCACATCTTTGGAGTGTGGGAGGAAACCTGAACACCTGGAGGAAACCCACGCAGACACAGGGAGAACGGGCAGACTCCACACAGTCACCCAGACAGTCCCCGACCAAAATGTGTTAAAATAGCAACATTATTATCCACAGGCAGTCCCATGGTGTTTGATACGCAATTAAATATATTTGCCATGCAGTCATCCTTCTCACGTGGACCAATCTAAGCACAGCCAAGGCCCCAGAAACACCAGAGAGATAAATGACCTGTCAACCCTTTTTGATTAACCTGTGGGGCATGGGCATCACTGGTTGGGCCAACATTTATTGCCCACCCCTAGTTGCCCTCGAACTGAGTGTCTCACTCAGCCATTTCAGAGTCAACCACATTGCTGTGATTCTGGAGTCACATGTACACCAGACCGGGTAAGGAAGGGAGATTTCCTCCCCCAAAGGACATTAATGAACCAGATGGGTTTTTCTGACAATCGACAATAGTTTCATGGTTATCAGTAGATTCTTAATTCCAGATATTTTTTATTGAATTCAAATTCCACCAGCTGCCATGGCGGGATTCGAACCTAGGTCCCCAGAACATTAACTGAGTTTCTGGATTAATAGTCTAGCAATAATGCCACAAGGCCATCGCCTCCCACAAACCTGTTCTACTGATTTGAGTTGAAGAATGAGTGTTGACCATGCTGCCAAAGTTCTGCTTTTCTTCCAATAATGTCATGGGATCTCACATTCTCCAACAAATCAGGCCTCCCACATCCCTGTGCTGAAGAGCCAGCCTAGGATACGTCCAACAGTGGGATTTGAATCCATGGGCTAGATTTTGATATCTGGTTGGTTGATGGGCAGAATGCGCCAGCTGGATATCCAATAGAGTCTGTGGCAGGGGACCCAGTCCAGGTTGATGCCCAATCCCAATTACAACACCCCTGTGGACAGAAAATGGGGCAGTCACAGGCTCAGATGAAATATCAGCATATAACCTCGGAGGCTGGCCAGCTGGGTAGAGGGTAGCTTCAGCAATGAGGGGAGCTGTTCGAATGTAACCAATGATAATATTGGATTTGTTGTAGTGTGACCAATGGTAACAAGCTGTAAGGTTCAGCTGACTCAATAAACTATGTAACCAATGACAAAATGATGTGATGATCAGCTGACCATCTGACTCAGTATAAATAAGAAACTGTTGGGAATTGTTAGATTGCTTGGAATGGCCCAGGGTGAGACCTCAAGTGTTGGACTAACAAAGTTTCTTTATTAAACCTTTTTCTTTGATTTATCTGTTGGAGTAAGTTTTCTTTCATTTCATTGCCTATAACTGAAGATTACCTTCTGCTGGATGAACAGGAGCCACTGTTGTGGCAGAGGCTCGGGTTACCGTTGAACAACCCAGAAGAACACTCAAGATGGGCTTGGCCGCACAAAACTAATTTACCTTTGGGCTCCTGTTTCAGGTTGTCCACGGCCGAAGCTGGGTGGCGGGAAGTGGAGGGGAGGGGGGGGGGGGGCGGGGTGATGGGGGGGAGCAGTGGTAGGATGGGGGTTGTGGGTGCACTTGCATGGTGCCTGCCCCATTCATTTCAGACCTGAAATTTCAATTGGGGTCGCATGTGTGTTGCCAGACCCTGATTTGCCTATTAAAATGGCCAACCGCCTAAAATAGGCAGGCAATTCCACCATCCAGCAATAGATGGCAGCACCAGGAGAGTGAGCACAAGACATGGTTGGGCCATTCTCGCCACGTTTATTAGGAATGGCCAAAGTTGGAATCAAACTCCACAACTTTCTCAATAACTGAGAGCATCATTGTTAAATGAAGATGCCACCAGTCCTCAGGACATCAACAGCAATATCACCACCATTTTATCATTGATTTGACACACCGGACAACAATGTTTCGCCAAAAGATGTCATTGGTCGAACTGTTTTGACATTGTTTTTCTTCATTGCAAAGGGTTTAGGCTGCAGGTTGTTATAGTTCAGTTAAGCGCTGTGATATTAATGTTGCAATCTCTCTCTTCAGGTATCATGACCTGAAGGAGCATTGGTGGCCAGGGACTTCTGTGTTGGTCAATGGTTATGTTTGGCAAGGTACTGCGATGGTTTAGCTAAAGACAAAATACTGCGGATGGGGAAGGTTGCTGTCTAAGACCTTTCAACCACAGTGAACCAAGGGGAATAGAACCTCCTCAGGCTGAATGACTCACTGAATACTTAATGAATATTACTTGTTTCTGTTATAGTGAAGCACCTCGGAATGTAACTTTTTCTATGTAGACAACAAAGAAACGTACAGCACAGGAACAGGCCCTTCGGCCCTCCAAGTCTGCGCATATATCCACTTGAGTGGCAACCTTTAGAGATCTGTGGATATGGACCCCAAGATCTCTCTGTTCCTCCACAGTCTTCAGAACCCTACCTTTGACCCTGTAATCCACATTTAAATTAGTCCTACCAAAATGAATCACCTCACATTTATCAATGTGAAGGGTTCCGGTCAGTCAGAGATGTGACTGGAACTATAGTTTCTGCTTTAACTAAATGAAAAAAATACAATATTCTGATGCAACTTTTTAAACAAAAATAGACCAATTTTTAATTAAGGGTCATCTGTCTGTACACAAGGTAGTCATGATGTGGACCATTACCTTTAAGATCTTTACCTTTACCTTTAAGATCTGTACCTTTAAGACCTGGCTGGCTGTAGAGATTCGTATTCTGTAACTTGATTTCTGTGTCTGTGCACTGTTTGAGAGCAGATATCCACTCCATCTGACGAAGGAGCAGTGCTCCGAAAGCTTATGGTATTTGCTACCAAATAAACCTGTTGGACTTTAACCTGGTGTTGTGAGACTTCTTACTGTACACAAGGTACACAAGGTACATAAGGTATAAACTTAAAATAACCAAAATTGTTACAATGCAATGCCTTGGGTCATGATTTAATGACTTAGATATATTGTTAAATGGTCAATGATCTTGAACGATAGATTGAGTGGCATGGTGGCACAGTGCTTAGCACTGCTGCCTCTCAGGGACTCAGGTTCGATTCCCGGCTTAGGTCACTGTCTGTGTGGAGTCTGCATGTTCTCCCAATGTCTGGGCCGAATGGCCTCCTTCTGCACTGTAGGGTTTCTATAATCTATAATAGTCTGCATAGGTTTCCTCCGGGTGCCCCAGTTTCCACCCACATTCCAAAAGACGTGCTGGTTAGGCTCATTGAGGGAGAATTTAGCTTGTCCAGTGTACCCGAACAGGTGCCGGAGTGTGACGACTAGAGGATTTTCACAGTAACTTCATTGCAGTGTTAATGTAAGCCTACTTGTGACACTAATAAATAAACTAACTTTAAAAGGAATGTTATTTATCGATAACATTACCAGCATAACATAAGACCATTCAATCCAACATGTTTGCTTCTTCCATACTTTCAATATCTGCCTTTATATGATGTGTTCTCTTCCCATATACTTTTAACCCTTGGATGGAAAATTCACTGTATATAATCTTCACCTCCAAATTCTGAAGCACTGATCCATCCCACATCTTCACCATTTGACCCACGTCTATGATTCTGCAAAAGGCACTTCCACCAACACTTCCTGCCTTTCCTTTCTCACCCCCAACCTTATCTTTACAGGACCATTCCATTTATTGCTTCCTCTTCTTTACGCACCCTTGTCCACCAGCTCCATGTCATTTCCAATAAAAAGCTGATAGAAATGAAATTTAAAGCATACTTAATTTTTAAAAAACAATTTAAAACCTATTATTTGTTTGCCATCCTATAAATGTGTCTTTAAAAATATAGTGCATGTATTCTTGCTCTTATAATTTACAAAGCTTATACTCAGTCGATGCCTTTTATAATGAAGTCTATCCGGTTTATGAACACGGGAATGACATTCAGGATTTTTGGTTTTTGTAAACATCTCAGTATTTCTATTTCTCCAAATGCATAAATATTTAAGTTAAATATTGGTTGCTTGAATCAAGAATATTAGACACCTGTTTACTATTTAAAAGACAACTACAAGAAGCCATGCAAAATTATCTTCCCTTTGATTAATTACATACATCGAGTCATTGAGGGTTACAGTATGGGAACAGGCCCTTTGGCCCAACATGTCCATGCCACCCAGTTTTTAACCACTAAGCTAGTCCTAGTTGCCTGCGTTTGGTCAATATCCCCCTCCATACCACCTAAATGCCTTTTTAAAAAGACAAAATTGTACCTGCCCCTACTACTGCCTCTGGCAGCTTGTTCCAGACACTCACCACTCTCTGAGTGAAATTTGATAAAATTTAAGACTTCATCCTGGTAACACTAGGGTCTGCTGCCATATCTAATCTATCTTCAGGCAACAAAGATGCAGCACAATTCCAGTGTCCCCCCACCCACATCTGTAACATTACCTATAAAATGCATTTTCAACTAGCTTTCAAAGAGAAGGTAGCTGCAGAATAAAGCCATAGAGGTTTACAGCATGGAAACAGGCCCTTCGGACCAACTTGCCCACGCTGCCCTTTTTTTTAAACCCCTAAGCTAGTCCCAATTGCCTGCATTTGGCCCATATCCCTCTATACCCATGTAACTGTCTAAACGCTTTTTAAAAGTCAAAATTGTACCCGCCTCTAATACCACCTCTGGCAGCTTGTTCCAGACACTCACCACTGTGTGTGAAAAAATTACCCCTCTGGGGCCTTTTGTATCTCTCCCCTCTCACCTTAAACTTATGCCCTCTAGTTTTAGACTCCCCTACCTTTGGGAAAAGATATTGACTATCTAGCTGATCTATGCCCCTCATTATTTTATAGACCTCTATAAGATCATCCCTTAGCCTCCTATGCTCCAGAGAAAAAAGTCCCAGTCTATCCAGCCTCTCCTTATAACTCAAACCATCAAGTCCCGATAGCATCCTAGTAAATCTCTTCTACACCCTTTCTAGTTTAATAATATCCTTTCTATAATAGGGTGACCAGAACTGTACACAGTATTCCATGTGTGGCCTTGTACAACTTCAACAAGATGTCCCAACTCCTGTGTTCAATGTTTTGACCAATGAAACCAAGCATGCTGAGTGCCTTCTTCACCACTCTGTCCACCTGTGACTCCACTTTCAAGGAGCTATGAACCTGTACCCCTAGATCTCTTTGTTCTGTAACTCTCCCCAACGTCCTACCATTAACTGAGTAAGTCCTGCCCTGGTTCAATCTACCAAAATGCATCACCTCGCATTTATCTAAATTAAACTCCATCTGCCATTCGTCAGCCCACTGGCCCAATTGATCAAGATCCCGTTGCAATCCGAGATAACCTTCTTCACTATGTCCACTATGTTCTGAGCTCTATTAGAAAAACTCTATTAGAGTTTTTCAAGGAGGTTACCAGGAAAGTGGATGAAGGGAAGGTGGTGGATGTTGTCTACCTGGATTTCAGCAAGGCCTTTGACAAGGTCCCTCATGGGAGGTTAGTTAGGAAGGTTCAGTCACTGGGTATACATGGGGAGGTAGTAAATTGGATTAGACATTGGCTCAATGGAAGAAGCCAGAGAGTGGTTGTGGAAGATTGCTTCTCTGAGTGGAGGCCTGTGACTAGTGGTGTGCCGCAGGGATCGGTGTTGGGTCATCTATATCAATGATCTGGATGATAATGTGGTAAATTGGATCAGCACATTTGCTGATGATACAAAGATTGGAGGTGTAGTGAACAGTGAGGAAGGTTTTCAAAGCTTGCAGAGGGATTTGGACCAACTAGAAAAATGGCAAATGGAATTTAACGCAGACAAGTGTGAGATATTGCACTTTGGAAGGACAAACCAAAGTAGAACGTACAGGGTAAATGGTAGGACGCTGAAGAGTGCAGTTGAACAGAGGGATCTGGGAATACAGATACAGAATTCCCTAAAAGTGATGCAACAAGTGGATAGGGCCGTAAAGAGTGCCTTTGGTACATTGGCCTTTATAAATCGGAGTATCGAGTATAAAAGTTGGAGTGTTATGGTACATCAAGGTTATATAAGGCATTGGTGAGGCCGAATTTAGAGTATTGTGTACAGTTTTGGTCACCTAGTTACAGGAAGGATGTAAATAAGGTTGAAAGAATGCAGAGAAGGTTCACAAGGATGTTGCCGGGACTTGAGAAGCTGAGTTACAGAGAGAGATTGAATAGGTTGGGACTTTATTCCCTGGAGCGTAGAAGAATGAGGGGAGATTTGATAGAGGTGTATAAGATTTTGATGGATATAGATAAAGTGAATGCAAGCAGGCTTTTTCCACTGAGGCTAGGGGAGAAAAAAAACCAGAGGGCATGGGTTAAGGGTGAAAGGAGAAAAGTTTAAAGGGAATATTAGGGGGGGCTTCTTCACGCAGAGAGTGGTGAGAGTGTGGAATGAGCTGCCGGATAAAGTGGTAAATGTGCGGTCACTTTTAACATTTAAGAAAAACTTGGACGGGTTCATGGATGAGAGGGGTGTGGAGGGATATGGTCCAAGTGCAGGTCAGTGGGGCTAGGCAAAAAATGGTTCGGCACAGATAAGAAGGGCCAAAAGGCCTGATTCTGAGCTGTAATTTTCTATGGTTTCTGTGGTTCTATGCCACCAATCTTGGTGTCATCTGCAAACTTACTAATGATGCCTCCTATATTCTCATCCAAATCATTAATATAAATGACAAATAACTGGACCTAGAACCGATCCCTGAGGTACACCACTGGTCACAGGTCTCCAGTTTGAAAAATAACCCTCTACAACCACCCTCTGGTGTCTGTCATCAAGCCAACTTTGCATCCACTTGGCTACCTCACCCTGGATCCCGTGAGATTTAAATTCATGCAACAACCTACCATGCAGTACCTTGTCAAAGGCCTTGCTAAAGTCCATGTAGACAACATCAACTACACTGCCCTCATCTATCTTCTTGGTTACCCCTTCAAAAAACTCAATCAAATTTGTGAGACATGATTTTCCATTCACAAAGCCGTGCTGACTGTCCCTAATCAGTCCCTGCGTCTCTCAAAATACCTTCCAACAACTTACCCACCACAGATGTGAGGCTCACTGGCCTATAGTTCCCATGCTTTTCCCTGCAGCCCATTTTAAACAAAGGCACAACATTTGTCACCCTCCAATCTTCAGGCACCTCACCTGTGACTATCGATGATTCAAGTATCTCTGCTAGGGAACCCGCAATTTCCTCCCTAGCTTCCCACAATGTCCTGGGATACACTTCATCAGGTCCCAGGGATTTATCTACCGTGATGCGCTTTGAGACTTCCAGCACCTCCTTCTCTGTAATATGTACACTCCTCAAGACATCACTATTTATTTCCCCAAGTTCACTAACATCCATGCTTTTCTGAACAGTGAATACTGATGAGAAATATTAATTGAGGATTCATTTGAGATTAGAAGCAAACATTTTTTAGCACACACAAGTTATCATAGAATCCTTACAGTGCAGAACAGGCCATTTGGCCTATTGAGTCTGCACCGACTCTCTGACAGAGCATCCTACCCATGCCCTATCCCTGTAACCCCACATATATGCCCCACTAACTCTCCTAAGCTTGGGACACTAAGGGGCAATTTAGCATAGCCAATTAACCTAACCCGCACATGTTTGGAGTGTGGAAGGAAATTGGAGCACCCAGAGGAAACCCATGCAGACATGGGGAGAACATGCAAACCCCACACAGTCACCCAACGCTGGAATTGAACCCGGATCCCTGGCACTGTGAGGCAGCAGTGCTAACCACTGTGCTGCCCAATCTCCGAATATGTTCTACCTGATGATTTGAAAGCCTTTTTATTCTCCTTTGGCTTGACCCATAATCTTCTTGTTAAAGAATATTTTTAAATGAAGCAAGGTAAAACAGGTGCACCTTACTAATTGCAGCCAGAGGTAGAAATGTTTGGAGCACATCTATTAAGCTATATCAATTTTCATGTATTTTTATTTGTATGTATTATAGACTAAGCAAGGTATTGGCCATTTGTTTTAGTCACTGTCAAGTTTGTAATTCAAAATTACACGGGCGGCACGTTGGCACAGTGGTTAGCACTGCTGCCTCACAGCGCCAGGGACCCGGGTTCAATTCCAGCCTCGGGTCACTGTCTGTGTGGAGTTCACAAGTTCTTCCCGTGTCTACATGGGCTTCCTCCAGGTGTTCCGGTTTCCTCCCACAGTCCAAAAATGTGCGAGTTAGTTTGATTGGCCATGATAAATTGCCTCTTAGTGTCAGGAGGATTAGGGGTAAATATGAGGGGTTACGGGGATGGGACTTGGGTGGGATTGTTGTCAGTGCAGGCTCGATGGGCCAAATGGCCTCCTTCTGTACTGTAGATTCTATGAAAATAAAGCAACAAACAAAAATAAAATCAATATGTAAGTCTTTGAAGTAATTTGAGTGTGTGTGTAGGGCCAGTGAGTTCATTCCTTTTTTCCTGGGAGGCTTTTTTTGTCTCCTGTGGTAAGCTGTATAATGAAGTATAGTGCTTTTATAGCCTACACACAGCTCATGAAGCAATGAGTAGTTATTGGATTTATCACAATAGACAAGCCTCTGAATCCAGTCCACTTTTTTCATTAAATTAACTTGACACTGGAGAAATTAGAATAGAATTAAAAAGTACTCGTGGGGACTTGATATCACTGACGATGAGTTCTGATGACTTGTGTGCAAATGAGTCAAGTGGTAATTAGCATCTGATTCAAATGAAGCACAGCTATTATAAATTGAAAATTCCTTCAATTAACACAACTTAGAATTGGGGCTGGCACGTGCTCAGTTGGCTGGAAGTCTAGAGTGTGATGCAGAACATGCCAATGTGACAGGTTCAATCCCCATGGTGGTTCTGGTAGTTCACGGAGGCCTGCCCCCTCTCCTTGCCCCAACACTTGGGAAGCAGTGCCCTCTCAATTTACCTATAACTAACTGTCTAGGTCTAATGGAGAAAGATGCCAAAGGCCCTTTGTGGCACATGATTAAATTACCTTATCCAACTGATCTGACATTAGTGTCGTTTGCTTGTCCTGTACCAATCTGCGTTCAAATCAAATGTAAATCAAAGCTGTTCCCCACATAAACTAATATACAGGGAGAATAAAAGAGCATTATTAAGAAAAATAATCAAAGTGCCTGGCAATAAACACAATTAGGTTATATTTTTATCTATGTGACAGAAAACTGAAAAGGTATCTGTGATCAGGAAGCTGCATTCCTGTCAGTTTGATCCAATTTGTGTATTTATACAACAACCTTGAACTTAGAAAAGTGTCTCATGCAGACAAAATAGATACCAAAGGAGATTTTGAATAGGGTACCAAAAAGACAGTTCTTGAAGGAGAAGAGAGAGACATGGTGAGGTGGTGGAATTGGGGAGAAAATTTCTGAGGATGGGGCTTAAATGTTCTGCACACCCAAGGCTGAAATGAAGGAGAGGAGGAAGCACAAAATACCAGGCTCGGAGGATGGAGAGGCTAGGAGTGAAGGTGGTTAAAGATGGGGTGGGATAATGATCAGATTTGAAAATTGGGAACAGTGGGAGATAGTTAACCAATGTAGGTCAGTAGGGATAATAATGAGGAATGAGTTGTTATCCTAAGTGTTATAATTCAGATCAGAAACTCCAAAGCGTTTTATGAAGTCCATTTGGATCATAAGTTTTTGCACTTTGAATTTGGCTAGGGTAAGCATAAGAAGCTTCACTTCAGGTATGATTCAACTGACCCACGAGGGAGCTTTTATCAAAGAAAGTTTATTTAAGAATACAATATGTATAGAAAGAAAATTAGCAATAACTTTTACTAATTACAAAAAACACAACCATAATATCGTCTTACCCTTAACAAGTAAACAAAATGTTGCAATCCAACAAACTTCCCTATACAAAACCCTTGCCACAAGTTTAGCACAGAAATACAAATGCTCACGTAATGCTAAAACTTAGTCCTTCGGTTGGAGAATTGAAACTCTGACTTCCCAACCTTGTAACTTCTAGCAGCCCGCTTGATACACACTCAGACCAGCTTGAGTCAAAACCACTTCCCAAAACACCAGGGAGAGAAAGAGGGAGACTTTAGGAAAGCCAACCACTCCAGGAAGGTGAGGCCACCTCCTTCCAGCTAGCCAGCAGAATCTAGAATACCAGGGAGAAAGAGAGAGAAAAACGGCCTGCCACGTGACAACCAGGGCAGCTTCTGACCCGAAAACTAAAACTGAAAGCAGGTCCTTAAATTCTTCTGCGGAGGAACCACCTGACTTTGAATGGTCAATCAATATCCCCCTCACAATGCAGGATCATAAAAAATGCCAGAAAGTACCTGAGGCCCAGAATAAAAATAAACAAAACCCCATTTAAACCATTGAAGCAGCAAAAAAAAGGAGTTCTAACCAGACATCCCAGCAACAATGAAAAAAAACCTGCTTACAAACTGCAGAGAGCATGATTTAAAAAAAAACATTTCTTAAAGGTACACTAGCGTCATGTAAGTTATGAACTAAGATTTTATTTGTGGTGCTATAGCTAAACAGGTGTCAGATCTGGTATACTACAGTCACTACACTTAGCACATCACTGAGGTAACTTTCTTCCCAACATCTTTATATTTTACTTCATTTAAATGGTGGTGATGACATCTTCTGAGGGTTCCCAGCTTCCCCCTCTTCCCACCTCCCCACCCACCCATCCCACACACACACACACACACACACACGAGGTCATCCCCTCCTTTTACTCTAGTTTCTCAAATCCAATCCCCCACCCACAACTGGGGCCTGTCAGCTTAGCCCCTGCGAGAGGCTAGACCAAGCAGGAGTTTGGGCTCCAGTCCATCAGGTCAAATTGCAGTCACAGCAGTGGCCACCTCTCCCCATGGTGCTGCTGAGACTAGGGAGCTGCTGGCCATCAACTCTCCGAGGTGGGACTTCCTGCCAGATAGGAGTAGGCATCCTACCTCCAGCCATTTGACACTGCTCAGGGTTCAATGCCCACAGAATAGCTGCCCAAGGCATGGATAGTCTCACCCCCAACTACACTCCGCAAAGTCCAGCCCATGAATTCCAATCAACCAAGGCGTCGGAAGGAATTAAAATTTAATTAAAATGAGTCTGGAATTTAAAAAAAGTTAGTCTCAGTAATGATGACCATGAAACCACTGGATTGTTGTCAGAACACCTCTGGTTCACTGTGTTATAGGGCAGGAAAAATGGGAGGAGGTGATTCAACAAATGTCACCATCTTCAATGATGGGGGAATATCAGTGCTGTTGTAGGTAAAAAACCTCTGATACTATTAGTAGATCAAAATGCAGGTTTATTTTCACAATTGTGGGAGAAGTGAGGTTCCTAACAGTGGACCCCCAGCCTTCTCATCGAACACAAGTAAGAACAGAGTTTATATATGTCCCGGGCCCCGCCCTCATTACATTGCAATTCTCTGAGATGGCTGTCATTGTTCATGGTGAGATTCTTGTTGTTTTAGCAGTATCTTCCTCTGCGTAGTTTGTTCGATCTCCAAGGCCACGATTGTTCGTCATTTATATCCTTGAAACAACATCACAGGTTTTGCACAAACAAGTTAACTAATATACATACAGGTTTGTATAATACTTTATATCAGGATAAGATGAATAACGTATGATGAATATATATATATATGAATCTATGGTTATACAAAGACAGAAGGCATACATGTCAACTCCATCGTGTTAAACAAAGGTACATGAAAATGGAGACTGTTTAGCTTATTTCGAGCTGGGTTAATCGCATTTCTGAATAACAGTGGAGACAGCAAAAAATAGCTGTTCCTCTTATCTGGCACAGACATGAAAAACACCGAACTCTGACAAAAACATGGACTCTGCAGTGTTCTAAACAAAATCACAGAGTTCGGGTCTTAATGCTTAAGTGTGATAAGGGTCATTAACCCATTCCCGACTGCAAGTGCAAAAGATAAGGTTGAAACCTTTGGAACCACCTTCAGCCTTAAGTGCTAAGTGATCCATCTCAGTTTCCTCCTGAAGTCCCCATCATTGCAGATACCCGTCTTCAGACAATTCAATTCACTCCCGGTGACATTAAAGAATTGCTGAGCGCATTGGATAAAGCAAATGGGTCCAAAAACATCCTGGCTGAAGTGTCGAAGACTTGTGCTTCTTTTAAAATTCATTACAGGATGTGAGCGTTGCTGGCTAGGCCAGCATTTATTGCCCATGAGAAGGTGGTGGGTGAGCAGCTTTCTTGAACCGCCGCAGTCCCTGTGGGACAGTGCCGTTAGGGAGGCAGTTTCAGGATTTTTCAGGCTATGGGCCAAATGCGGGCAATTGGGACTAGGTTAGGGGTATTTTTTTAAAAAGGGAAGGCATGGACAAGTTGGGGTGAAGGGCCTGTTTCCATGCTGTAAACCTCTATGAGTCTATGACTATTTTGACCTGGCGACAATGAAGGAACGGTGATATATTTCCAATTCAAGATGGTGAGTGACTTAGAGGGAACCTCCGGGAGTTGTTGCTCCTGATTTAGCAGTGCTCTTGACAGTACAGTATCTACCCAGCAAATTGCCAGTTGCAAATTGGCCATAGCAAATCCCATCCATCACATTAGCACTCCATCAGGCCACTCTCAATCATCAGCAACGTAATGGAAGTGTTGCAACTGCTATCCAGTGGCATTTAATCACCAATAACCTACTCAGCATTGTTCAGTTTAAGTTCTGCCAGGACTACTCTAAACTTCATTACAGTCTTGGTCAAAACATGGACTAAGTAGCTGAATTCCAGAAGTGCACTGTGACTGTCCTTGACATTAAGGCAGCATTTGACCAAGACTAACATCGAGTCCTGGAAAAATTAAATTCAATGTGAATCAGGGGAAAACACTCTCCAGTGGTTTTTGTCTTACCTAGCACAAGGGAGGGTAGATGTGGTTGGAGGCCAATCAACTCAGCCCAAGGACATTGCTGGAGGTGTTCCTCGGGACAGTATCCCAAACCCAATCATCTTCAGCTGCTTCATCAATGACCTTCCCTCCGTCATAAGGTCAAAAGTGGGCATATTTGCAGTGTTTGGTTTCACTTACAACTCCTCAGGTAATGAAACAATCTGCATGCATGCATTAAGATTTGTCATTTAGGCTTGAGCTGTTAAGTGGCATACAAATGTCAGTCAATGACCAACTGCAATAAAAGAGTCTAGCAACTTTCTCTTAACACATAATGGCATTTCTATTGCTGAATGGCCCATCAATATCACCCAGTGGAACAGTGGTTAGCACTGCGACCTCACAACACCTGGGACCCAGGTTCAACTCCGACCTTGGGCGACTGTCTGTGTGGGTTTCCTCCGGGTGCTCTGGTTTCCTCCCGCAATCCAAAGATATGTAGGTGAAGTGAATTAGCCATGGTAAATGCGTGGTGTTATGGGGATAGGGTGGAGAGGATGGCCTGGGTGGAACACTCTTTTGGAGAGTCGGTGCAAACTCAATGGGCTGGATCTGGGACTTACCATTAACCAGAAACTTAACTGGATGAGCCACATAAATACTGTAACTACAGGAGGTCAGAGGTTGGCAATTCTACGGCAAAAATCCTATCCTCTGATTCCTCAAAGCCTATCCATTATCTCCCAGGCACAGGTCAGGAGCATGATGGAATACTCCCCACTGAAGAAGCTTGCTATCAGCCAGGATAAAGCAGCCCGCTTGATTGACACTATATCCACTACTTTAAAACGTGAACTCCCTCCACCACAGGTACACACTTGCTGAAGTGTATACAATCTACAAGATGCAATGCAATAACTCACCAAAACCCTTTTGACAGCACCTTCCAAACCCGCTACCATCCAGAACGAGTCGTGCCCAAACCCAGAAGGTACACAGGAACACCATTACATCCAAATTCCCTCTGTGTCACACACCACCCTGATGTGAAAATATATTGCCATGCCTTCAAGTCACTAGGTCAAAATGCTTGAACTCTCCAATAGCATTGTGGGTGTACTTATACAAAATTGTCACAAAATCATACTTTATGCCAACTAATGATTTTTTTAGATTCACCAGCTGGAAACCTGAATTAATCTTTTAAAAATAAAGAATAAATGTGACTTGAACTCACAGCCAAAGATGGCTACCCAATTCGCATTACTGTACCATCGACATTCCAATCCACTGAGATGGAGACACCAAGTCTGCAAAGACCCATCAAGGACAATGGCCTCAGGAAAATGAGTGAGTCACATATCCATTCCCCATTAGCAAGGCATCAAGGCAATAATCTGGAATATTCAATGGAGGATTGTCAGGCATGAAATCATCAACCCACAATGGGAATTTAAATTTAACAACTTGAACAAATGGGACCTTGGCAGAGAGAGATTCCCAGGCATGAATGGATTAGTTACAAGGGGGAAAGATCATGACCGTGATTCTCCCATTCCACTGCGCTGATTATTTTTGGTGTAGCGGGCCGGGAGATTCCCATATCGGCCGATTTGTGGGGTTCGCACGTGCATTCGTGCCTCACAAGCGTTTCCCAGTGTTAGATTTCCAGCGGTGTCAGATGCACGTTGGAAATTGGCAGGGAGGCCCAAATACTATTGAAATGGTCATCTGCATATAATTTAAGTGTGATTAATGGGCCCGGGACTAAGTCTTCAGGCCCGTTAGCATCTCCCCCACCCCCACCAGAGTGGTTCACTCGAGCAGAGTTTAGAGTAGCTCCCCACTAACGGGGAAATAGTGGCTCAACCCTGCTGGAGTGAAGGGGGGGGGGGGCAATCGGGCGGGCGGAGAGCTGGCATTTTGACGGTCGTGGAGCTGGCCAGCGATCGAGCTTGCCAGCAATCAGAAGGCCATCAGTACGGGGCCACTGCGCATGCGCCGATCTCAGCACTGACAGATCGGCACATGCACAGTTGCCCTCTCAGCACACTAGTCCCCTAGTTTTTAATGATATTCACACTGGTGGCCTCTGTAGTGCACAGAGCGTGGGAGATTGTTGTCTGAACTCCCAATGAAAGAAAAATGTGAATTACTCATTTTCACGCAAATTTAACTTTTCTTTGGGGAGAATTCCGCCCTGTATTTCTGATAACAGAAAATAAGTGCAATGCACTCAACAGCTCTTGAAGATTTCCATTAATCCATGAGCTTTCTGTTTTTTTATTTCTAGCTGATAACATTCATACAAATGAACATTGTTAGGGTCTCAATTTGGCATCAACATTATCTCTCAACAATAAGTTCAGTTGAAACCCAGATTCAAAGTGATGCTTTTAGCTGTTAGCTTGAAACATGACCTTGATTTTCTCTTTATGAACTGCTTTGCTATTAAAAATTGGTCCACAAAGTGCATGTACGACACATATATAAAGGGGAACATCTTTTGTACATGGTTGGGGGGGGGGGGGTAGAATGGATGAAACAGAAGGAAATTGGAAATGAAGAAAGTTGATTGTAGGTGAGGAAAGAAGAACAGGGGATAGAAGATAGGTACAGTGAAAGAGAATTGCAGGGAATCAAAAAGCAGATGGAAATTAAACTAGGAATCAAGTAGTGAAGGATTTAAAACATTAAATCGGGAAGAGGAAAAAAGCAGTCGGGAATAGAAGGTAGACACAAAGTGAATAACTGCAAGACAATTAGGAAATTGATGAGGTCGCAAGTGTGAAAGGGTAATTAAAAGATAAAGATATGAAAACGAAGTTAAAAGGTGAATTCACTGCACAGAGAATGCAATGCAAATACTCTTAGAACTCACCATATCATGACCGACCCTGCAGAATGTACAGGATAAGCATAGAATCATAGAGGTTTACAGCATGGAAACAGGCCCTTCAGCCCAACTTGTCTATGCCGCCCTTTTTATCTTAAACCCCTAAGCCAATCCCAATTGCCCGCATTTGGTCCATATCCCTCTATACCCATCTTCACCAGTTAACTGCCTAAATGCTTTTTAAAAGACAAAATTGTACCCGCCTCCACTGCTACCTCTGGCAGCTTGTTCCAGACACTCACCACCCTCTGTGAGAAAAAATTGCCCCTCTGGACCCTTTTGTATCTCTCCCCTCGCACCTTAAACCTATGCCCTCTAGTTTTAGATGCCCCTACCTTTGGGAAACGATATTGACTATCTAGCTGATCTATGCCCCTCATTATTTTATAGACCTCTAAGATCACCCCTCAGCCTCCTACGCTCCAGAGAAAAAAGTCCCAGTCTATCCAGCCTCTCCTTATAACTCAAACCATCAAGTCCCAGTAGCATCCTAGTAAATCTTTTCTGCACTCTTTCTAGTTTAATAATATCCTTTCTGTAATAAGGTGACCAGAATTGTACACAGTATTCCAAGTGTGGCCTTACCAATGTCTTGTACAACTTCAACAAGATGTCCCAACTCCTGTATTCAATGTTCTGACCAATGAAACCAAGCATGCTGAATGCCTTCTTCACCACTCTGCCCACCTGTGACTCCACTTTTAAGGAGTTATGAACCTGTAACCTTAGGTCTCTTTGTTCTGTAACTCTCTTTAACGCCCTCCCATTAACTGAATAAGTCCTGCCTTGGTTCAATCTACCAAAATGCATTACCTCGCATTTATCCAAATTAAACTCCATCTGCCATTTGTCAGCCCACTGGCCCAATTGGTCAAGATCCCATTGCAATCAGAGATAACCTTCTTCACCGTCCACTGTGCCACCAATCTTGGTGTCATCTGCAAACTTACCAACTATGCCTCCTATATTCTCATCCAAATCATTAATATAAATGACAAATAACAGTGGACCCAGCACCGATCCCTGAGGCACACCGCAGGTCACAGGCTTCCAGTTTGAAAAACAACCCTCTACAACCACCTTTGGTTTCTGTCATCAAGCCAATTTTGTATCCATTTAGCGACCTCAACCTGGATTCCATGAGGTTCAACCTTGTGCAACAACCTACCATGCGGTACCTTGTCAAAGATATCACCTCCAACTAAATATAGGGAAGGATGGAGCCATTATCTTCGCTCCCCGCCACAAACCCTATTTTTCAACTACTGGCTCCATCCCCATCCCTGGCAACTGTCTGAGGCCAAGCCTGACTATTGCAACGTCAATGTTATGTTTCAGTCTGAGATGTGCTTCCAACCACATGGCCACGCCATGACCAAGACTGCCTATTTTCACCTGAATAGCATCATCCAATGCCATCTCTGCCTCCGCTCATCTGCTGTTGAAATCCTCAAACATGCCTTCGTCATCTCTGGGCTTGGGTTTTCCAAATCTGGCCCGACCAACCTTCCACGTTCTACCCGCGAGTTCATCCACAACTCTGCTGCCCGGGTCCCAATTTGCACCAAGTTCCACTTACCTATCAGCCCTATGCTTGCTGACCTATATTAGCTCCTGTTTAAGCAATGCCTCATTAAAAATATTCAACTTTGGTTTCAAGTCTTTAATAACCTCATCCCTCACCACCTCGATAATAATCTCCAGCCCCACAATCTTTTTGAGGTATCTGCACTCGTCAAATTCTGCTTGCTGAGCAGTTTTAATCCGTCCACCATTGGTGGCCGTGCTTACGGTTGTCTGGGACCTAAGCACTGGAATTCATTACCCAAACCTCTCCTTCTCTCCACTTGCTTTTGCCCTTTAGCACTCCTTAAAACTTGCCTTTCTGGCAAAGCTTTTTGCCATCCACCCTAATAGCTCATATGACCGTTTTCCTGTTTTGTTTTATGATACTCCAGCGAAGCACTTTCAGATGTTATATAATGTTAAACGTGTTACCTAAACACTATATGTTATTGGAAACTATCAACCAGGATTTGACTGTCCATGTTGTAGTTAGAGCACTTTGGTCACGGTTAAAATGGGAAAATATTTAATTCCTGCTATGACTAATTTATAGAATACTGAATTGGATGGCACAGTGGTTAGCACTGCTGCCTCACAGCGCCAGGGACCCGGATTCAATTCCTGGCTCGGGTCACTGTTCGTGTGGAGTTTGTACGTACTCTCTGTCTCTGCATGCGTTTCCTCCGGGTGCGCCGGTTTCCTCCCACAGTCCAAAGATGTGAGGGTTAGGTGGATTGGCCATGCTAAAATTGCCCCTTAAGTCAGGGGGACTATCTAGGGTAAATGCAAAGGGTTATGGGGTTAGAGCCTGGGTGGGTTTGTGGTCAGTGCAGACTTGATGGGCTGAATGGCCTCCTTCTGCACTGTAGGATTCAATGAATTGAAATGTTTTTGTTTTAATTTAAATTTACAATACCCCATATCATAAGAATTCAGCCAGGCAAGTAAGGTTTAGCCAAATGCAATGACAAATAAGTCATCATCAAAGTTGAAGTGTGCATTTCTGAAGTTCAATAAACACGGAATAAAAGAAGAATCAATATGTTCCACACAAAACAATAGTCTTATAAAGGTTATAGCATATGACGGAATTTAAATTATAATACAAAAGTATGGAATCATCACAGAATTAGCAAACTGAGTCAGAAGAAGTTTGGTCCAAACCAGGGTCCAGCTTGGGTAGGAGGTTGAATGTCATAAAACCACTTAACGTGATGGAAGAAATAAAAACCACATCCAGACCATAAGCCACACTCTTAGACAAACAAAAACTAAAATAAAAACCTAAACTTTTATTGTCCCACAAAACAATTATCAGAGACATTCTGAACTAGAAATAAATGTCATTATTTATATACATCTTCATGGTTACAAAAACAAATCCTGGCAAAATTGCAGCAAACTGGATAATTTTATTGAAAGAGCGGTACACACCCAAGATACTGCAGATCACAATTCAGACATCCAATACCAAATTAACAATCACTTCTCCTTTAATAAAATACGCGACTTCATCATATAGTATGAGTTTGTTTTAGTGCAAACATGAATTTAATTACTCTATCTGATGTAACATATCACCTTGCTTTCATTTTTTTTGTATTTAAAAGTGTATCAGTTTCTATCGGCTGAATTTTAAACCCAGATATTCTTATTTCCTACACCTGTTTTATTTTTTTTCTCCAACCATATTTAAAAATACATTAAAAGGGATATATATTACCACAGCATTTGAAGACATACTAAGCAATCCTACTATGGAAATAGATTTTCGCAGAAATCATTTGGATGTTGTTGTGTAGGCTTGAGCATTTTGGGGGGGAAAATGCACTGCAGAGGGCTAATTAACTATTTGAATGGGAATGTAGTTACACCATGACAAATGAATATCACCTCATTGCAATTTGCAGCACAAGAGATAATGATACTCCCTTATTTCCTATGCTGTAACCTCCTAGGAGCTTTAATGATCTCTTATAGTCTCATAACCTTGGAAATCTGTGTGAGGTACGTGCTGGACTCTTTCAATCAAAACAGAAAGGTGGTACCAATTTATTTAAAGTGCCATATTAAAGAACATCTCGAGGTTAGAAACTATCATTTAATCGCTTCGGCTACACGACAGAATATATTTTTGAATGAACAAAGGGATTTCAGTGTTAAGTATTCTCTCCATAAAGATCCATTAGAAAAGGTGGGTGCATGTAACTTCTGCCTGTGAAGAAATTTCAATTAGCCTCATTATAGAATCGTAGAATCATAGAATAGAATCTCTACAGTGCACAGAGAGGCCATTCAGTCCATCGAGCCTGCACCGATCCAATCTCAACCTGGTTCTATCCTTGTAACCCCACGTATTTGCCTGCTAGTCCCTCTGACACGAAGAGGTAATTTATCATTGCCAATCAACCTAACACAGACAGCCATTGGAGAAGCCCCTTGAGGACAGCTGAGATTGATATCCTTGCATCAGTCGCATGTTCAGTGACAGTTGGGAACAGGAAGGATTTTAATGCTGGTTCTCTCCAGGATCACCTTGCTAGAGGACTTGCCGACCAAGTGGCTTTATTCCCATTCAGTAAACAGTCTAGAGACTTTCTGACCTATACTATTTACAATTCATAGAATCATAGAATCCCTGCAGTGCAGAAGGGGACCATTTGGTCCATTGCACAGACAACAATCCCACCCATGCCCTATCACTGTAACCCCACATGTTTACCCTGCAAATCCCCTAACACCAAGGGACAATTTAGCGTGGCCAATCATCCTAACCTAACTACAGGAGTTCAGCCTATTGCCCATGTGTAAAACTCCAGCATAAACAACGGATCAGATGTTCCAGGCACCAATGATATCATATATCAATCAAATACTATTGGGTTAAGGTTAGCAACTTAGATTAAGGTAAACATAGGGAAGCAGTCCCACAGGTCGGCACGGTATCACAGTGGTTAGCACTGCTGCTTCACAGGGACCTGGATTCGATTCCCGACTTGGGTCACTGTCTGTGTGGAGTTTGCACATTCTCCCCGTGTCTGCGTGGGTTTCCTCTGGGTGCTCTGGTTTCCTCCCACATTCTGAAAGACGTGCTGGTTAGGTGCATTGACCCGAACAGGCGCCAGAATGTGTCGACTAGGGGAATTTCACAGTAACTTCATTACAGTGTTAATGTAAGCCTTACTTGTGACTAATACATAAACTTTAGGTCGGCATTCTGGATCTCCCATCATATGTACTATAGCCTAGTGGTCTACAGAGACAAACCTCTGAAAGGGAGGGTAAAAACACAGATGTATCACATAGGAGTCTTTCCTCAGAAATTTGGACTAAGGTCCAATCGGTATAAAATCCAATACATAGAATCCCGAAAGTGCAGAAAGAGGCTATTCAGCCCATTGAGTCTGCACCGACTCTCTGAAAGAGCATCTTACCCAGGCCCTCCCACTCCCTGTCCCAGTACTCCACATATTTACCCCGCTAATCCACCTAATTTATACATCTTTGGACACTAAGGGGCAAATTAGCATGACCAATCCACCTAATCTACACATCTTTGTACAGCAGGAGGAAACCGGAGCACCCAGATGAAACCCACACAGCCACGGGGAGAGTTCTTGAGGTCAGAATTGAATCCAGGTGGTCCCTGGCACTGTAAAGCAGCAGTGCTAACCACTGCGCCGCCGTGCTGCATATAATTATCTTTAGGGAAGAGATATGATTAGTCATGTTTTCAACAAGGTTTATGAAAATCTTTATTACGCTGAAAATACTTCCTTCCCCAGAAGATTGAAGTTTCTCTCTTTTCAAAGTCCAGGAAAGATTTGTATTTAAAAGGAGCTACATGCCTGAAGTGTGACAAAGCCAAGACTAGAACAGATATTACGAGGTCTTTTTTTTGAACAGGACCACAGACATTTAGAATATATCGCTGGCTTGTGCAACAAGTGCTGAATCACTGCAAACGACTTGGCTGCTCATAGGTGTGGAGCATTGAGACGCATGTTGCTTAGTTGTAACAGAATTGATAGCACAAACACGATGCACCGGCTGTTTGTTCATTGCCTGCCTAGCCTGTCTTTATTCATATTTAAATTGTTTTACAGTTTTCATGTTGTGAATCTTAAAATTTTAAGTTGCTGAAAAGAGTGTGAATAGACAATTCCACTGATGCCATGGCTTAAATCCCTGCTGGCTCCTTGCACTAAATGCTATATCTGTAACAACCTTTGGCAGAACAACTCTCGACAAGGAGGGAACAACCCCACTTTTGACAAAAAAGTAAATCTTAGCATATAAATTTGGGACTTTAAATATTAATGTACAAGTGCACTGTTAATTCAAGTTTCAACTGATATATCGATTTAAGGGTATTTACCTTGCCCATACATCTCATTTTCTGTGCATTATCTCTGATTGTAACCCCCACCCCTCCCCTGCAACAACCACCCCCACCGATCTTATTTATCTTTAAGGCAAAGGATTTTGCAGCTGAGAGACTGGGGTAGATGACTTAGTTTTAAGCAGCAATTGATGGGAGACATACTTGGAAATCTATTAGCAATTCCCTCCCACCATCGCCCAACTTTTATTGTGTGCGGCTGGAAAAATTGAACCTGTGTTCTCCTTTCCAAATACTCGGTCACCAGTGCTCCAATAAGCAACAATACCAATCAAATGGGCTTCAAAAAATGAAATCTCATCATAAGCAGTGGTCTTCACATCTTGGCATCCTTAAGCTGAAACATTATTATAGTTTTAAGATATCAGCATTTAGTACTGCTATGGCGTTTTTTTTTTACATGTGACACCTTTTTGCAAACTTTGTTACTGTATCTTTATCGTAAGAAGTCTTACAACACCAGGTTAAAGTCCAGCACGTTTATTTGGCATCATGAGCTTTCAGAGCGCTGCTCCTTCATCAGGTGAGGAACTCAGGTGATGAAGGTGCAGAAAGCTCGTGTTACCAAATAAACCTGTTGGACTTTAACCTGGTGTTGTGAGACTTCTTACTGTGCTTACCCCAGTCCAACGCCGGCATCTCGACATCATATCTTTATTGTGTCAGATAACCTTTCCATGATAGTTACTGGCAGCTGTCAGATGAGTGAAAAACACCTGCAGACATGAAATGTTGTCAAAATTCTGCCAGGAATTAATTATAGCGAAGTCTTAGGCGTATTAAATACATTCTGTTTGCAGCCTGGAGTCTTCCCTGAGGGAGTGCTAAAGTGAACCGCAGGCTGAGGCTGCACAGATTATTAATAAAGAATCAAATACTTTTTATTTCAGACATAACTTTGAAGTATACGTAAGCAATCCAACCTGGAGGCTATGCTCAAAGCTGTGCAAATCACCTTGCCTGTTCGCTGCCCTTGTCATGTTTTAATGCATAGAAACTGTGTATTAAATAGTCAAATTCTCATCTCTTAATTTTATACATGCTTAAAAAATAACAAACTATGATTTTCAACAGCCTTTCGATCATTTCTGAAACTAGAATACTTCATAATTGTAATTAATTTCTAATTGATTTCTGATCAACTATAAATGCATTCTTAACTCACCAATTTATAATTTCAGTACAAATAATGTACAGTGGGAAACCTTTCCGCTACCCCACCCAAATTTCATAAATATTAGAAACCGGCACCAATGTTACAAAATCACGATTAATTATTGACAATTGAACACCACTCAGTCAGACAGAAAGCCACTTTGTGTTCTCATCACCTTCCATTTTTACATGAAGCACCACAAATCACATCTGGAATGTGTACTTGTACATCAAAATACTTCCCTTTAAAAATTTTACCCAAAATAACACAGTGAAAACATGTTAAGGAAAAACTTATTTTCACTTTACATGGCGGTATTAGCATTAATTGTTGTAACTACTGGGAGCAAATTCAGGTGAAGGCATGTAAAATCGCCGGCTCCAACGCACCCCTCCCGCACTCTCCATCTGTATGGTGGTTAGGATGAGCTTTGTCTGTATAGCGCGCAAGAAACAATACTTCTCACTGTCTCCTAATACATGTGACAATATCAAATCAAATTCAAAGGTAAATGGTTCAAAATTGGCGGAGCGCATGGTATGAAATTAGATGCTGCAAGATGAGTATTTAAGTCGTTGACACTGTTCACCACATTGCTGGGGGAAGAAACGTAAAACTATAAAGCAAAGTGCCATTAAAACCCCCGGTCTTTCGACCTGTTTTTTAACGTAGAGATTAATGACCAGTTCTGCCATAGGACTGAAAGCTCAAGACCCTCACTACATCAGCTAGGGGAGTCAAAAGCCTTTGGATATAAATAGAAGATAGTCACTAATAAATCCATTAAAGAATTCAGGGAAACCTCTTTATCCAAAGAGTGGTTAGGATGTGGAATGCGTTACCACATAGAGCAACTGGGGTGAATAGTATTGATGTATCTCAGGGCAAGCTGCTTAAGTACATGAGATAGAAAGGTTTAGAAGGTTATATTAGAAATAAGTAAAAACAGCAGTGAAAGCATGGTTAGCCACTTAAGGGGCATCTGGAACCAGAGTAATGTTCTATCCTTGATCTGTTGGAGCCACAAGAACGTTTCAACCAAACTCAAAGAGTTGTGTCTCCATTTTTGTCAATGAATCCCTAATTTTATTATGTTCAATACGAGGGTCAAGTGCTGGGAAACATATCATTATGTTTCAAATAAAAAGCTGATTCATCTATAATGTTAAACATGTCTTCTAGCTTGCAAAAATGAGCTTGCATAGAAGCCTCAAAGCACTGTTAGACTGGTTGCAGCATGTTTTAACATGAGAAATAATAGCCTATAGTACTTGCACGTTAAATTAATTTCAATAGGGTTCTACACTCTGCCAGTACCTCTGGTTAACACCAATTTTCATGGGTGCATAAGAAAACGCCTTATCATTAAAATTTCACTCATGGGTAACACTCTTACGCCTGATGATTCAGTAGCTGATAATATGCAAACAGATTGCAGTTAAGGACTGCAAAGGTAAGCAGTTACACAAGTGAGCAAAAGAGCGTTATAATATCCAAAATCCAATTTTGGGTTTTATTGCACATTTGAAATAACTGCTATAGCCAGATGGGCAAGAGTTGTTCAATTATAACCCAAAAATTACAATTATTTGTTCTCTCATACATTTTTACAGCCACACTGAACTAACTTAGAGAGTTACCCATGAAGCAAGAGTAAGACCACGCAAGTGTTGAATGTGAAATTATCAGGACAGCTTCCATCTTGTGCTTTTGTCCTCTGCTTCCGTATCCTGAAAATTACTGCCCTTCCTTCACAGTGAAGCAGCGGTGACACTGAAAACATTCGCAGCAAATGCAGCGATGCATTACCTGCACAGGTTTAATATAGCAGACCGACTGTATGAGGAAAAAATATTTTACATTCTGACTGCCGCTCAGTTAACCAGATTCAGGACGATAGGCAACGGGAATAATGTAATAAATGGCACAGTCTTCACGCAGTCAAAATACCTACAATAGCAAATTATATCACATTACTAAAACTGATAAAATGCTCCAGAATTGGTGTGGTGGAGGGTAATTATTTAGCACAGTGTTACATAAACATTGAATTATACTGTATTCAAAAGGAAATACATTCAATGAAAATATTGCAGTTGGGGTTTTATGTATATCAACTTGGTATTAAGTCTAATTATGATTACTTTTGTGCACACTGTTTGGTTAATCCTTTACTAATAGTGAATTTTCAATTCTTTTAAACAACTATCTCCAGGTCAACATACATCCACGTTTGGATATTCATGATTTCTCACTATTGCAAAATCAGTTAGTTAAATGAGTTGTAAAATGGACCAGATTTTAGTTCAGATTCTGACAGAAGAGTGGTCCGACAGTTTAAAAACATGCAAGGATGGGATCTAGTGTGGAAATTACAGCAAATACCGAAGAGTTATAATCCCTGTTTGTCCAAAGCAAATCCTTAGGAAGTAAACAGACAAAAAAAAGAAACGTACCCTGACCGACGTAGTAATAGGGAGCACCTTTATAGGGTGTTGAATGATTAAAAAGTCATGAAAATGGCAAGCATGCTAGAAGGTTGCTGGAAACTGTGCTTCTTGCAAAAAAAAAGTTAAATTCCATTCAGAAACCATCGCCAGGATGCTGAAGCTCTCTCAATATGAACCTTTACACTATACAACCGGTCCAGGCACGGTGCCATATTTTGAGCCACTGGAAAGAGTAATTCCAAGTCTATTAGCAGCATGATCATCGGAATCAAAACTTAAAAGATGACAAGTTCTTTTTAAGGGGGGAGGGCAAGAGTAAAACAGGCCTGAGCTTCAGCAGATGCCACTCCATTGCATAACTCCCTGTATGGTTTATGCCTTCAGTTCAGTCCTTTTCTTCCAAGGCAACAGAAAACAAGTTTTCACTTCTTCACTATCTGAATCCTCTTGTATTTGCACATGATGATGCTGATGCTGACCCATCTAAGACACAAAGGGGAGGGAAAACAAGAATAGTTGGATTAACACCAATATTTAAACAAACTACACATTTTTCTACAAGATATTTAAACAAACTACACATTTTTCTACAAGAAACTAAAATAAGCCACTAAGTTATAGCTAGGTGTATCTGCTTTGGGTGCAATTAGCGATCCAGGTACAAACTGCGCCCCAAATCATTCTGGCTTCCCGAAGGCTTTTAAAAAAAATATCGAACTGAAGTTTCCATCTATTTGCACATCATCAAATACAAAGGGCCAAATGTTTGGCTGTAAATGGCAGGTGGTCAATTAAAGGGCCTATTGAGGCCACTCCATGCACCGCAACTGGACAAAGGAAGAGTCTCAAGGGCAAGTTATGTTCAATGCAGCAGACTGGGATGAGAGCCATGCTCCATTCAGCTGGGGGACTCATCCTTACCACTCTCCCTGCAACTGCAATACTTCTGGCCCCTTCATGATGAGAGATTGGTAATTGAGGCCTCTTTATTTTTTTAAACTATAAAAGCTCCTTGCTGTACCTCCATCGTGAAGATCCCTCTTTTCTTCCAATCTACATCTGCAGCTCCAAGGTCTGAGGGCCGAGTCACCAGTCTCTCGGTCCTGGAAGGAATCTTACTGAACCTTAGCCTCGAGTCTGCCCATTGTCCTGAAATCCCAGAGGTGGCCTTTAATTGACCACCTATTTGAGAATCATCCTCTGGAGTCTGGCACAGTCATGTGGGGCTTTCCTGATCAACAATTCCACCTGACAACAGGATTGGGCCCACAAAATAAAATCCACCCCAAAATCATCCCTGAACCAGTGCAATCGGGCAACATTTTAGAAGGCATTTAAAAAAAAGGCTTTAGTAAGTATTATTTGATGTACTTACGAGTGTTAACCTGCTGCAGTTTTATTAATACAGTCGCTAAATATAAACATTCTCAATCACTATCGAGACCATCACTTGTGAATAACCCAATATAAAAAAAATGAAAATAACTCAAAAAAACTACATCAAACCATATACTAGATTCATTAATGTACAGTAGTCAGTTTCTTAACAAATTAACAAAATTTTTTTAAAGCTTTTAAAAACATCCCCATTAGAGATCTTGCACATAAGAGCGAGCTCAATAAGACTCACTCAAAGGTCAGCAACAGCACAATTAGTGGAAATTCCAGATGGCAATAGGTTTCTGGCCAGTTTTGAGTGGGGCTACCTTCTAGCATAATGCACATTTAAACTGGTACAACCCATTGTGGAAACATAATTTGCATTAAACATAACTTGCCCTCGAGACTCTTCCATCTTTGGCATTGGTTTGGCCAGATTGCCATAAACAAGCACAAGTTAGTGGAAACCCCAGGACACTAGATCTCACGTTCCATTCACATACTTTGCAATGTTACAAGATCAAACTTGAAAAAAAATATTTAAGATCAAGGTCACTTACTAAACATTAGCTCCTCTCCAGCTCTTTTCCGTGACTGATCCCCTCTAATCAAATGAGAAGGTGAAAAATAAGAGTCAAAATCTCTACACATTTGAGACCGGAACAGTAGTACAAGCTATACTGTCAGTAGAAATAAAAAACATATGAGTAGCAGCAAAGTAATTGCACCTCCATGTGCCACTACACTTACAACTAGGGGAAAAATAGCATTAACTTATATTTTGTGAAAAAATAACGATATTAGTTATCAACCAGATAATTTTCCAGAAATCAAGATGTCTGGCATGTGGAGCATGTTTATAGTATTTAATTATTAATTCTGCCTACCACTTTAGACACTGGTCAAGTCAGCAAGTGTGCCCCCCTTAATGTGTGTAGTAATTATGGAGATCAAGCTGTGCTTCTTCTCACAGTGCAAGTTCACCATTTCACAAGGCTGAGATAATTAACGAAGCAACCTTGACTTAATGTGTTTACAATGGCAGAGGCAGATCCCGATTCCTCTTCCTCGGAGTCTTGGAACAACAAATAGAGGCTGGTTTTAAAGAGCATCTTGAAGGAGGAAAGTGAGGTAGAGAGGGGTATGGAGGGAACTTAATTAAACATGTTGCTGAAGGCACAGACATCATTGATGGGACAATTAAAATCAGTGATGCTCAAGAGGTCAGAATTAGAGGAAGACAGATATCTTGGAGGGTTTCTGCAGCAGATGAGCCGAGATGAGAGATGTTACAGAGGTGGAAACAGGCAGTCTTAGTGATGGTCGAAATATGTGGTCTGAGGCTCATTTGGAAGTCAAATATAACACCTAAATTGGCTTAGCATCAGAACGTTGGCAGAAAGAGTGGTGAAGTTGGTAGCTAGGAATAGAAGATTTGAGCAAGGACTGAGAACCCTGACTTCAGACATCCCAATATTTAACTGGAGGAAATTTCTGCTCGTCCAGTACTGGATGTTGGGTAAACTTAGCAATAAAGTTTATTTATTAGTGTCACAAGTAGGCTTACATTAACACTGCAGTGAAGTTACTGTGAAAATTCCCTAGTTACCACACTCGCCTGTTCGGGTACACTGAGGGAGAATTTAGCATGGCCAATGCACCTAACCAGCACATCTTTTGGATTGTGGGAGGAAACCGGAGAACCCGGAGGAAGCCCAAGCAGACACAGGGAGAACGTGCAGACTCCACACTGACAGTGACCCAAACTGGGAATTGAACCCGGGTCCCTGGCGCTGTGAGGCAGCAGTGCTAACCACTGCACCACCGTGCCATCCATTGGAGAAAACAAGAGAGGTGGCGGTAAGGTAGGGCTGAATGTCTTCAGCATATTTGTGAAAATTAACTCTGTGCTTTCAGATGATGTCACCATCATTATGTCACCAGAAGTGGGGCAAGAATACTTTGCTGGGGGACACACAAGATAAAAGTGCAGGAGGACGAAACAGAAGCCAATGCAAGTGATAGCGTGGCTCTGATTCAACAAAATACTATGTCACAACGTGCCTCAGAGAAGGATGATTAAGCACAATTTGACACAGCATCACTACAGGAGATGATTGGGCAGATGACAACAAACTTGTCAAAGAGGTAGGTTTTAAAGAGTGTCCTAAAGGAGGAAGGAGAGGTAGGTTGAGAGGCAGAAAGGTTAAGGGAGGGTGTTCCAGTGCTTATGAGGGCTTGGCAGCTGAAGGTCTGGCCACCAACGGTGAAGAAATTAAACTCTGGAATGTTCTAAAGACCAGAATTAGAGGGGTGTGTGTGTGTGTATTAATGCATCATGTGATTCATGCCAGCCAGCCCCACAGTTCAGAGAACTTTTTAAAGGGAGCCCCAATCTCCGCCTTTGCGGATAGGTCTCCCACCCCACCGCCTGAACCGAAATGGTGACCCCTCCCCCACCACTGCCCGATCAGTGGAGTATCACCAACTCCTCAGCAAAGAAGGGCATACTTCCCCACAACTGTCAAATAACCGGTCACCCCCCTCCCCCCCCCACTCCTGCACCCCAAACTATTTATTTCTTTTGAAGATACCACAGCTGTCAATAAGGGTTGGAGTCTTTGTAAACATTGTGGTCAGGAACAATTGGGGTACTTGTGATGCATTCAAGCATGAAGGGGGAGGTAAAAAATAAGGACAGCTGACTGGAGGCGGAGTAGAAATCCATTGAGCTGTTATTTAAAACCTACTTTAAAGCACTGGACCAAAAAATTGAAAGAGATCAAAGATTTTCAATGGAATAGAGTGTTTCAGCTTTCTAGAAAGGCTCAGAGACTTCAAATAAAAGCTCGAATATATTAGGGCTGAGTGAACGGTTGTGGAGAAGGGAACCACCCCTCAGTGAAACTGACATTTCCTCTCTGTCAGAGGATGTCAGAGGACACTGCTGACACCTGAAGCTTCTGATACATAGTAAGGACAATCCCTGCTGCAGAATGGAGTGCTGCTGTGATTTACAAGCCTGCCAGCTGTCCAGCGGGCATGGAGATTAAAGTGACCTGGCCACTTCAGAATTTTCACAGCTGATAAACAGGAATGCAGATTTTGATCACAGACTGCCTGAAATCACCCTGAAATCAGCACGCCAGGGGTGATCTTCAGGTCTGACAGGGCTAAAAGGGGCAGTTCCACCATGAAATCCCCATCCTGCCACCCGTTGCCCCCAGTCTGAGCCATCCATCTTCACCGAAGAGAACGAGTGTCCAGTGGCATACCACAGGGATCTGTGTTGGGCCCCCTATTATTCATCATTTATATAAATGACATTGATGACTATGTGGGGGGTAGGATTAGTAAGTTTGTGGATGACACAAAGATTGGACGGTTGGTTAACAGTGAGGCGGAGACCTTGGGCTTCAAGAAGATATAGACAGAATGGTCAAATGGGCAGATAAGTGGCAGATGGAATTTAATCCTGAAAAGTGTGAGGTGATACACTTGAAAGGAGTAATTTGACAAGAAGGTATTCAACGAATGGTAGGACATTAGAAGTTCTGTGGAACAAAGGGATCTTGGCGTGTTTGTCCACAGATCTCTGAAGGTGGAAGGGCATGTTATTAGGGTGCTGAAAAAGGCATATGGGACATGTGCCTTTATCAATTGAGACATACATTACAAAAGCAGGGAAGTCATGTTGGAATTGTATAGAACTTTGATGAAGCCACAGCTAGAGTACTGGGTGCAGTTCTGGTCGCCACATTATCGGAAGGATGTGATTGCACTGGAGGGGGTGCAGAGGAGATTCACCAGGATGCTGCCTGGGGTGGAACATTTAAGTTATGAAGAGAGGTTGGATAGGCTTGGGTTGTTTTCATTGGAGCAGAGAGACTGAGTGGCAACCTGATCAAGGTGTACAAAACTATGAGAGGAATGGACAGAGTGGATAAGGAGCAGTTGTTCCCCTTAATTGATGGATTAGTCATGAGGGGACATAGGTTCAAGGTGAGGGGCGGGAGGTTTAGGGGGGATGTGAGGAAAACTTTAACTAGAGGATGGTGATGGTCTGGAATGTGCTGCCTTGGAGGGTGGTAGAGACGGGTTGCCTCACGTCCTTTAAAAAGTGTCCGGACGAGCACTTGGCACATTATAACGTTCAGGGCTATGGGCCTAGTGCTGGGATTAGATGGCAGTTCAGATGTTTCTATTGTGCTGGTGCAGACTTGATGGGCCCTTCCTCTGCATCCCCCACTCCCTCTCCTTCCCCCCCTCAGGCCAGGGTATCAGTGCCAGGGAGCAGTGCACTGCTGGCACTATCAAGGCATGTGGCCTGAAGGTGGATTTGAGTGGGAGCCTGAGGGCCGGGAACAGGAAGGGGGGGGACTGAGTGAGGGTTTGGATCAGGTCACCCTCATGCCTGCATGTGAGGGGTGGGTGCTGACACGTTACTTGAGTGCTGGTGTGGGGGTGTGGGAGTGAGAATGCCCGTCTTTGCTGAGGTATTAGTGGTGCTCCCCTGGATCCTTGGGGTCCAGTATGCCAGGTCCATGATGGTCATTATTAACACCGAAGCCAGTGCATTTTCTGCTGGAGAGGTAGGTGAATGGCAGGGGGTCGGTGAATGGGCCGTCAAGTTCACTGATTGTCTTGTTATTAGTGAGTTTGCATAATAATCGGGTGACTGCCTGTTCTGGGCAGGAACCGAATCAGGGCTGGTGGAACAGGTCAGGTGAATCCCGATTGCCTTGACGCCCATCGGAAATCCAATTTTTAGCCAAGACTCCATTCAGAGGGGCATTGGGACAAGGCTGGAGAATTCCCCATAACGAGTTATGAGTCCATTCTAGGCAACATTTGTGTCGACTTTTCAAGCAGATGCAAAGACAAAAAGAAAACTCCTTCCACTGCGGCTGCCATACTTGCATTTCAACCATCAGTAAATGTGTCCAGCAACAAACTTGGCGTGACTTGTTTAGAAATGTGCAGTGCTGAAAGTCCGGACTGGAGAAGATCATTGTTGGAACAGGAGGGTCACAACAGCCAGTAATGATGTCTGCCCGATTTGTTGTCACGAGTTGTTTATATTGGCAATTTTCTTCAAACCGAGAGATGGTCAGCAGGTCAATTGAAATGACCTGTGGGTAGGATAACCCCATTCTAAACAGGTTAATCCAAGTAATTGGAGCCACGTCCGAACATTCCAGTATCCTACCCTTCTTAAAAAAAAATTACTTTGTATCTGTAGCAAGGATAATACTCTGGAGCATTTCAATTGTATGCTGCACACAAGTAGATATTTGATCCCGAGAGTTTAATAAGCTAGGTGTGACACAACATTCTAATCTATTTATTATACCCTTTGTGATGTCAGTCTCAAGGGATGCAAGGCTACCTCCTCTCCAGCACTGCTTTCTGAGTTAGCGCTTTCAGGAGACAAGTGGAGAAAGTAAACAATTAGGAAAAAATTGCTACTTAAAATCTAATGGAGTTCATTCCAGAAAGTTTTTTTATTTGTCGGTGTCAAAAGTATGCTTACATTAACACTGCAATCAAGTTATTGTGAAATCCCCGAGTCGCCACACTCCAGTGCCAGTTCGGGTACACTGAGGGAGAATTTAGCATGGCCAATGCACCTAACCAGCATGTCTTTCGGACTGTGGGAAGAAACTGGAGCACCTGGAGGAAACCCACTCAGACATGGGGAGAACGTGCAGACTCCGCACAGATAGTGACCCAAGCCAGGAATCGAACCCGGGTTCCTGGCGCTGTGAGGCAGTAGTGCTAACCACTATGCCATCGTGCTGCCCCTATTAATTGGCATTTACCAAAGTAAACTTTATAACTTCAGCAGCGACTGAAAAATATTCTCATTAAGCAAATGAGTAACAAAGAAAAGTACAGCATAAAAACAGGCCCTTCAGCCTTGCCCATGCTGATCACGATGCCCTAACTAAACTAAAAAAAACCTTCTGCTCTTACTCAGACCGTATACTTGAATTATAATCATATACTTTGTTTTATCCGCGAACACATGGAGGTAATCTATTAGTAAGTATGGAATCAATAGGTGGGATTTTATGGCCTCGCTTGTCCCAAAACCATAAAATTCCGCCCCAGGTTAGTGGACCTTTCCATGGTCAGCCCCTCGCCTGCTCAGATTCCCGTGGTGGGCGGAACGGTAAAATTCCGGCCATAGAGTCTACATCTCCTTGAAATCAGCAATTTATAATTCAAGACGGTTCGACCGCATGTGTTATCAATTTTCCCGCAAATACAAAGAGCCCTGCATTTTAATCTATTAAATGCATAGTTTTGTGTTCTTTGAACAAAATGAGTTGGTGTGGTTCAAATTAAACCTGAAAATGAATGTGGAGACACATTAAGGAGCAATTGAAAAGGGAAAAGCAGGAAACATGCCCTTGCGACAGGTGTCTGAATAATAGATTCTGTGAATTTATCATAAAAAGAATGTTTATTTGTCCTAGTTACTGTTATCAACACTTCTTGGAAATGAGTCTTTCCCTGTAAATTTAGTTCCAAATAGGTCGGTCACTAATAGTCACATTTAAATACCTTAACTTTCCATTTCAAAATAAGTGCTATTGCATGTAGGTGGGCAGTGAAGCAAAAGCATGGCAATTATGTACAATTTATCCTGCAATTATACTGTTACATGGGAGTGGCAGTTGTCACTTCACAGGTTGTTGCAAATGTCAACTGAAATTATTCTATTATTATTTTGAAAAACAGTAACAGGGCAACAATGAGGCAAAAATTACTGCAATGGCAGTTTGGGCAGTGAATGACACTAATTAGGTTCTCATTGTCACCGGACTATATTTGTGCTGCAAACTGCTGGAATGTCACTTTGTTATTGACACGGTAATTTTACTGCTGCATCGATGACTTTATGAACTTTGTGCCCAGTGGCTTAGCCACGATCCTCACACTGTGAAAGCCTTAGCCCTGCCTTTGTGTGAAGAATGCTCCCCACTCCCCACATAAAATAACGAGAGGCACAGATCAGCGAGATAGTCAATATCTTTTCCCAAAGGTAGGGGAGTCTAAAACTAGAGGGCATAGGTTTAAGGTGAGAGGGGAGAGATACAAAAGTGTCCAGAGGGGCAATTTTTTCACACAGAGGGTGGTGAGTGTCTGGAACAAGCTGCCAGAGGTAGTAGTAGAGGCGGGTACAATTTTGTCTTTTAAAAAGCATTTAGACAGTTACATGGGTAAGATGGGTATAGAGGGATATGGGCCAAATGCGGGGAACTGGCATTAGCTGAGGGGTTAATAAAAAGGGAGGCATGGACAAGTTGGGCCGAAGGGCCTGTTTCCATGCTGCAAACCTCTATGACACTAATTACATGGCACTATAAAAATCTAAAATCAATTGCCATAACTCTGACTGAGGTATGGCACCGCTGAGGTAAGTGACGTGTGACGTCTGAAAAAGCTGCGAATCAAAAATTGAAAAATATAACATTTTAAATATTTAGGTGTTTTGCGCGTACACTTTTCCACAGAAAAAGCATCCAAGAATGGATTCCAAAGCTCAGGAGGGAAGGAGCTATGGGTCTCCCTGAATTAAATGGAGAGTTGCTAGCTGCTGAATTTTGAGGTTGAAGACTCCCCGCTGAATTAGCATTCTAACATTGAGGCAAATGGCATGAAACTTCATTAAAACCTTCACAGTGCCAAGGACAGAAAGCCAAGGCAAGGAAACGTTTGTTGATCTGACCAGGGAAAGCAAGTTAAGCATTCTCACAGTCTCAATTCAAAGTTCTCTATTAAAAGCATAAAATGTGTATGTATTTTTGTTTAATGGGCGAGTGAAGATTGGCTAGGCATTATTTGGTAGTTCAAAAACAAATAAGTTGTAACAGTTAGTTGCCATGAGAGCAGCCTCTCCACAGTGACAAATTTGCAGCCATTTTTCCCGCTTGAGAAGACGTCAATATCTGAAAAGAAGTCTTTCACACTCAGAAACTCATGTAACATTCTTCCTGCAGGACAAGTTGAGTGCCCAACACACTAGAATGGGTGCAGTCCAGAGAGTGAAGCCCTTGAATTAAAGAACTTTCTTCACACACAGCTTTGGACCGAGTGTATCAAGGCTTCCATGATCTGGCAATCGTTGATTTGAATTATTATTGTCACATGTATTAGTATACATAGAACATAGAAAGCCACAGCACAAACAGGCCCTTCGGCCCACAAGTTGCGCCGATCACATCCCCACCTCTAGGCCTATCTATAGCCCTCAATCCCATTAAATCCCATGTACTCATCCAGAAGTCTCTTAAAAGACCCCAACGAGTTTGCCTCCACCATCACCGACGTCAGCCGATTCCACTCACCCACCACCCTCTGAGTGAAAAACTTACCCCTGACATCTCCTCTGTACCTATCCCCCAGCACCTTAAACCTGTGTCCTCTCGTAGCAACCATTTCAGCCCTTGGAAATAGCCTCTGAGAGTCTACCCTATCCAGACCTCTCAACATCTTGTAAACCTCTATCAGGTCACCTCTCATCCTTCGTCTCTCCAGGGAGAAGAGACCAAGCTCCCTCAACCTATCCTCATAAGGCATGCCCCCCAATCCAGGCAACATCCTTGTAAATCTCCTCTGCACCCTTTCAATGGCTTCAACATCTTTCCTGTAATGAGGTGACCAGAACTGCGCGCAGTACTCCAAGTGGGGTCTAACCAGGGTCCTATAAAGCTGCAGCATTATCTCCCGACTCCTAAACTCAATCCCTCGATTAATGAAGGCTAGTACGCCGTACGCCTTCTTGACCGCATCCTCCACCTGCGAGGCCGATTTAAGAGTCCTATGGACCCGGACCCCAAGGTCCTTCTGATCCTCTACACTGCTAAGAATGGTACCCTTCATATTATACTGCTGCTTCATCCAGTGAAAAGTATTGTTTCTTGCGCACTATGCAGACAAAGCATACCGTTTGCAGAGAAGGAAAGGAGAGGGTGCAGAATGTGGTGTTACAGTCATTGCTAGGGTGTAGAGAAAGATCAACTTAATATGAGGTTTCAAAAAACTGGCAGATAGGATGCGGCCATACTTGTTGGAAGAGTTAGGCCAGTGTGGAATACCAAGTTTAGGTCATGGCGGAGTGTAAAGTGGAGCAATTGAGCACACTGTTGCTCTCTCAATTATTTCTAATATAATTCGCTAAACTAGGAATCAGTCTTCACCCAAGAGAATGAGGATGATGAGGACTGAGGTTCTTGTGCAAATTGACATAGGGAAGGACAATGTATAGGAGGTATTGGCAGCCTTAAAAGTGGATAAATCTCCAGGTCCAGATGAATTGTGCCCTCGGCTGCTGTGGGAGGCAAGGGAGGAGATTGCAGGGGCTCTGACCCAAATTTTCAATTCCTCTCCGGCCACGGGGGAGGTGCCACACGACTGGAGAACAGATAATGTGGTTCCACTATTTCAGAAGGGTTGTAGAGATAAACCAGGAAACTACAGGCCAGCGAGTCTCACATCAGTGGTAGGGAAACTATTAGAGAAACTTCTGAAAGAGAGCATCTATTTCTACTTGCAGAGGCAAAGCTTTTGAGGGATAGTCAGCATGGCTTCATCAGAGGGAGGTCATGCCTAACAAATTTGATTGAATGTTTTGAGGAGGTGACCAGGTGTGTAGACGAGGGTAGTGCAGTCGATGTAGTTTATATGGTTTTCAGCAAAGTTTTTGACAAGGTTCCACATGGGACACTTGTAGAGAAGGTAAATTCACCTGGGATACAGGATAATTTGATAAAGTGGATTCAAAATTGGTTCAGTTGTAGGAGACAGAGGCTGATGACAGAAAGCTGCTTGAGTGACTAGAAGCCAGTGGCATACCACAGAGATGTGTGTTGGACCCCCTATTATTCATCATTTATATAAATGACATTGATGACTATGTGGGGGGCAGGATTAGTAAGTTTGCGGATGACACAAAGATTGGACATGGTTAACAGTGAGGTGGAGTGTATTGGGCTACAAGAAGATATAGACGGAATGGTCAAATGGATAGATAAGTGGCAGATGGAATTTAACCCTGAATAGTGTGAGATGATGCACTTTGGAAGGAGTAATTGGAGAAGGAAGCATTCAATGAATGGTAGGACACTAAGTAGTTCTGTGGAACAAAGGGACTTTGGCGTGTTTGTCCACAGATCTCTGAAAGTGGAAAGGCGCGCGAGTAGGGTGGTGAAAAATATGTATGGGACACTTGCCTTTATCAATCAAGGCATAGATTACAAAATCAGGAAAGTCATGTTGGAGTTGTATAGAACTTTGGTGAGGCCACAGCTTGAGTACTGTGTGCAGTTCTGGTTGCCACATTATCGGAAGGATGTGATTGCACTGGATGGGGTGCAGAGGAGATTTACCTGGATGCTGCCCGGAGTGGAACATTTAAGTTATGAAGAGAGGTTGTGTAGGCTTGTGTTGTTTTCATTGGAGCAGAGAAGACTGATGGGTGACCTGACTGAGGTGTACAAGATTGAGAGGCATGGACAGAGTGGATAAGGAGCAACTATTCCCCTTAGATGAAGGGTTAGTCAATAAGGGACATAGGTTCAAGGTGAGGGGCAGGAGGTTTAGGGGGGATTTGAGGAAAACTTTTACCCAAAGGGTGGTGACGGTCTGGAATGCGCTGCCTGGGAGGGTGGTGGAAGTGGGTTGCCTCACATCCTTTAAAAAGAATCTGGATGAGCACCTGGCACATCATAACATTCAGGGCTATGGGCCAAGTTCTGGCAGATGAGATTAGGTGGGAGTTTAGGTGTTCCTAATGTGCCGGTGAGGACTCGATCGGCCGAAGGGCTTCTTCTGCACTGTATGATTCTAGGAAAACAGCTCAATCGGAGGAGCAGCTTGAGACCTACCAATTAAATATGTAATTAGCGTAAGTATAAAATAGAATATGGAAAACAAAAATCAGACAACATACCACAGAAAATGTTGCTGAAATAGCCAAGGCTCAGGTTGACAGATCCATAGGTATTAAGAGACCCAGTCAACATACCCAATCACTGCAAAATGACTATCAATAAAGCAAACAGGAGGCGGAATCGTGTAGTGCACTTGTTTATACCAGACTGAGCACTGCATTCATTTCTGTTAATTAAGACTAAAAGACAACAAGCACGCAAAACCCTGTGAGCTGTTTACTGTAGAAATATAGAAGTAATCCCGAGCACTAAACAGAGTGTAGAACAGAGGCACAGGTTCAAATACAACATTGGGATTGATTCTGGGTAGCTTTACTTCATAAAGTGATTAATATCTACAATTAGTTATAAGTAGCATGCAGGTGAAAGTCATTTAAATAGAAGTTGGGAAAGTTCTGGGGGAAGGAAGCAACTTTAGCACCTGTCTGGATGGATTAACTAATAACTTCAAGAAAAAAAGAAACAGGTAAATTTAACTGTGGCCCCAGATAACTGACGTTCACTGACACTCAAGTTTGGGTTCTGCCAGGGCCACTTAGTTCCTGACCTCATTATAGTCTTGGTTCAAACATGGACAAAAGGGTTGAACTCCCGAGGTGAGAGTCACTACCCTTGACATTAAGGTAGCATTTGACTAATGTGGCATCAAGGAACCCAAGCAAAACTGGAGTCAATGGGGATCAGGGGCAAAACTCTCTGTTGGTTGGAGTCATATCTAACACAAAAGTTGTGGCTGTTGGTAGCCATTCATCTCAATTCCAGAAAATCACTACATATTCCTCAGGTTTGTATCCGAGGCCCAACCATCTTCAGCTGCTTCATCAATGACCTTCCTTCCATCACAAGGTCAGAAGTGGGGATGTTCATTGATGATTGCACAATGTTCTGCACCATTCGCAATTCCTCAGATATTGAAGCAGTCTGTGTCCAAATGCAGCATGACCTGGACAATATTCAGGCCTGGGTTGACAAATGGCAAGTAACATTCGTGCTACACAAGTGCCAGGCAATGACCATTTCCAACAAGACAGAATCTAACCATCGCCCCATGACATTCAATGGCATTACCGTCACTGAATTCCCCCACTTGCAACATCTTGGGAGTTACCATTGACCATGAACTGAATGGGACTAGTCATATAAATACTGTGGTTATAGAGCAGGTCAGATGCTAGGAATCCTTAAGTGAGTAACTCAACTCCTGACTCCCAAAGTCTGTCCACAAGGCACAAGTCAGGAGTGTGATGGAATACTCCCCCTTTGCATGGATGAGTGCAGCTCCAACAACACTCAAGAAGCTTGACACCTCCCAGGACAAAGCAGCCTACTTGAATGGCATCCACAAACATTCACTCCCTCCATTACCAACACACAGTGGCAGCCATGCGTATCAACTACAAGATGCACTGCAAGAACTCACCAAGGGTCCTTAGACAGCACCTTCCAAACCCACAACCACTTCCACCTAGAAGGACAAGGACAGCAGATACATACCAGCACCTAGAAACTCCCCTCCAAACTGATCATCATCCGGACTTGGAAATATGTTGCCACTCCTTCACTGTCGCTCAAAATCCTGGAATTTCCTCCCTCACAGCACTGTGGGTCCACCTACATCACGTGGACTGCAGCGGTTCAAGAAGGCAGCTTATCACCACCTTCCCAAGGATAACTAGGGATGGGCAATGAATGCCGGCCTAGCCAGCACTGCCCACATTCCATGAATGAATAAAAATAAATAAATAAGCAACCACATTTACAATGGTAGGTTTGAACCATGGAGTCTAAATTTTACCTGGCAAAGCCATTCTGCATCAATTCTCGCTGGAGTTTTTGGTCTTGAGCAGCATATTCTGAGAGCTTGGATTCCAAAGCAGGGGGAAGGATATTTGGGATAAATTTAGAAAAGAGACTGGGTGCCAGCTGTGCCCAATCTGGGAAAATAGAGAACAAGAAAGGTTACTACCATGGTCAACATCTGTATTTTTATGCAAGTACAGCAAATATAATTTGTTGCAACAACCATATAAAAATTATAATGCTTTTCTAATTTTTGTCCCACAATTGTATGCATTTGACAACTCTTCCCGATGATCAAGTTGGTGCCCTGAATGAAAAGTACATTAGATTTTGCCCTTCCTTCACTTTTCCTTCTAAACTGGAGGCATCTGAGGATCAAATTTCCATAAATCACTTAAACATCTCCATGATTACAGGAACCTCATAAAACAATGCAGGGAAATACAGAAACTGAGTACTGACAGTCATAATTTTGGTTGTTAATTTGATGTCACACCAATGGCTTGACATGAACAACTGCAACCTGTGTCAGGATACACTGCAGAAAGAGATTCATTCTCAATTGTAGCAAATGTAACTTTTCTAAATTAAAGTAAATGCAGGGAAAGCTAGTTGCAGCTACCGCTGGTTAATTATAAAATTCACAACGCTGAGAAGTAAATGCCACAAAAAAACTTGCTGACTAATCCTGGTTTCATCATCATAAATAGTTGCTCTAAACTTTTTTTAAAATATATAATTACTTGTCCCATTCTTTCTCATTCAGAGTGACCAGGCATGATGGGCTGAATAGCTCCTTCATTGCTGTATTATGCTAAGGAAAAAAATCTTCACTGGGGCTTCATTCCCCATTAAATGAATCTGATTGTGGCATGGTGGTTAGCATTACTGCCTCACAGCACCAGGGACCGAGTTCGATTCCCGGGGTCACTGTCTGTGTGGAGTTTGCACGTTCTCCCCGTGTCTGCATGGTTTTCCTCCAAGTGGTCCAGTTTCCTCCCACAGTCCAAAGTATGTGCTGGTTCGGTGCATTGGCCATGCTAAATTCTCCCTCAGTGTACCTGAACATGCGCCGGAATGTGGCGACTAGGCTTCATTGCAGTGCTAATATAAGCCTACTTGTGACTCTAATAAATAAACTTGAATATCTATCAAGTGTTAAACTTTGAATCCTGTGTACTCAAAAACACTTGCACTTCGTTACACTTAGTTACAAGTTATTCATCTGTTTCAGCAGTTGTAAAGTGAACATTTTCAACTGCAGCTTTATACCCAAGGACTCTACAATATCTAACAGGTGAAATATTTTAAATATTGAAACCAAATAAATATTACATGAACCAGTAATTTATTTGTAGCTGAATATATGTGCTCAAATAAATAGGGGGCTTTGAACAATGCGGCTTGTGTTGGAGTTCTGTTTTAATTCACATTTTGCACCCTTCTCGCTTTCTGAAGTTCACAATTTACTCTGCATGTACAGAAATGAATTTCCACATTTTAATCCACAATGCTCTTAAAAGTAAAATAATATGAGGGGTAAAAGTAGTAAAAGGCGACTGGCCATAAAACAGAATTTCTCATAAAATGATGGAGAACTTGTGATTTTACTAGCGTGGTTACTGCTGAAGTCCATGGAGTTCCGACTACAGCTAGCTGATCAAGCACACAATGGAAAATTAAACTCGGGACTTTCCTGGCCTGTGGAGCTTAGTGCATTTATTAACCGAACCATCAGGGAGATTCAATGTTCCAAATTATTTTCTGAACAGTATGACACAGTGATCTAAAACTGAATTTAAATATTTTAAAAGCAATGCAAACCCCAGCATAAAATCATCCTCTTACTAAGTTACATTATCTTGAGAATTTCTTGTTCAAACTTAAATTGGCTGAAGTTGACAAAAACAAAATTATTACTTTATCATAGAACAGATTAGTTTTTAGTATAAAAAAATTATGTGGAAACTTAATCAAATTTGTTGTACTGCGCTGTTGATACTAAATATTCACCTCAATTATATATGTTACAATAGTCTTCCTCTCCACTTGGACAATAAAGATTACATTTACTCCAATACAAAGATATTCCTTCTTTGATAACTGCTCCATTCTTTTCCTGCTTCTATTCTTGAAATGTGAGCTTCAAACTAAATTTTATTTAGTGACTATATTTTGAGAACCTCTATTTGCTCTTATATTATGTACTATTTTATTTTATAATTTATTTACAAAAGCCTGTACTTTTTCCATGATCTTGCAATGATCATACATGACATTTGGCGTAATTCTAGCAACTGTACTTCAAAAGAAGGATCAGTAAAACATTACATGAAGTAGCTATATGAATGGTAACAAGCTTATTGTAGATTTGTTTCAGAATACAAGGGAATGCACAACAATGATTAGCCTTGTTCAATGTTCTGTTGAAAATTTTAAGCACTCAATACACAAATTTATACAATTTTGACATCTCAGTAATTTATTTCCCAGAGTTAAATTCCTACCAGCATTTCAAATTATTTACTTAAATGCCCACGGAAGAGATTTGTTTGAAATTCTGCAGATCAGCAAGCTCATTTTTCTTCCCAATTCAAATTGCATATTTAGATTTTCACTGTCAAAAGCACCCATCAAGAATTAAACAGGTTGCCCTTTCAATTTCCCACATTAACAAGTCTCTAATGGCTTTGGGGATAGACATAGGACTTCAGATATTCAAACTTTTAAAAGTAGGAAAAAATTAGAAGAAAAGTTGATAAAGCTATATAGAAAGGATCATAAATTTCCTCAGTGGGACAAATAGTTCAAAAAGGGTAAGCGAAAGCTGTACAGATTTTCATTTTGAGCACAGAATTGTGTGTCTAGTTTAGTATACCCCATGTTATGCAGAAAGTTAAGGCTCCTTGAAGATTTGGAAGAGATTCACTAAGATTCAGAAATGAGCAGCTATAGTGATAAATGATTAATAAAACTAGAACTCAGGATATAATAGATCTGAAATAAGAATTCAAATTAAAAAAGGTTTTGGGAGACAAATATGAAAAGAGCATTTGATGAAACATAAACTCAAGAACACCTAAAGAATGAAGGGAGAGTTTAGGAGAATTTGTTCAAAACATAGTTTTGAACAAAATGGTTCGGCACAGACAAGAAGAGCCAAAAGGCCTGTTTCTGAGCTGTAATTTTCTATGGTTTTCTTTTCATAGATTTACAGCAATTTGCTCAAGTTCTGAGATTTTTATAAAATGTCAATTTTGTCAACTACTGCCAGGACAACACTGTGGATGTTTGCTCTTGTCCACTACTACTTCTTCAGTCTTCTGAAAGGCCACCTAGTATGATCAGCATATTTTCCAATTCCTTTCACAAGTTAATGCAGCATTTTATAATCTATTCTCAGGATATCTCATGCATCATTAGCAAGGCCCTCAAGAAAGTGGTGGTGGATCTAACTTGAAGGTAATCCATATTCTAACAATATTAACAATCTATTCTGTAATCTATATTCTAACAGTAATATTGGAGAAGGAGTTCCATATTTTTGATGCAGCAAAAATGATGTAAATGATGATACATGTCCAAGGTGAGACGGTGTCTGGCTTATAAGGGACTTGAAGGTGATTGCGTTCTCATGTACTTCCTGGCCCTGCCTTTGTGATGGTGGAGGCTGCAAGATTGGGAATGCTGTCAAAGATGCATTGGCAAGTTGCTGCAGTGTATCCTTTACAGATTGGTACTGTGGTGGACTGAGTTTGCACCGGTGAATTGGGTACCCAACCTGTAAAGTGCTTTGTGCTACTTTGTGACTTTGTTCCAGCTGCACCCAAACAGACGAGTGGCCCAATGTGTAATAGCTATTTTTAATTTTTACTCCATTCTTAAAGTTACGAAGTGCAGAGTGGACCAGGCATACCCAAATCCATTTCTTGCTTGCTCCAAAAAACAAATTCAAATTGAATCCAATTCATGGTCCCCACAAGAGAGACATAAAAGATCCAAGCTGACAAGAAAAGGCATTGCACTCCATCTTGGGCTTGATCTTAGCCAAATTTTTAAAGGGTTGCATTTAGAGTCTCATTGTCTTCAGCAGCACTCAAAACAAGTCAACTGGCCTTCTTTTCTGGTTGCTCCCAATCCTAAAGCCTTATCCATTTGCTCCTCTGCACTTGTGCTGCATGCTTCGCTAGATATTCCTTCCTGACCATCCCCCCTTCTATCAGGTTAGCTAGAGCTGGAATGTATCTGAGCTGATGCGTACATGGCCAGGAGTGTATTAAATATGCTTATGAGATGAGCCAGTTTCCTGCTGATTTCGGGCGGTAGACACATGATCATAGAAGGCCCACATGAATAGAAAAGGAACATGTACCATGGTGACTGAGCTGAACCGTTAACCACGGTAACAGTGCTAATGCATTGAATTCCAAGCTGCTGGGAAGATGTGCCTGGACACACTGCTTAACAAATGAGTTTACAGGGGCAGCAAGCAGGAGTTATTTGACACTTGCCTTATCGGGCAGCCAGGGAGCTCTTCTGCTGCACTAACTTCAATTGGATGGGCCACATCTTCATGTTAATTCAAAGTTTGGCAAGCCCTATACTAGTATGATAAGTAACCTTCTCCTTTAAAAAAAAACTATTATTGAGTTCCGATTGGGAAACACTTCTAAACTGCTCATTATCAGTGATTTACAAGGATATTTCACCTGGACCTAACTTACTAAAGCTGTCAGAATAAGGAGGATGATGGATCAGGGTACTAAATTGGCATAGTTGGTGATTAAAAATATAACAATTATACAACAATATGGTTATATAATAGACTTACATATATATTTCTACTGTACTATAAAGAGAAGCAGCTGCCTTGTTGTTAGGTGTTGCCATTTCAGATACAAGTGAGCAGACTACAATTCAAAAAATCTGCCCAATTGATGCCTGATATCAGTTCTCATATTGTATAGTCATAAGTAAGATGAGGTTAATATCCTATTAGTCAACGTTCTATTTAGAGGATTGGGGGGAAAATGTGGAATTAAATAAATTTTCTGACACTAAAGATATTAAATACAAACCACTCAAATCGGAAAAAGCAAAATTGAAAAGCAAAGCCCAATGAAAACAAAAATGAAGGGAATCAACAGCTACGTGTCAGAGCTCTGTGCAAATAAACATCGATATTGTGCCTTCTGCACGGACACAAAAACATGCAGATTCTACAAGCAGAAAACAACAATAAGGAGAGAAGCTCTCTGACATCAATTAACCTAATGTAATCACGTTGGAATGCATCTTCTAAAAACACACTTGCTCTCTCTCTCTCTCAGTCACCGACCAAACTCATTCGAACTTTCATCACTTGATCAATAAAGGAGATTTTTTTAATGTGAAAAAACACTCCAGAAAATTAAACACAATTAATTAGAAATAGTCAACCTGGCAACAGAATGACAAGAATCTTTTCCTCTACAGTCATTCTTTGGAAAATTCAGTAGATCTTCTTTTGTGGGTGTAATAATAGCTGTCAAAAAAAGCCTTTAAATGTTCCCACCCGTAAAACCCGCACATTTAATTAAATCTATATAGCCCACAACAGATTGTTATTCCAATATTTGTTCGGAGCCAAGACACTTTGGCTAAGAAATGTGTTTGGCTCTGTTTACATGCTAATGGATACCAGTGAATAGTTGGGTTTTTAATGACAATCTATTAACCTCAATAGCAATATTAACAATATTGGTACTTTTCTCAATTCCAGATTTATTTAATTAACTGTTGGGATTTGAACTCATATTCCTGGATTAGTTGTCCAGGCCTCCAGACTGCTGGTCCAGTAACATAACTACTATGTTACCGTACCCTATCATGCTGAATAAGTTATTCTTAGACTGTCAGCTTCATTGGTAGCTGCCCTTCCAGTAGATCCTGGAAAATTGGACGAGTTGGGGAGGGGGCTGGCAATGGCAGCCAGCAATGGCAACAAGAGTATAATGGAGTTGGTGGAGCACTCCTGCTCCTCCAGGCACCACTTTGATTTAAAAACAAAATAAAACTTACCTTTTTGGCAGTCCCTGGGTAGTCCAAATCCAGATCTCGAAAACCAGAGAAGGCCAAATGCCTGCTCAGCTCAAGAATGCCCAATTACCGAGACATTCTAAAACAGGCCTAAAGCTTATTTTAGACGACTGGCCGAGATCCCCAAAAATGGCACAAACAAATCTTGCATCGATAATTTTTCAGGTATCCTAGTTGTGCAAGACGTTCATCGCCAAAATTGGGCCTTTATCATGACTTGTCTGGCATCTTAAAATAGGTAGGAGATATAATTTTTATCCCTTTAGTTTGTTACAATCCAATTAGGGTCCATAACGTTTAAACAGAAAGCCGAATATCCAGTGATTAACCAACAGAAATACACAACAAGATTTCATAGCTTTGGACAAAAACAAACTTTATCGCAAATAAAAAGAATTAAACAAAACAAGTACTATTAACTCAACATTATAATTTCTCCTTATACTTTACTTCAATCTTGGAAGGTCTGTTTATTTATCTAGGAACTGAACCAAAGATATGCTACAGCCCTCCAGAATTCACTAATTCTCCTCAGTATTCCAGTTATTCTTCAAGGTAAGATGTTATGACTGCATATGTCTCAACTTCTTGTTCTGGTTTCCTTCTCACAGTTTCCAAGCTAACTTGTTGACTGCTTTCTTCCACAAAGCTCTATGGGGACCAATGTAGGTTTCTTCCTCCAGCTTCAAAGTAGATAAACTTTCCAGGTGCTTTTTCCCCTCATGAAAAGCATACGGTGCTTTTCCCACCCATGAGGTGATCAAAAAGTTAGTATTTTCTCTGCTTTCATGCAAGCCTGACTAATATTCATCGCCTCTTAGCTCTCTCCTCTCTGGGATGTAGTCTGCATCAAATCAAAATGGCATCTGCCTCTGTGAGCACACACCCAGATGAATTAGAGACCTCCCAACTCCCACAACCCATCTCTATGGTAATGTGGCATGCTTTGGGATATTCTCAAACAGAAATATAAACAAATTATTCAATGCTATTCTGATTCTGCAACTTGGTGAATAATTTATATTGCTAAAAGATATGATGGCCCTTTCTCTGGATTTCCTGGGACCAGAAGAAACCCCCATTTCTACAAAGCTGCTTGCTTCTAGCTTAATTTTGATCTGGAAACTACATAGCTCAATAAAAGACTTAAATGATCTAAATGGAGAATTTCTGGCTCTACTCAAGGTTTAGAAAATGGGTCATCCATTGTTTGAGTGTTTATACCTCGCCCTCTGACCTTAAAATCTAACCTATGTCCATCCATTTTGCAAGTATAGTCAACTTCAACTCGTCTGATTTTTAAATTGGGATGCTATGGACCCCACCAAACCACCCAGTGTTATACAAATTTTTTAAGTATTTGACTTCAAATATATTATGGTAAAATCTACTCCATGTATGAACGTATGTTCTTTGTGTGTGAGAAACTAGATTGAAGGACCAAGACCATATTTAGAGGGCTCCATCAAAAGCAAAGAGAGTAGGTCAAAAGATAAAACAAGTGGAAGTAAAACAGTGGTATGCTGAGATTTTACATACTGGTCAGTTATAGGAGGAAGCCAAGAGAGCTCCATGATTTTTCAGTTCTTTGATAGTAGGAATTCAAAGAACAGTGGGACAGATTTTGATTTTAACACCGTGCATATGGAGAGGAGGAGGAGTGAGTAGGATGGTTTATTTGAAGCCTAAGAATAACAAGGAAGAAAATTCTCTATTCTCTCCCCACAGATGCTGTCAGACCTGCTGAAATGTTCCAACATTTTCTGTTTTTGTTGTTGAAGGGAGAAAATGATGTTGAATTTACTTCACAAAGAGATAACTTCAGCTTAGCCTTAGGGAGTACAATTTCCATGTCGCAAATCATTTTGTTTTCTTGAAAAGAAAATTCTAATTTTCTGTTACTTACCAGGTCTAAGCGTATATAAGCCTTTAACTATATTTGCCATGGTTGAAGGAGTGACCTTAAATGGAGTTGACTGAGCTTCTATTAGTAAAGCTGAAACAGAAGCAAAGGAAACAGATAAAGTGCAAGGAGGACTACAGTACTTCATCTGAATTAGACCTATTAGCATTTATTCATTCAAGTTCTGAATGAGGCCATCAGCAGACAACCTTAAAGTCATTTAACTTTGGCATAAATGGAGTATAATCCATTCTGAAATGTAACAAAAAGAACAACCAGATCCTGATGGAATACCCAAGTATACAAAAGCCAAATACACAATCCTGCAGAGGCCTGCTCACATCAATCAAAGCTTGCACTGGCTTCCATATAACTGTAACCCAAAGAAAATACATGTAAAAGTTCCCTTTTTAATGGTATGCTTAAAATTGGATGCTCTTAGCCAGGCACTGCCAACATCTAAAAACCAAAGGTACACAATGTAAAGCATGTGGATGTGAAACTTCATTGCCAAGATCAGAAATCAGTGTGTAATGTGACATTGGTCTCTGGCGGACATTTTTTGTATCAGTGTTACACAGTCAAAAACTGGAGAGGAGAGAAACAACCTTCTCTTTCCTTTTGTTTATTCCACCCGGAGTTGATATGAATCAGTTTTTGAGACAAATTTTATTCAGTTAGATTTACGGAACAAAAGTCAGCTCAAATCTAACAATTATGGTTTTACTTTCATAAGCATATTATGAAAATAAATAAATCCCTAAAACACTCCAAAACTAATTAACTGATGCCTAAGAGTCATGATGTGCAGATGCCGGCGATGGACTGAGGTGGGCACAGTAAGAAGTCCCACAACATCAGGTTAAAATCCAACAAGTTTATTTGGTATCACGAGCTTTTGGAGCACTGCTCCTTCATCAGGTGAGTCATCTGATGAAGGAGCAGCGCTCCGGAAGCTCAGGATACCAAATAAACCTGTTGGACTTTTACCTGGTGTTGTGAGACTTCTTACTGAAATATAGTCACTGTTGTAATGCAAGTAAATCACTGTTGTAATGCAAGTAAATCAATCACTAATCTGCATATAGTAACGTCTCACGCAAACTTATAGCACAAAAACACAAGAATTGGGACTAAGCCATTAGTCCCCTCCAGCCTGCTCTGCCATTTCATAAGATCATGTCTGATATTATTACAGCCCCAACCCTACTTTCTTCTCTAACCCCTATAACCTTTGACTTCCTTGTCCATTAAAAAACTAAATGAGCCTTACAGATATTCAACAACCCTGCTTTCATTGTTCTCCTCAGCCTAACAACCCTCAGACAAAGAAAATTCTCCTCATCTCAATCTTAAATAGAGACTCCTTATTTTTAATCTCTGCCGCTCAGTTCCAGTCTCTCCAATAAGGGGAAGCATCCTCACAGCATCCACCCTGTCAAGTCCCCTCAGGATTTTTTCCCCTCAAGATCACCTCTCATTCCACTAAACTCCAACCTATCCGACCATTCCTCATATTTATCCCCTTCATCCCAGCAATCGGTATAGTGAATTTTCTCTAAACTGCATTTATTGCAATTATATCCTTTAAGTAAGGAGCCTGTATACAGTACTCAGGTGCAGTCAAAGGCTTTGTACAGCTGTAGCAACACTTACCTACAACTACGTTTGGTTTCCCTTCTAATAAATGCCAATTATGTTCCATTTATCTTCTTAATCATTTGCTGTATCCTAACTTTGTGATTTACATACCAGGACTCCCAGATCCTTCTGCAACATAAGTGTTCTGCAATCTCTCTCCATTTAAATAATATACTGCTTTCGCATTCTTCCTGACAATGGACAAGTTCACATTTTCCCACGTTACGTTCCATTTCCTGAAATTTTGCCCACTCACTTAACTTATCTATATCCCTCAGTAGACTATGCCCTCTCCACATCTTATTACCTTACTTACTTTTGTGTCATCAGTAAATTTAGTATACCTTCGGTCCCTTCATCCAAAATCATTGATTTGGATTGGAAATAGTTCAGGCCCCAGCACTTTGGTACTTCCTGTGGTACTCCCCTAATAACAGCTTGTTACCTGCAAATAACCCATTGAACGCTTCTCTTTGATTCCTATAAGTTAATCAATCCTCTATCCATGCTAATATGTTACCACCTATACCATGAGCTCTTATTTTGTGTAGGAAGCTTTGATGTGACACCTTATCAAATACCTTTTGGAAATCCGAATATATCATCACATCTACAGGTTCTCCTTTATCGGCATTGAGTGTTACTTCCTCAACGAACTAGTAAGTTAGTCAAACACAATTTCTCTTTGATAAAACCATGCTAACTCTGCTTTATCACATTGATATTTTCTAAGTGTTTTGTGATAGCCTCCTTAATAATAACAAACGAGATGAAATAACTATTTATCTTTGTTTTTGATACAACTGGTTGACAATGGAATGTTGGTCAGGACATAAGGAGAATTTAAAGTTTAAAAGTTTATTTATTAGTGTCACAAGTAGGTTTACATTAACACTGCAATGAAGTTACTGTGAAAATTCCCTTCGTCGCCACACTCCAGCGCCTGTTCGGGTACACCGAGGGAGAATTTAGCATGGCCAATGCACCTAACCAGACTGTGGGAGGAAATCAGAGCACCCGGAGGAAACCCATGCAGACACGGGGAGAATGTGCAGACTCCGCAGAGACAGGAATTGAACCCAGGTCCCTGGCACTGTGAGGCAGCACTGCTAACCACTGTGTCGGCCACTGTCATTTTCTTCTCAAAATTTACAGATCTTACCTGGTGGGTAATTGCGAATGTTTAAAATTTTCAATTATCGTATGTAATATAATAAAGTGACACGTCCTAGTCCAGTAATATTTCAGGTTCACTATTGCTATTGATGTAATTTAACGCTCAACATATCTTGACAAGGTTTTCCATTAACCTCATTCACTCTGGATTGTACAGACCAAGCGTTTCCTATCTATCTTTACGGCTGAGTTTCTGCATATTTAGGAACATTCCTATTGCTCTTCTGTACATTTTTTCCAATGCTTGCACTTCTATTCTGAAATCTGGTGATCAAGGCCATATATCCCAAATGTGGAATGACCAAATTATTCTAACACTTCAACATAACCTCTGTAGACTTGTAACTCAATTGATTTGACTTTATGGCTGCATCTGATTTAATTTTGCATTAGCTCCTTGATATGTTTTGAAAATTAAAAAAACTTACTGACTTTCAAGTCTTTTTTTTTCCCCCAAGCTTTCCTGCTCTATTGCTATTCCTTTTATTATATACTTGCGTCATTCATTTTTACCCAAATTGAATCTTTTAAATTCTGGGGTACAAAATTTAATTTAGTTCAACCAAATTCCTGACCCAAATTCATCTGCAAATTGCATCCACTGTCTCTCCTCTTCTATTTCAGCCTTGTATAATTGGAAATGAAAATGAACTAGTACACATTATCAGAGAATGTTTCCGTTAACAGGAAAGTATCCTTCTTTTCGACGCGAATCTGCCTTCGAGCTTAAGGTTGCATCAAATGACAGAACTAAATATACAACTACACTCCCAGTTTTAATTACAATTTGTTGTCATGAATAATGTTAACAGAACTGCAGTTTTGTAATACAGGAATAATCCAAGCAGCAGAATTCAAAAGCAAAAGTCACATAAAAGCTCACTGCTAATTTCCCATGAATAGAAGAAATGAAGTAGACAAAATTTATGAGCTGGAAGCTGAAACTTGTCTGTCATGACAATCTAACCATCTTATTCAATACGTTAGCTGTCCAATAAATCTTGGCTTTGTCATAAATAAAAAAATTATATCCCAAAGACACATCCTGGAAATGCTGGAAGAACAGGCTGACAGCAAAGATCAGGATTTAGGAAAGGGAATGATTCTCTTCCCCCTGGGGTGGCTCCTCATTTGAGTGCCTACACCAAATTACTGGTAACGTTTAGTTTGTGTAAAGACAAATGCTTGATAAAATTCACGACAAAAGTACAATTCCGAACTTCGCAGCTTCAGAAATAACCCAACTTTGGCACAGGAACCAAAGTGCAAACAGAATCACTACTCACGCATTAAGGTAGGAACATGCTTTTCTGCAACCTGTTCTGTAAACAACTTTATGAGGTCATCTTTCAAATCTCTGTTAAGTTTGGTTTCAATGTAAAATTTGTTCTGCAAGAATGAAGACAAAAATTATCAGCAGGATTCAGTGTTATAAGAGAGCAATTTTAAAAACTCAATTCCTCAAACCGCATCAGCAACAGCATGAATATTATGTAGATTTGCTCCCACAGCAACAATACCTTGTACACTTTTCATGGAAGGAAAACAGCCCAAGGTAATTTCACAGCAACTTTATAAAGACAAATTCTGAGACCAAACCAAATATGGCAATATTCGGGACTGATGGCAAAAAGCTTGGTTAAGGAGGTTTTAAGAAGTGTCTTTTGAAGTGGGGTGAGTTGAGGGACTAGGCAACTGAAGGTACAACCACCAATGGTACAGCAATTAAATCTGGAGATTGTCAAAAGGTCAGGATTAGAGGAACGTAGAGATATTTTGGAGGGTTGTGAAACTGTAGGAGATTACAGAAATGGGGTTTGGGGGGGCGGGGGGGGGTGAGGACATGGATGTGTTTGAAAACATGAATGAGCATTTAAAAAATCAAGACATTGTTTGAACAGACGGCAGTGTCAGTTAGCGGGGGGAGGGTGCACGCAGTGGTTAGGTGAATGGGACTTGCTGCAAGCAAGAGTATGGCCAGATCTTTGATGACCAAAATTTAGAGAGAGAGGCTGGCCTGGGAATAATCAAGCCCAAAGGTGACAAAGGCATGGATAGGAATTTCAGCAGCAGATGGGATGAGAGAGGGCTGGAGCCAAGTAATGTTACAGAGGTAGAAATAGGCATTCTTGATGGTAGCCAGGATACGTAGTCAGTAGCTCATCGCTGGGTTAAACAAGACACCAAGGTTGTAAACAGTCTAGTTCAGCATCATGCAGTTGCCAGGGAGGGGGATGGAATCAGTAATAGTGAGGATAAAAACAACGGTTTTGGAGTAGCCAATACTTATCACTGCTCCGGGATGGCACCGGAATGGTCAGTGAATTGTGCAGAATCTCTGTCCTTTGTAAATGGCAGTTTTTGGAGAGGAGGAAGTGACCTGATTAAATTTCCTGCATTATTTCCCAACCAAACTGGCTACAAATTAGACTTTTTTTGATAAATAAAGGGGTTATCCAGAATTGTAGGATGCTGAGTGTAGCAAGATTCATCCAACAATATTAAGATAGGCTTTGCTCTTTTTTGGTCTTAATTATTTGTTGAGTCAATCAGTGTAATTACTGGCAGCAGTGGGAATCGCCTGCCTGCCAAGTTGAGAAGAGATCCATCATTAATGAAGAAATGTGAAGCAGGGCAAGTTGCACAAAACATACTCTGTGCCAACCTTTGTAGAAGTTTCAATAGGGCCTTAGAAGTGTTTCCATTGTTTATGCAGAAGAATTAGGTATCACTCATTTGACAGTTTTAACAAATACAAAAGAGACTATAAGGTCCAAGTCACCTCAAGAAATGGAAAGTCCAGGAAAAAAATTAGTGTAACTGCTTCACTGAAGTGCCAGCCATTCCAAATGTGATATCCCCATAAGTTACAATTAAACCACTCCCTGATAATGATTGGAAAAGTGCATTTTTCTCAAAGCAAACAGTGGGGGCTAAATTAGATAGCCCCTGAATTCAGGCACAGGGATTGTGGTGCATAATTATGCCACAACCAAAGTGATGCATGAGTCACAGTTTATTTATACAGTTGGTGGCACCCTGAACAACCAATGGGCAAGACTATCCTGGCCCCTCCTTTACAGTGAAGGCAATGAAGCCCCTCTCTAGCCATAAAGGCTGTAATCTTGGGGATATAGCAGTGAATGACGAGCCATGAGATGTTTGCTATGTCGTTCGTTCCAACTTGGAAGGATCCATTTGAGAAAGTGTTCTGGGCCACCAATCAACTTGGCAGTCCAGATACAGGTCTGATTTCAAGAGGTTTCACAGTTTTGTGAACAATCTTTGGTAAATTGCAGTCACCGAGCAAGTGCAGGTGGGAGAAGGCCCTCGGGCCTCCTGCTTAAGAGTTCTTCTCCCCCTCCATCTGAGAGCAGCTTGTCTTCTTTGCTGCCTCTGCTCTATCCCTCTCTGATGCTGCAACTATAGCCACCATGGCATGGAGCAAGTGGTGTGCTTGGAACCCTTTCAATAACAAACAGCACCATTGCAATGTTCAGTACCACTTACTGCAGACTTTACCAATTTTTTTGAGTTTCTCCAAACATGCACTACTTCCAAAAACTCAGCAAGAGCCAATAGAAAGTAATAAAGTTGTTGGATGATGATGTTTTTAAATAGCACTGATGGGTCATCCCTCAGGTGCTAAATGCATGTTCAGCTGTGTGTGTTTGAGAGGGCATTATGTAGAGCAGCCAGGATGAAAATGGCAAATCAGATATCAAAGTAACATTAACATCGCTAACTGAGATTTGCTGTAAGCACCTCACTCCGTTGCTTTTAGACTCTGCCTTGCAGACAAAATTAAGAATGAAAATTACCTCTAAAACTGTGTTCCAGTAGAATTTGTCGGTGTGGAACGGTTATTAATCAAAAACATTGGGCGGGATTTTCTGAACAACCAACCACCTGTTTTCTGACGGCAGAGATAGTCTGCCATTGGCTAGCGGCGGGATCTTCTGGTCCTGCTATTGTCAACAGGGTTTCACATTGAATGCACTTCGTGATGTTGGGAAACTTGCAGGGGGGGGGGGGCACCATCGATAAGACTAGAAAATTGCACCGGCATGAACTGCCAATAAGTTCTGGCTAGTATGGCCAATGTTTGCTAAACTTCGATGCACAAAAGTAGGAAAAGATTAAGAAAACAAAAGAAAAAGACTGTTGATTAAATCAGATAAGCTGAAGAAGAAAAGTGAGAAACAACAGCAACACAAGTTATTACAGCCGCTGTGTAATAGAACAGAAAGCTGGAGCACCAGAACACAGCTTGAATTTATCAAGCCACTGAGCTCTCAGTCTCAATGTTTTCTTGAGAATGATAATGAGTAAAGTACAGCTTCACATGAGTAAGTCAAAATCAATCAGATGCATAATCTCTCCCATGTCATTCTTCATCATTCAAAGCAGTATTTTAAGACTGAAAGCAAGTCACCCAGATACTTGACAAAAAAGTCTTTCCAAAAAAGTCAGAAGCACCATTGCCGATTCATTAATACATTGTTAAGGGTGAGTATTTAGAGTAATGAAGAAAGACAGGAGAGGTTAAGTCAATTAGCAACCTGACAGAAGACATCAAGATGATGAAGAGTTACATTTAGGTAAATAGTGAGATTGTTTTCACCGAGTGCTGAGACAATAATGATAATTTCAAGCATCGCCGGAATTTCTATGGCTGTCTTCCACATTAAGGTAGGGATTTGAAGCTGCTGTTGTATCTCAGAGTCCACTGGTCCTCTTTCACTGACTTGTTTTGTACGGCAGTGTTATAAGCTTGAGCGATGCCATTGGCTAAGTCTGGGATTAGCTCATCTACCTTTTTTTTCCCCAATCGTAAGAAAATTTTATTCACATTGAATGACTATGTACCACTGAGATCTCCACAATCCCAGTGTGATTGCTGCCAGTGCAGGCTCAATGGGCCGAATGGCCACCGCTGCACTGTAGGGACTCTATGATTTGATCATCGCAAGGGGTTTGACCTGTCATCTCTTTCCCATCTCACATCCCCCAGACTTCCAACCAGCAGCTCCCACTTTAGGATCGACCATGTTGACAATTTGCATAATTTCCTTATTGAAACCATCACCAAGAGTCAGGTGGTGCTGGTTCTGGGCGCACTCCAGGAATTGCCTCATTTCATCCTGCTGGCTCTGAGGCTGCGCTGGAGCAGCTGCCAGTGAAGGCTCCTGGTAGGTAGCATCAGCCTTGGCTGGCTCTGAGCTGCTTCCTCTGCTGAAGGCTGCCATTTTCTCCATCAAGGGTATCATTACCCTTCTCCTGGGTGAAAGCCATGAAAAAAAAACGTGACCCTGAGTTGACATCATCCTCAAATCAAGAAATAGCTAATGATGATCCTTCTCCAGACATACTTTTAAAGTGGGATTTTATGGCCTCGCCTGTCCCGATACTATAAAATCCCACCCGAGGTCAACGGGTCTTTTCATGGTCCGTCCCTCACCCACTCCAATTCTCATGGCGGACGGGACGGTAAAATTCCAACCTTAAGCAGTCAACATCTAATGGAGGTGGTCGCATTACTTAATCACCACCCAACTTGCAATGTTGACTGGTCGTTGTTATCAGCTACTGTATTTACAGTAGCAGACTTTAGCACTGACCTGGCCAGAGACAGTAATAGGAGGTTATAAAATTGCAATAACCCCAAGACATGAGGAGAGGTCACAGTCTTAGGATAAGGGGTAGCAAATTTAAAACAGAGTTGAGGAGAAACTACTTCTCCCAAAGGGTTGTGAATCTGTGGAATTCGCTACCCCAAAGTGCGGTGGATGCTGGGACAGTGAGTAAATTTGAGGAGGAGTTAGACAGATTTTTAATTGGTAATGGGTTGAAAGATTATGGGGAAAATGGGGATGAGGAGTATATCAACCATGATCGAATGACGGAGCGGACTCGATGGGCCGAATGCTAATTCTATTTCTTTTGAACTTATAATTAAAATTCCTTACATGTGGGGCAGTCAAATTCATTGCCACAGCCTGTCGCTAAAACTAAGTCATTTCAATTCTATTAGAAAAGATAATACAGCAGCTTGAAAACAAACAATATCGACAGAATGGGCCAAGCAGTAAAGTGGAATTAGACTGGAGCTCCAGTAGAGAAAAAAAATAACAGCACAAATGGAGCAAATGACCCATTTTATTTTTCTGAACTAGGACAGGTCGAAAGTAGGCCAGGAGAAGAGAGAAGAACTCATGCTCACAACTGGAAGACAATGGCTTGATGCTTATTAAAAGCATAGATGTGATTTGGAAAAGCCTGTGCAACATAAATCATCTCCATGGTAAATTCCCTTCACTCCAACAATGCTGCCAGCAATTCCCACAACCAGCAAACTGTTGGATGCAAGCGAGAATAAAAATAGATCCTATTTAGACAGCATTTTGTATTAAATAAACCATTTTCTCACTTGTGGATCCAACTTGATCTGGTTAAAAATTTTCAGTAGAGATCCTTTGTGCTTTACTTTAACATGATTGAGAGTCTAATTAAAAGAAAATGGAGAACTACTTCATTAAAACAGGGCTTCTAAGGGGACATGCTAACTAGAACATGATCAGAGGCAAATTCAGCATCTAGGCAGATGCATTTGGAAACTAGACAAAAGACACATGGTTCTATTAGAACAGAGTGGTCCAGTGCGGATGGGAGTGCGCTGTTATGTTTCCTTAGCATTTTACTTGAATACATAAGTTTCAACTGTCTTCAGGGAATAGCTGCCACCTTCAGGTCAAAACAAGGCATTTATTAGAGTTATCTGAAGACTAATTAATCTCAACAGTGTTTGTTAGAAAACTCATTAAGCATATTTCTGGCTGCAATCCTTCAACCAGTTCATGACAAATGCCAAAGGCTCTACCTCAAAGCATCTTCTTTGAAGGAATAAATATCTTTCCTCTGATGACAAAACAAATGCAAGGGCAGACTGTCGTGGTTGGATACTCTAAAGCAACTTGTAATTCTGGATAAAAACAAAGTGGTGGTGGTGGGGGGGGTCCAGAATTAAAATTCTTTCCACATACAGTGGTTAGAAGTTTGAATTTGTGTTGTTGAAGCTAGGTGCACAATACATGTAGTGCCATTTACTGTGATTAAAGTGTGATCAAGGGCAGGCTGTAGCGAGGTGTACGTTTTAAATAATTATGTGACTGGAGGAAGCCACAGGGAATGATTTTTGCATGGCGAGTTTCTAATCTGAGGCTGTGGATCAATATTGAATGTGGTTAAGCTGGTTTTTCATAAGTAAGAGACAGAAGAAAAAATTAGTGGCTCAGTCTTATCTTGCACATCTGCCAACAGGATAAAGAGTGTGTAGCATTAAAATCATAACCTGAGTGTCAGTCTGAATAAGTAAAACACAAAGATGAAAGCTTCTTTAATAATGTTTAAAAATTGCAGCCCATTTTCAGGAGCATTTCCCACTGAGCTGCAAAATAACACACAAACCCAAAAGTGGAATTAAATAGAGCTCAAGTTTGAAAGGTCTGGACTTTGGAACTGAATAACTTTGAGGAGTCATAGACTTCCATTTCATCCAGTATTTGAATAGGAGCTAGGCAAAGTGAGGTAAAGTGCTGTAATGCCGTGCGTTTAAGAGAGAAGGAAATCAACCCACGGTCATAGCAGTTAATCACACAAGTCTTTCCACATAAGCGCCCACTCACCATGTAAATGAATAGAGGCACAATGCTCTGCAGAGCTCCCATGTACTGGCTGAGTGCTGCATTAAACCTCTCAATGTATGCATCTGGAGAACTGACCTGCAGAGAGAATGCAGGATAGCAGCAGAATAAGTAATTTGCACATCAGAATAACCACCAAGAACATACCATTGAGGTACAATAAATGGACCTTCTAAAAAGTAGAAAATGCTGGAAAATCTCAGCAGGTCTGACAGCATCTGTGGAGACAAAATAGAGTTAACATTTCAAGCCTGGATGACTCTTCGCTGATGCTGATGATGGGTCACCCTGACTCGAAACATTAGCTCTATTCTCTCTCAACAGAAGCAGTCAGGCCTGCTGAGATTTCCAGCATTTTGTATTTTTGTTTCAGATTCCAGTATTCACAGTAATTTGCTTTTAGCTTTAACCTTAAACTGTCACTTATACAGCACCTTCAAGAACTGCAGGATGTGCCAAAGAAGTACATTTGAAATGTAGTCAATGTTGTAATTGTAAAAATCGTGGCAGTCAATTTGCACCCACCATGCTCCCACAAACCGATGTGCTAATGACCAGACAATCTGTTGTTGTGATGTCGTTTGAGGGATAAATATTGGTCAAGACATCAGGGATATCTGGACATCAGCTCTTCTTCAAAATAACATCCATTACATTTCTCTGATAGGGCAAACAGAATCCAGGCAGAACATCTCATCTGAAACCTCCAACAGTGCAGCACTCTCTCCTTAATGCACTGGACTATCAGCTTTCATTTGTGTGTTCAGGTCCTGGAGCTCTGTGTTCGAGTCCTTCTGATTCACAGATGAAAGAGCCACAGCTCACAGCACCATGATTGAATATTTCATGATCTAGAAATGGGTGCTCTAATAAATGTTCCATCTGGTAAAGACAGATCTGAAACTATGTGCAAAGTAGAGAAAATAATTCTTTTAAAAATCTTTAACCAAACACAAAACAGACTGTTTTCTTTTCGGGTAACATCAAACCAGCCGTGCAATTCCAGCATGTTGTGCTTTTATTTCAGAATCTCACATTTTCATTCATTTTGATGCTGTGCTGCTCGACAAAAATGTCAAATGTACAATAATTCCAAAGGCCTATTCAGTGATTGCGTACCCACATTGGGGAGACATAGGCAACAAAGTCAAGACAACTACTAACGTGTTCAGCACCAGCTCCGATCAACTCTTGCTTTGGATGTTATTCCCCATTGGGAGAGAAGTACTGAATTTACTCTAACGTTTTATAAAGCTTTTGAGTGCGAATTATTCAAAATATTTTGTGGACTCCATTTATCGTGAACTGCTTTAAGCGAAAATGTTCAGGACCAATTAGAAGTATTTCACGTTGAGTCAATTTTCCCCATTATCCTCCCTTTAGCAGTTCTGCCTGTCGGTGGATTTAAAGCCAACTTGGTTACCATGAAGCTGCATATGAATAGAAATATGGCTGTTGAAGAGTCAGGAAATGTCAATAAATCAGCAGAAATGATAAATTTATAACAAACAAAGTGGGAAGTGGTGAAACTACTGGAAATAACAGTATGGAAAGAAAAAGATATTCAAAAGACAGAAAGTTTAATGAAAAGACAGCAAGTGAAGGTGATAAGAAAGAGGAGGAAGAATGTCTAAGTTTATTTATTAGTGCCGCACGTAGGGCTTATATTAACATTGCAATGAAGTTACTGTGAAAATCCCCTAGTCGCCACACTCCATCTGTTCGGGTGACACTGAGGGAGAATTTAGCATGGCCAATGCACCTAACCAGCACGTCTTTTGGACTGTGGGAGGAAACCGGAGCACCCAGAGGAAACCCACGCAGACACGGGGAGAACGTGCAGACTCTGGACAGGTAGTGACCCAAGCTGGGAATCGAACCCAGGTCCCTGGCGCTGTGAGGCAGCAGTGCTAACCACTCAAATGTCTCCTGAACTTCAGAGTGTAATCCCAACTATACTGGCCAAAAGTTCCTTCCTTGTTGCAATGTTGTTGGATCTTCCATTAAGTGGAACCTCCACCTGTTCCCTCCCTGACTTCAGCTTCCTTTAAATGTATTATGCACTGATTTTGTTGCCTACCACAGGTTGGCTGGTGGTGGTGTGTGTGTGTGTTGGGGGGGGGGTGAAGGAGACTACTATGGTATCTTGCTGCAATGTCGCAAAATCTGAAGCTGCTACTCTGTCTTAATGCAATCAATTAAATGCAGCAGATTAAAACAGCCGTCTACAGAGATGAGAGTGATGAAAGATAAGAAAAAGTCTGAAAACTAATGGTTGGAGACAAAATGGGCTCAAATTCTTTTGTGACTTGGAATCATGTATACATTTTCGTGCAAAGTAACAAAGTCACTGCAGCATGAGGGGCCTGAAGACGATAGCACCTTTTATATGTAGTGAAATGCAAATACTTCATCGAGCTCAGTTTTTACTGATGGGGTAAATATGTAGCCATCACATTCCTAGGATTCCTATTCCTCCTTGTCGTCAGATAGGCAAGACAGTACATGCTCAAATTCTAGCATTTTTAATCTTGATAATACAAACATTATAAATTGCATCAAAAACAGAAAATGCTGGAAAAACTCAGCAGGTCTGACAGCATTGTGGAGAGAGAATAGAGCCAACGTTTCAAGTCAGGATGATCTGCGGAGATTTTCCAGCACTCCGTTTTTATTTCAGATTCCAGCATCCGCAGTATTTTGCCTTTATTGTAAATTGTATATTGTTAACCGTAAATGTTAACACGTACATCAATCATTGAAACAACAAAAGGAAAAATCACAGCCTCCACCAAGATTACATCTTGTCTGCGTTGTGAGCAAAGCAATTTTTATCATAATAGAGCATCTGAACACTTGCTGTGAGTCAAAGACAATTTCTAGTCAGATTGTGCAAAAATGTTCTCTCAAACTATGGTTGTTTAGGAGGACAAGTTATTTTACAAACCAACGAGTTTAAAGCCTGTGAGTTGGCTAAACCCGCGAGAAAGTTAAAAGTGTTGTTGGTCAGAGAGATGAAGTTGATACGGCAAATGGAAAACCATGGCATGAAGCGGAAAGCAGACATTGTGAAGGAGTGGGAGAATCCACCATTAAATTCATCCATCATTAAGACACACAAGGCCAACATCTTGGAACCATTCGACAGGCAGGCGGCTCTCCAGCAAGGACCGGAGAGCTTGGACAAAGAGCTTGGAAGTTAAAAAGCAGGACCCCGAGGGTAGTAATCTCAGGATTGCTACCTGAGCCACATGCCAGTGAGGGAAGGAGTAGGATGCTTGGGCGGATAAACACGTGGCTGAGGAACTGGTGCAGGGGGCAGGGTTTCCAATTCTTGGATCATTGGGACCTCTTCTGGGGCAGGTGGGACCTGTACAAGAGAGACGGGTTACACCTAAACTACAAGGGGACCAATATACTTGCAGGGAGATTTGCTAGTTTTATTGGGGAGCGTTTAAACTAGATTTGCAGGGGGGTGGGAACCAGAGTGCCAGAGCAGATAGTGGAGCAGGGGTAAAAAGACAGGTTAGTTCAAGCAAAATCACAAATGGAAGGGTAGAGTGTGGTGGAAATAATTTTTTGAGGTGTGTCTATTTCAATGCCAGGAGTATTGTGGGGAAGGCATGGATAGACACGTGGAAATATGACATTATAGCCATTAGTGAAACTTGGCTACAGGAGGGGCAGGACTGGCAGCTCAATGTTCCAGGGTTCCAATGTTTCAGGCGGGATAGAGGCAGAGGGATAAAAGGTGGGGGGGTGGCATTGTTGGTCAGGGAAAATGTTACAGCGGTACTCAGGCAGGATAGATTAGGCAGCTTGTCTACAGAGGCCCTATGGGTGGAGCTGAGAAACAGGAGAGGTATGACCACATTAATGGGCTTGTATTATAGACCACCCAATAGTCAGCGAGAATTGGAGGAGCAAATCAGCGGAGAGATAGCTGACAACTGCAAGAAACACAAAGTTGTGATAGTAGGGGATTTTAATTTTCCACATATAGATTGGGACTCGCATACTGTTAAAGGTTTAGACGGGGTAGAGTTTGTAAAATGTGTTCAGGAGAATTTTCTACATCAGTATATAGAGGTGCCAACTAGAGAGGATGCGATATTGGATCTCTTATTGGGAAATGAGTTAGGGCAGGTGATGGATGTGAGTGTGAGGGAACACTTTGGATCCAGTGATCATAATGCCATTAGTTTCAACCTGATCGTGGATAAGGATAGATCTGGTCCTCGGGTTGAAGTTCTGAACTGGAAAAAGGCTAAATTTGATGAAATGAGAAGGGATCTGGGAAGTGTGGATTGGCACAGGCTGTTCTCTGGTAAGGATGTAAATGGAAAGTGGGAGGCCTTCAAAGGAGAAATTTTGAGAGTGCAGAGTTTGTATGTTCCTGTCAGGATTAAAGGCAAAGTAAATAGGAATAAGGAACCTTGGTTCTCGAGGGAGATTGTAACACTGATTAAGAGGAAGAGAGAGTTGTATGAAATGTACAGGCAGCAAGGAACACATCAGATGCTCGAGGAGTATAAAAAGTGCAAGAAGCTGCTTAAGAGGGAAATCAGGAGGGCTAAAAGAAGACATGAGGTTGCTTTGGCAGACAGAGTGAAGGAAAATCCAAAGAGCTTCTATACGTATGTTAGGAGCAAACGGATAGTGAGGGATAAAATTGGTCCTCTTGAAGACCAGAGTGGTACACTGTGTATGGAACCAAAAGAGATGGGGGAGATACTAAATGGTTTTTTTGCATCCGTATTTACTGAGGAAACGGGCATGGAGTCTACGTTAATAGGGCAAACTGGTAGGGAGGCCATGGAACCTTTACAGATTAAAGGGGAGGAGGTGCTCGCTGTCTTGAGGCAAATCAGAGTGGATAAATCCCCAGGACCGGACAGGGTATTCCCACGGATCTTGAGGGAAGCTAGTGTTGAACTTGCAGGGGCCCTAGCAGACATATTTAAAATGTCAGTATTCACGGGGGAGGTGCCGGATGATTGGAGGGTGGCTCATGTTGTTCCGTTGTTTAAAAAAGGTTCCAAAAGAAATCCGGGAAATTATCGGCCAGTAAGTTTGACGTCGGTGGTGGGCAAGTTATTGGAAGGTGTGATAAGGGATAGGATCTACAAATATTTGGATAGACAGGGACTTATTAGGGAGAGTCAACATGGCTTTGTGCGTGGTAGGTCATGTTTGACCAATCTATTAGAGTTTTTCGAGGAGGTTACCAGGAAAGTGGATGAAGGGAAGGCGGTGGATGTTGTCTACCTGGATTTCAGCAAGGCCTTTGACAAGGTCCCTCATGGGAGGTTAGTTAGGAAGGTTCAGTCGCTAGGTATACATGGGGAGGTAGTAAATTGGATAAGACACTGGCTCAATGGAAGAAGCCAGAGAGTGGTTGTGGAGGATTGCTTCTCTGAGTGGAGGCCTGTGACTAGTGGTGTGCCGCAGGGATCGGTGTTGGGTCCATTGTTGTTTGTCATCTATATCAATGATCTGGATGATAATGTGGTAAATTGGATCAGCAAGGTTGCTGATGATACAAAGATTGGAGGTGTAGTGGACAGTGAGGAAGGCTTTCAAAGCTTGCAGAGGGATTTGGACCGACTCGAAAAATGGGCTGAAAAATGGCAAATGGAATTTAATGCAGACAAGTGTGAGATATTGCACTTTGGAAGGACAAACCAAAGAAGAACGTACAGGGTAAATGGTAGGACTCTGAAGAGTGCAGTGAACAGAGGGATCTGGGAATACAGGTACAGAATTCCTTAAGAGTGACGTCACAGGTGGATAGGGTCGTAAAGAGTGCCTTTGGTACATTGGCCTTTATAAATCGGAGTATCGAGTATAAAAGTTGGAGTGTTATGGTAAGGTTATATAAGGCATTGGTGAGGCCGAATTTGGAGTATTGTGTACAGTTTTGGTCACCTAGTTACAGGAAGGATGTAAATAAGATTGAAAGAGTGCAGAGAAGGTTCACAAGGATGTTGCCGGGACTTGAGAAGCTGAGTTACAGAGAGAGATTGAATAGGTTGGGACTTTATTCCCTGGAGCGTAGAAGATTGAGGGGAGATTTGATAGAGGTGTATAAGATTTTGATGGGTATAGATAGAGTGAATGCAAGCAGGCTTTTTCCACTGAGGCTAGGGGAGGAAAAAACCAGAGGGCATGGGTTAAGGGTGAAAGGAGAAAAGTTTAAAGGGAATATTAGGGGGGGCTTCTTCACGCAGAGAGTGGTGGGAGTGTGGAATGAGCTGCCGGATAAAGTGGTAAATGCCACTTTTAACATTTAAGAAAAACTTGGACGGGTTCATGGATGAGAGGGGTGTGGAGGGATATGGTCCAAGTGCAGGTCAGTGGGACTAGGCATAAAATGGTTCGGCACAGACAAGAAGGGCCAAAAGGCCTGTTTCTGAGCTGTAATTTTCTATGGTTCTATGGACTGCTTATCCCGACATTGAAGAAGCTCTGTTAACATGGGTTCAAGGCAGCCTGAGCAGAGCATGTTCCCAACACCGGTCTAATCCTGCAGGAATGGGTGTACCCCCGGGAAAGAAGCTGTGCCATATCGAGTTCACCTGCAGCAACAGATGGTTAAGCCGATTCAAGAGAAGGCAGGCTAAGCAGAAGAGATAACCAAGTATTTCCAGAGCCAGTTCCCAACAATTTTCAGTACAACATTCTGACCTTGGATAAAATTAGGCATTGTAAGACGTGACCAAATTGAATAAAGATATGTTTACACATATACTGCTTTACTGTGTTCCATTTAGATTTGAATCAGGTGTTTTTGACACAGACCATGTTTTTAGGCATATTGTTTAGATAGCAATATACTCATGTTGGAATGAGTCCTCCTCAATTACAAAGATCACCTTAAGATGAATTTGTGGATGGATCCACTGAGGTTCCACTCATTAGAATTTTACTGCATTCTGCGTTTTCCTCCTTCTTTGGCTTTTGGGAGGAATCCTTTATTGTGCTGGTCACAAAAAAAATCACCTTTCCTGGCATATATTATCCCATCATTTGTATCCTGTACACTCGTCCACATTTGCACCTGATGTCACTCTGGCAGGAAGTCCTCAAAATGAAATAGCTGACAAGGACACAGCTGAACAATACCGCCCAATTTCTTCCCTCCCACAGGAACATATGACTAGGAAAGGAAGGACCACGTGTTCCATCATCCACAGAGATCATGGCTGGTTTGTGCCCCTACTCCAGATATCCACCTTTGCCCCAGTGCAACAATCAGAGAACAGTTTCATCACAGGAGATTGGCATGATGCATCTGTGTTAGGATATCAAAAAAAATGGCTTCAGTTTTTCTAGATTGAATGATACTGAATTTCAACGTTGTACAAGCTCTTTAAAACATTTTATCAGTTCATGCAAACTCTACTGCCCATATTGTGTTCCCTCCCATCCAAGCTTACTGACTTGCATTGGCTGACTGTTCCCCAATATAATATTCTTATCTGTTCAAATCCCTTTATGGCCTCACCCATCTCTATCTCTGCACTTCTGTGCTGTGTATCTCCAGCCCAATAACCCTCAGATTGTTCTGCACTCCTCCAAATCTAACTTCTTGAGCATCCCAGATTTTAACTTCACACTGGTGGCCTTGTCGTCAGCTGTCAAGGCCCCAAACCCTGGAGTTAACTTCCCAAAAACTCTGCACGCTTCTCTTCTTCTCTTTCCTCCTCCAAGAAACTCTATAAAACTCAAATCTTTGACCAAAAATAATTACTTCAACATTCCTATAGTTTATTCCATCAAAAACTCAAGAAGTGGCACTGACTAAACTGTATCTGCATTCTGCCCTTGTTTCTAACTGGGGACATCAGTTATGGCTTTCAAGAATTGTCTGATCACCTGACAGCCAAGTGTATTCGCTAGGCTCGACAAGTAATACAAGAATTGTCGTCGTGCTGCAGAATAAAAATATCATTTGTACATGTCTGGATATTGGCCATTAACGTGCAAGATGATAAATCTGCAGTCCAAATCTACCTACACAATGACGGAACGGTACTTCTGATTTTTGCATGTAATTTGCAGATCCCTGAAGCGCACACATTTATAACGTCCTCGACACTTGAAATATTTTTGGTGTCCTTATTTGAACAAAGATATAGTTGTGTTCGAAGCAGTTCAGAGATTCACTCAGGCAGAAACAGTTGTACACTTCGAAGAACGTAGTATTTAGAAGAGATTTACATCATTCAACTGTTCAGGTCTGCTCCATCATTCAATCGGTAATGGTTGATCTTGTTGTAGTCTGAACTCCACTTTCCTGTCTGTCCCCCTTAACCCTTGACTCCCTTGTCTATCTAAAATCTGCCTTGAATAAATTTAATGACCCAGCCTTCACTTATTTCATTGGAAGAAAATTCCACCTATTAAAACCCTCAGAGAAAAAATTCTCAAAATCTTAAAAGGTAGGCCTCTATTCTTAAATATACAGAATCTGTCATATGATTCACAACGTTATCTCGGTTTCTCTCTCCATTGATGCTGCTAGATCTGCGGAGCTTAACCAGCATTTTCAGATTTTATTTCCGATTTCCAGCATCTACCATATTTTATTTTTATATCTCTTATTCTTAAGATGTATCCCCAGGTTCAGGTTTCCCCACAAGTGGGAATACCCTCTCGGTATCTACACTATTGAGTCCCTTCAGGATCTTGTGTTTCAATAAGGTCATACGTCATCCTTCAACTTTCTAAACTCCAATGGGTAAAGGCCCAACCTGTTCAAACTTTCTCCATAGGGTAAGCCTCTCATCTCAGGAATAATGAGTGAATCCCTGAACTGCTTCTAACACAACTATATCTTTGTTCAAATAAGGACACCAAAACTGTACACAGTACTCCAGATGTGGTCTCAATAAGGCCGTACACTGCTGCAGTAAAACTTGCCTACTTTTATATTCCATTCCCCTTGCAATAAATACTTTTTGTCTTCCTAATCATTTGCTGCACCTGCAGACTAACTTTTGTGATTCATGTACCAGGAAACCCAGATCCCTCTGTACCACTGAATTCTGCAATCTCTCTCCATTTCAACAGTCTACAGCTTTTCCATTCTTCCTGCCAAATTGGACAAGTTCATATTTCCACACATTAGATTCCATGTGCCAAATTTTTGCCCACTCACTTAACCTGTCTATATTCTTTTCCAGACTCTCTGCCTCCGCTTGATAGCTTCCTACCTATCTTGGTGTCAGAGGGGATTAGCAGGGTAAATATGAGGGGTTACGGGACTAGGGCCTGTGGTCAGTGCAGACTTGATGGGCTGAATGGCCTCCTTCTGCACTGTAGGGATTCTATACATTGATTAAAATTGCCAATGATTATTGCAGTACTTTTCTTACAGAGCCCATCATTTCTTCCTGCATAGTCTGTTCTACCATACAATCATGAGGGGATCTATAAACTACTTCAAGGGATCTCTTATCGTTCCTATTTCCTATCAATTCTTACTTTTTTCTTATCTACACTCTTCCTTCTTGGTATCTCCATCCCACTGGGAAAGTGAGAAAGGCATTTCCCCCAAGCAAATATGTAATTACTTAGTTGATTTATTTTATATACCTGGCAGATGTCCCAGTGCTGACCAAATGGATCCATGTTGTTAGGACTTTGGCACTTACAGGAGAAGCCACCTTCACAGGTAATTGTCAGAAAGCTCGGTACACAAGTCTTAGCAAAATTATGACTCAAATATAAGAGTCAAATTTGTGGAGATGCAAAAACGTTGAACATAAAACTCGATATTAAAGTGGAGATAGGCTCAATATAAAAAAAAACTATGAGGGAACAGTACTTTAAACTATGAATGTTAAACAACGACGCAATGCTTTATAAAATGTTCCAAAGCAGGCAAAGTCTGTTTTCCTATCCCACAAGTATGGATGGATGGTTTATTGAGATTACAACACCCTCAAAATGCTTGTATCACATCCGCAAGGACCATGTTTTACCAACAGAAAATAATTTTCTAACCTGACTGAAATGAACCCCATCATTCTGACTGCCTTGTATAGGATTACACAGGATATATGGGACAGATTCAAGCCATTCAATCCAACCAGTTCATGCTAAACATGAGCCTCCTCTCCAATGTTTCATTGCCTAAATCAACCATTGTAACCCTCAATTATCTTCTCCCCCATGTGCTTGTCCAGCTTCCCTATCACTATTCGTATATCATAGCACCTACACAAATTCGCTTCAACCACTCTCTATGACAGTGAGTTCCATATTTCCAGCACTCTTTGGGTAAAGAGCTTTCTTCTGAATTCCCAATGGGGTTTCTCCCCACTCCTCCCCCAACCCAACCGTGGAGCAGGCTAGAAGGGCGGAATAGACTCGTCCTGCTCCTAAGTCCTATGTTCCTGTTTGGGTTATTGGAATTCACAATGCGGAGTTCACACCGACCTGGGCCCACTCTCCTGTTTGACTCTCCAAGTACCAGTCCCAAACACCTCTCCGTGGATTTTACATTGTCATTGGGAGCGACAGAAATATTAAAATCAAACTTCCCCATTCTTTGAGGAGCTAGGCCCTGATTAAGCAGATCCTCACAACACGGGAAATTTGAATTAGCTGCTGTTCTTCTGTCACTGAAAACTATCAAAAGAACCATGGACTATTATATTGCTGATCTGAGTTTTATTTGAGAGACAAAGAGACTGTTATAGTTGCTGAATGGGAAGGAAGCACTTCCTACTTGTGGATTACTTTAAGCATGTACACAGAGTACTATTTTAACTAATGGAAGATTCCAATTGTGTCGATTGTTTCTTTGTTTCTTCAGGAATCCGTGAATTTTTTTTTCAGAGCTTCGCTTCAATAGATTAAATACATTTTCAATAAAGCTATACGTAGTAGTAGATTTTTTCATTCAACGTTTTACATTCACTGGTATTAACAGATGTCCAATAAACTTCAACTGGTTTATTTCCAATTAGGTCTGGGAGTTGCTTCGGTTTTTTCTGATATCTTTTAAGATAATAATGAGCCATAACCATTATGCTTAAACTGTCAACACAGAATTCAAAGGCTTTTTATCCATTTTTAAAAACATATTTGTTGCTGGAATGTGAGCATTGCTGGCAAGGTTGGCATTTATTACTCATCCCTAATTGCCCTTGAGAAGGTGGTGATGAGCCATCTTCTTGAACTGTTGCAGTCCATGTGGTGCATGTAGACTGTTGGGAAAGTCCAGGAATTTGACCTGGCGACAGTGAGAACAAAATAATCCCAGGATTATGTGAGACTTGGAGGAGAACTTGCAGGTGGTGGTGTTCTCATGCATCAGCTGCCCTTGTCCTTTTAGGTGGTAGAAGTCAAGAGCTTGGAAGGTATTGTCGAAGTAGCATTGGCAAGTTGCTGCAGTGCATCTTGCAAATGCTGCCATTGTGCACCGGTAGTGATGGGACTGAATGCTTAAGGTAGTGGAAAAGGTGTTGTCGAGCAAGCCGTTTTGCCCAAGATCATGTCAAGCTTCTCGAATCTTGATGGAGCTGCACTCATGCAGGTAAGTGGAGAATATTCCATCACAGTCCTGACATGTGCCTTGTAGACAGTGGACAGGCTTTGGGGAGTCAGGAGGGGAGTTGCTTGCCACAGAATTCCCAAGCTCTGCTATAATATTTATGTCACTGACCAAGTATCTAGTCAATGGTAACTCCTAGGATGTTGATGGTGAGGAATTCAGCGATAGTAATAACGTTGAATGTCAAGGGGAATTAGTTAGGTTCTCTCTTGTTGCTGTTTGGTCATTGCCTGGCACAAATAATAGCTGCCACTTATCAGACCAAGACTGAATGTTGTCCAGGTCTTGCTGCATGTGGGCATAGACGGTTTCAGCAATTGAGTTGCCAATGGTACTGAACATTCTGTAATTAACAGCAAATATCCCCACTTCTGACCTTATGATGGAGGAAAGCTCATAATGAAGCAGCTGAAGATGGTTGGGACTTGGACACTATCCTGAGGAATTCCTGCAGAGATGTCTTACAGTTGAGCGATTGGCCTTCAACAACCACATGCATCATCCTTTGTGCTGGACAGGATGCCAACCAGTGGGGAGTGTTTCAGATTTCCATTTCACTTGAGCTCCTTGATGCCACAAATCCTGCCTCGATGTCCAAGGGCAGATACTCTCACCTCTGAAATTCAGATTTTTTGGCCATGTTTGGATCAAGACTCTTGACAAGGTCAGGAGCTGAACAGCCATGACAAAATCCAAACTCAACATCAGTGATCAAGTTGTTGCTGACAAAATGCCATTAATAGCAGTTTTGACAACCCCTTCCATCACCTTACAGATGATAGAGGGCAAACTGATGGAACAGTAATTGGCTGGATTGGACTTGTCCTGCTTTTTGTGGCCAGGACACACCTGAGAAATTTTCCACATTGTTGGTCGATGTCTGATTGGACAATCAAGTTGTCCAATCTGAGCACACATTTGTGACTGATGGAATGCAGAGGAGTGCAGGGATCAAACAGCCACCTGGTACGTGCTGTTATTCCGTGGGTGAGTGAGATACATCTCAAACAATCGCCACACTGGGAGCTCCCACAAATCCTGTGTATGACATACGAATGTAGGGATGAGGAGGCATAAGCCACTTAGTCCCTCAAGCCTGCTCCATCATTCAGTAAGATCACGGTTTATTTGATCGGTTCTGTCACAAAGCAAGGCAGCAATGCCTCATGCAGTGCAGGAGTTGCTAGAAGAAAAATAACTATCAGCACTTAGTCATGCAGAGGAAGGGATCTGTTTCCAGTAAGGTCTCTGATCCAGCAGGTTTATTTCAAGTTGATTGTGGATGGTGCTGCAGTTTCAAACGCTAAAAATGTGATCCCATCCAATTCCACATTAAACAAAACAAAGATAATAAATGTGCCTAACCATATAATAAACCTACATACAGAAAAATAACTGTGTTAGAAGGGGTGTGGAATTTTTGCAACACTGCCGGGTGGTAGGGGATGGTGTGTGCTCAGAAGAAAAAAGGCAGTGAACCCCTGTGCCGTGCTACTTAATAATTCATCCGTCAGAACCATTACACCCAAGTCCTTCCTCAGTATGCAGCACCACTTAAGGTCAATATTTTTCATGACAGCTACACAATTTTATTGTCACTCAACAATAAATGCAGATCTACTTAACTTCTGACAGGTGACGGCACCACTGCGATATTAGTCTGCTGTCACACTTTAAATAACCTAAATGATGCCCATGTTATACAATCACAAAGTTCACCCAATACATTCTGTAAACTGTGGCACTGACAGTTACCCCACCCATTCGACATGCGGAAATGGTGTGCAAAAGGGGGGGTAAAATTAGGTGAGTGGACTTACAGTCCAAGGTTGCTCTATTCCTGCCCACTGCTCTTCCATCTTTGCTTACTTTGCAGATGGTCAAAGTTCCCTGGAATGAATGGGAACTTGTGATGTGCCTGTAATTAGAACTAAATAAAAATGAAGTTTCACCCACCGCCTAGCCCATTAGGGAAGCCAGGCGGGACTGGTTAGACAGTAAGCAGACAGTTATAATTTAAAAATAATAATTTGTGGGATGTGAGTGTTGTTGGTAAGGCCAGTATGTCCAGATCACCAACAACCTGTCCTGGTCCCCCCATGCCGACACTATAGTTAAGAAAACCCACCAACGCCTCTACTTTCTCAGAAGACTAAAGAAATTTGGCATGTCAGCTACAATTCTGACTAACTTTTACACATGCACCATAGAAAGCAGTCTTTCTGGTTGTATCACAGCTTGGAATGGCACCTGCTCTGCCCAAGAGGAACTACAAAAGGTCGTGAATGTAGCCCAATCCATCACGCAAACCAGACTCCCATCCATTGATTCTGTTTATACTTCCCGCTGCCTCGGCAAAGCAGCCAGCATAATTAAGGCCCTCTCGCAGCCCAGACATTTTCTCTTCCACTATCTTCCATCGGGAAAAAGATACAAAAAGTCGGAGGTCACGTGCCAACCGACTCAAGAACAGCTTCTGCCCTGCTGCTGTCAGACTTTTGAATCGGCTTATCTTGCATTAAGTTGGTCTTTTTCCACACCCTAGCTATGACTGTAACACTACATTCTGCACTCTCTCCTTTCCTTCTCTATGAACGGTATGTTTTGTCTGTATAGCGCGCAAGAAACAATACTTTTCACTGTATGTTAATACATGTGACAATAATAAATCAACTCAAAATTTGTTGTCCATCCTTAATTGCCCTCAGAAAGGTGGTGGTGAGCAACCTCCTGAACTGCTGCAGTGCATGTGGTGTAGGTACTTTGCTGTTAGGGAGGGAGTTCCAGGATTTTGACACAGCAATAGTCACGGAATGACGGTATAGTTCCAAGACAAGATGGTGTGGGGTTTGGTATGTAACATGCAGGTGGTGGTGTTCCCATGCTTCTGATACCCCTGCCTTTCTAGGTGGTAGAGGTCGTGGGTTTGAAAGGTGCTATCCAAGGAGCCTTGACAAGCTGCTGCAGTGCATCTTGTAGATGATGCATATTGCTGCCACTGTGCACTGATGTGAATGCTTAAGGTGGTCAATGGGGTGTCAATCATGTGGGCTGCTTTGTCTTCGATCGTCTCAAGCTTCTGCAATGTTAAGAATTGCACTCATTCAAAAAAAAAGGAGAATATTCCATCACACTTCTGAGCCTTGTAAATGGTGGACAGGCTTTCAAGAGATAGGAGGTGGGTAACTCCTGCAAGATTCCCAGTTTCTAACCTACTCTTGAGGCTACAGTGTTTGCTCAATGGTGACTCCCAGGTTGTTTATGCTTGCCTGGCAATGAGGTGGCAAATAACGTTCATGCCACACATTAACCCAAGGCTGTATGTTGTCCAGGCTTTGACCATGTAACTCATAACGGAGCTTGTTGTAGTCAGGGTGATAGGACACTTTCCAAATTTCCGATTTGTCGTAAATGAATCTTTGGAGCACAAGTTTGCTGCATTCACCTTCCTGTGGAACTATCTGGAACAAACGTTCATGTTCAGTTTAGTATAAAGCAGTGGCTCCCAAAGGGTGCGGCGCGCCACACTGGTACGGCGAGAGAGGATGGCAAGTGTGGCGGGAAGATTCAAGGACAAATCAAAGAAACATTTAAACATGGTTTAAACAAGCATTGTTTTATACTTTCTGGATGTCCCATGATCATATTATAAAGTAGTTGTGTTCTATGTTATGAATCAAGCACTGCTAGGAGTTGTTTTTTTTTTGTTTTTGAATGTATTTCTTATCAATAAAAAATTTGGTGTGGCGCGAGCAAATTTTTATTCCGAAAGTGCGGCCCAGTGAAAAAAGTTTGGGAACCACTGGTATAAAGAGACAACTAGTTCCTAATTGCTGGCATAAAGACACTTTGCCTGAATGCACGAAGCATTCGAAACAAAGTAAATGAGTTGATGGCACAAATCCATACAAATGAATATGATCTAGTGTCCATCACAGAAACCTGGTTGCAGGGTGACCGGGACTGGGAACTGAATATACAGGGTTATCAGGCATTTAGGAAGGATAGACAGGTAGAAAAAGGAGGTGGGGTAGCTTTGTTAATAAAGGATAATATCAGGACGGTAGTGAGAGACGACATAGGCTCTAAGGAGCAAAATGTGGAATAGTTGTGGGTGGAGATAAGGAATAGTAGGGGGAGAAAGACACTGGTAGGCGTGGTCTATAGGCCCCCAAATAATAACTTAGAGGTGGGGAGGGCTATAAACAAGCAAATAATGGATGCGTGCAAAAGTGGAACGGCAATAATCATGGGGGATTTTAACCTACATATTGATTGGTCGACTCAAATTGGACGTGGAGGGCTTGAGGAAGAGTTCTTGGAATGCTGTCGGGATTGTTTCATTGAACAGTATGTTACAGAACCTACGAGAGAGCGAGCTATCTTGGATCTGGTTCTGTGCAATGAGACAGGTAGGATTAAGGATCTTCTTGTGAAGGATCCTCTTGGGATGAGTGATCATAATATGGTGGAATTTCTGATACAGATGGAGGGTGAGAAAGTAGGGTCCCAAACCAGTGTCCTCTGCTTGAACAGAGGGGAGTACGATAGGATGAGGGTGGAATTGGCTAATGTAGACTGGGCGAGCAGACTGGTAGGTAGGACAGCTGAGGAACAGTGGAGGATTTTTAAGGAGATTTTTTTAAGTACTCAGCAAAAATATATTCCGGTGATAAAGAAGGACTGTAAGAAAAAGGATAACCGGACGTGGATAACGAAGGAAATAAAGGAGAGTATTAAAATAAAATCAGATGCGTACAGAGTGGCCAAAAATAGTGGAGAATTGGTGGATTGGGAAAGCTTTAAAGAAAAACAAAGAACGACTAAGAAAGCGATTAAGAAAGGAAAGATAGATTATGAAACTAAACTAGCTCAAAATATAAAAAATGATAGTAAAAGTTTTTACAAGTATATAAAAAGGAATAGAGTGGCTAGAGTGAATGTTGGACCCTTGGAAGATGAGAGGGGGGATTTAATAGTGGAAAACGAGGAAATGGCTGAGACTTTAAATAAGTTCTTTGTGTCGGTCTTCACGGTGGAAGACACAAATAGTTTGCCGAATATTAGAGATCGAGAGTTGGTGGGAGGGGAGGTCCTTAATACAATTACTGTTACTAAGGAGGTGGTGCTTGGTAGACTAATAGGACTGAAGGTAGACAAGTCCCCGGGCCCGGATGGAATGCATCCCAGGGTACTGAAAGAAATGGCTGAGGTAATAGCAGATGCGTTAGTAGTAACTTATCAAAATTCGCTGGACTCTGGGGTAGTGCCGGCTGACTGGAAAACAGCTACTGTTACGCCGCTGTTTAAAAAAGGAAGTAGACAAAAGGCGGGTAACTACAGGCCGGTTAGCTTAACGTCCGTAGTTGGGAAGATGCTAGAGTCCATTATTAAAGAGGAAATAACAGAGCACCTGAATAAGAATGGTTCGATCAAGCAGACGCAGCATGGATTCATGAAGGGAAAGTCGTGTTTGACGAATCTACTGGACTTTTATGAAGATGTCACTAGTGCGGTTGACAGAGGGGAACCGGTGGATGTGGTGTTTTTAGATTTCCAGAAGGCGTTCGATAAGGTGCCTCACAAAAGGTTGCTGCAGAAGATTGGGGTACACGGAGTTAGGGGTAAGGTGTTGGCGTGGATTGGGGATTGGCTATCTAACAGGAAGCAGAGAGTTGGGATAAATGGGTGCTTTTCTGGTTGGCAGTTGGTGACCAGTGGCGTGCCGCAGGGATCGGTGCTGGGGCCTCAATTGTTTACCATTTACATAGATGATCTGGAGGAGGGGACTGAATCTAGGGTATTCAAGTTTGCTGATGACACAAAGGTGAGTGGGAAAGCGAATTGCGTGGAGGACGCGGAAAGTCTGCAGAGAGATTTGGATAGGCTGAGCGAGTGGGCGAGGATCTGGCAGATGGAATATAACATTAGCAAATGTGAGGTTATCCACTTTGAAAGAAATAATAGTAAATTGGAATATTATTTAAATGGAGAAAAATTACATTGTGCGACTGTGCAGAGGGACCTGGGGGTCCTTGTGCACGAATCGCAAAAACTCAGTTTGCAGGTGCAGCAGGTGATCAAGAAGGCGAATGGAATGTTGGCCTTTATTGCGAGGGGGATAGAATATAAAAGCAGGGAGGTCTTGCTGCAACTGTACAAGGCACTGGTGAGGCCGCAACTGGAGTACTGTGTGCAGTTTTGGTCCCCTTATTTGCGAAAGGATATATTGGCCTTGGAGGGAGTGCCGAGAAGGTTCACCAGGTTGATACCGGAGATGAGGGGTGTAGCTTATGAGGAGAGATTAAACAGATTGGGTCTGTACTCGTTGGAGTTTAGAAGGATGAGGGGTGATCTTATAGAGACATATAAGATAATGTTTCAATGTGGGCTACAGTTCCCTCTTCCTTAGTCACACTAACTAACTAGAGGTTGAATGATTCCAGATTCTTTTCCACCACTAACATACTCAGAAAATACCACTCTGAGTAGTGAAGGAGTGCCTCTTGAAATCTTTTTGGAACTAGTCTTTTCTCAATTATACATGTCTTACAAATTTAACTTGAGACAATGGTCCAGTGTTGGCCATGGCTCAGTTGGTAGCACTCTTTCCAATGAGTTACAAGGTCCTGGGTTAAAGTTCCACTCCAGGACTTGGGAACAGAAATCAAAGCTGATACTCCAATGCAGTACAGAGTGTGACGCTGTCATAGGTGCTGTCTTTTAGATGAGATATTAAACCAACTCAACCCACTCAGGTGGACGTGGAAGATCCCAAAGCACTATTCTGAAAAGGGGCATGAGTTATCCCTGGCGTTCTGGTCAATATTTATTCCTCAGTGAACATCATACAAAACAGATTCTCTGGTCATTATTGTAGTGGGAGCTGGCTGTGTGAAAATTGGCTGCAACATTTCCTACATTACAACAGTGATTACACTTGAAAGTACTTCTTTGGCTGCAAAGCACTTTGAGATGTCTGTTGCATGATATAAATGCAAGTTTTTAAGTTTTTTCTTTCCTTTACCATTCTGCTTACTATCCTGTACATCTCTACAAAAGTCTAATTAATTCCTTTGCCAAAGAGTTTGGGTCTTTCTCTAATCTATGTTCTTAACTCTCTGATCGTGGGGACCAAGCTTTTGACTCTGTTCTCCATCAGTGTTTTGACGTCCTCCTTGAGTTTCAATGCCCTGCATGAATGCGATACAAAGTGTGGCCTGACCAAATTATTGTACAATTTCAGTACAATTGCCTCACTGATATTTTATTGATTCGACACTGCACTCAGAACAGTCAACTTCACTACCCAAATCTCTGTGCCAAATTTAGAAGTGGAATGAATTCCAGAGACTGTACAATTGTTCAGTTTCAGAAAGCAAGACTGTGATTTTAAATTATCCTTTGGCTTAGATTACCCAGGCTTCTCCTCAGCAGAATATCTGACTTCCAGCCTGACACTACTGTGGTTCAATTCCCAATCTCAGCCATCATTCCAATCAGTTCAATATCATTCATCATTAGAGATAAAAGATTAAAACTGTGAATGCTGGAATCAGTCAATAGCTAACAACGTGATTGATGAACATTTCGGGTGCAATGCTTCACCAAGCTCTTTCTGATGAAGGACCCCAGCTGAAACATTAACCCCTTCTTTCCTTTCAGGAACTTTGCCCATTGAACATATTCAGATTTTATTTTGTGGATTGCTACCTGGGTAAAAGAAAAAGGTTTGTTCAGTTACACTACATTCCATCCATTGCCCTGTTAGGAAAACTTAAGGCAGATTATGAGTTCATTTGAGTATCATGATTAAATAGAAACACACTAAAATAAGCATCATTTTTATTTCCTCCAGAAGAATTTTGAGATGAGAATTGGCTTCAGTGCTCCCGCAAGTCATCTAGTTCCACTCCCTAATCCTATGCTTTATTTTTCTCTCCTACACCATCATTAGCACAATCTTACAATTTCTAGCCAATGCTACTTTGATTCAGAATGGCAACCTTGGCTTTTCAGTTACTGCTTAGAAACCTAACAGGAAAAGCAAAAAATAAGATAGTCCTGGTATCTGGTTTAATTAACATTATGCATTATATGGTCAATTCCATCCAAAAGAAAAATCACACACACTGAGCTGAATTTATTATCTTGAGACCATGCTAATGCTCTGGGAACAGGAATTCAAATCCCACCACAGCAGTCGAATGAACTAAATTCAATTAATAGTACTTGAAATTGAAAGCTTGGTAATGTATGAAACTATCATCGATTGTCAATAAATTGTCATCTGGTTCACTAAATGTCCATTAAGGGAAGGAAATCTACCATCACGTGGCCTACATTTGATTCCAGACCTACAGCATTGTGGTTAGCTTGTCAACTGCCCTCTGAAACAATCTAGCAATCCACTCAGTTTAAGGGCAATTAGAGATGGGCAACAAATGCCGACCTTGCCAGCGATGCCCACGTCCCATGAAATAATAAAGAAAACATGCAAAAGATGGATAATTTTATTGGGAATAAGTTGCTGCACTCAAAAGAGGAAGGGATGGGACGATGGAAAGAAAGATAACATGTCTGCTCACATGGAAGGATTTTATCTTTGCTTCACCCAAACCTATATTACACTAAAATGTAGATTCAGTTGATGAGGAGAAATAACAGCTTTCTCAAAAGGTGCTTTTTTTATTTAAACTGATTTGAAACCAACTTCAAAACAGAGTCAACATTCGAGGAATTGATGCAGCAGACATGTTACCAAAAGATGTTTTATCATGCATTTATTTAAAAAGCAACTACAAACCGTATGCAGAATAATTCAGGTTCAATTATATACTAACCCTTAGTTATTGGGTTTTGTCACACTTTTGTGAATTCCTAATCTTTTTATATATATAAAAATGAAAAGTGCTCAAAATTAATATCCTTCAGATGGAGGGTTCATACCCAATATATTAGATTTAATTATTCGTGGAACTATTTTGACCTTAGGGTTTCTCTCATTAGTTTTTTATATATGTTATTATGGTGGTCCCATGTACCCAAGCTCTTGTATAATCTGCATCCGTAGTAATTTGCTTTTATCTCTTGAACAATCTGTTAATGAACAACAGCAGATAAAACACCCAAGTAGAAATCGAGGTGAAATTCATCACATGCTGTGGTACTAAGCTACACATCTGGGACAATAACACACAATGGCCTTGATATTCCTAAAATAGAGCTCAAACAAAATCTTCACCACCGATGATTCTCCACTGACCACCGCTGGAAGCGTGCATATGAACGACCACTCGGAAACGGAATAAAGAGCCACTTGTGGAACTCAGCCCATCGGAAAGACAAGGCAAGGGAAGAAACTGCAAGGGGGAAACTGGGTAAGAAAAGATGCGTAAGACGACACTGGAATTGTTAGTGCCCTGATACTACCTCATTTTACTGCAGACTATACTGACGCCTACTGGTTAAAATGCCTTATAGTTAGGACACTTAGGAAAACCTGTGCATAAAAAAATGCATTTTTCAGTGCCACCTACAGTACATATTAGCTAACGGCAAAAGGAATTTTTCTGCAAGTTGTTATAAGCTATTGCATGCTGTTTAAATGTGTTGCTAAGATGTTCTTAATTAGAAAGAAAACATTTGCCAGAATAGCATAGAATAAGTGTATGGAAAACTACAATTGTAGACAGTGCAAACCTGGTCGATTTAAAGGAACAAAGGATTGTTCCAAACAAATACTATTTACTTCCATTTGCTTGCTTCATTAAAAAAAAAATCTCTTGTGCTTGATCGTCCCTTGACCATCCTACGGTAATAATCCTCTCATGATAGGTTACAGGGAGGACTGATTTTAACATTCAACTTTACTGTCATGGCAAAAATCCCTACAAGCACATGCTTTCATTTCCATTACTGATCTTCGATCCTGTATCCACAAGTACTTTTCCCCGTACCTCTTGAACTTCTAAATGCAAATGCAAATTAACTTATTGGAGTTTAAACACTTCACATGACATTTGCACCAAAAGAAGCAGCATAATCTGAAAGGCGAGTTGCATGGACATCATCATTTTCTATCTAAAATATTTAATTCCTAGCAATTTTAATATGCAGCTATTAACATTTAACTTTATGGTTATCCAGCATACAGTGAGGGATTGCCTCTTTGATGAGGTCAAATATTATAACCTAAAATGCATGAATGTTGCTGGAACATGATCAATGTTGAATCGAAGAATCAGTCCACATCTGTATTTTCTGAAACCCTGCAAAATGGACACTTAATGACTGATCCTGCTAAATGTTCCGTCGGGAGAACATAAGATGTGGGATGAGGTTCCTGAAAACTCTGATCATAAATAAAAGACGGTACTACGTTTATAGGATGTAATTAAAGCAGCTAAATGGATAATCATTAATGCAATTCAACCAGCACTGAAGATGCCTCTAAAGTATTCAGTGACTACTGCATAACCATAAAATACACTCCCAGCAGTTTAGCAACATAATATGATGAAATTGCACAATGTGACATTATAGCATGAATGCTTAACATGTTTCAATTAAATATCTTTGAGCATATTTTAAGAAGCATTAACAGGTATTAAATGATAACATATTAAGTGAAAAAAGACTTTATCCTATCCTTTTCCAGACTCTCTCACTTTTCAGAAGTTTTGCATTTGTATAATGCCTTATCCATCTCTTTCAATATATTCAAAAATGCATCTCATATAATTAGTTACTCCAAAAATGCAATTACTGCTGCTATTTGGTGAAAGGTGCAGCCATTTTCCATACAAACAATTAAATGAATGATCATTTGATTTTAATGTTTGAATGAGGAGTGTTAAAAAGGGCACCAAAGATCCTGTGAAGAATACCACAGGACCTCAAAGCTCCACCTGATCAGGCATTCGATATCTTGGTTTAGCAACTCACCCAAATGCTAACATGTCCAGCTGCCTAGCATTCTCTTGGCATGGCAATGAAATGTCAACCCAGATGTTCAAATCCTGGTGTGGGACCCAAGCCCACAGCTTTCCGACTCAAAGGTCAAGGGTGCTACAAGTCAAACTGACCTCAGTCCTGTCTTCGGAGTTTGGCTGTCTGATTTCTTAGATTGCCAACTTCAATCCAGTATTTGCCCAAAATGGTTTTCCAGTAAGTCACTTGATAGCAATCAGGAGCATACATGTTAGTTAATCTTCTCCATAACTCAATGCTGATACCAATTAGAAGGATTTAGATAGCACCGTTCACAACCTCAGATGTCCCAAAGCATTTTCAGCCATTGAAATGCAAATTAAAAGTATTCACCATTGTAATGCACATGAACTCATTGCTGTCCCAATGAAGAACAGTGCATTAGATACAGATCAGAAGTAAAATCTGTGACTTTCCTGATCTGTAACTAGCATCATCTTATTCCAAATAAGGAACAAATCAAGCTCCTTAACTACGGTTTAATATTAAACAGAGAAAATACATACAGGTGCAAGACCAGAATTTGGGGTCCAAGTTCAATCAGGCCAGGACATGTTCTGCTCCTCTCTCATTCTTCTCCCCTCCCCCAGGACTTGCCCAAACATCAGCACCAACAAGGCAAGGGACCCATACTTGATTGCGCCATGGAGTTGAGCTGCCTCTGGAGGCACTGACGACAGCATCATACACTGGGGCTCCATGGCCAATTTATGACAGTCATTGGGCTTCCAGTTCACACCATAACTTGGTTAGCTGAATCTTGCATGAAGTCCAAAAAGGGGATTTTCTTTTAAGATGTTTACCGTGACAACTTCCTGTATGATCAAATTTAAACCAGCCATACAGCAGATTGTATTGTTGCACTAAACTGATGCCACGACACTGAACTTCCTGGGCCTTCCAGAAGGCCTTTAAAATGACAAGTCAAACAGGGAGCATGAAGATGGTGAAGTCCATCAGGAACTCTGCACTGCCCGCTGGGATGAAAATCCAGTTTTCCGTTCATGATATGCATCGATGAGCAGTTCATCGTGTTTATGACATTACCACAAGTGAAAACAGCCCACTTTCTGGGATCCCAACAGCACTGGTGAACAAATGGTTAGAGGCAAAAGGCATGGCAAACACAAAGGTGCCCTTTGCCCTAATAATCCATCAATGCGATGCATAATTATCAGCATGATTCTAAAGTAAAACAGCAAGGCAATGCCCAGAAATTTCAAGGTTTCACTTGAGCACCACTTTGCAGGCACACAGCACAAAGGCACAGTTTCAAAACACAGTCTTAGTTATCAACTCCACATTAACACTGAGCATCCATTTCAAAAGAATCAACAACTCATATTTATATAGTATCTTTAAAATAATAAACTGTGCTTCACAGGAGCATTACAAAAGACCAAACCACATGAGTCACATTAGTTCAGGTGACCAAAAGTTAAAGATGTAGGTTAGAAGGAGTGTCTTAATGAACAAGAACAACATAGAGAGGTAGAGAGGTGTAAGGAGGGTATTCCAGAGTTTAGGCAACTTGAGGTGCGGCCACCAATGGTGCAGCAATTACAATGGAGGATGGTCAAGAGGCCTTGGCAGATATCTCCGAGGGTTGTGGGCTGCAAGAGGAGGGGTAAGGCCATGGAGGGATTTGAAAATGAGGTGAATTGGAATGATTGAATGTTCACAGCACAGCAAGAGGCCATTCAGACTGTTGTGTCTGTGCTGTTCTTTATGAGCTATTCAGTTAGTACCACTTCCCTGCCTTTTTGCCGCAACTCTGCAAATTTTACTTTCCAATAATTCCAATCCCTTTTGAAAGCCACAACTGAATCATCCACCACACTCTCGAGCAGTGCATTCCAGATCACCTTAAATCGATACCTACTCTATCCTGACCCTTCACAATATTGAGCACCTCTATCATGTCGACTCTCAACCCTCTCTCCTCTACATCCTCAGCTTTGTCCATCTATCCATGTAACATGAAATTGATGGCAGCAGTGGCTCAGTTGGTAATATTCTCACCTCTGAGTGGGTTGAAGTCCAACTCCAGGACTTAAAGTAAAAATCCATTGAGGGGGTGCTGCACTGTCAGAGGTGCCATCTCTCGAATGAGACATTAAATTGAGGTCCTGTCTATCCTCTCCGATGGATGTAAAAATTATTTCAATGGGTAGGGAAGTTATGCTGGTATGTTGGCCAATTTCATCCCTCAAATCCACATCATAAAATAAATACAGATTGCCTGGTCATTATCACATTGCTGCTTGTGGGAGCTTGCTGTGTGCAAATTGAGTGCCATGTTTCCTACAATATAATAGTGATACACTTCAAAAAGTACTTTCGGATGTCCTAGATAACAAAAGGCTTTATATTGAAACAAATATTTAAATCAGTTTGATGAGCTATTTTCTTTACCAGGCACATTGACAAAAAAACTTGTGTTGAAAAGCATCAACAATTCCTAGTTATTTTAGTTCAAAACAAGAAAAGACATGATACATCTGTAGAATGGCAAAGTTTATACTTCAAAAGTTTCCAAGCTAATGATGCCTGGACCAAACTAGAATAAAGCACTCACAATGGCGAATACTGACCAGCAGAAGTCAAATATTAGATCTAATCTCCAACAAACAATATCACAGAGATGAGAACAGTTTGTGTTGGTCGAATTCTCTGCATTCTTAACTGGATTCAGGTGCTGAAGCTCGATATTAATGTCATATGAAATGTCCTTAGTCTCACATTTTAAACAGAAAAATGATTGCGCTGATTTATTATAACAGCCACCACTTTCACTGTGTAAAATATTGCACACGGTGTGCAAAGAAAGCAACGAAAACATCCAGGATAATATGTACCTGCAGCTCTTCTGAGACTCGCCTTAAGTGACTGGTTATCTTTGTGATGAGGTCACAGTACATCTGCTCTGAATGTTGCTGGCACACACACTTGTAAACACAGCTAAAAATAAAGAAAAAGAAACATAATCTAGCTTTTAGCCTGTACATTACTCATTAGATGTTACATTATTCCTCATTGTGCGCATCAGATAAGCAGAGGACAAGTAAATTTCTAAAAATCGGGCACCACTGTTGCATTAACCAAGGGATAAGACCACTTAAAGCAACGTCTTTTCTCTTCAGATACCTTGGCTCAAATCCAGATTAAAATCATCTTATTTTTTCCTACATTCAGGGAATACGAGTGTCACTGGCAAGGCCAGCATTTATTGCCCATCTCGAATTTCTCTCAAGAAGATCGTGGTGAGCTGCCTTCTTGAACCACTGCAGTCCAATTGATATAGGTACAGTCACAGTGCTCGGAGGTAGGGAATGGTGCGAGTTTCAATACTCAATCCGGTTATGAGTCAGCATTAAAACTGGCCATTTGAAAATAATCTAGCTATCCCACCCTGAGAAAGTGATAGCATAATGAATCCAGGAATCATTAGTAGAAGTGGTTTTCCAACGCTGAGATTAACGAGCATTGTGGAGACAATGTAGCGAGTTTTACTCTGCATCAATTCGTACTGCCTGTTCCCTTGTTTTAGTTCATTCTTGGGATATGGGAGTCACTGACAAGACCAATATTCATCGTGCATCTCTAATTGCCCAAGAGAAGGTGGCCTTCTTGAGCCACTCCAGTCTGTGTGGTGAAGTTATTTAAACAGTGCTGTTACGTAGGGAGTTCCAGAATTTTGACCCAGTGATGATGAATGACTGACAATATATTTTTCAATTCAGGATGGTGAGAGATTTGGATGGGTACTTGCAGCTGGTGTTTCTATACACCTCCTGCTTTTGTCCTTCTAGGCAGTAGTGGTCACAGATTGGGAGGTGCAGTCGAAAAGCTTGGCAAGTTGCTGCACTGCACCTTGTAGGTGGTACACAATGCAGCCTCACTGCCAGTGGTACAGGGAGAGGTATACATGAATAGTAGGCCATCCTACCATTCAGTGATATCATGGATTATCTGTGGCCTAACTCCATCAACCTGCCTTTAGTTAATAAACATCTATTAATTTCAGAATTAAAATTAACAATTGATCAAGCATCAATTGCCATTTGCGGATGAGTGTTCCAAGTCTACCACTGCTACAACAAACACTGAATTTGTTGCAAGGCCAGGAGGAACTTGGAGGGACATAAGTCGACTTCAAGTTCACTGCCAGTCAAATCTAAGGGGTTCATTTGGTGGCTTCAGACAATTAATCCTTTAGATCAGCGGTCTCCAAACTCCGATCCGGATACGGCCCGCTGCGGGCCGGATGTGGCCCGCGGGCCGCAGTTTGGAGACCCCTGCTTTAGATCTTTGATTCATTTCCATTTGTCTCTAAAATGTTGGTGCATGCAATTGTCCACATTCAACATTAATATATCTCGTGTCATTACTCGTAGTTAGCAGAGGTTTGAGACCGTGGTTTGTGATTGTTACTATAACTGTCTAATTTATAGATACTAATTCTGTAACATTACACATGGAGAATGATAACCGACCCAAGTAGATTATCTCCTACTCTAACAGGTGGACAATTCTAATCCATATTTATTGCCCAGTAAGAGATTGCCAATTTAATCCCACTGTTATAAAATCTGAGAAGTTCGGTGGTGTAAAGAACTGGACTGAGCATAATTCCAGGCACTTTACATCACAGTAGCTAGGGTTTGATTTGAACATCACTCCCAGAGACAAAAAAGCCTGTGGCGTCTTTCCCACTGATTCACCCTAGTCCCTTGTAACACTGTCTATATTCCAAATGGGTAAAAGTGGAATTAAGCGTAATATATAGTTACACAGTACCAAAGCCAAACCTTAAATGCTCTGGAATTTTCACAGCTGGAAAACTGGTTAAACAGAAAACATTACAAGGCAGAAACGTCTTTTAGGAGTTCAGAATTTAAGCAGAGTGAAGTATAGCTGGTTTATATTCATCTTCTTCTGAAGATACTGTGCTATTTTGTTATACTTTTATGTCTAAGGTGAGACTGTTTTCACAAGAGTCGATTTGTCTGGGAAAACATGCAGCTCAAATGCTGAGAGCAGGATAACAGATTTTAGCTAGGGATGTGTTACTTTGTAGAGTTAATGGACCTTTTGTTTAAATTCTTCTGGGATTTTAGATTAGTAACGCGATTAGGTTGACTGACAGGGACAGAGTCATGTGGTTAATGGAAGGAGCGAAGCTTGCAGGAAAAAGACAGTTTTATTTTCATTTTATAAATCAACAGCAGTTGCTGCCTGCAGCTGGTCGAAGAAAGAAGTGTCTCTCTCCAGAGGTTTTCTGAAAACAAGTATTGCTGTGTTTTGCTAACTAATTATAAAGAGTGGTTTGAGTCTATAAGGGAAATTTTGTTTGATTGGAACTCATAGTATTAGGTTAGTAGTTAAGGATTATATCTTGTCATGTTTAAGTATTATTCAATTGTTAAAAGTCAAGTTAATTCATTTGTTATAGTCAAACTGCGTTATCAAATTAAATTTGTTTTGATATTTTGGTTTGTCAGAATCACACGGAGTGAAACATCCTACCTTCACATTAATGCCAAAATAGAAAATTTGTTGGTGTCTAGTCTGGCTTCATAATATACCTTGGGGTTTTCGATCTGGTACCCTAACATTCTTCATTCCCAAAAGTGATTAAATTCACTCTTGCATGCATTACATGAGGATGACTCCCTCTCACAAAATGATAAAAATTATCCACATACACAATGTCAGCATTAGACAACAGCATCTAAACTGAACTGCAGGACTGTGATATCATCATTACAATATTAGAGAATACGATAGTCCAAAGTTGACTATGAATAATATCAGTCAGCACATACATCGTTTATCTGCGAGAATTCATAGAATTCCTACTGTGCAGAAGGAGGCCATTCGGCCCATGGAGTTTGCACTGACAACAATCCCACCTAGGCCCTGTCCATCACCCCACATATTTACCCCCTAATCCCTTTAACCTACACATCCCGGGACACTAAGGGGGGCAATTTAGCATGGCCAATCAACCTATCCCACATATCTTTGGACCGTGGGAGGAAACTGGAGCACCCCGAGGAAACCCACGCAAACATGGGGTGAATGCGCAAACTCCTCACAGACAGTGATCCAAGCTGGGAATCGATCCTAGGTCCCTGGAGCGGTGAGACAGCAGTGCTAATCACTGTGCCACCATGCCATCCCATTGTATTTAATGATTTGCTTACACAACAATAACTGTTGCATTCACTTGCATCTATAATAGCCATGGTGCTTCACAGGGGCATTATTAGATAAAACGTGACAGCAAATGAAAGAAGGATCTATTAAGATGGGTGAATAAAAACTCAAAGAAACAGGCTTGAAAGAGTGTCTAAAGAGGAGACAGAGAGAGATGGGGAGGTGTAGAGATACACAGGAGGGAATTCCAAACTTGGGGCAGTGCTTCCCAAGCTTTTTCTGCTGTGACCCCATTTTAATGCTTGAGACCTGGTGCGACCCAGATTGAAAGTTGCAGATGCGGGAGGGTTCAGCCAATACAGAGACACACACACAAAGAAACAAAGGCACCTACCATTTTGCAGGTTCTGATGGTGTCAGTGATTAGGCCTCTGATTGGGCCACACCCACAGGCAAAAAGAAATTGTTCACTCTTAAAAGGGCCTTGCAGCCGACCCCAGAACAGTCAAATTTCAGACTGTGCTCCACAGCCACCACTGTTACCATAAAGCTCATTCCCTAATTTGAGAGATTGGGAGCCCTCTGGCTTAGAGCAAAGAGAGCAAAAGGCATGGCCACTGATAGAGGGGAAAAGGGGAGGGGAGGATACGCAAAGGTTTGAGTCGGAGGAACACAATGCTCTTGGAGAGTATAGGTCTCGAAGAGGTTACAGAGATAGGGATGGGATAAGGCCATGGAGGAATTTTAATACGAGATTCAGGATTTTTAAAAACAAGATGTTGGGACAGGAGCCACCATAGATCAGCATGCACAGGATGACAGGTGATCGAAACTCGGTCTAAGTTAGGATACAGACAGTAGAGTTTTGGAAGAGCTGAAGATTATGGAGATGGAAGATTGCAAGTCAATCAGAAGATCCGGAGTTAATAAAAGCATGCTTGAAGGTTTCAGCCACAGGATTGAAACAAGAGGTGTTATGCGGGTGGCAGTTGATGGCTCTTTTCTTGGAGCGGATTTGGAGTTGGAAGTTCAGGTCAGGAACAAATAGGACTGAGTGTTGTTCAGCCTGATGTAGTAGCCATGGAGAAGGATGGAACTGGTAGCAAGGAACAGAGTTTTTGGCAGAGGTCAAATATAATGGCTTCTGTCTTTGCAATGTTTAATTGGAGGAAAGTGTTGCCCATCCAGAATAAGGAGTCTGACAACATAAATACAATGAAGTTTTCCAGAGAGGCGGTGAGGAGGTAGAGCTGAGTGTTGCCAGCGTGGATTAAGCAACTAACACCAATATCTCTGGACAATGTTGCCAAGGGGCACCGTGTTGATGAGAAATAGGAGGGGACCAGGAAAGATCCTGTGGGGCTCCAGAAGTAAAAATATAGGATCGGAAGAGAAGTGATTGCAAGGGATTCTGTGGCTACACCTGGATAGTAAAGTGGAACAAAAACAGAAAATGCTGGAAAATCTCAGCAGGTTTGACAGCATCTGTGGAGAGAGAATAGAGCCAACGTTGAGAGTCTGGATAAGTCTTCATCAGAGCTAAGAGCAAACAAAATCAGAAGAGATTTATATTATGGGAGTGGGAAGGGGGTGCTGTAATTGGACAAAGGAAATGTAAATGATGATGAAAAAGGCTGAGAAAGGTGCTAAAAGTGTCCATTAATTGGTTTTAGGTACGAGTTGTCGCATTCAACTCCACAAAGGGCATGTGATGGCATAGTGATATTGTCACTGGACTATTAATCCAGAGACCCAGAGTAATACCAGGGGACCAGAGTTCAAATCCCAAATTGGAACAGTGAAATTTGAATTCAATGAAAAGAAATCTGGAAATAAAAGGCTAATGATATCGACTGTCATAAAAACCCACCTGGTTCACTAATGCCCTTTCTTGTGGAGATCGATTAGGGAGGTGACAACAGTTTTAGAAGTAAAGTGAAGTTGGAGATGGGAAGTTGTATGGGCAAACTATTAAAAGTGGGTTTTTTGAGGAGAGAGTGGAGGGATGATGACTGATTTGAAAGGGTGGAGTGTCAGAGGAGAAGGAACTACTTACAAATCAGTTACTACGGAGGACAAAAAGGAAAGTTGGGTGATCAGCGGTTGAGTGGGAATGGTGCGGAGAGAGCAGAATATGGGTCTCATGAGTAAGATAAAGTCAGATAGAGCAGGAGGTCAAATACGACAGAAACAGGAGAAATATGCAAATTAAGGGCTGAGGTAGATGGAGCAGACAAGCAGATGGAAGGGATGCGACAGAAGCAACTAAGCAGACGATCTTAATCTTAGTGACAAAACAGTCGATGAGTTCCTCACGCTTGTCTATTGGTGCAATCTTAAAGTAATTCATTAGTATTTGGCATAAAGCACATATAAATTCAAGTTTCATAATGAGTTTAACACACGATATATTATTTGCTGTTATGCTGAACCTGGCCTATCTCTTCAAGGTCAGGGCATTTAACTGCATACACTGGGACAATGTGAAGGTAGTTATTACTGATGAGGGAAATTTGCAGTCAAACACACACTTATTAATCCCCAGATCCAGATCAGAACAAATAACAGCTTCTCTTCTCCTTTGTAACACTGTGCAGTGCAACATCTGAAATGTGGCAAACATCCACATGAATCATGACATAATCTTGAAAAATAAACAACATTACTCTTGCCCACAATGACCAAGTAAATAAATCATTTCTGGTATACCATGATCACACAAATAAACTTCCCTACCTCACAGGCGAGAAGCAGTCTTTTACCTAAAAAGATCAAATCAGCATTCTCCTGTTTTTTAACATTTACCAAATATCTCTGCAGCAATCGATTATTATTAAAAGATACTGTTTAAATTAAACCCCCCCCCCCCTCTCAAAACATAAACAATGGCACAATCATGCTTGTGTCATTTTTTGGGCTATCTACTTTTGAGTTCAGATACTAACTGAAAGAAATGTAGGTCGTCTAACAATTTAAAACATTTCAACATACAAGGTTGAAGGAATTTCAAAATACTGATTTCCATTTCTTTACAGGTAGCATGCTTTATTTACCAGTAAAAGAACTGCTTGAATAGAGTAACTAACATTGTCTCTGTCTGTTTTACTTTAAAAAGGAAAGTTATGTGAGAAAGCAGTGACGAGTTTCTGCTGAACCTGTTTTGTGCTTTTTGTGTCTAAAGCATCAGGAACAGGTAACTTTCATTGGTTTGAAAAATGATTTTCCCAGGACACAAAGAGCAGTTTGTCAGCAGTAATTATTTGTTGATACAGAGCAACGGAGGAGGGCAGACAGGTGAGCAGGTCTTGGCACAGGCTGTGATTGACCTTTCCATCAAGTATAAAATATCTTGGGAGAAGTCATCCAAGTATGCTGTAAATTGTGACATCCTACTTTGTTGATTTTAGTGGGAGGGCAAGAACTCAAACTCTAGGATTCTTGGAGCTGTACAGGCTTTCAAAATAAAACAATTCGACACATTTCAACTACACCATTATATGGCCACACCACAGGTAAGTTTGATAATTTTATCAAAAATGTTATATTTTTAATCATTACAAACATTATTCCCTGTCCCAGCACCCCAGTTTTAAAAAGAAACCTTCCACCCCCTTTCAGAGAGACCTTCCTATCAGAGTCTTCTCCATACACTTGTTTTCTCTTGCTGATCAAATGTACCAAAAGGAGGCAGGGTAAGGAGTAGGGGGGAGGAGTTAGCAGGGGAGGTGATGCCCTAGTGGTATTATCACTAGACTATTAATCCAGAAACTCAGCTGATGTTCTAGGGACCCCCGGGTTCAAATCCTGCCACGGCAGATGATGAAACTTGAATTCAATAAAAAATATCTGGAATTAAGGATCTACTGATGACCATGAAACCATTATCAATTTTTGGAAAAACCCATCTGGTTCGCTAATGTCCTTTAGGGAAGGAAATCTGCCGCCCTTACATGGTCTGGCCTACATGTGACTCCAGAGCCACAGCAATGTTCATAAGATATAGGAGCAGAATTAAGTCAGTCAGCCCATCGAGTCTGCTCCGCCATTTGATCATGGCCCATAATGCTCCAAATAATATAATGTGGCTGACTCTTAACTGCCCTCGGGCAACTAGGGATGAGCAATAAATACTAACCAGCTAGTGACACCCATGAATATATGACTATATAAAAAAGCTGGGGCGTCACCTAACTAAGCCTAGGCCAGCAAATTGAAAGCAACAAAAATAAACCAAATGGTATTTCTGCCATAGTATGGATGGAGAAACAGGAGGCTGATGGCCTGAAACAGGAAATAAAAGCACCATTGCTATTTTTTAAAAAAATAAATGGCGCAAACAACTCAAGTACTTGGCTTGTCATTCTATACTCTGAATATGGAAACTGTATTTTTATCTTGTAGGCTCCGATATATTTTTTGATAACAAAGAGTAGAAAGGGGAGCAACAGATTTTATAAAAACAAGGAGGGCATAATCGGACTGACCAGACTTGCTGGCAATCGAAGTAGTCCACAAATTGTGCAACCCAAGAGCTGCTAGATTTGTTTTAGTCAACTGCATGTCTGAGAAACTGTAAGATTTCAATGCTCGGGCTACCAACAGGCTCAAGCCTCTGTTAGTTTTATAATTCAATCTAATGATTTTCTTGCAAGTTGCATTTTTTGTTGTGTACAAACTTTATTTCCAACACTGAACTAAGTGGAAAGCCAAAATGGCGGGTGAAAAAAAAAATCTGTAGCAAATTAAAGAAAGACAAAGCAATCATAGTACAGGGTGGCAAGCAGTGATAACTAGATTGTGACAGGAAGGGACAGAGTGTACAAACCTAAGAATGTAGCGGCAAATAAACTTGAGTAGGAAAAATGGTAAAAAGACAGAATTAAAGGCTCTTTATTTCGAATGCACACAGCATTCACAATAAGATGGAGGAATTTATGACACAAGTAGAAATAAGAGTCCAATATGTTAGTCATTACACAGACATGTTTTCCAAATGACCACACATGGGACCTGAACATTGAAGGGTATTTGACACATTGGAAGGACAATAAAATAAAATGGAGTAGCTTGCTAGTAAAGGAGGAGATCAGTGCAATGTAAGAAATTATCTTGGTTTGAAGGACCAAAACGTGGATCAATTTTGCATTGAGATAAGAAACAGTAAAGGGAAGAAGTCACTGGTGCAGTGGTCTATAGGCCCGACAGTAGCCACACTGTGGAACAGAACATAAATCAATAAATAATGGAGGCTTTGAAGAAAGATACTGCAATAATGGATGGTTTTCCAACAGTTCAGTTGTCATCCCTTGTTATAAGTGTAGATTTCTGTTATTGTTCAAACTGAAGTTTAATTTGAGACTGTTTTATGATTATGAAATCTGAACAGTTCAGGCGAGAAATATAGCAAGGCGAGATGAGCTTTTGGAAAAGGTTGATTTAATAAAAAATGGTCTAAACTGAGCATTGCATATACGAGTTCCAATTTCCGCAGGAAATAAGCTGAGGGCATAGAGCACATGTCGTCAGCTCAACTGCATTTGATTGGCAAGTTGGAACTTCAGACTGGCCAAGGAACCAACCCAAAATCAAGAACAACAACTCAACGGCGGCACGGTAGCACAGTGGTTAGCACTGCTGCTTCACAGCTCCAGGGACCTGGGTTCGATTCCCGGCTTGGGTCACTGTCTGTGTGGAGTTTGCACATTCTCCTCGTGTCTGCGTGGGTTTCCTCTGGGTGCTCCGGTTTCCTCCCACAGTCCAAAGATGTGCGGGTTAGGTTCATTGGCCATGGTAAAATTGCTCCTTAGTGTCCTGGGATGCGTAGATTAGAGGGATTAGTGGGTAAAATATATGGGGGTAGGGCCTGGGTGGGATTGTGGTCAGTGCAGACTCGATGGACCGAATGGCCTCTTTCTGTACTGTAGGGTTTCTATGATTTCTATGATTGTTCTATGAACTACCCAAGTATACAAACAGAGGAATATGCCAGAGGAATCATAGAATCACAACAGTGCAGAAGGAGGCCCATCGAGCTTGCACCAACAACAATTCCACCCAGGCCCTATTCCCATAACCCCACAGATTTCCCCTGCTAATCCTCTGACTCTAAAGGACAATTTACCATGGCTAATCAACCTAACCCGCACATCTTTGGAGTGTGGGAGGAAACCGGAGCACCCAGAGGAAACCCACGCAGACACAGGGAGAACGTGCAAACAGTCACCCAAGGCCGGAATTGAACCAAGGTCCTTGGCGCTGTAAGGCAGCGGTGCCATCCCAGGAATGCGCCAGAGGCTGGCACGAGGTGGTCAAGTCACTAAATAAAATCTCCGGAGTAAATAAGAGGTAAAAACTACTTCCCGTGGCCATCTGGGAACTAGATCAGCATGTTGTTTGTAATCTTTTCTAGTTCCTAGAGTGAGCAGACATTAGTGGGTCTCTCAAACTTTGCAAATTAAATTTTGGACTTCATTGCCCTACAGGGCATCACTAGCATGACTTTTACAAGCAAACTCATTAAATTCCGATCACTTCTTTTAAACGTGGTATTATCGATGATCCAAATTCTTTGTTCTCTCACCTGTAGATTTGCTCGTAAGATATAGGGATGCAATCTCCAGGAGACTGTGTCAAGAGCTGATCGATGGCACTGTCCAGCTTCGGCCAATAAGTACGCTGGTAGTCTTCTGTCGTTATAACATTCATCACTAAACAAAATATTAAAAATAAAAATCACAATTTGCCAAATTAAACGCAGACGAAAAGAAATTCAAAGAGAGTCGCAAGAAATGATTTTGTAATTTTTCCTTGTTTTTGGGATGGCCAGTAATTGATGGATCTCCCAAGCTTAACAAATAGGACTGCAATCTGGATCAGCAGTAGACACGGGAGTTGTGGCTCCAGTAATTGCAAAGATAATGAAGAAACGTTCTTGTTAACACTCCAAATTTAATTCATCATGTATGGTTTTGGCCTGAAGCAAACCATCAATATTTCCTGCAAAACAGTTACACTTGCTGCATCATATTTTAAGATATTTCCTGATAAGATTACATAGGTTTTATTAAAAGAAAATGTTAAGTATAATTATAAAATCATAGCTGCAGAGGTTGTAGTCCAACAATTCGGGGAACGACGACAGATGCAGAATGCCACCAGAGAATCCCTAATTCCAGTTAGTCAGAGTGCTTCTCCATTAAAAAAAATGCTCCATTTCTTTCCAATACCCTTCCCCATTTCAGAAAATTACAAGCTGAGCAGTGGACCACCTACCTGTGTTGATGATCAAAAACTATGCTCTGGTACAGGATATACTTGTCAATGGATAATTTCTTTTTACCAAAAAAGGGGGAAGCTGCATGAAACTAAACCTAAAGCACTGGTTCCTGTTGTGTTAACTGTCACTGTACAGCAAGCACAATCTTGTACCATCCATTTATTGCTCAATAGACAAACAGATACCAGTAAATGATGCCAAATGGAAAAAGGTGAAGCAAACATAATTCTGAGGCCTCAGATTTATTTCCACCTTGAACAGAATGAATCATAGAACGTTGCAGCACAGAAGGCGGCCACTCAATTTGAGTCCCTGCCAGCTGGTACCACTCCCCACCCTTTCCTGGAATGACCTTGCAATTTGTTTTCTTCAGATGTTTATCCAATTGGCTTTTGAAACCCATGATTAAATCTGCCTCCACCACACTCCCGGGCAGCGCACTTCAGATCCCAACTGCTCTTTGTATGAAAATAAAATATTTCCTCATGTCATCATCAATTCTTTTGCCCAAAATATCAAATCTGTGCTCTCAGGTTGAGGACTTTTCTGCCAATGGAAACACAGTCTCTCTATATCTCCTCCCTGATGATTTTGAACACCTCCATTAAATCTCCTCTCAACCTTCCCTTTACTAAGCAGAACGACTCCGTTTCTCTGGTCTATCCACCTGAATGAAGTCCCTTACAGGGATAAGGAGAGGAATCAGGGGCCCTGGTACTTGTGCTTCTAGGTCCTTTCCATTCACCCCCTTGCCATTCATTTAACCCCATGCCACCCCCGCATCTTTCAAGCACCCAGGATTGGGAATCACAGTCACAGTGGAGCCAAACTGTAGTTTAGCAAAACTTCCCGGTTTTTGAAACCAATGGCTGGAATTTTACCGCCCCACCCGCCACGGGAATGGGAACAGGTGAGGGGCAGGCCATGGAAAGATCCATTGACCTCGAGTGGGATTTTACGGTTTCGGAACGAGCGAGACTGTAAAATCCTGCCCTGTACCTCAATTTATAAAGACCATCAAAATCTCAGGATTTCAGTATGATACAATTTACTGCCATGTCTTTGTTAGATATGTACATAGAATCCCTACAGTGCAGAAAGAGGCCAATCGACTCATCGAACTTACACCGACAACAATCCCACCCAGGCCCTTATCCCATAACCCCATATATTTACCCGTCTAATCCCCCTGACACTATGGGGCAACTTAGCATGGCCAATCCAACTAACCCGCACACCTTTGGGTTGTGGGAGGAAACCCACGCAGACATGGGGAGACCGTGCAAACTTCACACAGTCACCTGAGGTCAGAATCGAACCTGGGTCCCTGGTGCTGCAAGGCAATAGTGCTAGCCACTGTGCCACTGTGACCCGTGTACACATAACTTGGTCACTCATTCGGAACTTCTTTGAACCTCGCCCTGTGCGATATCCAGACATTGACATCCAAAAGACTGAAAACCTCAAGCAATCTAATGTATAAATGAGAACATCTTGAACTAACAAGATCCCCCACCACCCCCCCGGATAATGTAATCTGGTTCATGCCCAAAGTCAGCAATAATCTGATTTGCATTTATTTTAATAAATTTAAATATAATTAATAAACACCCCCCCTGCCTAATCTTCCACCTCCCTCAATAGATTTTCATACCTCACCAACGTGATGTCATGCCGGCGAGCTTTATAACAGGTTCACCCAGCCAATATAGCCCTGGGAGCCAAGGGACATGGCCAGGCAGCACCCTGGCACAGGTTGGCACTGCCAATCTGTACCAGGGAGCATTACCAGGGACAGGCCCTGCGGGGAGCCTCACATGCGGTGCCTCATTTATTTGTGGTGCAGGGAGAAGCAGACATGCCGGCGTTGATCGGGGGGGGGGGAAAGTGGGCCAATGACGGTGATGATCAGGGTGGGGAGGGAGGAGGGAGGCCACAGAAACCTCCGTAGTGGAGGGGGAGAGAGATTAATTTTTTTCCAGTGATCAGAATACTCTTTAAAAAGGGTGCCTCGATCTCAGTGGAGCTGGTTTCCGGCTCTAAGAGTCCCTGCCTCGCCAGAGTGATGGCACAAACCACGTCCACTTTGTTTTTGCAGTTAGTCACAAGATCTGGAAAGAAAAGTGGCCAGTGGAGCTGGAGAGTTCCACACCAGTTTTCTCACCAATACTAACGCGCACACGCACGCACACACCCACCCACTATATCCCTCTCTAACGCATCCCCCCGCTATATCCCCCTCTCCCTCCCTCTCTGAATCACACATGCGAAGCCAGGGCCAGGGACACATTATCATCAGGAACTAAGGAGGTCAGGAAGGGCTATGGGCCACAGACACTGTGAACTGAGGGAGGTCAGGAAGCCAGGACCTTTTGGGAGGTATAGCCCCTTATTCTGGTCGCCGCACTACCAGAAGGACGTGGAGGCGTTAGAGAGAGTGCAGAGAAGGTTTACCAGGATGTTGCCTGGTATGGAGGGTCTTAGCTATGAGGAGAGGTTGGGTAGACTGGGGTTGTTCTCCTTGGAAAGACGGAGAATGAGGGGAGATCTAATAGAGGTGTACAAGATTATGAAGGGTATAGATAGGGTGAACAGTGGGAAGCTTTTTCCCAGGTCGGAGGTGACGATCACGAGGGGTCACGGGCTCAAGCTGAGAGGGGCGAAGTATAACTCAGATATGAGAGGGATGTTTTTTACACAGAGGGTGGTGGGGGCCTGGAATGCGCTGCCAAGTAGGGTGGTGGAGGCAGGCACGCTGACATCGTTTAAGACTTACCTGGATAGTCACATGAGCAGCCTGGGAATGGAGGGATACAAACGATTGGTCTAGTTGGACCAAGGAGCGGCACAGGCTTGGAGGGCCGAAGGGCCTGTTTCCTGTGCTGTACTGTTCTTTGTTCTTTGTGTCCTCTAGTTCTTGTTTCCTTTCTAAGTGGAAAGAATGTCTCTGCCTCTGCCCTGTCTAGCCCCTTCATTATCTTATATGTCTCTATAAGATCTCCCCTCAGCCTTCTAAACTCCAGCGAGTACAGGCCCAATCTACTCAATCGCTCCTCATAAGCTAACCCCCTCATCTCCAGTATCAACCTGGTGAACCTTCTCTGTACTCCCTCCAAGGCCAATATATCCTTTTGCAAACATGGGGACCAAAATTGCACACAGTATTCTAGTTGCGGCCTCACCAGTACCTTGTACAATTGCAGCAAGACCTCCCTGCTTTTATACTCCATCCCCTTTGCGATAAAGGCCAACATTCCATTTGCCTTCTTGATCACCTGCTGCACCTGCAAACTGAGTTTCTGCGATTCATGCACAAGGACCCCCAGGTCCCTCTGCACCAAAGCAGCAGCCACAGAGGCCTAAATACAACAATCGATGATGTGATCAACAAAGAAGGGACTGGGAAATCTGGCAGCTCCTACTCAGGAGATGAATATTGCTGTTCAGAACAAGTGCAATCATTAGCAAAGTAGCCTGCCAACTGAGCTGGTCTACACACCAGATTGGCTGTTTTGGATACTGAACATCCAGATCAACAGACCTCCTGGAGGACAGCCCTGGTGATTATCAACTTGAGCACTCTTCTCTCCTGGGTCCTACAGCCCTCACCCCAGAAGTCTCCAGGACCATGAAGAGTCTCCAAATTATAGTCTGATACATTTGGTGCTGCAATGTCCTGTCACAAAGCAAACATAAACTGAAATTAAAGCTGGACATCAAGTTTATATCAGGCACAAGCAATTTGAGGTTGGTAGACAATAATCCGGTGATATCTTGCAAAAAGCTTTATCCCGTAAAATTTCCAGTCTGATAATTCAGGAAACAAATGTGAACAATGGAGATTAAACTGCAATTTATGAACTCATTGTACACAAATTCCTAGCTCAACAGCGTCAGCAGCCGTTCAGTGACACTCCTGCTCAACTTTACGGTGCACGAGTTGAAAGTCTAAACAAGCATCAAGCATTTCGCATAGGATAATCAGATATTACTAACCCTTACGAAAGTGGGCATAACTAACCCCGGTGCAAAGGCACTGAAGCCAATTGTAATAATATCATAGCGTGAAATGACACCAATTGAAGAAGCACCGAATGAAGACGTTCCTAGCCTGCTTCGCTTAGTGTGACAGCGTGTGGTGGATTTATAGTTAGCCATTGAAGGAGTTTAGTTAACGGTCTGTAAAAGACAGTCACCATATTCACAGAGTTACATGCTGTAACTCAAATGTAAAAAATGTATCTAATTCAAACACCCATGTGTGACAACTTGCACACTAATTTGCACCAAGGTATCAAATTATTCATAGCTCTACAGTTACAGGCTATGCCAGATCCTACCTCCAGAAGATTGAACTGGTAATAGCAGAAAGCAGGAGAGAAATTACTCCAATTTTTCTGATCAGTACCAGGTCTCCAAATACTGGAGAAATTCTATGGCCAATACAGTTCTCCGTGTTAGCACATAGATCGCAGTTTTCAGCTGCTATCACCATTTCAAACTCAGCAACACAGGAAGCCATTCAGTCAGAGGTTTTACAGCATGGAAACAAGTCTTTTGACCTAGCTTGTCCATGTTGCCCAGTTTTTACCATTAAGCAAGTCACAATTACCTGCATTTGGCCCATATCCCTTTATACCAACCTTACCCATGTAACTGTCCAAATGTTTTTTAAAAGACAAAATTTTACCTGCCTTTATTACTATCGCTAGCAGCTCGTTCCAGATACTCACCACCCTCTGTGAAAAAATTCCCCCTCTGGACCCTTTTGTATCTCTCCCCTCTCAGCTTAAACCTATGCTCTTTAGTTTTAGACTCTCCTACCTTTGGGAAAAGATGTTTTCTATCTACCTTATCCATTTCCCTCATTATTGTAAAGACCTCTATAAGATCACAACTGCACCTCCTACGCTCCGGGAAAAAATGCCCCCATCTATCCAGCCTCTCCTTATAACTCAAACCATCAAGTCCCGGTAGCATCCTAGTAAATCTTTTCTGCACTCTTTCTAATTTAATAATATCCTATAATAGGGTGACCAGAACTGCACACAGAATTCCAAGTGTGGCCTTACCAATGTCTTGTACAACTTCAACAAGACGTCCCAACTCCTGTATTCAATGTTCTGAGCAATGAAACCAAGCATGCCGAATGCCTTCTTCACTACCCTGTGCATCATGCTTGTGACCACTCTTTGAAAGAGCAATCTAATTTCACTTCCCTTAGTCCCACAACCCCCGCCATTTCCCAATGCATTTTTCTTCCTCAAGTACAGATTCAATTCCCTTTTGAAAGTTATGATTGAATCTTCCATCAGCCTTTCAGACAGTGAATTCAGGATCATAACAACTCACTGCTTAGAACATTTTTTTTCCCACATCTCTTTCACTGGTTCATCAAATCTCCTCTAATCCAAGGAGAAGATTAGGAGGAGGTTAGTTTCTCTTGTTACAATCCCAAATTGTTACAGACCCTAAATTTTGTCAGTTAAAGCCTAGTAACTTCTGCTGTCGAGTAGATGAAATTTGAAATCCCGTTACTCAGTAAAAGAATAAAGCTACAGGATTGCATGGTTTTAAACCAATAAAAGAAATTTTACTATACACAAGTGTGACAGAAAGCAAATACTTTAGTAAAATACAGTTTGGGGGTCGGAGCTCAAGAGCTGTCTGCACATGCTCCAGTTAGGAAAGGGACACGCACGCAGTTCATTTATTTTATCATCTTCTGACCAAGGACCAGACCTCTGCACCTGCACAGAAGGAACAGAAGCAAAGAGGTGAAATGGCATGAAACTGCAGGTCAAGTGACCTGAACCAGCATCATTCTGGGACAAATTGTCCTAGGGAGCAGGACAGGGAGAGGTCCCAAAAGAACATCCCAGAAACAAAGGAAGGGATCAGCAAGTGGTCCCAGGAGTCAGCCCCAGGTAAGGGAGAAGGATAGAGGTCAGTAACAGATCCTAAGTAAAGTTGAGAGAAAGGAGCAGAGAAATTGGATCCAAGTTAAACAGGGAGAGCTGCGAGAAGCAGACTTAAATAAAGCGGAGCGGGTTTCAGGGAAGCCCAGAAGATCAGAGAGGGCAGCCAAAACACACAAAGGCAGACTATACTGTAAGGACTTAAACCCATGCAGACAAGGAGAGAATGTGCAAACTCCACATAGACAGTGACCCAAGTCGGGATTCGAACCCAGGTCCCTGGTGCTGTGAGACAGCAGTGCTAACCACTGTCCCACCGTGCTGCCCCAGAAGGATTAGAATCAGAGAGTAACCAATTAAGTATTGTGAAGTGTCATTTTAACACTAATTTTGAGCTCTTTGTATTTATTAGGGCGTTAGGAGGTTTCATAATTAATTCGTGGGACATGGGCATCGCTGGCTGGCCAGCATTTATTGCCCACCCCTCATTGCCTGAGAGCAATTGAGAGTCAACCACATTGCTGTGGATCTGGAGTCACATGTGGGCCGGACAAGGTAAAGACGGCAGATTTCCTTCCCCAAAGGACACGAGTGAGCCAGATGGATTTTTCTGACAATCAGTAGATTCTTAATTCCAGATATTTTTTATTGAATTCAAATTCCACTATCTGCCATGACGGTATTCGGATCCGGGTCCCCAGAACATTAGTTGAGTTTCTAAATTAATAGTCTAGCAATAATACCACTTGGCCATCACCTCCCCCTTGAGGCAAACCCCATGTCAAAACACATATACATATTAAAACTCACTCCAAGATAATTGCACTCGAGTGCTGTTCTGGGCTGTATTAGATTGTGTCAGTTGGAGTATGGTGAGTGAGAAAATTCTATGAAAAAGGGAAGGAGATCTTTATGGATAGCAGGTAAAGTGAGTTGATTACACCATAGGTAAAGAGTGTGCAGGCAGAAAAGAATGGGTGACTGCCAAACAAAATAAAAGTGCTAGGGCAAGTAATGCAGGAGACCCCTTGGTCTCTCTACTCCCAAGAGATTTTCCATTTTGGATACAGTTTGGGGAGATGTTTTCACACGGGAAAGCAGCTAAAGCCAAGTCCATGTCACCACAAGTGACTCAGCTGCACAACCCCCACAAACAGGATACCAGTACCACCACCCCACCCCCACCTCTCCCATAGACACAGAAAAGCCCCCCAACCCCACTTTTTTTTATTCATTCATGGGACATCACTGGTTGGCCAGCATTTGTTGCCCAAAGGCAGTTGAGAGCCAACCATTGCTGTGGCCCTGGAGTCACATGTAGGCCAGACCAGATAAGGGCGGCAGATTTTCTTCCCTAAAGGACATTCATGAACCAGATGAGTTTTTCCGACAATTGACAATGGTTTCATGGTCATCAGCAGGGGACGGGGCGGGGGGCCCACTTGATATTTAAACTGTATGGTAATGGGGTTCTAACTTTCATGAGGGAACCCCAAAATGTCATTGGCAGAAATAATGGGAATGGGAAATCCTGCTGGCATAAAAGCCACTGGAGGACTCCCAATGAATCGCCAGCTTTCCTGCCCGCTGAAATGGGGTGGAGATTCACAGCAAATATGAAACTTGGTGGGAATTTGAGTGGTGAGGAGAGTGTTAAGAGGCTTCAAGGTGATGTAACAAATTGAGGGACTGGACAAATACATGACAGGTGCAGTGTAATGTGGGATAAGTGTGAAGTTATCCACTTTGGCAGGAAAATCATAATGGTAGTTCAGTGTGACAGATTGGGAAAGGTTGATGTACAATGGTACCTGGGTGTCCTCATACTCAATCACTCAAAACAAACATGCAGATACAGAAAGCAGTTAAGACGACAAATGGTATGTTCATTGCAACAGGACTCGAGTACAGGAGCAAGATGTCCTAACTGCAGCTGCACCGGACCTTGGTGAGACCACACCTGGAGTAATGTGTGCAATTTTGGTCCTTACCTAAGAAAGAATATATTTGACATAGAGGGCTCACCAGAATGATTATTGGGATGGCAGTATCGTGGTGTGAGAGATTGGATTGGCTAGGTCTATATTCACTGGAATTTTAAAGAACGAGGGGGGATCTCAATGAAACTTATAAAATTCTGACGGGGCTGGACAGTCTGAATGTAGGTGTGAAGTTTCCTCTGGCTGGGACGTCAAGAACAAGGGGTCAGGGTCTCAGGATACAGAGTACGCCATTTAAGACTGAGATGAGGAGAATTTACTTCACTCAGAGGGAGGGGTAAACCTGTGGCACTCTCTACCACAGAAGGCAAGTCACTGAATATATTTAAGAAGAAAATAAATAGATTTCTGGACTCTAAAGACATCAAGGGCTACGGGGAGTGTGTGGGAGTATGGTCTTGAGATAGAGGATCAGCCATGATCATACTGAATGGCGGAGAAGGTTCGTAGGGCCAGATGACCTACTCTTGCACTTAATTTCCAAATTTCTATGATTCTTTTGTGTAATTTTCAAAGTCCCCATTTGTGAATGATGTGAGAAAGGTAATCTACATAACAGCACATTTGTAGGAAAGAAAATGTAAACTGAGGTGAAGAGGGTGATGAGGAATGAAGAGCAATTACATAATAAAAAGACAGACACAAAAAATGATACAGGTTTAATCGCCAGATCAACTTGGACCCATGTTAATTCAACACGTCACTCACTCCTATATCTTCCCTGCCTCCTTTCAGAACTGAAAATGAAAAACATGTCTTTTTCAGTCTTTCTGCCTACTTCCAACTCATCATTTTGTTTTGGACTGCCTCCATAACCATCCACGCTAAAAATTAGGAAGTCAACAATATGAAGTGGAATGTTTTCACCCAGAGGGTTATGGAATTTGATGTGTTTCTGGTGCAAAAGAAGGGATTGGAAGGATATCTGGGGAAGATGGATAGATAACGTTGAACTGTGAAAAGAGGCAGGTCTCACTAAAGCCCAAATAAATGTTTCCATTTCTAAAAAAAATTCTAAACAACCCAACATTGAAAATCCAATGACACCCAAAGGTTACTTTTTTATTCGCTTGTTATAGCCACCAATTGCTCAAACGCAGGTTGTAACCTTAACTGGTTACTGTATCAGAATGACAACTGACAAAAATCTCACTAATAGTGAAATATTGTACAGAGATGAAAGGGCCAGGGTACAAATCAAGCTTTTCGCAAACTGAAACTAGGTCATCTCTACCATAAAAGCAAATTGCTGCGGCTGCTGAAATCTGAAACGAAAACAATCTCAGCAGGTCTCACAGCATCTGTGGAGAGAGACGAGCCAATGTTTCGAGTCAGGATGATCCTTCGTCAGAGCTGTACGAAGGGTCACCCGGACTTAAAACGTTGGCACTATTCTCTCCATAGATACTGTCTGACCTGTTGAGATTGTCCAGCATTTTGTGTTTCCATATCAACCATTGTTTATTCCAACCAGAGTTATCCTATAGTGATAACCTGTACAATTTCCCCATGAATTCTGCAAAAAACAGCCATACACAGAACTGTGAGCAAATCTAGGTTAAGTCTTAACTTCCACAAAATTATTCAAGTCTGCTGCATGAGATAGTCTACCTTTATTCAAGCTTCACCAAAACACAGCAGGAGGAAACAGGACACACAAGTTCTAAGTGACATTTAACTCAAGATACAAATATTAGGAACTTTAAAAATGTTGGAAATATAAAATACGGGATCATTGGCTTTATAAATATATGATAAAGTGCAAAGGTCAAGAGGTTACATTAACTCTTAAAAACACTGGTTAGGCCCATGCTGGACTTGGGCACCACATTTTTAGAAGGATATCACGGCCAAAGAGAGGGTGGTGAAAGACTACAGTTACGTAAAGGATCAGAGAACTGTGGCTGTTCTCCTTGGAGCAGAGAAGGTTAGGTGGACAGTTAACAGAGGCCTTCAAAATCACAGAGGAAAAGAAAAAATGTTTCCACTGGAAAATGGCTCAGTAACCAAAATAATTGACAAAAGAGACAGAGGCAGAATGGGGGAAAAAAATACATGAATGATGATCTGGAATGCGGTGCCTAAAAGGGTCCTGGAAGCAGATTCAATCAGAACTTTCAAAAGCTAATTGGACATCTTTCAAACAGGCAGCACAGGCATGAAACATGCACCATTATTTATGTATTTGAGCTTGCTGACAGACCAGACACCTTAAAGCACTAATGTATGTTGCTATGACGAAATGAAGTGAGCAGGAGTTGAATGGTTCCCCTCTTTTCCTGCTCGTTTGACTATAACTGGTTTTTTTTATTTAAAAGGATATATTTGACAGTTCTCTAACCATTTAACTTTCTACGCATTGCATAAAATAACCAATCGGACAGGTTAAGTTTAACAAGGAAAGACATTAGAACATAGAAAAGCTACCGCACAAACGGGCCTTTCGGCCCACAAGTTGCGCCGAACATGTCCCTACCTACTAGGCTTACCTATAACCTTCTATCTTACTAACTTCCATGAACTTATCCAAAAGTCTCTTAAAAGACCCTATCGAATCCGCCTCCACCACCACTACCAGCAGCCGATTCCACGCAGCCACCACCCTCTGAGTGAAAAACTTGCCCCTAACATCTCCTCTGTACCTACTCCCCAGCACCCTAAACCTGTGACCTCTCGTGGCAACCATTTCAGCCCTGGGTAAAAGCCTCTGAGAATCCATTCTATCAATACACATTAGTTTTGTGTTTACTCTTGACCTGGGTAAAATAATAAATTACTCACCAAGTTACATATGCATACATCAGTCATAGGATCCACACATATAAATACAAATTACAAAGTGAGGAAGGGTAAGTTGATAAAATTAATGTCAAGTGAAAGTAATATCCAGTCAGTGATTCTGTTGGTACTTCAGTGGTCCTGATGTTTCAATTTAAAGTTGCGGTGGGTTAATTTAGGTGTTTCTCTGGAGACAGTGATGTTGAGCAGGATTTCTGTTTTAAGAGGTCATTGTTCGCAATAGGTATACCTCTGCTTGGTCTCCATCAGCAAACAGGACTGGAAGCTGGCGAGGGAGGGAGGAGAGAGAGAGAGCAAGGCTCAACAGCTTCAGCTGCTTGTACTCAGTTCATCAGCATCTCAGCATCAATCAGCGGCAAAAATGTCTCTTTGTTTAAACACATAAAAAGGGATTTGTTGACCACATGACTTGCTCTCTCGACTGTCAGAGTAAGGGGGGGGGGGGGGGGGGGGGGGGGGGAATCCAAATAAGGCCGCAGTCTAAGTATTCCAAAAGATAGTTTGATTGGCTCATTTTTACAAAAGTTACCATCATCGTCCAACTGATTAGATTTAACATGCCATCTCCAACAGTTGAATGTCCGGAACTTGTTTTAATGCCTCGTTAATGCCAGTGAAGATCAGGTCTTTCATATTCCTTGGAGGGGTTTATTGTCTCTCGTGGGCTCTTTCACAGAGCTGGCAACTCCATCCGAATGAAGTGGAATGTGGACTGCATAGTAATGCAAGCTTGGGCAGCCATTTCTTTGGCTGGCATTCCAGTCTTCAGCTTTAGCCTGTTGCTTTCATAAAGTTTTCTTAAAAGTTCAAGTAAAAGTTAAAAGCTCAAGTCCAAGTTTCCAACCAATGGATTAAAAGTCACTATTTCAAATAAGCACATCTTCATGACCTTCGATTTAATTTTTCATAGCTGCCTTTTCTGTAAAACGTAATCTTCATATGTCATAACTTCCACATTCAACTTTTTTCCTGCCACCAGTGACATGATACAGTTTCAAACAGCTCCAAACATTCTAATCATACCCACACGCAGATCAAAGTGGCCACAAACATCCTTTTTTTAAAAAAAAGCAGGCTTTCCAGATTGTTACTATAGACTTATTGCTTGATTTGATTTATCATCATATGTATTAATATACAGTGAAAAGTATTGTTTCTTGCATGCTAGACAGACAAAGCATACCGTTCATAGAGAAGGAGAAAGTGCAGAATGTAGTGTTATAGTCATAGCTAGGGTGTAGAGAAAGATCAACTTAGTGCAAGGTAAGTCCATTCAAAAGTCTGATGGGAGCAGGGAAGAAGCTGTTCTTGAGTCGGTTGGTACGTGACCTCAGACTTTTGTATCATTGTCTGACGGAAGAAGGTGGAACAGAGAATGTCCGGGGTGCGTGGGGTCCTTAATTATGCTTGCATAATTATGAACCAGCAAAGAGAATGTCTTGTTTCAGTTAATATGGGAGCGTACAGATCTTTTCACTCATATTTTCTTCTCATCTTTATTACAGAGATGAAACTAACCAACGCCTTGTGGGCATGAACACATCAGCCATGAACACAGCCTATTAGACAAAAATCAAACTGGCTGCAAGTGCATCCTATCTTCATTCTCACACCTGTCTAATACACAGACTATGTAGGAAACAGCAAGAGAAGAGCAAGAAAACCAGTTTCATCTAAATCAAGCTCTAAAAACTCAATTCCTTCCAAAGGTTTTCTTTCTCTCCTTTTAAGTCTCAGCTTAAAGATCAGCTCCCTGACCAAGCTTTTTGTCACCTAACCTCTTTCACTGGTTTAATTTTAATATTTTCTGATAACGTTCCTATAATCACCGTGGGCCTTTTTTCGACATTAGAAGCACTGCAAAAATGCAAGTGGCTTTATATCTGACACCATTACCAACTACATATTCTTCTTCATCTTCTGAACTCTAACGTACACATTGTTCTAACCAAATGCATGTTGAACTATTTTAATTAAAATCAACTGTTTCACATTCATCCAGTATCATGCAACAATAAATCACTACACAATATTTACTTAGTAACCACAATAATAAATTCACCACGACATAGACAACCAAAAGTATGAAAACTGTGCACGTTCCAACATCAACTATTGCAAGTTGTCACTGCAAACCTTCTCACATAGATGGAGTCTCTGTTCACGTACCTGATTTGAAACGAAAATGGATCAATATACGCACTATTAAAAGGTATTGTACCAGGAAAGATGTGTGAATGTACCCTTGGCGAAATACTACTACTCACTGGTTCATGCTTGAGATTATTTATACCCAATCCTGAGGTCATTACAGCAACAAAAATATGTATTGATATTGCACTTCTAACAGGAGCATTATCAAAGAGAAGTTTAACCAAACCATACAAAGAGATGCTAGAGCAAGTGCTGGAGATGGAAATATGCCACCTTAGTGATGATGCAGATATATGGTCAAAAGCTCACCTCTGGGCCAAATATGACACCAAGTTTGCAAAATCTACAGGGTCAGTTGCAAAAAGAGGGATGGAGTCGAGGGAATGGAGTTTGGGTAGGGACCACAAGTAATGGCTTCGATCTTCTCGATATACAAGAAATCACAGAACCCCTGCAGTGCAGGAGGCCATTCGACCCATCGAGTCTGCACCGACAACAATCCCAGCCCCGGCCCTATCCCCACAACCCCACACATTTACCACACTAATTCCTCTAACCTACACATCCCAGGACAATTTAGCATGGCCAATCAAACTAATCCGCACATCTTTGGCATCTATGTAGTTAGAGAAAATTTCTCTTAAATCAGACAATAGGAAGCTCAGGTGGAGGGTAAACACCACTTGTGCTGGTTGGGCCGAATGGCCTGTTCTGTGCCATAAAGCCTGTGTAATCCTGTGCATGTGGAAAAGGCATCTGATCGGATGGTCTCAAACTTACTGACAAAGAAATCCATGAGCAGCTCTGACTTGTTGGGAGGTGAGAATGGATGATTCAAGGACCGAGTTTGCAGTAGAAAGAAGAAACCTTGGATAATCCTGGAATAGAGAGCGGTTTTGGCAGACAAGAGCACAACCCAAAAATGCTTTGCGATCGAGATCACACACCAATCAGACCCAGATATTCAATTGCGCAATGACAGAAATAGTGCAGATCTTATTTTTATCCATCTTTCCATCAGTTTTCCCATCAACTATTCCTCACTGCATTTTCCATACAACCCCCCCCCCCCCCCCCCCCCCCACACCAAGTACCTAATCTATTCTCCTGTCACCTCCACAAATCACCACCACTGCCCCCCTTCTCATTCACCTGGCTTCAGCTCCAACAGTATTTTTCCCTGCCTCCAATCCCTGCTTGACTACCCAGTGGCACAGAGGTTGGCACTGATTTCATTTATTATTGTCACATGTATTAGTATACAGTGAAAAGTATTGTTTCTTATGCACTATACAGACAAAGCCTACCGTTCATAGAGAAGGAAACGAGAGAGTACAGAATGTAGTGTTACAGTCATAGCTAGGGTGTAGAGAAAGATCAACTTAGTGCAAGGTAAGTCCATTCGAAACTCTGATGGCAGCCGTCCTAGAGTCGGTTGATACGTGACCTCAGACTTTTGTATCTTTTTCCCGATGGAGGAAGGTGGAAGAGAGAATGTCCGGGGTGCATGGAGTCCTTAATTACGCTGGATGCTTTTCCAAGGCAGCTGGAAGTGTAGACAGTGTCAATGGATGGGAGGCTGGTTTGAGTGATGGAATGGGTTTTATTCATGATCCTTTGTAGTTTCTTGTGGTCTTCGAAAGAGCGGGAGTCCTACCAAGCTGTGATACAACCAGAAAGAATGCTTTCTCTGGTGCATCTGTAAAAGTTCAAAAGAGTAGTAGCGGACATGCCAAATTTCCTTAGTCGTCTGAGAAAGTAGAGGCATTGGTGGGTTTTCGTAACTATAATGTTGGCATGGGTGGACCAGGAAAGGTTGTTGGTGATCTGGACACTTAAAAACCTGAAAGCTCTCGACCATTTCTACTCTGTCCCCGTTGATGTAGACAGGGGCCTTCCTGAAGTTGATGACTATCTCCTTCGTTTTGTTGACATTGAGGGGGAGATTATTGTCATTGCACCAGTTCACCAGATTCTCTATCTCCTTTCTGTACTCCGTCTCATCATTCTTTGAGATCCGTCCCACTATGGTGGTGTCACCAGCAAACCTGAAAAAATCAAGTTGGAGGGGGAATATGACCAGTCATAGGTGTATAAGGAGTATAGTAGGGGGCTGAGAACACAGCCTTGTGGAGCACCGGCGTTGAGGAAGTTTGTGGAGGAGGTGTTGCTGCCTCAGAGCTCCAGGGACCCGGGTTCGATTCCCGGCTTGGGTCAGAGTCTGCACATTCTCCCTGTGCCTGCGTGGGTTTCCTCCCAGTGCTCTGATTTCCTCCAACAGTCAGAAAGGTGTGCCGGTTAGGTGCGTTGGCCATGCTAAATTCCTCCTCAGTGTGCCCGAACAGGTGCCGGAGTGTGGCATCTAGGGGACTTTCACAGTAACTTCATTGCGGTGTTAATCTAAGCCTACTTGTGATGCTAATAAGTAAACTTATTTTCCATTTCCTTTCCATTAGATCCACCTCCTCTCCTTGGTAATTCTTTTCCTTATCAATGTCTTCCTCCCCAAGTTCCAACATCAGAACCAAAACAAAAATAAATTAAAATAATGGAAAAGACCCCCAGCAGTAAATGATTAAAAAAATTAAGCGACTACCAATTACTAGAGAGAGACAGTTAAAGGGAAAGAAACACTAAGGCAGAGATAGACTGAAAAGTGTCTAATTTGCAGAATCACAAGTGATCAATCACATTTTGCCAAAACTTTCCTTTTATATTTACTTCCCTTTTCTCTCCAATAACATGACTTCAAATCACATATTTCTTTTTGGCAAGCAGGCAGTCAGTTGTCCTATCGCTTCTTCAAGTGCTCAACAATAGAGGCAATCAAAAAGTTCAATGTTCTTATATCCCAAGGTAGACAGTGATCTTCTGCTCTTCACTACCCATAAAAATATTTTGAGCAGCAACTTTTGATGTAACATATTTCCAGCCCATAGAATAAAAAAAACATAAAAATCATTTTAATCTTTCAAGGACAAAAATAAAAAATTGCCTTGTAGCAAACGCACAGCAAAACATTTGGAACAGAATATCCAGAAGAAGAAAATCAAGAAATTCAGAAAGGGGACACAAACATTTTAATTGATGATGAGTGGGCAACTTTTTAAATATTCAAGCTGGATATACCCAACAGAGAACACACTTCGCTTGTGCAAAATGTTTTCTTCTGTCCAGTCACTGCTAAAATCTTGAGAACATTTCAAGGGTTGAACTAATCCCAAACAAATGGCCCCTACAAACCTTGAACTAGCACCGTCACTTCAGAGTCAGAAAGTTGTGGGTTCCAATCCCATTCTAGAAAGCCAAGCACATAATCCAGGTTGACACTTCTGTGCAATACTGAGGGGATACTCCACAGTCAGAGGTACCATTTTTTTTAGAAAGGGCAGAGTAAACTGCGGCCTGGTCTGCATTCACAGTTGGGCATAAAAGATTTAATGCGATATTTCAAAGGTCTGCAACGGAGTTCACTCTGATGTTCTGGCCAATCTTTATCTCCCCAACCAACATTATCAAAAGCACATCGGCTGGAAAATTCCAGCCGTTCACGCCAGCAGGATTCTCTGGTCCTACTGCAGTCAGAGATTTGGCTGAGCGCCAAATTCTCTACCCTCACTTACAGCAGCGGTGCGGCACGAATGGCCACGAAATTCCTGCCTTTACTTGGTCAATATTTCAATGTTGTTTGCAGGCTCCTGCTGTGTACAAATTGGCAACCATGTCTCTACATTACAACAGCGACCACACTTCAAAGTGGTTCATTGACTATAAAGCATTTTGAACCTCCCGAGGTCAAATTGTGCTGTATAAAGCGATCAAGTTTCATCAAAATATAATTTCTCCCTTTCTTAAACATATTACTGTTGCAAAAGTGTATTTCACTTTTGGACACTATAACCACATTAGTTGCCTATTTTTTAATCTTGTTGTTCCAGAGACTAAACTAAAATGTAAATAAGTTCAGCGTTGGTTGCAGAACAGAGTCACAGATCTGTTCAAAAGACTTGGAGTCCCATGGGTTATTTCAAATAGTTCCACAAAATTCACCCTAATGCTGGGTCATGAAGAATTTAATGGCATTGAATGACTCCAAAAGGCTACTATAATCACTTTTACCAAATCACACAGTAACTTCGAACCACATGGAGCTCTCTGTTCTTCAATTTGCTCCACTCTTCTCACCAATCCTCTGATCAGTGCTGGGGTACAGTTTAGCACACCATCCAAATAGTCATTCTTCACAAAGGTCCCTAGACACCGAGCATCACATCACTTCAAAGCAAAGTTCTGGCGCTGGCCTGCCCATGTGCAATTGATAGCAGAGGATCACGGGGTAACACTCACAAGCAGAGAGTCCAGCCAGCTTTTCTCTTCCCTGTAACATCTTATCCTCTTGTAGCATGATACCTAAACCAACGATAGCTCCACTGCTCTGGGAGATCAGAGCTAACTCAGCACAAGGATCAAGCCCAAAATCCTCCAGCTCTGTATGGCTCAGCATTACAATGGATTTTGCAGATGCAAACTGAAATATCAGGATGGCTGCAGTGACACACTGCTGTGTGTGTGTTTTGGCACTATTTATTTTCTGAACTTCAAATTTTCAGATATTTATAGAATGGAAATGGAAAGCTATTTCGTTTACACTGTTTTTTAAGAGACTGCAATAATTAATGTTTAAATAGGTTGAGCCAACAATATTGGACTGTATGCTCACAGTTAATCAGTAGCACACCATCATTAGAATAACATTTAACATGATTAGGTCATCCCATTAATTCCAGGTTCTATTTCATGCCTTTTCTATTATTCACAACACAGTTCACTCAAAATATTTTTTAAAACCAAATAACAAATGTCTGACATTAGTCGTAAGGCAGTACTCAGTCTTTATGTCCTGATGTTCCTGAAAGAATGGCACACCATTCTCACTACATTAAACACAATCAATTTATTGAATCACTCTCAGTTATCAATTACCCTAGGTTTACTGTTGGTTGTCAAAGAGACAAGTCCAACACGTCCAGAATGTCTAAATTATTGCTACAGAGAACACAATCAGGCCACCACAGGAGACATCCGAACATTTATTAAGCAGATAAAATCCTTTCTGATTAAATTAATTTTTGTGCTTCCTTATTGCCATCCCAAGACTTGTTCCTAATTACTCTTTAAAAAAAAAAACAACAATCTAGTCTTCTAGTTTTTTTGAGTTCACAGATAGGTTGTTATTCGGGTTTACAGCTGATTCAGGACTGGCATTCGGGAGGCTAGGCCTCTCAGTTGAATTGTATCTCCATTCCGGTTTTGTATTTATCCGCAGTTACAATAATTACATGAAGTTTTTGAAGTTTGTTTATTGGTGTCACGTGTAGGCAGGCCTACATTATCACTGCAACGAAGTTACTGTGAAAATCCCCCAGTCGCCACACTCCGGCGCCTGTTCGGGTACATCAAGGGAGAATTTATCATGGCCAATGCACCTAACCAGCGCATCTTTCAGACTGTGGGATGAAACCGGGGCATCCAGAAGAAACCCATGCAGACACTGGGTGAACGTGCAGACTCTGTACAGGCAGTGACCCAAGCCGGCAATTGAAGCTGGGTCCCTGGCACTGTGAAGCAGCAGTGCTAACCACTGTGCCACCGTGCCACCCAACTGTGCCACCCCTACACACTGTTGATGGTTAAAAGCCCCTTGTAGAACAGGTGGAAGAATGCAGATGGCACTGATCACGGTATAAAAAAAAAATGCAAAATCCAGGTCTCCCAACAGATTAATCGGAGCTTTCAAAAAAACATACAGCCCATTAAAAAAAAAACCACACACTTGTGAAATCCTTATTGGCTTTAACCATCGATTGTGGACGGGGCTTATCCGCCTCGGATTTCTCCCGGCGGGACTTACAGAACTTGGAGGCCGAGCTGTTGATGTTCAGGGTTACTTTGCTGGCCATGGGCTCGGTGTCAGGCTCCCTGTGCGCGGCCGGCCCTCGCTCTTCCCCGTTCAGGGACATGGGATGCGGCAGGAGTTCTTTGGGCTCGCGGGGTGCCGGCAGCGAGCCCCCCGGCTCGGGCAGGGCAGGCTGGCTGGGGTGGTGGTTGTGGTGTTGTTGTTGTTGTTGGTGATGATAAGCGTCCGCGTTGGCCTCCCAGTTGTTGTGGTTGTGGTCGTCCACCATCAGCTGCTGGTAGCTGGCGTCCTCCTCCATGTTCTCCTCCATTGTCACCGCGGGGGACGGAGGGAGGGGAGTCACTGTTAATCCAGCCCCGCCGCTGGATTGATATTCAGATGCGATTAGATTGCTCCGACATGAATGTCACTGTTTGTTTTTATTCTCTCCCCGGGATCGCCAGCTCTCCTCCTCCCTCCCCCCCGCGCAAACCCAGCCACCCAATTCCACTTTACGGCTTTTTGCCGCCGATCAGACAGACCTGTGCCTTTGCGACACTTTCCCGACGCCGCTGCCCAGTCGCCTCCCTCCCCCCGCCCGGTGCATGCCGGGAGCCGGCGGCATTCCTTAGCGACGGTAACCAAGGGAACGCCGCCATTGTGAGCGGAGCCTGTGGCTCGGGTGGCGGGTGAGTGACTCTGTCCCCGCGGTGGAGGGGAAGCGGAATTTTCCCGTCCCGTCCGGTCCGGTCCGGTCCGCCACGGGAATGGGCCGACGGGATTTTCCCGCCACGGGAATCGGGCCGGGCGGAATTTTCCCGTCCCGCCACGGGAATCGGGCCGGGCGGACGATGTGGAAAGGGTCCGTTGATCTCGGGCGGGATTTTCCGGTTTCACACCGGCGAATGCGGCCGGAAAATCCCTGTCTGGCTGCTCCATCATCATTGTCCAGCGGGTCAGCACAGCTGCTGCACAGCGCTCACCTGAAGAAGGGGCTTGGGGCTCCGAAAGCTTGTGAGGCTTTTGCTACCAAATAAACCTGTTGGACTTTAACCTGGCGTTGTTAAACTTCTTACTGGCTTCACAGCACCACAGGGACCCGGCTTCGATTCCCGGCTTGGGTCACTGTCTGTGTGGAGTTGCACGTTCTCCCCGTGTCTGCGTGGGTTTCTTCCGGGTGCTCCAGTTTCCTCCCTCAGTCCGAAAGACGTGCGGGTTAGGGTACATTGGCCATGCTAAATTCTCCCTCAGTGTACCCGAACAGGCACCGGAGTGTGGCGACTAGGGGATTTTCACGGTAACTTCATTGCAGTGTTAATGTAAGCCTACTTGTGACAATAAAAAAAAACCCTTGTAGAGCCCTGCTTGCTGTTAACCAACTCAATTGCACCAACTGACTCAAGAACAGCTTCTTCCCTGCTGCTATCAGACTGGGGGTGGGATGTGGATCGAGGGGTCAGTTCAGGAGATTGGGGCGCACTGCTGCACTGGGCCGAACTCCATTGCACCCAAAATTCCTGGTTTGAGGAGTTCAGGCTGCAGGTCTCTTGGGGTTCAGGTTTCCTGCAGTTCCTGCTTGTCTACTCCAAAGGAACCCACGAAATTACCACCGCAATTTGCTGTGAGATTTGCTCCTGCATTCGTAGAATCTCTGAAGAGCAGAGGAGGCCATTCAGCCCATCGAGTCTGCACCGACTCTCCAACAGAGCATCTCACCCAGGATCTTTCCTCCACCTATCCCCGTAACCTCCCGGTGCATTTACCATGGCTAATCCATCAAGTCTACATCTTTGGACACTAAGGGGCCATTTAGCATGTCCAATCCACCTAACCTGCACATCTTTGGACTGTGGGAAGAAACTGGAGCACCCAGAGGAAGCCCATACAGATATGGGGAGAACGTGCAAACTCCACACAGTCACCCGAGGCCGGAATTGAATCCGGATCCCTGGTGCTGTGATTGACTGAACTTCACAGAAACCGCCCAGCCAGGCAACGATGAATAATGTTGCACCCACTTCCAACCCCCCCAACTCCTTTCAGTGTAACCCTCAATTCCCTTCTGCACACATGCTTTAGTTTCCCCCCACCCCTGCAAATACATCAATCAGATTTGCCCCAACCACACACCCTGTGATAGAGTTCCACATTCCCGCCATTAATGGCCTCTGTAGTTTTGCTCTTCCCTAAAAATGGAAATATTCCATCTGTGTCCATTCCATCAAAACCTTTCATCGTGATAAATACATCTATTAGGTCACTTTTCAGCCTCATCTTAAAAGAGCAAAGGGACAAAGCCTGTGAGGTACGGCCTTGCAATTTTGGTATCTTGTAAATCTTTTGTACACCCTTTCTCCTTTTTTTATTACAGGGCAACCAGAGTTGTATACTGCAATTGATTTGTGGTCATTGTATTTGTTTCTAATTAACGTCTACGTTTTTTCAAACAGCGTAACTATTGACACCATGTTGATGTGGCTCCTATTGACAATACCAATATCACTTCAGATGATGAATCCAATTTTTTGAGTCATAGGGTTATGGTGAAAAGATATTAGTCCCTCAGAATTCCAGCCTACCAATCTTCCAAAATAAGAACTCAATTATAATCTTGGTTTTCTTTTTAATGAATTACATTTGTAGCTTCAAATCACTACTTAGTTATTAACATTTATGAAAAGACTGGGCCATGCCCAATTTTTGATATCAACCACTGGAGGGCAAGGATATACACAATATAGCCGGAATTTTACCACCACGGGAATCGGAGCAGGCGAGGGGCAGACCATGGAAAGGTCCGTTGACCTCAGGTGGGATTTTATGGTTTCGGGACGAGTAAGGCTATAAAATCCCGCCCTGTATGTCCACATGCAAATAAGGTGATTCAGCCAATGTCAATGTTGAATCATTCTACTGAGCAATACTATGCACAACAGTTGGTATGCTGTACCAGTGTAAAAAGATACACAGATCATTTACATTAATGATCAACATTTTTCTTATTCACACCATCTGACTGAGTAGGAATTTCAGATCATCTACCCCATGTTTTTAAATGTGGGGAAAATGCAGAGAAGTAGCATGATATTTTTGTGATTGTGATATCTTGTGTAAACTATACAGTGACAATGGCGCATTATGATATAGTTTGCAATTTTGCAGAAAAAATTGGCAAACATTTTTAATAAAGCCGGTGCCTTTATTTATTCATCAGACAGCATGAACTTTTGCGTATCTATTCTTACATTGTCCTTCAAATGTCTTTTGGCATAAACTGCACACTCATTCCATCCTAGCTACTTCTATTGTTGAGTCATAATTATGAGATGCAGCATCATGAAACTTGTCTTAAGTGCTTGCTATATTACCTTTAGCTGTAGAAGCTACAGTGCTGCTACTGGTGCATATTGTATGCATATATTACTTAAAACTTGATCCGCTTCAGTTTCCTGCCTAAACTTGGCTATTGGCCCTGATGCAACTCGGCTAAGTTTAATTTACATCATGAACCTCTAATTCTTTTTGGGTGGCACAGTGGTGGTTAGCACTGCTGCCTCACAGCGCCAGGGACCCCGGTTCGATTCCCGGCTTGAGTCACTGTCTGTGTGGAGTTTGCACATTCTCCCCATGTCTGCATAGGTTTCCTCCCACATTCTAAAAGACGTGCTGGTTAGGTATACTGATCCGAACAGGTGCCGGAATGTGGCGACGAGGAGAATTTCACAGTAACCTCATTGCAGTGTTAATGTAAGCCTTACTTGTGACTAATAAATAAACTTTACTTTAATTCCTCCTAGCTCACTAGTAATCATGGGCTGGGTTCTATGGATTCTGCCAGTGTATTCAAAGGTGGATGGGGGAGGGCAGCTTGTAAAATAAAATGGTGACCTTCCTGCCAACCCTCAACATGTGTCCCATGTTACAGTGAGTGGATTCAGGCAGCCTGCCCAATTAATAACTGCTTAAGGACCTCATTCCACCTCCACTGCTATATTACATGTGACAGTGGTAGTTGGAAGCAATGATGTGGAGATGCCGGCGTTGGACTGGGGTGAACACAGTAAGAGTTTTAACAACACCAGGTTAAAGTCCAACAGGTTTATTTGGTAGCAAATACCATTATACCATATATTTGCTACCAAATAAACCTGTTGGACTTTAACCTGGTGTTGTTAAAACTCTTACCTAGTTGGAAGCAAAGCAGGCGTCCCAGCAGCTTTCACTGTGTGGGCTGCTCTCAGGTGGGAAGGGGGATCCTTTGTACCCATCAGAAGTAACCATTTCAGAAAATAACAGTTCATTCTGCTTCAAAATGATCCGCATAAGGAAAATGTTCAGTGTTCATAAAGAATCACAGAGCTGCCAATATGAACAAATTGTTATTTTCCTAAATGGCTGCAGACATTCAGAGGCACCAAATATTACTTAAAGCAAAGATGTCATCCTTGTGGTTGTCTCAACCCAATCTGCCATATTACTGGGGTACGAACATCTGCTATCAGTACTCAGAGCAACAGCAACAAAAATTGTCAAGTTTTTCTTTAATGCTGTCAAAGTAATTAGCAGCTAGACTTTTTAAATGTGTAGTATCTGACTGGATTTTGCTTAACCAACAGGATCAACATCATGAGATCTTGTGGGATTCTGATTTACTTAAGATCTTATTTTTACGATGCTTAAGGACATTTTTTTCCAAAGGCCACCACAGATTCAATATGTGCCTGAGCAGCTGTTGTCCTCACTGGTTATCCTGGCAGAGTGAAACATATATGTAACCATGAGTCTGTCGGTGACGTAACACTGGTCACTAATCCAGATGTGGAGATGCCAGCGTTGGACTGGGGTAAACACAGTAAGAAGTCTCACAATACCAGGTTAAAGTCCAACAGGTTTGTTTGGTAGCAAAAGCCGAAAGCTAGTGGCTTTTGCTACCAAACAAACCTGTTGGACTTTAACCTGATGTTGTGAGACTTCTTACTGCACCAATCCAGATACAGAGACTATTTTTCTATCAGTCCATTTGGCAGCATTGAGACTTTCCTGCTGATTAATTTATTAGCACTTCTTTTCCAAAACATGGGTAGGTGCAAATTTCATCACATTATAAAATCTACCTTAAATACCAAAGAAATATAAATAGCAACTATTGCTGGCCACCAGGGGGCACATGTGTTGCATTGTGTTGCTGATCACAACACACCTGTGACCCACAAATAATACATCTTGGTTAGGAGTGCTCCCCAAGTGGCCATATCTTTGATATTTTAACTGCAGGAGGTAGCCTTATAACTAGCATAATGCTTCATAGTTTAAGATATACTCAGCATAAAGTTACTGGTTTCCCATGTTGGCATCAAGGTCAAAGAAAACCAAAGCTGTGTGTGTGTGTCTCCTCTGGTGTTCTCCCCTGCCCTTCATCTATTCCTAAAGTTACTGATGTTACATGTTTAGTCCATTGTAACTTAATTTTAAAATGAAAGTAACAGGAGAAAAGTGAATGTCGCGGGTATCATCAGCTAGTCCAATCAGATACAGTAATGGTCAGTTGCTATCCACCGGGGCAACAAGTGGAATGATGGAAGAGCTGGTTTGCAATCCTCCTGAACTTCCTCTAACAAGGCTCTCAGAAACATGCAAGAAAACGGGCGGCACGGTGGCACAGTGGTTAGCACTGCTGCCTCACAGCACCAGGGAGCTGGGTTCAATTCCCGGCTTGGGTCACTGTCTGTGTGGAGTTTGCACATTCTCCCCGTGTCTGCGTGGGTTTCCTCCGGGTGCTCCGGTTTCCTCCCACAGTCCAAAGATGTGCGGGTTAGGTTGATTGGCCGTGCTAAATTGCCCCTCAGTGTCAGGGGGATTAGCAGGGTAAATATGTGGGGTCATGGGAATAGGGCCTGGGTGGGATTGTGGTCGGTGCAGACTCAGTGGGCCAAATGGACTGCTTCTGCACTGTAGGGATTCTATGATTCTATGAACCAGCAAATGAAGCCACACCTGACCCTAAGATTAACTATGATCCACCCACCATCTTGGAAGCAGACACCTCCATTCAGTAAGTCAAGAGAGAACGTTCCCTAGCATATTTGGAATGATTGTTGAAAGGAAATATGCACTAAAGTCCTTCAGTTGAAATGCAGTACCCGGGAGCAAAAGGTAATGATAGGAATTTGGGTGTGTGGATAATCATTACAGTCTGGACAGTCAAAGAGAACAAAACCATACATGGAAACTAGTTAATAACCCAGTTTCAAGTTTGGGGAAAGGTCTGCACATACAATTCTTGGGAGGATTTAGATTTTAAGCAAGGGTCGATGACAGCATGTCGGGAAAGTCCATCAGATCGAATATTGGGACTGAGCATCAGAGCCTATAAATGCAAAGAACATTAAAATCCATTACAGATGGTGCATGGTGGCACAGTGGTTAGCACTGCTGCCTCACAACGCCAGGGACAAAGGTTCAATTCCGGCTTCAAGTCACTGTTTGTGTGGAGTTTGCACATTCTCCCTGTGTCTGCGTGGGTTTCTTCCGGGTGCTCTGGTTTCCTCCCACAGTCCAAAGATGTGCGAGTTTGGTCGATTGGCTATGCTGAATTAACCCTAGTGTCAGGGAATTAGCAGGTTAAATATGTGGGGTTATGGGAATAGGGCCTGGGTGGGATTGTGGTTGGTGCAGATTTGATGGGCCGAATGGCCTCCTACCCTGTAGGGATTCTATGATTCTGGGTAGCTTACATCAATTTCAAGGCAACATTAGACTCCATATGACAGGAGCTTACTTTGGTTGCAAGTGGGGCCCTAAATTGGTCTGATTCATTTGTCTTCTACACATAGGCAAAATCCTTTGCTTGTGTGTAGGTAATGATTCCAGCACTGTCACCTTCTGAGGTTCAAGAAAGATGCATCATAAGCCCTGATCTGACTCTACTACCCATTTATCAGAGCTTTCTGTTGCTCAAAACATGAACAATGATGAGCTGGATTTGGGAACATTCACTGATTTTGACTGCTTGGACAATATTACCCTTAAAGTAGCACAGATGACATGACAGGCCAAATGGCCTTCTGTCCTGTAACCATTCTATGATTGTATGATTTTATTTAACTTCTAATAAAAAAAATCTTGGACTCTTTTATGTTCCGTAATAAGATTGCACAAGTAGGTTCTTAAAGACAGAGTAGATTACCTATCATCTCAATTTTCCAAGATGCTCCAGCCTGTTGCCTTCATTAATCTGGAAGAGACCAGAAATCAATGGTCCTGATTTCTCAGTGAGTGACAAAGTGATGGTCCTTGCCATTGACCTCAAAGAAATCTATCTACAAAGATCTAGCAAAGAACAAAGAACAGTACAGCACAGGAAACAGGCCCTCCGGCCCTCCAAGCCTGTGCCGTTCATTGGTCCAACTAGACCATTCGTCTAGCAATCCCCGTGGCATGGATTCCACCTCCCCCCCCGCCACCCCCCTTCCTGACACCAGTTTGAATCTAGCACCAAGTCAAGGCAATCTCCAGGATTCTAGAAATAGTAACGTCATCATGCAACATAAGCAGGCAATCACATATTCTCACAGGCAACAAGCCAGGAAGTAAACGCATTGATTATCCTTCACTTTTAATTAATACTTTAAACAATTAGGACATACACATGAGATTAATGTAGAAACTGAAATATCAAGCTTTTAAAAAAGATGTGGACCGGAATCTCCCATCCCGCCTCAGTGAATGGAGATTTGGCTGGGCGCCAAATTCTCTGACCTCGCAGGTAAGATTGTTCCCATAGTATTTTTATTGTAATTGAGAAATTTGACACTCTACAAATATAAAATTAGGTTATTAGGGCGGCACGGTAGCACAGTGGTTAGCACTGCTGCTTCACAGCGCCAGGGACCTGGGTTCGATTCCCGGCTTGGGTCACTGTCTGTGTGGAGTTTGCACATTCTCCTCGTGTCTGCGTGGGTTTCCTCCGGGTGCTCCGGTTTCCTCCCACAGTCCAAAGATGTGCGGGTTAGGTTGATTGGCCATGCTAAAATTGTCCCTTAGTGTCCAAGTGGTGGTGTTCCCATGTATCTGCTACTGTTGTCCTTCCAGATGGTCATGGTTGTGAGTTTGGAAGGTGCTGCCTAAGGAACATTGGTGAGATCCTGCAGTGCTTTTTGTAGATGTTATACATGGCTGCCACTGTTCGTCAGCAGTGGCGGAAGTGAATGCTTGTGGAAGGATTGGTGATCAAGCGGACTGCTTTGTCCTGGATGGTGTCGAGCTTCTTGAGTGTTGGAGCTGCACTCATCCAGCCAAGTGGAGGGTATTTAATCATAATCCTGCCCTGTGCCTTGTAGATGGTAGGTAGGCTCTGGGGAGTCAGCAGTTCAGTTACTTGCTGCAGGATTCCTGGCCTTTGACATGCCCAGATAGCCACAGTATTTATATGGCCACTCCAGTTCAGTTTCAGATCAATTGTAACCCTCAGGATGTTGATAGTGGGGAATTCAGTGATGGTAATGTCATTGAATGTCAATTTTTATTTCATTTATTTATTAGTCACAGGTAGGCTTGCATTAACACTACAACGAAGTTACTGTGAAAATTCCCTAGTCACCACACTCTGGCGCCTGTTTGGGTACACTGAGGGAGAATTTAGCATGGCCAATGCTAAACTAACACGTCTTTCGAACTGTGGGAGGAAACTGGAGCACCCGGAGGAAACCCACGCAAACATGGGGAAAAAGTGCAGACTCTGCACAGACAGTGACCCAAGCCAGGAATCGAACCCGGGTCTCTGGCGCTCTGAGGCAGCAGTGCTAACCACTGTGCCACCGTGCCATCTAAGGGGCAACGGTTAAGTCCTCTCATGTTGGAGATGGTCATTGCCTTGCACTTGTGCGGCCCAAATGTTACTTGTCACTTGTCAGCGCAGGTCTTACTGCATTTGGACATGGACTGCCTCAGTATCTGAGAAGCTTCTGTCCTTACCTGGTCTGACCTCTATGTGACCTCAGACCTAGAGCAATGTGGTTGACTCTTAATTCCCTTTGAAATAGTCAATCAAGCCACTCGGTGTATCAAACCTACATAAAGCCTAAAAGGAATGACATTGGATTGACCACCAAGACACCGGAAATGATAATGGCTAATCCAACCCTGACAGGGCAGACCCAGTAGAGGTGGAGGAGGTAAAAGTGGCATACAGTCGGGAGGGAGTTGCCCTGGGAGTTCCCATCATCAACCCCGGACCCATGAGGTCTCATGGTATCAGTTCAAACATTGGCAAAGAAACCTCCTGCTGGTTACCACCCTAGTCTCGACCTTGACCCCTTCAAATGAATCGGTATTCATCCATGTTGAACATCACTTGACAGAAGCACTGAGGGTCGCAAGGGCAGAGAATATAATCTGGGTGGGGAAATCTCAAATGTCCATCACCAAGATTGGCTCAGGAGCACCACTACTGACTGAGCTTGCAGAGTCCTAAAGGATGTAGCTGCTTGACTGGGTCTCAAGCAGGTAGTGAGGAAGCTAATAAGAGGAAAAAGTCTACTTGCATGACAGTATTGGTTGGAGTGACCACTGCACAGTACTTGTGGAGACAATCCTGTCTTCACATTGAAGACACCCTCCATTGTGTTGTGTAGCACTACCACCGTGCTAAATGTGATAGATTTCAAACAGATCTAGCAACTCAAAACTGGGCATCCATGAGATACTGTGGGCCATCAGCAGAATTTATACAACCACAATCCATAATCTCGTGACTCAGCAGATTCCTCATTCCACCATTATCATTGAAGCAAGGAAATTGACCCTAGTTCAATGAAGCGTGCAGGAGGGCAGGCCAGGAGCAGCACCGGACATACCTAAAAATGAGGTGTCCACCTGGTGAAGCTATAACTCATGACTTCTTGGAGCATGCGATAGACAGAGCTAAGCAATCCCACACCCACCATTCAGATCTAAACTACAGTCTTGCCACATCCAGTCATGAATGGTGGTGGACAATTAAACAACTAACTGGAGGATGTGACACAACACAATCCCCATCTTCAATGATGTGGGAGCCCCACACATCAGTGCAAATTACATTTGCAGCCATCTTCAGCTGGACATGCCACATGGATGATCCATCTCTGCCTCCTGCTATCTGCAGCCTAGTCAATTCACTCCACATAATATCAAGAAACGGCTGGAGGCCCTGGATACTGCAAAGGTTATGGGCCCTGACAACAGTCCAGCAATAGTACTAAAGACTTATGCTCCAGAAATAGCAACACCCCTAGCCAAGCTACTCCAGTACAACTGAAACACTGGCATCTTCTTGGCAATGTGGAAAATTGCCCAGATATGTCCTGTCCACAAAGTAAAGGATGATAAATCCAACCCGTTTCCACCCATCACTATTCTTGATCACCAGCAAAGTTATGGAAAGTGTTATCAACAGTGCTATCAAGTGATGCTTGCTCAGCAACAACCTGCTCACTAACGCACAGTTTGAGTTCAACCAGGCCCACTCAACTCTTAACCTCATTACAGCCTTGGTCCAAACATGGACAAAGGAGCTGAACTCCAGAGGTGAGGTGAGAGTGACTGTCCTTGACATCAAGGCAGCATGTGATTGATTGTGGCATCAAAGAGCCTAGCAAAATGAGTCAATGGGAATGAGGAGGAGAATGCTACACTACTTGGAGGTATATCTAGCACAAAGGAACATGGTTGTGGTTGTTGGAGTCATCACTGCCAGGACATCACTGCAGGAGTTCCTCAGTGTCCTAGGCCAACCATCTTCAGCTGTTTTATCATTGGCCTATTCTCCATCATAAGGTCAAAAGTGGGGATGTTTGTGGATGACTGCACAATGTTCAGCAACATTTGCATCTCCTCAAGCACTAAAGCAGTCAATGCCCTTATACAGCAAGCCCTGGGTGACATTCAGGCTTAGACTGATCAGTGGCAAGTAACTTTTGTGCCACACAAGTGCCAGGCAATTACACCTCCAACAATCTCCATGTTTCATACTGGAGAAAAGGGAGGATCGAAACTCAATGGCCACTTCCCATTGTATCACAATAGTTTCCCCCATCCAAACCTCCGAAGTGCGGACCTAGCAGTCACGTGATTAAATATGGTTTCAGGGACTTATCACCCCAGGACCCAACAGATCCATCAGAACCATTAGTCGTCAGCGAGTCTGAGAACCAGACTCTGAAATTAGCTGCGTCATCAAACAGCCAACGTATGTAACCTGGTCCAGTTTCAAAGTTCACCTGAGAACCAGTCAGGACTAAAATGGCTAAAGAGATGCCAGCAGAGTCTAGAGGGACTAGATTAGAGCGGATAGGATTTAAAGTAGCCACATCTAGAGAGGCTAAAGTAGGGCCTGTAGTAATTAAACAGCCAAAAATAGTGAGGGAGGAAAGTAACACTACTGGGATAACAGCAAAGGTTGAAAGAAATGTACCTAAGCTGTGGTTATCAGAAATCTTCTTCCAGGATTTAAATAGGGACCACGAGAATTTCTAAACAGGCTGACAAAAAGTGATGGATACCTCACCCAACAGAAGCTGGATCGCCAACAGTGGTGTCCCTGAGGACATGGGGACAGATTGGGGAAGAATCCCTCCCCTGAGGCAAATGAAAAAAACAGAAGATGATATCTCCTAAGACAAACAGCACTTGTAAAAAACCACAAGGGGAATATAAGTGCAACATGTGCAAAATTACACACTAAAAGTCCAGATGGACAAGTTTAAAATTCAAGTATCACCAAACTAAACAGTTCAAGACAAGTGTAGGAGATGAATTTGGGCACCTTGCAGTGGTCTATAATCAGTTCATCAGCCATAGAAATAAGATTTACTAAGGTGCAGGAAATAGAATTATCCAACCCATGGTTGCAAAAACAGCCATCAAAGGATTAAGACATGTACCGAGAGTTTGCAGATGACACAAAGATAGGTAGAGTAATGGATAGTGTAGAAGATTGTCAAAGAATACAGCAGGATACAGTTCAACATTGGATAAAAGCAAATTACTCTGGATGCTGGAATCTGAAACCAAAAGGGAAAATGCTGGAAAATCTCAGCAGGTCTGGCAGCATCTGTAAGGAGAGAAAAGAGCTGACGTTTTGAGTCCAGATGACCCTTTGTCAAAAAAAGGCATAGAAAGTGGGAGATATTTATACTGCAGGGGGAGGGAATGAAAGATGAGTCATAGCCATAGAAACCAGGGGAAAAGACTGCTAATAGCTGTCCACAGGGAAAATAAAGGGTGTGAATGGCTAAATGGCAGAGAAGCTGTAAACTGTGACAGATGAAGATATTGGGGGTGGGGGGGCTGGGGTGGGGGGGGGGGGAGGAATAGAACAGAGGTAGAATGTAGAAAAGAGGAAGCGGGGGGAAGAAAAGGTAAAGGAAGGGGAATGAAGTGGGGGGAAAGAGTGGGGGGGAAGAAAAATGAAGAAAGACAATAAAGAAATAAAAGGTAGAGAACAGTAAAAAATTAAATAAAATAGAATGAAAACAAAGGGGGCCGAGGTGGGGTAGAGCAAATCATCTGAAGTTGTGAATTTGATGTTGAGACCGGAAGGCTATAACATCCCGAGCAGGAAGATGAGATGCTGTCCCTCCAGTTTGCGTTGAACTTCACTGGAACATTGCAGCAAGCCAAGGACAGACATGTGGGCATGGGAGCAGGATTGTGTGTTAAAATGGCAAGCAACCGGAAGGTCAGGGTCCTGATTGCGCAGAGACCGAAGGTGCTCAGCAAAGCGATCACCCAGTCTACACTTGGTCTCTCCAATATAGTTCAGCTGTAGATATGGGCGGAGAAATGACAACGAAGTTTAATCCAGCCAAGTGTGAGGTGCTGCACTTTGGGAAATCAAGTGTTAACGGGAAGTATACAGTTGATGGCAGGACCCTGAACAGCATTGATGCACAGAGGGATCTTGGGGTTCAAGCCCATAGCTCTCTGAAAGTGGCAACACAAGTAGTTAGGGTGGTAAAGAAGGCATATGGCATGCTTGCCTTTATTGGGGGTAGGGCATTGAGTACAAGAGTCAGGATGTCATGTTGTAGCTTAAAGTATTGCGTTCAGTTCTGTTTGCCATATTACAGAAAGGATGTGGAGGCTTTGGAGAGAGTGTAGAAGAGGTTTACCAGGATGCTGCCTGGATTAGAGGGTATGAGCTAGAGGAGAGGCTGGACAAACTAGGGTTGTTTTCTCTGGAAGCTGAGGGAGACCTGATGGAAGTCTATCAAATTATGAGAGGCATAGATAGGGTTGACAGCCAGAATCATTTTTCCGGAGTTGAAATGTCTAATACTAGGGGGCATGCACTTAACGCGAGGAGTGGGGGGGGGAATTCAAAGGAGATGTGAAAGGCAAGTTTTTTACACAGAGTGTGATAGGTGTCTGGAACGCACTGCCAGAGATGGGTGCAGGTAGATACGATATGGGCATTTAAGGGGCTTTTAGATAAGCATATGCAAGGAATAGTGGGCATAATTGTTTCAAATGTCAGACTCCAAGCATGGCAATGCAGCTGAGATTGAACTGTCTCAGCTATGGAAGAATGCTCAATCCTGAAATGCTTTGGCAATTGCATGCCGGGTACTCGTCTTTCAACGAACAGTTCTGAATTGTGCCGTTCAGAAAGCATTGCGCCATGTGATTTAAACTTGATAAGGGGAGGGAATGATTCTGTCGTGTGAGCACTATAATGAGATGCAAATGTATTATAATAATGTCTCTGAAGTTGGATGGCGGGAAGCACAGCTCGCCATGAATGGCAAGGGCGGGAAGGGATGATCAAGTTCTGGATTTAGGCCCAAGAAACACATCCAGGGCCTTCCCGTGATAATTTTTAGTTACGCTGCCGAACACACCGGCTGTGAATTGGAATGGTAAATCCCGGCTGTGGTCCTTCTGAGATTCTGGAGGCTGCAACTCTGAAGTCATTCAAGAAGCATAGATTGGGTTGACAGTCAGAATCTTCTTCTCAGAGTTGAAATGTCTAATACTTGGGAGCATGCACTGAAGGTGAGAGGGGGAATGTTCAAAGGAGATGTGAGGGGGCAAGTTGTTTACACAGAGAGTGGTAGGTATCTGGAATGCGCTGGCAGGGGTGGGTGCAGGTAGATATGATATGGACATTTAAGGGGCTTTTAGAGAAACATTTGAATATGCATGGACCAAGGCAGGCAGAAGGGATTAGTTTAATTTGACGCCATGTTTGACACAACATCATGGGCTAAAGGGCCTGTTCCTGTGCTGTACAGTTCTATGTTCTAACTATGTAGGAACAGAAATTTGCATATTATAAACATTGGCTGTAATTCTCTGACCATTCACGCCCCACTGCCAGCAAGAACAGAGAATTTGGCGCTCAGCCAAATCTCCGTTCACTGCAGTGAATCTGGAGAATCACAGCTGTGGGCGAGGTTGGAGAATCTGACCCATTATCCTTAAACATCCTGTGAAATCGGATTCTTTCCAGTACTGCAGATTAATCTGGACACCCCACTCACCAGAAGTCACATGCTGCTGGTGGTACAAGCGCTGCAACCAAATGTTATTACAAATCCAAGCCCACTCGAGAAAATTTAATGAGGAAATTTAAAAGGGGTCTCCAGGAGAGACATCAACACCTGATAAAAATACAATCACATTTGAGCCTTGTCCTAAGAGAGACAATGAGAAACCCAAGCTTGAAATCAAACTGTTACAGACAATTACAGTATAAGATTAATGTGTGGATGGTAGAAAGAGTACAGAATGTGTTTTAAAATATAATCGAATTCCATTTCTTGCTGTGTGGCAGAGTCATGCCCAGTAAAGGCATGTCATGTTATGAACTTTGAAAAATTGGACGCAAATAAGCTGTTAAGATGGCTGCCACAAATCATGTGATTTTTGCCATTTGGATTATAGACTGTGTGAAGTCTCCAGCAAATAGCCAATTCCACAGCTATCTGTGGAATTCACACATCTCATTGCTTAATAGTGGGCCAACATCTAAAGACTGTGGGGTTTCTAGACTGCCTGTCTCCATGTTTCATACTGGACCAAAGGGAAGATCAAAACTAATTGGCAACTCTCACATTTGCATTGGCCTCCCACATTCAAACTGAACTTGCTGAGCCTCAGAAGTGTTCACCCAATAGTCATGTGATTGAGTTTGGTTTCAGAGACTGCACCCTTTTTTTTGTCTTTTAGGGAAAGAGACTGCACCCTTATCACCCCAGCACCCAGCAGATCCATCAGAACCATTAGTCATCAGCCAATTGGAGAACTAGACTGAAATTAGCTACAAGTCATCAAGCAGCCAAGGTACTTAACCTGTTCCAGTTTCAAAGTTCACCTGAGAACCAACCTCCTCGATATTCGACTACAAGAAACCTGACAACCAGCTTTGACTTTACAAGAACCTCACTTCAACTTTAAGTCATCAATCCATTCAAGAAACTACAAGCCTGTCATGTGGAAGATTGGAAGTTGTGAACAGAGACTGAATTGACCACAATCTGTAAAAGTGCACTATCCTTATCTGTAACCAATCTTTTTGTGCGCGTGTGTCCAAGTGAATGACATTCCATTTATTCAGGGTAAACGTGGGAGAATAAATAACCTTTATTTTAAACTCATGAAAGCTTGCTTCTGAATTATATTGATTGATAAGAAAAGACACACTTTCCATAAAAATCATACTTATTACAGGTAGTAATGCAGTGCTTACATTCTGTCCTTGACAGAATACACAAAGATCAGAAGGAGCTTTCAGTGATCCAGTGAGGATCACATATTGGTGGCCCAGTCATCAGACATGTACCACAGCTCATATAATAAGCTGCAACATTGGTTTATATCACAATACTTGATTCATCTAAAAAAAAGGTTTCCTTGCCTCCCATCACGGCCTTTAACTGTTTTTAAAATATTTTCACTAAACCCCCACCCCAATGTTAATCTTTTTTTGTGTAAAGACAACATTTCTGACATTAGTCCAGATTTGCCAGCCACCATTCCCCTTTCTGTCACAACATACTCGCATCCCAGATTTATCTTTTTTAATGGGATTTATGATTATGAATCATTTCATGAATTTGTCTTTGTTGTCCCCTTTCAAGACTGATAAGTCCCAGATTGTGTTTTTGACCTTTCCTCAATGCTTCTCACGAATGTCTTCTCACATCTGGACCATTCTTAGAAAATATTGATAACGTGAGTGGAATTGACCTTTCATACATAATCTGAGGACTGAAATGCCACGAGCACTGTAATAAATTGATAAACTGTCAGTTTCCCAGCCTCATGCTTCCAGCGTTCATATCCACATACCTTTTAGCTTAAAATGGAGGAACATGTGATCGCATATCTCGGCATCAGGCATTCCTGGGTCAGGTACGGGACATGTTACTGTATTTTGGCGTTTGCTAAAAGGATCCAGTAGTGCAGCATTCAAAGGGAGACCTGTGATTTCCACACACCATTTCAGCCTTTCTATTTATTGGTGCCAACACTGCAGCCTAGAGATGTAGAGCCACAATTCCCACCGGTAAAAAAAAGAAATGAGGCAATCTGGCTGCCTGCTTTTATTTTTAAATAGAAATGTCACCGTAGCTCTTGGGACCCCAAAAAATCTGGGTCAGTGCTGCTACCAGAACAATGAAGGTCAATTCTTTCACAGCTGATGGTGGAAGAACCCTGTGGATGCTGTCAGCTGTGCTCCTCCTTTGCTAAAAGCACCTTTAAGTGAAGGCTGAACCTCCTTCAAGAATATGCTTTCCATGAATACCTCCGAATAGCAGTGCCTATTGATGTGGTGTAACATTTCTGTGGCGCACGCCATTCTTATCCTTGCTGTGTATGGGACAACTGGTTTAAGTTCCAATGAATACATCATTCTGGGGCTTTCTTCTGCGTGGGACAACCGGTTTGTTTCCAATTAGTACAACGTTCTGGGCAGTTTGTACTGTATGCCAGCGCCCACCAGGACCTGAATTGAAGCAGCCCAAATTCATTTCAGATACTATCCTTACACCACCCAGGGACGAAGGCTTTTGTCCCATTAGTCTGGTCACTATACGAATGGTAAACCTTGGAGCTGAAAACTATTATTCAATTTCTCTATGCCATTCTGTAGATTCTAACGATCCATGCTAATTTATTTCAATCGCCTTCATTCATTGTAAAGAAAGCAAAATACAATCCATTGTCATATCGCATGAATAATTTCCTTCAAGACTTGTGTTTGAGAAGCTCAGGGAAAGGAAAAGGATTTCTCCAGATTCCAACAATGCAATCCAAGCCTTTGACTTTAAACATTGTATACGAAGAAGAAGAATTTTTAAAATAATTTGTTTAAATACGTAAGCCTTTGATTGTGTGCTAATCACTGATTAGAGTAGAAAATACTTCAGCCTTCTGTGGCTAGTTTCAGTCTCGGGAGACAATCTTAAGATCCCCCCACCCCCGCTCACCCCCACCACTTATTTCCTGAATGTGTCAATCCACAGTTCCAAAAATACTAGCTGTCCTCCTCCCATACCTCAACCAAGTAGCTGCTGTTCATATGCGAGAATGTGAAAACAGACTGTACATTTTTTTCAATGTTCCAACTGGGGATCATCACTGTCGAGGACTATTGTGCATGTGCCCAACATTTACACAGATGTGGACTTTCCAGTAGGGGTCACCAGATAGCAATGAGAAGGAGAATTCCTCTGCCCAAGTCAGTAAGGATGTGGAGATGCCGGCGTTGGACTGGGGTAAACACACTAAGAAGTTTAACAACACCAGGTTAAAGTCCAACAGGTTTATTTGGTAGCAAAAGCCACACAAGCTTTCGGAGCTGCAAGCCCCTTCTTCAGGTGAGTGGGAATTCTGTTCACAAACAGAGCATATAAAGACACAAACTCAATTTACATGAATAATGGTTGGAATGCGAATACTTACAACTAATCAAGTCTTTAAGAAATAAAACAATGTGAGTGGAGAGAGCATCAAGACAGGCTAAAAAGATGTGTACTGTCTTCAGACAAGACAGCCAGTGAAACTCTGTGGGGGTTACAAATAGTGTGACATGAACTCAATATCCCGGTTGAGGCCGTCCTCGTGTGTGCGGAACTTGGCTATCAGTTTCTGCTCAGCGACTGCGCCGTCGTGTGTCGCGAAGACCGCCTTGGAGAACGCTTACCCGAATATCAGAGGCCGAATGCCCGTGACCGCTGAAGTGCTCCCCAACAGGAAGAGAACAGTCTTGCCTGGTGATTGTCGAGCGGTGTTCATTCATCCGTTGTCGCAGCGTCTGCATAGTTTCCCCAATGTACCATGCCTCGGGACATCCTTAGTAAGGCCAACATCCAGTCAGTAAGGCCAACATCCAAAATTCTGCCTGAGCTGAGATCAATCATTCAGCGCGAGTCAGCAATTCAGCTTGGGTCCTTGGCGTTCAGCACAATCCTATTGCACACTTGGCAATGTGCTTATCAATTGAACCATATTCAAGAGTAATTTTTAAAGGCAATCATGTTAAAAATTGTTCTTGCAAAATTATAGCAGTTATTATTTTCATTACGTCTGAGGCAACTACTGTTATGAATGTACTACTCTACAAGCAACAGTCATATTCATAGGCATTACAGATCAAATCTCAAGGAACAAGAATCTCCATTACTAATCACAACATTATAAGCCTAACAAACAATGTTACCTAACTTTTTTTTTATTGAATGTAAGGAAGTACAACTGATGCCACACTGGAGATAAACAAAACCTACCCATCCTCTGGGTCTGTTCAGCTCCATTTTGTATTTATGGGACTTTGTGTTGGTTTTATCTTGCTTCTTAATTGGTTTTCAAACTTTTCAACTTGCCCTGAAATCTGTTAGTTTGCAGGTATTTAGCATCCCAATATAAATAACACATTGCAGATGCATTGCTAAGCAGCCTACTCCCTCATAGTGGGAAAATGCAATCTGCCTATATATAAGCAGATTACTCGCCAATGCTCCAAACTCAAAACATCCTCTTCAGGAACCGCAGCCACTCAATGTAGCATATGGAGAAGATCAACAGCAGCAGCCATCACACTGTGGGCACCTCCTGGCATCCAGTTATTACCGTTTTTGGAGCACAGCCTGTCACTTGGTGGAACAGTGATTAGCGCTGCTGTCTCACAGCTCCAGGGAAACAGGTTCAATTCCGGCCTCTGGCCTTGGGTGACTGTCGATGTGAAGTTTGCACATTCTCCCCATATCTGCGTGGGTTTTCTCCGGGTGCCCCGGTTTCCTCCCACAGTCCAAAGATGTGCAGGTCAGGTGGATTGACCGTGCTAAATTGCCCCTTTGTGTCAAAAGGTTAGGGGGATTAGTGGGGTAAATGCACGGAGTTACGGGGATAGGGCCTGGGTAAGATGCTCTGTTGAAGGGTCAGTGCAGACTTCATGGGCCGAATGGCTGCACTGTGGGGATTCTATGCCTTCTATGTGGGTAGTCATCAGTATGAAATTGGCCTTTGTCATTTTGTGGCAGAGTGTGTTGGGATAGCAAAACACAATGCCCTCCAAAGATGTACGGGTTAGCTTGATTGGCCATACTAAATTGTCCCTTAGTGTAAAGGGGACTAGCAGGTAAATACATGGCGTTGTGGGAATAGGGCCTGGGTGGGATTGTTGTCGGTGCAGGCTCGATGGGCCAAATGGCCTCCTTCTGCACTGTAGGGATTCTATATTACGATCAAACGATTTAGTTTTGAATTTCCCTATCCTACCTCCACCACACAGCCATGCACATTATTGACACAATTTTGCTTTCCAAAGGTTTTGCCATCACTTGTCCACTGCATAATTCACACCTCGATTCTGTTTTCAAACTAAACACATCAATTATTGAATTAATCTCAGTCCAAAATAAACGTAACCTTTAACATGAGAAACATACCACTACTCAGTGATTGTACCAGGCACAGAGCAGTATTTGTGAACTGATGTTTATTCACTGTGCTGGAGCTGCGTAATCTCTTCTATGCTTAGAAACCACGTCTGGGGCACATGGTTTAAATCAAAACAGGGTATTGAAGTTTTATTTATTGCAAGTGTGATTTCAGTAAATGGTTAACAAGGCAGATTACTAATTAATGAACTACCAACCTTTCAATTCAACTCAACCATCGACGTTCCTGTAAATATATGCATGAGAAATTTCAAGAAATATTGGCTGAAATTCTCCAATGCCACTCGCCCCGTCACTCGTCGCGCTCAGCCAAATCTCCATTCGCAGCAGCAGGACCGAAGAATCCCAGTCCCGGGTGAGGTCAAAGAACCCCAGCCATTAAAGAAAAGTTGAACATATTGATATGAAAAAAAAGATATTTGCCTTAGAATCTGCCTGTCTCACAGTTACTTGACACTGTAGAAGATGTGACCACGAGAGAGGCCAATGGTGTGATGTAATTTAAATGGATTTTTCAAAAGCCTTTAATTCAATGCCACATATTTTATCATTCAACAAGCTATCTGCACTGGAGATTAAAGGTAAACGTTCCCAGTGGATGAATCATTCTTGTTAGACCGTGTGGAAGTGGTCACTGTTAATGGAGCCATTATCAAATAGTCCCTCACGGAGGTGTCTTAGAGCCCCTTTTATTTGTGGCTCACATCAATGACATTGATGGTCAGTTTCATCATTGTACAGTCATGACATTGTGGATGACGTTAAAATTAAGAAAAATAATCCAGGGCTCTCGAATGCACTTCTCCAGAGTGAACACTCTATATGGTGCAGTGGTCCAAGGAGTGGCAACTTACCTTTAATGTGGCAAAGTGTTCTGTTCTCTATTTCGACCACAATGATCCTAATTCACAGTACCATATCGATGGTCACACAAGCACATTCAACTATTGAAAAGGATTTGGGTGTGACTGTTACAAGTAATCTGAAGTTTACGAATCATGCGGCTCAGGCAGTACAGCGGGCAGAAAGTGTTTTACAAGCGCTGAAAGCATCCTTTTTGAGTCAAAATCTCAGCGTTTATCTTAAAATCTATAAGCAACTAGTATGCCTGTTCTAACGTAACCAATGATAACATTGGAATCTGTTATAATGTAACCAAAGGTAACATGCTGTCAGGGTCAGCTGACCCGGTGGACAATGTAACCAATGGCAAAATGATGTAGTCAGCTTGAATGGTCCAGGTGTCACTCAGGTGTTGGGGCAATGAAGCTTCTTTATTAAATCTTTTGCTTTGATTTACTTTGTGAAGTTAGTTCTTTTATTGCTTGCAACTAAAGTATTCTTACTGCCAGATGAATAATGTCCACATCTGGAGTATGCATCCACAGTTTGGAATCCACATTTTCAGAGAGATAGACAACTTATAGAGAGTGTAAAGATGTGTTACCAGGATAATGGAAGGCATGAGGGAATACCTTATGAGAAGCATTTAAAAATCCTGAGGTTATAACTTTTAGAGAAGAGAAGACAGGTTTTTGATTTAGTTGGATTCATAGAGTTTTACAGCACAGAAAGAGACCCTTCAGCCCATCGTGTCTGCACCAATCATCAAGCACCTATCTATTCTAATCCCATTTTCCAAAACTTGGTCCATACGTTCATATGCTATGATATTTGAAGTGCTCATCTAAATACTTCTTAAATGTTGTGAGGGTTCCAGCCCCTACACCCTTTCAGTTCCAGATTCGCACCACCCTCTGGGTGAAAACATTTTTCCTCACATCTCCTATAAACCTCCTGCCCGTTAAATCTCTGCCTCCTGGTTATTGACCCCTCTGCAAAGGGGAAAAGTGCCTTCCGATCTATGCCCCTCATAATTTTAAACACCTTAATCAAGTCCCTCCTCAACCTTCTCTGCTCCAAGGAAAACAACCTCAGTCTATTCAGTCTCTCATGACGGCTGAAACACTCCAGTTCAGGCAACATCTTCATGAATCTCCCCCGTACCTTCTCTAATGCAATCACTTCTTTCCTATAGTGTGGTGACCAGACTGCACACAGTACTCCAGCTATGGCCAAACTAATGTTTTATCCAGGCTCTATCAAAACTTCCCTGCTCTTATATTCTATGTCTTGGTTAATAAGGATAAGTACCTCATACTCCTTCTTAATTACTTTATCTATCTGTCCTGCTGTTTTCAGAGATCTATGAACATGCACCCCAAGGTCCCTCTGATCCTTTGCACTTCCTAGGATCTGACCATTCATTGTATATTCTCTTGCCTTGTTAGTCCTCCCAAAATGCATTACCTCACACTTTTCAGGGTTAAATTCCATTTGCCATTGTTCTGCCCGTCCTGTAATCTAAGACTTTGCTCCTCATTATTTACCACATCACCATTTTTTGTGTCTTCTGTGAACTTACTAATCATACCTCTGACATTCCTCTGACATTCATGTCCAGATCATTAATGTACACTACAAACAACAAGGGACACAGCACCGATCCCCATGGAACACCAATGGACACAGGCTTCCAGACATAAAAACAATCTTCAACTATCACCCTCGGCCTCCTGCCATGAAGCCAATTTTGGATCCAGTTTGCCAAATTGCCCTGGATCTCATGGGTTCTTACCTTCTTCATGAACCTCCCATGTGGGACCTTGTCAAAAGCCTTATTGAATTCCATGTAGACTACATCAACTACGCTACCCTTATCTATGCACCTAGTCACCACCTCGAAAAATTAATTCAAATTTGGAAGGCATGATCTCCCTTTAACAAAACCATGCTGACTATCCTTGATTAATCCTTGCCTCCCCAAATGGAGATTAGTTCTGTCCCTCAGAATTTTTTCCAACAGTTTCCCTACTATTGAACCTAGACCCACTAGCCTATAATTTCCTGGTTTTTCCCTATTTTCCTTCTTGAATAATAGTACCACATTAGGTATCCTCCAGTCCTCTGGCACCTCTCCTGTGTCGATGGTAGTCATGTGGAGATGCCGGCGTTGGACTGGGGTGAACACAGTAAGAGTTTTAACAACACCAGGTTAAAGTCCAACAGGTTTATTTGGTAGCAAATACCATTAGCTTTCGGAGCGCTGCTCCTTCGTCAGATGGAGTGGAAATGTGTTTCCATTTCCACTCCAACCTGGTGTTGTTAAAACTCTTACTGACCTCTCCTGTGGCCAGAGAAGATTTGAAAATTATTGTCAGAACCGCTGCAATTTCCTTCCTTGCCTCTCACAGCAGCCTGGGATACATTTAATCTAGGCCTGGGGATTTATCCACTTTTAGGCCTGTTAAAACCGTTATTAGTTCCTCCTTCTCAATGTTAAGTTGTTCAAGTCAATCACAATTCCCCTCCCTGACTTCTATACCATCCATAGTGAATACAGATACAAAATACTCATTTAAAACCTCACCAATATCTTCCGACTCCACACACAAATTGCGACATTGGTTGCTAATGTGCCCTACTCTTTCCCAATCATCCTCCTGCCCTTAATATATTTATAAAACACTGTTGGATTTTCCTTTATTTTACCTTCCAGTGTTTTTTCATGCACCCTCTTCTCTCTTTTAATTTCTTTTTTAAGTAACCCCCTGCACTTCCTATACTCCTCTAGGGCTTTTGCTGCTTTGAACATTCGGTATCTGCCATAAACCCCCCTTTTTGTTGCGATGTCGGCGCAACATCGAGGGCCAAAGGGCCTGTACTGCGTTGTAATGTTCTATGTTCTATGTTTTTTCCTTATCAACCCTGGATATTACTTGACATCCACAGTTCTCTGGATTTGTTGCCCTCACACCTTCACAGGAACATGTTGGCTCCGTATTCTCTCTACTTCCTTTTTGAATGAATCTCACTGCTCTGATGTAGATTTTCCTATAAATAGCTGCTCCCAGTTAACTATGGCCAGATCCTGTCTTATCCAATTAAAATTGGAGCTCCCCCAAAGCTCCCCCTTTATTTCCGGTCTATCTTTGTTCCTTTCCATAACTACCTAAAATCCTACTGAGTTATGGTCACTGTCACCAAAATGCTCCCCCACTGAAACTCCATCTGCCCGACTTCATTCCCTAAAACTAGGTCCAGCACCACCCTCTCTCTTGTAGGACCTGCTATGTATTGGAATTAAAATATTCTATACCCTATGTTATTGAGCTGCCAGTCCTGCCCCACCTTCAACCATGTCTTTGTGATAGCAATAATATCATTTTCCGTGTGTTAACTCACTTAAGCCTTCACTTGTCTTCACTCTGCCTTCCAGACGGAGTAGTTTTTTCTTCTATATTTGGCTGTGCATCACCCCATACTCTACCTCCACACTGTATCATGCTATATCCCATGCCCCTGCCAAATTAGTTAAAACCTCCCCCCCCCCCATCCCCCGACAGCAGTAGCAAACCAGACGTCCCTGCAAGGATGTTAGTCCCATTCCAGTTTAGATGCAACCCATCCAACCTGTACAAGTCCCACCTTCCACAGAAACTGACCCATTGATCCAGGAATCTAAAGCCCTCTCCCCTACAGCATGTGTTCAGTTGAAATTTCTAAATTGATACATGGTCTTACTATCTCTAAGCCTGAAAAGGCCTTTACTCGCAATTACAGGACTTTGCGTGGTCATCAGTATAAACTGGTTCAGGTCTTGACATTCACAATATTTTTTTTTCCACATATAATTGTTGATTCTTTGCCTGATCTTGTTGTGAATGCTGAAAATGTAATGACTTTTAGACTTGTCAGAAAGACAGTGTGATTTCTATACAAATATGCATTATCTGATGTTGTTGTTGCTGTTCCTGTATTTAATACTGTGCCGATGTGCTTTGTACCATGTGGCGATAAAGATAAATAAATAAATGTGAGCCTTGACCCCCAGTTTTCAATTTCCCTTCCTCCTGTCTCTGGTCAATAGAATTGATAAGCAACCCACCTCCACCCTTTGACAATGTATTTCTGTAATAAGCCACACAAATGAAAGCAGATTAGGATTACTTCCCTCTTCCCTGTTGGAACCATTTTACCTCCGGTAAGGGCCTGCCTGCCTCGTCCCCCCCTCCCCCATCCCCACCAACAATATGGCTGGGATTTACTCCGCACTGCATAAGACATTGCAATTATTCATTGCTGTCAGTGTATGCCACGAGTACAGCACCATTACACTGGCTTGTCTGACCTGGTTAATGTAGCAAAAGGTTTAAAAAGTTACGAATCAGAATCAAACTGTTATTGGTGTATTTTCTCTTGTTTCATCTTGTGAAATGTTAAAATGCCACAAATCCAAAAACATATTTTTTCCTCCAGTGCTAATTCAGCCTGTTCCTCACAGCTGGACTGCACATCATCATGTGAAAATCAACATTTTTTTGCCCAGGTCAGACAAGGTCCCATATTCTCTCTGGTGGCACAAGTGGCACAGTGCTTAGCACTGCTGCTTCACAGTACCTGGGACCTGGGTTCGATTCCCGGCTTAGGTCACTATCTGTGCGGAGGTTGCATGTTCTCCCCGCGTCTGTGTGGGTTTCCTCCGGGTGCTCCGGTTTCCTCCCACAGTCTAAAAGATGTACTGGTTAGGTGGATTAGCCATGCTAAATTCTCCCTCAGTGTACCCGAACAGGCGCCATCGGAGTGTGGCGAGGAGGGGATTTTCACAGTAACTTCAGTGCAGTGTTTATGTAAGCCTACTTGTGATGAATAAATAAACTTTAACTTTAATTGTGGAAAGAAATTATTATTTAAGATAGAATGTTATGGCCATCTTTAATGAGTTTCTGGTAAGTTTTTAAATTATTTTTTTATTTAATTATTTGTAATGTTCAATTATTTTAGCACACACAAGGTGCCACTGACATTCCATGAGGGTTCCCTTCATCTGGCAGCAAATCAGCAGAATCTCGGAATTGGAGAGGAATCCATGAAACACAGCTTTACATGGGATCGGTTGTGTTTTATTGCCTTGTAGGTATGCAGACATGACACCTTCCAGCTCATGGGCAGGATTTTCTCACCGGCAGGATCTTCCAGTCCCACTGACGTCGTACCCCCCCCCCCCCCCCCCGCCCCCACTGCGGGTTTCCTGGCAGCGTGGGGTGGATTCAATGGGAAATCCCATTGGCAGTAGTGGGATTAGAAGATCCCACTGTCAGCCAGTGGTGGGCTACTGTGAATCACGCCCTGGAGGGAGGGAGGGGGCATTGCGGTAGAGAATCCTCCCCTATACGTCTGTTGGAGGAGTTTTATTCCAATGCGTTAAATGTCTGCTCTCTTGCTTGCTTCAGTTTAGTGTCTCTTTCTCAATCTCAGCACCCAATCTCAACTAATCAAACACAGTGAAAGGAACAGATAGCAGCCCCATTTGATCAAACACTGAACAATAGAGCATTACAAAGTCCTGCTGATCTGGCTCTGGAATTACTGTGGGAGGAAACCCTGTAGAATTTTCAGCTCACTATATTTAAGGTCATGCTGTAGGAAAGCAGGAGCTTATCCAACAGGTCAGTGAGTAAATTCACTGCAGATACAGGTTGAATACTCTTTATCCATAAATTCAAACACCAAACACATCCAACAACCGTACTTTGTCCTAACCTCATCAACATTTAGCACGGAATGCCTACTTGCTTGTCTGCACTGTTTACCTTGTGATTATTGTGTTGAATATGTCAAAAAGAAATCCGGTATTTATTATTCAGTGACACATCTTACTTTTCTAGCCATTTATTTACTTTAGACTATAGCTAGCCGAGGCTTAGTTTATTGTAATGTAAGTTTGTATGGGCTACCCAAATACCGAACTTACCTGAAATCCAAAATGCACTCGGCCTGAGGGATGAAGGATACTCAACCTGAATGGTGCTGAGCAATATAACTGAGGAAAATCATGCATGAATCTGCGGTCTGTGATAAAATAGCCAATCTCGGCTGGGAATAGGAATTCCTCATTTCCTCAATATCTCAGCATTCCGGTGGGCTGTTGCCAATAGCTCAACCCTGATGACAATCCAATGACCCTTCCTCAAAGAATAGCATGTGTGTGGACATCAGGGAGGGGAGGTGATGGCCTAGTGGTATTATTGCTCGACTATTAATGCAGCAACTCAACTAATGTTCTGGGGACCCGGATTCGAATCCCGCCACGGGCAGATGGTGGAATTTGAATTCAATAAAAAAAATCTGGAATTCAGAATCTACAGATGACCGTGAAACCATTGTTGTTTGTTGAAAAAACCCACCTGATTCACTAATAACGTTTAGGGGAGGAAATCTGCCGTCCTTACTCTGTCTGGCCTACATGTGACTACCGAGCCACAGCAATGTGGTTGACTTGCAACTGCCCTCTGAAATAGCCTAGCAAGCCACTCAGTTGTATCAATCGCTACCAAGTCAAGGGCAATTAGGATGGGCAATGCATGCTGGCCAGCCAATGATGCCCATATCCCACGAATACATAAAAAATAACACAGGCTTTTGAACTTTCTACACAGTCAATGCAACCAGATGTCATTCACTGGCTCCCACCTGAAGGATAGCCTTTTGGATAAGTTACTCAAAGGATGCTGGAGCATGTGAACATGTGCTGCACCAGAGGTTGTAATGTTTGGGAAGAAAAATGTAAAAGAGGACAAATGAGAAAATTACATTTGGCTATTTTAACATCTTAGTAAATATTTATGGAATAAGGCTTTTTAAAAGATAATTAAGTCATATATCCTGTCTCTAAGATACAGGAAGGCCATGATATTCAAAGACAGGATGAACATTCACAGAGCAATTTAGACACAGACAAACAATGTCACATTGACCTTACAGTTCATTGGCATTTCACACATCATATGTAATGGGTTCCAGGTCTACTTTCTTTAAAAATAAACTTTAAAAGTTAAGTATCTAATTGCTGACTGCTGAATATGATTCATGGATATCTTTTTGCGAAACCAGCTACAGGCCAACCTCAGCTAAATGGGCTATTGTTGCAGCAGCCATGCTGATAGACAGGCTGATTTGTTAGTCTACTGATTTATACCCACTTAATGGCTGTTATGGCAACTAGAACTGGTTTGTATAATATCAGAAGGTAGAAGTGATGCATGTGATTTTGAAGTAGAGGGACTGATCAGTAGATCTACTGCGTACTGTTTGCAAAAATGGACGTGACACATGGTATGTTAAACAGATTACCGATCAAAGCTATGTGCTTTGTTTTAAGCCAAATTATGCACGTTGTTCCTTTCATTTGTTCATTAAATTAAACATTAGAATTCAGCGAGCGGGGCACTCATGTTTACAGATGGTGGTAATGGGATTCGCAGCTCATTTGCCACAGTGAAACAGCGTTTAGGCTTCATTTTCATTGGAATCTGACACTGAAGTCAGCACAACACCCCATGGTTCAGCACACATCATCATTCCACAACATTGTGAGGTACATTTCAACACAAGTTTTGCCCGCCTACAACCCATTGCATTAGTGGATGATGCACTGGCAATTAAGCGTAAAGTGCACCAGCCAGTTTATGCTAATCACACACTGAAACAATTCAGTTTCCTTCCAGCTTTGAAGCATAATCCACATGTACACAGATCATCCATGCTGCCGCAAATGCCTGCTTTTACCGAAAATTGAAACACTCGATTGTTTTTGGCGAGTACAATCTGGTTAATATGAATTAGGTGTCATATTCCATACATCTCACCTCTACTGGTCTGTTGACTATAACAATGATCTCACCTGTACTTTTTAAAATACTTTCACGGGGTGTGGGCCCCGCAAACAAGGACAGCATTTGTTGCCCATCCCTAATTGCCCTTGAGAAGGTGCCTTCTTGAACTGCTGCAGTCCATTTGACCCAACAACAGTGAAGAAACAGCAATATGGTTCCAAGTCAGGATGGTGTGGAGGAGAACATGCAAGTAGTGGTGTTCCCATCCATCTGCTGCCATTGTCCTCCTAGGTGATAGAGATCATGGGTTTGGAAAGTGCTGTCGAAGGAGCCTTGATAAGTGTATTCATTGGATGGTACACACTGCTGCCATTGTGCATCAGTGGTGAAAGGGGTAAATGTTGAAGGTGGTGGATGGGGCCAAGCAAGCAGGCTGCTGCTTTGTCCTAGATGGTGTCCAGCTTCTTGAATATTGTTGAAGCTGCATTCTCCATTTGTCTTTGAGAAGTGGTGGTGAGTTGCTTGGCTGAACTGCTGCAGTTGATCTGGTGGAGGCTGGTTGTTCCAGGTTTCTGACCCAGCAACAGTGAAGGAAAGGCAATATAGTTCCAAGTTTGGGTGCTAAGTGGTCTTCCTATGTGTCTGCTGCCCTTCTGTATGGTAGAGGTTGTGGGTTTGGAAGGTGCTGTTGAAGAGGCGAGTGGTCCAAGTTGTAACGGTAGAAAAATATTGCAGATACATTGAGATTGTACTACATTTATAATGTTCCATCAATATAGTGTCTGAAAAAATGCTTGCATTTCACTTGGCACTGTTTCTGATGACTTGCCAGAGTTAGAAACCTTCCTAACTCTCTATAATGGAACCCTTTAATACTGCCTGCATGTTTGCACCACTGATTTGATGGAACTATATAGCTTTGTACATGTCTTGTTATATTTCATAATTATTTTATATTTTAAATGCAAGTATATGAAAATATAGTCACCTCGGCAGAATGGTCTCATGTTCACCTCTGCCATTCCTTCACTGTTTCCGGGTCAAAAACCTGGAACTACTGCAATGGCTCAGCCTTCTCAAGGACAAATGGGGATGAGAGTGCAGCTCCACCAATATTCAAGAAGCCCGACACCATCTTGGACAAAGCAGCCTGGTTGCTTGGCACTCCACCCACCCCACCTCAGGCATGTAGGCTGAAACTACTGCCCTAATTTACTTAACCATTCTAACTATAATAGTGGGGTGCTGGTTACATTGATCGTTCCACTAGATGGTATAGTGCTTATGGAAGGAGATTTAAGATAGAGAAAAGTCTGGTAAATGTTAGGCACCAATCAGCCACCCAGTCACTGCCTCCACGAAGATGAAGCTAACACGCAGTCCAATTTAGGAAATGAGGCCCCAAACAGACACATGTACAATTGTAAAGAGCCTAATGCTTGTTTCAGATCTGTGTGTCTTGGGTATTTGCAATGAAGCCTTTACCAAAATGTCCCCAACCATATTAGATGGACCCAATTTGAATCGATACGATGGCATGGTGTCAGTTGGTAGGACTGGAGTTTCTGAAGGAGGTTGTCTAAGAGACCTGCTATGCACTTGTACCATTTTCTGCTTTAAGTATTTGAAAATAATGGATTTGCTTTTTACCTGGAATAGCACTGAGACATTCATCATTGACCTCACAACTTCAGGGATCAACATTTAGAGATGATGCTTAAAAAAGCTTTAAAAATGGCTTATTACCTCAGTATTGTGGAATTTAGTGACTTCTCTTTCTAAAACCCTGATAGAACGATAACCTCTGACCTTCCGGTGGGTGATATTAAACCTAACCTCCCTTGGATTACTCTGAACACCAATAAGTTAATGATTGGTCCTCCTTTCTCTTTTATCCATTTAGCACTAAAATACAGATTCAAATTTACAATGATAACATGAAGCAAGACATGTCAGGTCTATTTTTTGGAACCTGTAACTTAAATGAATAAGGGAGATGGTGGCGTAATGGTATTGTCACTGGACTAGTAACACAGAGATCCAGGGCAATGCTCTGGGGACCCAGCGTCAAATCTCGCCAAGGTAGATGTTGCAATTTGAATTCAATAAAAAATCTGGAATTAAAAGTCTAATGATGACCATGAAACCATTGTTGATGGTTATAAAAGCCCACCTGGTTCACTGGTGTCCTTTAGGGAAGGAAATCTGTCATCCTTACCCGGCCTGGCCTACATGTGACTCCAGATCCACAGCAATGTGGTTGACTCTTAACTGCCTTCTGAACTGGTCTAACAAGCCACTCAGTTCAAGAGCAATTAGGAATGGGCAATAAACACTGGCCCAGCCATCAATACGCACATCCCATGAATTAATAGTAAAAGCTGCAAATCATTTGCTGTGTATGCAGGCAAATTAAGTTTCATTAAATTTTATTTTCTGAGGCTATTTCAGAAATTATGCCAATAGCTGATAATAATGCATAATTAATAAAGGAAAACTGTTTTGGAAGAAGTGATGTGGATTTACAATGTAGAATGGCAACATTTGAAACTGGAAGTGAAGTAAGGTCAGTAATGTGGAAAAAGACTTGCCTTATTTTTCAACAATGTTTTGTTCCATTAGTATAAAAATATTTACTGTCAATTCTTAAGAACTTTTGTGAATGGTTTCTATGCAAACCTTTATTGACTGCTCCAGTTAAAGTTTATTTATTAGTGTCACAAGTAGGCTTACATTAACACTGCAGTGAAGTTACTGTGAAAATCCCCATGGCGCCTGTTCGGGTACACTGAGGGAGAATTTAGCATGGTCAATGCACCCAACCAGCAGATCTTTCGGACTGTGAGAGGAAACCAGAGTATCCAGAGGAAACCCATGCAGATATGGGGAGAATGTGCAGAGTCCACACAGACAGTGACCCTAGCTGGGAATCGAACACCAGATCCCTGGTGCTGTGAGGCAGCAGTGCTAACCACTGTGCTAAATTGCATAATGCCAGGGCCTTTGCACAATAACAACAACAGAAAATGCTGAAAATAGTGAGGGGGGCGGTGTCAGGCAGCATCTGCAGAGTGAAGAAACAGAGTTAACATTTCAGAATGTTAACTAGAATACAAGACCAGAATGCAAGAGCAGGGATGTACTTCTGAGGCGGTATAAGACTCTGGTCAGACCCCATTTGGAGTATTGTGAGCAGTTTTGGGCTCCGTATCTAAGGAAGGATGTACTGGCCTTGGAAAGGGTCCAGAGGAGGTTCACAAGAATGATCCCTGGAATGAAGTGCTTGTCGTATGAGGAACAGTTGAGGACTCTGGGTCTGTACTCGTTGGAGTTTAGAAGGATGAGGGGAGATCTTATTGAAACTTACAGGATACTGCGAGGCCTGGATAGAGTGGACGTGGAGAGGATGTTTCCACTAGTAGGAAAAACTAGAACCAGAGGGCACAACCTCAGGCTAAAGGGACGATCCTTTAGAACAGAGATGTGGAGGAATTTCTCCCGCCAGAGAGTGGTGAATCTGTGGAACTCTTTGGCGCAGAAGGCTGTGGAGGCCAGGTCATTGAGTGTCTTTTAAGACAGAGATAGATAGGTTCTTGATTAATAAGGGGATCAGGGGTTATGTGGATGAGAAAAATATCAGCCATGATTGAATGACGGAGCAGACTCGATGAGCTGAGTGGCCTAATTCTGCTCCTGTGTCTTATGATCTTATGGTCTATAGGTCTGTGACCTTCCATTAGATCAGAATCCACAATCACGGGGCAAAAGGTTGAATTCTATTACTGACACAATGGGTGAATGCACAAATTTGCTATTCCAACAGACCCACCTTTTTCTGAATTCTTGAGATGATGCCAAGTGTTTCTTCAATTGTAATGGAAGTTAAATTTTAACAGGTGCAAAAATTTGAAATCAATCACACATGAAAGATTTCCCTCAGCGTGAGATTTACTGTTGTTAGCACATGTTTACCTGGTCTCAAAGTAGTGTTTGTAAAATGAAACACATTAAAATCAGTTAATTGCTTTATGTTTTACCAGGGGCATACATGCGATCCACAAGTTAAAATTAATCTATTTTCCATGCATATGAAACTGAGTGAACTCTAGTAATGTTAGCATAAGAATACAATAGGTTTGGCAGTAACACTAACAATATTAAAGGTGATTTCATCAGGCAATCATACACATCCGATGGCCACCGGTTGTAACATTCAGTCTGTAGTGCAGCAGGCAAACATTAGGCTATATAATAATTGGTCCTTCCCCCACCCTGACTAAAATACTTAAACCATAGGACACCCAATAATTCCTAACAGTCAGAAAGACCATTGCATATGCAGGAATTCACAAACAACAATCAACCATTGCATGTACAGTAATCCTTAACTACAACATTTAGACCATAGAGTAACTACACTGACCCTTCAATATAAACACTGAGTTTACATTGCAGTGTAGGTCCAATAACCCTCATTAATAATTAAAAACCAAAGGTATGCACACAATCACATTATTGTATATACAATGGACATTGCCTAACCATCAAACAATAGCATGCAACAAAGAACAAAGAACAATACAGCACAGGAACAGGCCCTTCGGCCCTCCAAGCCCGTGCCCCTCCCTGGTCCAAACTAGACCATTCTTTTGTATCCCTCCATTCCCACTCCGTTCATATGGCTATCTAGATAAGTCTTAAACGTTCCCAGTGTGTCCGCCTCCACCACCTTGCCTGGCAGCGCATTCCAGGCCCCCACCACCCTCTGTGTAAAATATGTCCTTCTGATATCTGTGTTAAACCTCCCCCCCTTCACCTTGAACCTATGACCCCTCGTGAACGTCACCACCGACCTGGGGAAAAGCTTCCCACCGTTCACCCTATCTATGCCTTTCATAATTTTATACACCTCTATTAAGTCTCCCCTCATCCTCCGTCTTTCCAGGGAGAACAACCCCAGTTTACCCAATCTCTCCTCATAACTAAGCCCCTCCATACCAGGCAACATCCTGGTAAACCTCCTCTGCATGGTATTGCTTGACTGCAATAGTCAGACATTGTAACCTCATCTGTTATGATCATAATATACGTTCAGTAATCCTTGGCTAACCTCCCGACCATACGGTAAATCCTGACTGCAACGTTCAGACTACAGTCTAGGTAATCCCTAACATTCAGACCATGGTGTAGGTTTTTTAAATTGTATTCTTTCATGGGACGTGGGCATCTCTGGCAAGATCAGTATTTGTTGCTCATCCGTAATTGCCATTGAACTTGAGTGATTTGCCAAGCCATTGCAGAGGGCAGTTAAGAGACAGCCACATTGTTGTTGGCTTGGAATAACATATAGGCCAGGCCGGCAGTTTTCCTTCCCGAAAGGGCATTCGTGAACCAGGTGGGCTTTTACAACAACAAGTGATAGCTGTCACAATCACCATTCCTGAGACTAGCTTTATCTTCCAGAGTTCTTAATTGAATGTTAATTCCACCAGCTGTCATGATGGGATTTGAACACAAGCCCCCAGAGCATTAGTCTGGGCCACTGAATTTACCATGATGCCACCATCTGCCCTAGGTATAGGAGCCACTGACAGTTATTGTGTCCAATAATCTGTCCCGGCACTCAGATATTATAGTGGGTAGAGTAAAACCTTACTGCACAGTGACACGACAGGTACAGTATATAATTGTATTGCAAATAGAAAACCTACTAAAAATATCACCTCTAAAGCATCCCCCGTTGATACTTATTGTATGACTGTCAAAGAAAGTATCATGAAGCAACTGTTATAGATAGCGCCTTTTTGGGGCAGCACGGTGGCACAGTGGTTAGCACTGCTGCCTCACAGCACCAGGGGCCCGCGTTCGATTCCTGGCTTGGCTCACTGTCGGTGTGGAGTTTGCACATTCTCCCCATGTTTGTGTGGCTTTCCTCCGGGTGCTCCAGTTTCCTCCCACAGTCCTAAAGATGTGCAGGTTAGGTGGATTGGCCAGGCTAATTTCTCCCTCAGTGTAGCCGAACAGGCGCCGCCAGAGTGTGACGACTAGGGGATTTTCACAGTAACTTCATTGCGGTGTTAATGTACGCCTACTTGTGACACTAATAAATAAACTTTAACTTTTATAACATTAAGGATTATGAACAGGTCATGTGATTGTGATTTCCTGAGGGCATCTTTCAAACGTTGTGCGCACATTGTTCTCCCTGTGAAATACAATAAACATTTATATTACATAGTGCCTTTCATCACACAAGATTAAAATGGATGGTGATTATTTGATCCATCCTGAGGAATCTAATGATTTCACCATCTCTTTCTTAAATGAATCCAGAGTATTCGCCTCAATCACTTTACTTCAAAGTCCATTCCAAGTGTTGACCCCTGTTTGAACAAAGCAGTCCTTCCTGATCATCAGACTAAAGTTACCTTTGAATAATTTGAACCCTTGTCCCTTTGCCCTGCTGATAAATTTAATTTGAAGTAATATTCTGGATTTTTCTTTTGCATTCCACTTTTTAGCTTGTCAACCTTCACAAAATCACCTTTCTGAAGCTTTCTGTCCAGGGTGAAAAGCCAGTGTTTCTCCATCTTTTCCTCAGGCCCTTGACAACAGTGGTCACTCGTTTGACTCTTTTTGCCGCTGTTCCAATACTTGTGTCTTGGTGACTGAACATTGATGTAGTACTTAAATTCCACCCATGAACGATACTTTCTCACTCATTCTGTAATGTTGGAACTGCTTCCTCCAATTCCACTGCCCCTCTCAATTTGGTATCTTCAGTAAATTTGACCCTTTGTTGAGTCAAAGTTATTTCCATCCATGGGAAACAGTAGTAGTCACAACACTGAGCACGGCACTTGGTTCAGCACTTCCCACCACCCTGCTCTAACCTCTCTGATGAGCACTTGTGACTTTGTACTCTTCAACCTGTTCCCTAATAATTTCCAGGTTTTTTTTATCTTGAATCCCTCATACTTTGAGTTTGACCTTTCATGATGGACTATGCGAAATAGATTTGGAAGGCTAGGGCTTTGCACAATCCACTTGAGACGTTGCTTCCTTGATGATGTTCAGAAGGTTAGTCCGCTATTATGAATATTAATTTTTTAAGTTAGTTATGTTTTGGGATTGTCTATTTAACTTAAGGTAAAATGGAGGAATGATGGGTGTCATGTGACCTACTCTGAATTTTGTTTGACAACAGGACCTGTGTGTTAAAGGGTGACCCATTTTGGCTTACTGGAAAAACTGCAGACAACGGCATGAGCATCAGTGCTGATTGTGGATAGACTAAGAACAAAGAACAAAGAACAATACAGCACAGGAACAGGCCCTTCGGCCCTCCAAGCCCGCGCCGCTCCCCGGTCCAGGATTGAATCCTGAATCCAGGATCCCCGCCCAATTTTCCAGCCTATCTACATACCAATATCCTATCCACCGAGCTGTCCCTCACAGCTACGATGCTTTGTTCATCACAACCTATTAACTCACCCCCACCCCCCCATTCCAGACCATGTGATCTCCAGGGAGAGGCGAAAACCCAGAGTGAAAAACCCAGGGCCAATATGGGGAAAAAAAATCTGGGAAATTCCTCTCCGACCCCCTGAGGCGATCGAAACGAGTCCAGGAGATCACAATGGCCCCGATCGGAAAATGCTTCCCAACCCTAGTCATTTCCACTTCCACGAACACCATATGAATTCCCTGCCGCCAAGACAGGTTCCCAACTATCCGCAGTCTCGCTCTGTACTGGCACCAGCAAGATGATCATAGAATGAAGCCTTGAAACGAGAAACAAGGAACAATTAGCCCGCGCCGCTCCCTGGTCCAAACTAGACCACTCTTTTGTATCCCTCCATTCCCACTCCGTTCATATAGCTGTCTAGATAAGTCTTAAACGTTCCCAGTGTGTCCGCCTCCACCACCTTGCCCGGCAACACATTCCAGGCCCCCACGACCCTCTGTGTGAAATATGTCCTTCTGATATCTGTGTTAAACCTCCCCCCCTTCACCTTGAACCTATGACCCCTCGTGAACGTCACCACCGACCCGGGGAAAAGCTTCCCACCGTTCACCCTATCTATGCCTTTCATAATTTTATACACCTCTATTAAGTCTCCCCTCATCCTCCGTCTTTCCAAGGGGAACAACCCCAGTTTCCCCAATCTCTCCTCATAACCAAGCCCCTCCATACCAGGCAACATCCTGGTAAACCTCCTCTGTACTCTCTCCAAAGCCTCCACGTCCTTCTGGTAGTGTGGCGACCAGAACTGGACGCAGTATTCCAAATGCGGCCGAACCAACGTTCTATACATCTGCAACATCAGACCCCAACTCTTATACTCTATGCCCCGTCCTATAAAGGCAAGCATGCCATATGCCTTCTTCACCACCTTCTCCACCTGTGACGTCACCTTCAAAGATCTGTGGACTTGCACACCCAGGTCCCTCTGCGTCTCTACACCCTTTATGGTTCTTCCATTTATCGTGTAGCTCCTCCCTACATTATTCCCACTAAAATGCATCACTTCGCATTTATCAGGATTGAACTCCATCTGCCATTTCCTTGCCCAAATTTCCAGCCTATCTATATCCTTCTGTAGCCTCTGACAATGTTCCTCACTATCTGCAAGTCCTGCCAGTTTTGTGTCGTCCGCAAACTTACTGATCACCCCAGTTACACCTTCTTCCAGATCATTTATATAAATCTAGTGCGATAGCCGTTCACCAGCCATGCTCAAAACTCCCAATTTTCAGTAAGCTCTGTGTCTTTGGGCTCTGGTTTATACTCCCATGGTCCATAGAAGAATCTGAAATGAAAATCCACCATTAAGTATTGGAGATTGTTTAGATGTGCCTGTAAAGTAAAGTGGCTTGATGAATACTATCTGGCTTCGCCTTGCTAATGTATTTCAGTTCAGCTTTTCAAAAAACATGTAAGTGCATTTGCAAAATTAAAAAGAATTTAGTATAGTTCCCACAATATATATCATGTACAAGATTGGGGTATTGCCAATTGACTGGAGAGCCAGCAAGAACCCATGTCACCTTTCTTCAGGAAGGCCTGTTGCATTAAGTTAAAATCAGGCACTTAACTGGGCAGCAGCAGGCCTCCCAACGATCAAGGACCCTGAGGCGGAGAACCAGGCAGCTAAGATCTGCCAGTCAGTCAGAGGCTAGCAGCTCCCCATTACTCAGCAGTGCACCAGAGCGATGGTGGCGGCACCCGAGGCCTATGATCACCATAGACCCAGGCACAGGTGAATGATGGCAGGAGTGGGTCCACGGGGTGTGGGACTGTGAGGGAGGGACAAATAAGCCGGTTGGCAGCAAGGTCAGAGGTGTGGCTTTCAGGAGAGCATTCCCTTCCTAATGGGAGTCCCTCAATCAGGCACTGAGTGGCTAACAAGAGGGACCACCCTCAGGTAGCCACGCCAGCTCCCTGCATGGAAAGTCCCCTCCCCGCTGCTGTGGGCATTGGCAGCGATGTGCAAATACCATCCACGGGCTTCCCTGCCACTAACTTAATCAGGATTGTGACAGAACATAGCATGAACCCCACATGCCATTCTCCCACCCAATCAAATTCCCCTGCCACCCAAATCCACGGGGCACAGATTAAATGCCACCTCTCATTACACTACCTTCTATTGAAATATTGGGTAGTCCTCAGCATACAGCACCTTGACTCCTTACAGGAATGACCTGCATACCTGAGAGAAAATGTACAGAAGAGCTAAAATCTTTGGCAGTAACATCATCAAAATTATCATTTTGAAGTTTAAAAAAGTATTCCATTGTCGTGAAAGATAAAGTGAGCTACAAAACTTACCAAGCATTCATATTTATGGAAAATGAGAAATAAAAATACAAATTTTTAAAGTGCTACTTTCAACTTGATCTTGATAACAAATGCTGTTGTGCCTGCCGCACAGTCTGTTTTAACCCTTATACGATGGACAAATAACTGTGAGTAGACGTCTTGTTAGTACAACCAATATTTATTTAAGACACACAATCAATAATCACCCACCCAACCAACAATAAGTTATCTTACAGAAAATACGAGAGTTCAAGTACACTGCAAGACCTTGACTTAACTTTGCGTGACTGGCAAGTACCCAAGCAGATATTGGTCTTTATCTGTGCGCTGGTCTCGGTCGTCCTCTGCGTAGTCTGGTCCTTTGGTCTGGTCTGGCACTCTGGCTCTGGTCTTCCTTCCTTCTCGGGTGTGGTGGCTCCCCTCATGCTGGTCATCGCTGGCAATGGTCACCAGTGTTGTAGCTCATTCGTGGGGTCAGAGAGAGAGAGAGATTCTTGGTTGTGCAGCACCCTTTATACCCCGTTGGGTTTCGCGCTCCTTTTGCCATTGCCAATCAATCGATCAGGACTTGATCACCCTGATCGATAAAGTCCAATCGGGTGCTGCCACACCAATCTCTGGGTGTGTCCCCAACGGCCATGTCTGTAGGTGCTGGGGGCACGTAGGGTTCACACCTCCCTCCCAAATAAGGGGTTACGGTGCCCTTATGTCTGGTAAAAACAACCCAGTTTGACCAGAAAGTTTCTTTTGTCTTGGAGATGACCCATTTCCTGTGTATTCACTCGCCTGGGTTGCAGCCTGTTTGTCTCTGTCCTTTAGGCTGCAGTCTGTCATTTTAGTTCTTGCCCAATTGTCCCAGAGTGCTTTACAAATCGCCATTTTAGATGGCCCGTTTGGCCACAATGCTAAGCACTGCTTGTCCCGAGAATGGTATGTTGAAGACATCTTGCGCATCCCTAATTTTCATCATTCCACGCTTGGCAGCCATGGTATCTAAGTCCTAAACTCAGGAATTTACACTCAGAAGCCACTCTACCTCTCTTTTGATTTTGATTTTGATTTGATTTATTATTGTTACATGTGTTAGCATACAGTAAAAAGTATTGTTTCTTGCACGCTATACAGACAAAACATACTATTCATAGAGAAGGAAACAAGAGAGTGCAGAATGTAGTGTTACAGTCATAGCTAGGGTGTAGAGAAAGATCAACTTAATTAAGGTAGGTCCATTCAAAAGTCTGATGGCAGCAGGGAAGAAGCTGTTCTTGATTTGGGGTTTGTACGTGACTTCAGACTTTTGTTTCTTTTTCCCGACGGAAGAAAGTGGAAGTGGGAATGTCCGGGGTGCATGGGGTCCTTAATTATGCTGGCTGCTTTGCCGAGCCAGCGGGAAGTGTAGACAGAGTCAATGGATGGGAGGCTGGTTTGCATAATGGATTGGACTACATTCACAACCTTTTGTAGTTTCCTGCGGTCTTGGGCAGAGCAGGAGCCATACCAAGCTGTAATACAACTAGAAAGAATGCTTTCTATGGCGCATCTATAAAAGTTGGTGAGAGTCGTGGCTGACATGCCAAATTTCCTTTGTCTTCTGAGAAAGTAGAGGTGTTGGTGGGCTTTCTTAACTGTAGTGTCGGCATGGGGGGGAGGTGCCAGTTGATGATCTGGACACCGAAAAATTTGGAGCTCTCGACCTTTTCCACTTCGTCCTCCTCCTTTGATTTGATTTGATTTATTATTGTCATATGTATTGGTATACAGTGAAAAGTATTGTTTATTGAGCGCTGTACAGACAAAGCATATCGTTCATAGAGAAGGGAAGGAGAGGGTGCAGAATGTAGTGTTACGGTGATAGCTAGGGAGTAGAGAAAGAGAGTCGGAGTAGAGTTTTAAAAGAATAGAACGAGAGTAAAAGATGGAATTAGAGGGTATGCTGGGCTCAGCTCGCAAGAAGTCACCAAGCTCCGGCGCCATCTTGGATTCCCTCATAACCATCTCTTGGACAAAGCTTTTATCACGTATCCTAATGACTCCTTACCTGACTCGGTGTCAGGAGTCTTCAGTGAGGTGCACTGAGATGTTTAGTGTTCAAGGTACAACAGAAATGCAAATTGTTGTTGTTGCTGCGAGTCGACCCCAATGACTCAGTCAGCTGCTGCTATTGTTGGATTCAATTATCTGGTGAAACTGCAGATTGGCAAACAGCTCTGCGCACCACTGGGACAGCAGGACTTGATTTGAATTTTCTTTTAATAGTATATAAGCTATTCATTGCAGACCTCGCCCAACCCCCCAAACCCCACCCACCCTCCCCCCGCCCAATGCTGGTGGCCATTAGCTCTCTCAGCAATGCCACTCCTAACAAGCTGCTAAAGGTTCCCAGAGGTAAAGTTCATCACTGACACAAAATACTAAAATTCATGTGAGGCTCAGCGTACTGCTATGGTTACCAGGCAACAGGTACACACTCCCTAATTTACAAAAAAAGATGCTGAAAGATTAGAAACGACTCATCATCCTACAGAAATTTGTCGAATTTTAAGATTATAAGCATGAATCATTTGCCCCGGTTACTGGGGTGATGTGTTTCTCATCAATACTGAACGCAGAGTGATAGCAATAGTCCTCTCACATCCTCAAACAATTTCTTGTTTTCGTCTCATAATTTCACACTGAAAGGAGGACAATTAATATTTGAGGTGCTGCCATCTCAGACACGTGCCACTGATGCATATAAAATGATGCAAACAGCTGGCATTGCTTCAACAGTATATGAATGTAATTACATCTATAGATTGCGAAAATTACGCGTGATAATTCGCAATGCAAAAAATTCTAATGAATTTCCTCTGGGATCCGCAAACCCAAGGCAGTAGTTCCAAACAGGTTTAGTCAATGACATTTTTCAGAGGAGGTCGGAGAGTTGCATTTACAGGGTGGCAAGGGGGGGGAAAAAAGCCAAATCTTTTCAGCAGACTTGTTTGTTTGTGGTGCTGAATGTCGTGTTGGTCTGGAACAAGCCACTGCATTCTGAAAGCAACCGTATCTCTCCTCTCATTGGGATTGTCTGCATCAGCTGCTCGGTGCGAGGTGCAAATAACCCCTAATACTCCAGTGGGCAGGATATGTAATGGAATGTGAAGAAGGCTGATTACACTTAATGGATGCCACGCACACGGCAGCAGAAGGCTGCAGAGTAAAGCAGGAGATTGTTATCAAGTCCCAGCTCTCAATGGGAGAGATATAAATATGCATGAGCTGCGCAGATTACTAACTGAATTTGCATCTGGGAGATGGGGTACAGCTGGGCTTGGATAGGGAGATTAAAATATTGTTGAGGCCTATATATGATGAAAGAAATGTGGAAAAGACTGCTAGTAAGTCATGCAGTTACGTCTTTGTGTGAACATCTGAGCATTTTCAGGTCGTCAAAGTTTCGGTAGGGGAACATGTGGCAAATAGTGACCACAACTCTGTTAACTTTAGGATAGTAATGGACAAGGACGAGTGCTGTCCTACGGGCAGGGTGCTAAATTGGGGGAAGGCTAACTATAGCTGGATTAGGCAGGAATTGGTGGATGTTGATTGGGAGAGGATGTTCGAGGGTAAGTCCGCGTCTGGCATGTGGGAGTCTTTTAAGGAACTATTGATAAGGCTGCAGGATAGGCATGTGCCTGTAAAAAGGAAAGATAGGAAAGGTAGGATTCGAGAGCCGTGGATAACCAGGGAAATTGAGGATCTGATTAAAATGAAAAGGGAGGCGTACGTTAAGTCCAGGCAACCGAAAACAGATGGAGCTCTGGAGGAATACAGAGAGAATAGGAAAGAACTCAAACGGGGAGTTAGAAGGGCAAAAAGAGGTCACGAGATGTTCTTGGCAGGCAGGATTAAGGAGAATCCTAAGGCATTCTATTCATACGTTAGGAACAAAAGAGTTGTCAGGGAGAAAATTGGACCTCTCAGGGACAAAGGAGGGGAATTATGCTTAGAACTCAAGGGAATAGGGGAGATCCTAAATGAATACTTTGCATCGGTATTCACGAAGGAGAGGGGCGTGTTAACCGGGAGTGTCTCGGAGGGAGGTGTTGACCCGTTAGAGAAAATCTCCATTACAAGAGAGGAAGTGTTAGGTTTTTTAGGGAACATTAAAACTGACAAAGCCCCAGGGCCTGATGGCATCTATCCTCGACTGCTCAGGGAGATGAGAGATGAAATTGCTGGGCCTCTGACGGAAATCTTTGTCGCTTCTTTGGACACGGGTGAGGTCCCTGAGGATTGGAGGATAGCGAATGTGGTCCCGTTGTTTAAGAAGGGAAGCAGGGATAACCCAGGAAATTATAGGCCGGTGAGCTTGACGCCCGTGGTAGGGAAGTTGTTGGAGAGGATTCTTAGAGACAGGATGTATGTGCATTTAGAACAGAACAATCTCATTAGTGACAGACAGCATGGTTTTGTAAGAGGGAGGTCGTGCCTTACAAATTTGGTGGAGTTTTTTGAGGAAGTGACAAAAACGTTTGATGAAGGAAGGGCCGTGGATGTCGTCTATTTGGATTTCAGTAAGGCATTTGACAAAGTCCCACATGGCAGGTTGGTTAAGAAGGTTAAGGCTCATGGGATACAAGGAGAAGTGGCTAGATGGGTGGAGAACTCGCTTGGCCATAGGAGACAGAGGGTAGTGGTCGAAGGGTCTTTTTCCGGCTGGAGGTCTGTGACCAGTGGTGTTCCGCAGGGCTCTGTACTGGGACCTCTGCTATTTGTGATATATATAAATGATTTGGAAGAAGGTGTAACTGGTGTAATCAGCAAGTTTGCGGATGACACGAAGATGGCTGGACTTGCGGATAGCGAAGAGCATTGTCGGGCAATACAGCAGGATATAGATAGGCTGGAAAATTGGGCGGAGAGGTGGCAGATGGAGTTTAATCCGGATAAATGCGAAGTGATGCATTTTGGAAGAACTAATGTAGGGAGGAGTTATACAATAAATGGCAGAGTCATCAGGAGTATAGAAACACAGAGGGACCTAGGTGTGCAAGTCCACAAATCCTTGAAGGTGGCAACACAGGTGGAGAAGGTGGTGAAGAAGGCATATGGTATGCTTGCCTTTATAGGACGGGGTATAGAGTATAAAAGCTGGAGTCTGATGATGCAGCTGTATAGAACGCTGGTTAGGCCACATTTGGAGTACTGCGTCCAGTTCTGGTCGCCGCACTACCAGAAGGACGTGGAGGCTTTAGAGAGAGTGCAGAGAAGGTTTACCAGGATGTTGCCTGGTATGGAGGGTCTTAGCTATGAGGAGAGATTGGGTAAACTGGGGTTGTTCTCCCTGGAAAGACGGAGAATGAGGGGAGATCTAATAGAGGTGTACAAGATTATGAAGGGGATAGATAGGGTGAACGGTGGGAAGCTTTTTCCCAGATCAGAAGTGACGTTCACGAGGGCTCACGGGCTCAAGGTGAGAGGGGCGAAGTATAACTCAGATATCAGAGGGATGTTTTTTACACAGAGGGTGGTGGGGGCCTGGAATGCGCTGCCAAGTAGGGTGGTGGAGGCAGGCACGCTGACATTGTTTAAGACTTACTTGGATAGTCACATGAGCAGCCTGGGAATGGAGGGATACAAACGATTGGTCTAGTTGGACCAAGGAGCGGCACAGGCTTGGAGGGCCGAAGGGCCTGTTTCCTGTGCTGTACTGTTCTTTGTTCTTTGTTCATTTGACGGTACATTTATCAATCTCATTCAAAAGGAGATGGTAGTGTCTTTATTTGTTATTCATGGACCCTGAGTCCTGAACCAGAATCCACCTCCAACAGGGAAGGGCTACCACTCACACAATAAAAACAGGAAATGCTGGAAAATCTCAGCAGGTCTGACAACATCCGTGGAGAGAATAGAGCCAATGTTTCGAGTATAGATGACCCTTTGTCAGAGCGGGGGTCTGAAGAAGAGCTCTGACAAAGGGTCATTTAGACTCGAAACGTTGGCACTATTCTCTCTCCATAGATGCTGTCAGACCTGCTGAGATTTTCCAGTATTTTCTGTTTTTGTTTCTGATTCCAGCTTCTGCAGCAATTTGCTTTTATTGAAGGGCTACCACTGTTGTGTTTCGAGCTTCTTTACTTAAACTCACCAATCGTACATGCACATGGGATTGGTAATCGATAGGAAATTCCATTTATTTGAAGAGAGACCTCAACAAACAGGTCTATTCTTATTTTATTTATTATTGTTGTCACAAGTAGGCTTGCATTAACACTGCAATGAAGTTACTGTGAAAATTCCCTAGTCGCCACACTCTGGCATTTGTTCAAGTACACTGAGGGAGAATTTAACATGGCCAATACAGCTAACCAGCACATCTTTCGAACTGTGGGAGGAAACTGGAGCACCCGAAGGAAACCCACACAGACATGGAGAGAACGTGGACACAGTGACCCCAGGCCAGGAATCGAACCTGGATCCCTGGCGCTGTGAGGCAGCAGTGCCAACCACTGTGTCACTGCGCTGCCCCATTCAACACATACAACAGCAAACACCCCCAGTATTAACAGCACACAGCCTGCTTGCTGGTCATATGTTGCTTTACATCATGGTTATGCGATGACACGTACATCATTTGCATATTCTCTTAAAATGATATCGCAACATCCCCCCTTTTTTCCCCAAAGATAACATTGCGCACCATAGGGGTAAACATGCAATGAGGTGCTGGTGAAAATTATGTACACAAAATATAGATCTCTGTTTATCATTTAAGTGTTTAAGAATCTGCATAACGTGAAGGTAGCTTATGAATCTACTCAGATCTCGTTCGGTATTGTCTCCCTGAAATCAGACTCCACTTTACTGGCATATTGGTAGTTACTGCCTCTCTCAGTAACACCACTCCTAACAAGCTGCTTAGGGTTCCAGAGATAAAGTTCATCACAGGCACAGAATACTAAAATTCATATTAGCCACATCTTACTGCTACAGTTACCAGGCAACAGGTACACACTGCGTACTTTACAAAAAGATGCTGAAAGATTAGAAAAATCTCATCATTTTACAGGAATTTGCCAAATATGAAGATATAAGCATGAATCATTTGTCTGGGTTACTGGACTGATATATTTCTCATCGATATTGAACACAGAGTTGTCCTCTCACATCCTCAAACGTTGTAATTATTTCTTGTTTTCATATCATATGCTTTCTGGTGGTCTTCCGTAATTTCACTCTCCGAGTTCAACTTGGAATGTGTTGTCGATGCAATTGGAGTGCTGGGTGTTATACAGCTGGACAACTCCCTTCGCTTGCTTCTGCTTCTCCTTAATGTCATCCCATTCAGTGTTCATGGGATCTAGGTTTGCCCCACACTCTAGATATTTCCACGGGAAACCAAGTTCCCTGGGCAGGATGTATGATCCAAGTCTCTTGTCACATCCGCAGATTGTCATGCAGGCCATGTGCTTTCTTCACCATTCCTCGGATTTTGAGTCTAGATGACCCTCCGTCAAAACTCTTCTTCAGACCCCCACCCTGACAAAGGGTCATCGAGACTCAAAATGTTGACTCTATTCTTTCTCTCAGATGCTGTCAGACCTGCTGAGATTTTCCAGCATTTTCTGTTTTTGTTGTGAGTGGTAGCCCTTCCCTGTTGGAGGTGGGTTCTGGTTCAGAATTCATGGTCCATGAACAACAAATAAAGACACCATCGTCTCCTTTAGTATGAGGTTGCTAAATGTAGCATCAAATGCTCAGATTGTTCACACAAAGACATAACTGCATGACTTACTAGCAGTCTTTTCCACATTTTTTTCACCATACATAGGCTCAACAATATTTCAATCTCCCTATCCAAGTCCAGCTGTACTCCATCTCCCAGATGCAAATTCAGTTAGTAATTTGCACAGCTCATGCATATTTATATCTCTCCCATTGAGAGCTGGGACTTGATCGTAGATTCTTAAGAATTTGGACAGGTGATGGCTTGGTAAGGTTGTTCTAGCCTGCCTCCCAAACATGATTCCACTGGTGATGGCAAGCCCAAGTCTAAAAGTGTCGCCCTCAAGTGTAGCACGGCAACATAGAGATCTTGTTTCATTTCTCTACACTTCACCATGAATGCCTTAATAGTGCAGGCCAGTCACTCACCGAGATGGTTGGATCTGGAATAGTCTGGCGAGACTGTCACATAGTTCATGCCCCATTTTGCACATGTGTCCCTAAAAGGTTTGCCAGTATATTGTGGTCTGTAGTCTGATATAATCTCTGAAAGTGTACCAAACTAACTGAATATTGCACTCATTTACCGGACTTTTACCTCCTCAAAGAACAAACAAAGAACAATACAGCACAGGAACAGGCCCTTCGGCCCTCCAAGCCTGTGCCGCTCATGTGCCCACTAGACCATTCTTTTGTATCCCTCTATTCCCAGTCTGTTCATGTGGCTATCTAGATAAGTCTTAAATGATCCCAGTGTGTCCGCCCCAATCACCTTTCTTGGCAGTGCATTCCAGGCCCCCACCATCCTCTGTGTTAAATACGTCCCCTGACATCTGTGTTGAACCTTGCCCCTCTCGCCTTGAACCCGTGACCCCTTGTGTTCGTCACCTCCGACCTGGGAAAAAGCTTCCCACTGTTCACTCTATCTATGCCCTTCATAATTTTATACACCTCTATTAGGTCACCCCTCATCCTCCGTCTTTCCAGGGAGAACAACCCCAGTTTACCTAATCTCTCCTCATAGCTAAGACCCTCCATACCAGGCAACATCCTGGTAAACCTTCTCTGTAGTCTCTCCAAAACCTCCATGTCCTTCTGGTAGTGTGGCGACCAGAACTGGATGCAGTATTCCAAATGTGGCCTAACCATCATTCTATACAGCTGCAGCATCATATGCCAACTTTTATATTTTATGCCCCGTCCAATAAAGGCAAGCATGCCACATGCCTTCTTCACCACCCTCTCCACCTGTGCTGCCACCTTTAAGGATCTGTGGACTTGTACACCCAGGTCCCTCTGTGTGTCTATACTCCTGATGGTTCTGCCATTTATTGTATAGCTCCCCCTTACATTAGATCTACCGAAATGCATCACTTCGCATTTATCTGGATTAAATTTCATCTGCCATTTCTCCACCCAGTGTTGCAGCCTATCGATATCCTGCTGTATTCTCTGACAATGTTCATCACTATCCGCAACTCACAGCCCGAGGCCTGCGGAGAATGTCGTTCTGCGAGTCTCGCCTGCCCAGAGTCCAAGGCGGGCGTGTCGGTAACATTCCGGCCATTGTCTCTGCCACAAATGGGCTTGAGGAATCCTTCAATTGTGTGATGATTGGAAACTTCGAAAAGTAATCAGTGACTAGGAGAAAGTCATCACCATGGACAGTGACTAAAGATGTTGCAAGTTTGGACCAAGGGTGTGATGGAACCTTGTGAGGCTGCAATGGTTTATCCTGTAATCTTCAAACTCAAACTGCTGCCACGATATTGTGTTTCCAGTCTCTTTATGTGAACTCACCAATCACAAACATAGGATTGGCAAACTATTAGTATGTTCAATTTATTTGCAGCCTAGAACTAGGATAGATATATGTTACAGGAGAGCTCAACAAACGGGACTACTTTAGGTTCAACACACAAGAGCAATCACCATCAATACCAGCAGCAACACACCATGCTGGTCACATGTTATTTTACATCCTGGTTCCGTGATGACACATGTACACCATTTGCATATTCCATTAAAGTGATATCGCAGCATTCACCATCATAGAAACACCATCCAGATCTCAGCCAGGTTTCTGGCCCTGCCAACATTGGCTCTCCATCGATCTTCGAGTGGCGGTTGACTGTCCTAATTGGCTGTCATGGTGCATGACTAGCACAAACGGTGGACACATGGCAGAGTTTCCCTCAGTTTAATATTGGTGCAGGTGCTCACTTACCAACGGGTGAGCCCATGTTGTGCATCAGGCCTGTTCGTAAAAAAAAAACGGGTGGGCAGATTACACTCCGCAAAAGTTTCCTAGCCTCCAGCTCAGCTGGCGAGAAAGCAGCTGGAGGAAACTAAAGGAAAAATGATGCTGTTATTTCATATTGTGATTTATGTCATATTTTGGTATTGTATACCACAGGTAATCATTTGTAAGGTGGTTTCAAATGTGAACCTGCTGATTTTTTTTCCAATACTAATAATCACACAAAACAGTTCATATCTGTTTCTCACAGACAGCTCAAAGTGTTTTACGTAGAATTAACTACTCTGCAATGACTACCATTAAGTATGGCCGGTATTTTTACACAGCAAGATCAATAAACATCAACGAGATGTGAGCCTGTAAGTTGTGGTGCATTGAGGGAAGAGTGTTGACTAAGTCACTGAAAGAATTCTTTGAATGCTGCCAGCACAGCTTTATTCCTGAACCACTTCAGCATGCAGAAGGGCTTTCAGTTTATTGGGTTTGATATTCACAGAGTACAGGAGATTCCATCGATTTTTAAAAATGGCAGCTGGGATTTTGGGATTCCTGGCGCCTCCAACCTTTACTCGCCCGGAATAAATAAGCAGGCTGGTGCGGATCGCAAGCCCACACCCTATACTCCACTTTGGCTGAACCCTTTGCGGGAAAAAGGTATTGTTACAAAACCCTGCTGGTGTGATATGTGCGAGTGTTCCAGGATGAAACATTGATTTCCCAAGGCGTATTTTTTTGGATATTAGCGAGGAACACTTATGGAAGCAGTGAAAACTCAGACCTCTTTTTCATTAAACAAAATAAAGAGTATTTATCAAAGTAGAAGAAAGATAATAAAAAACTGCAAAGAATGATCTTATGGTCAGGCAAACTAGCACGTCAGCACTTAGTCCCCTTAAATACTGAAAACCCAAAAGTATCTGTTTCCCCTGTAACCCTAAACTTTGCTGAGATCCCTGTTTCCCAAATCTAGCCACTGATTACCATGCCATACAGCTTAAGTAACCAGAACTTGGGAATGGTCTTTGATCAGCAAAGAAAACAATCTTTTGCGCAAACTCGCTTTTGCCATCAGCACGTCTTCTCTAACCAAGTTGTTTCCTGAGGATGGTTGCCCCTCTTCCGTGTTCTTCTACTGCCTTCAGCCCCTAATCTCTGCCTGAATGGGTTCCTGAGACTCGTTGCCTCTGTTTCTCTTGCTGCTGCTTCTTCAACACCTCATCTGTGTCTCAACTGCTTCCTGGCTCACAGCACCCTGAATACTATGTGTATTAATTGCAAAAACCTTCCCTGTTATTTCCTTTTCATTCCTTGCTCTTAGTTGTTGCCCAGACATGGCAGTTTGATTTTACTTGTGCAAAGAAAATTCATTTTAAAGCATCATACCGTTTCATGACAATACCTTTTAGTCCTGTGCAATTTACATGGAGCCAGTTTTTCAGAGAGTCATAGTTCCCGGTCCTTCAGAAGTGTCATGAGTCATAGCATGAATGAGGGAATGAGTAGGTAAATTATTTTAATGATGTTGACTTGCAGGATAAATATTGGTCATGAGGGAACCATGCTCCCTTGCCAATCTGTTCCCCTCTATTGATCCCCCAATGCTCCTCATACCCTCCAAGCAAGCCTATGGAAAGCTAACTGCATCACCATGGTTCCTTATACCCTCCATGTCAACTATGCCACTCCAGCCTCATTATGCATTCTTGGCTGAGGACCCAGACATTCATTAGTTTGTTGAAACAGCTGCAACCCAGAGGAAACATTGCTTGATTGACAATTCTTTCTCTGTGATCTATTGTCAATTGCACAATATTTATTTACACAAGATAAAGAGATGTCAAGTGCTTGCAGTTCCAGTATTGAAACTGTACAGGGGCTGGATGACTGACACTTATATAGAGCTGTAGTAAAAGCATGTTTCAGTAAGTAGAAGCTAATTAATGAATGACATTTTTTTAAAGCTTTTCCATGCATACTATTGTTACCACAAGGTACATTGGTTCTGTCCAGAGTATCTACTGGGTAAATGGGCATGGAAGTACCATAAGTTGGCATGAATGGTTTGAGGGGGCATGGAGGTGTAGGTGGAGGAACATATGGTTGCATGAGTTGGCATGGAGGGAGCATGGGGAATGTGTGGGTTTAAGGTGTGAGGGCCAGAGGGATGGGGTCTACAGGGTTTTTTTTTTAATTTACTTTTAACTGGGACAAAGCCCCAGATTACAGAGGCAGGCCTTTCAAACAGCCTGCTTCAGCTCCTGGCAGCCCCTGTGGCTGCGTCCGAGCTCTGCTTGGATGGTGGTGGGCCCGACTTGAATTACCTCCCCCCCCTCCAGAATTAAACTCCAGCTTTCGCAGGTATTTTCTCCCGAGATAGGCGTGCTGAGGTGGGGAATTTCCCGACTCCAGCTACCCACTTCTAGGATGACAATGCAGGTCATTATCTCCTCTGAAAAAGACAGTACCTTACTGGAGCATCAGGTTAGATTCTTGTGTCAGTTGTGGCTCAAAGGGCAGGACTCTCACCTCTGAGTCAGAACTTTGTGGGTTCAAAACCCATTCCCGAAACTTGGTCACACAAACTATTCTTCGATGTAGTACCGAATAAGTGCTGCACTGTCAGAAATACCCATTTTATATTAAATTGAGGCCTCACCTGCCCTCTCGAACTTACGTAGAAAATCCCAGGGCACTATTACTAAGGACAGTATTGGAGTTCTGACCAATATTTATCCTGCAAGTCAACATCATTAAAATAATTTACCTACTCATTTAGTTTGTGACCATTCCATTTCAGCTGACTAGGGTTTAAGCTCTGGAATTCCGTCCCTAAACCTTTCTAATTCTCATTCCTCTGTTAAGTCACTCCTTAAAACCCCACTCTTTGAACAAGCTTCTCACTGTCTTCCCTAAAATCTCCTTATTGGCCCAGTGTCTAATTTTGCATTATAACACTCTTGTGGTGCACCTTGGGACATTTTGTGATGTCAAAGGTGCTATATGAATATAAGTTGTTGTTGTTTACTGAAACAAATCAGCAGTTATTTTCCCTTTTGAACTTACCCTTCAATCAAACCCTAGGGTTGCAGCTGTTTCAACAAACTAATGGATGTCTGGGCTCTCAGCCAAGAATGCATAATGAGGCTGGAGGGGCAGAGTCGACATGGAGTGTATGAGGAGCCATGGGGATGCAGTTGGACTTGCATAGGTTGGCTTGGAGGCTATGAGGAGCGATGGGGGGTTGACAGAGGGGGGTGGATTGGCAAGGGGGCATGCTCGAACCTTTTGAACTTACACTTCAAAGGATTCCCTCATCCACACTGTGATTCACAATGAAACTTCTGAAGGAACACTTTTCCTCTATTTCAACAGTGTTGACATTTCAAAAGTACTTCACTGGCTGAAAAGTGCTTGGGGGTCTTCTGAAGGTCATGAAAAGCTCTGTATATGAATCCTCTCTCCATGAGCACGATATTGAATCTCTGGCTCTGTCAGCAGTTTAAATAAAGGTATTTTGTCTATTCCCTTTCACAGATAACTGTCCAATGTGATCAGAATTGATTTGTAGAGTCGGCCCCCTCTAACAACACTAACCTCTCTTCAGTACATATTATTGTTAGATATTGTCTGGTGTAATTTTTCACCTCTTATTATGTTGTGAGCCTTGACTGAAAATTCAATTAAAAACTGCGACTGCCATCCTCAATTGGTTAAGCAGAAAGCAACCAGTTCCCACAAGAAACAACAAGGAGTTAATGCCTTCCAAGCAGAACAGAAAATTGGCTCGAAAAATATAAATGAGATTCCTGTTTACAGTTGTTAAAGCATATCTCACTCCCCAGAACTGAAATCCTTCACTTTGATGAATACAAAATTAATTAACAGTTCTCCTGTTTGCATTTAATTTTTTTTTAAAGGAAACACTGCACAAACAACATTGTGTGAGGCTTGACATTTATATTGGGAAGGAAAACGAGTAACTAAAATGAAGATTTGGCCTATCGGATGCAGCACTCCCCAAAATAGCAGTACCCGCTCAATCAAACAAGAATGGATGTTCACAGGGGACTGGAGAACTACCGTGATCTAATTGATTTAAAATGTTTTTGATAGTGTCGGTTGAAGATTAAATATTGCCCAGGATAAATCTTCTTTGAATAACGCCATGACTTTTAATGCCTACCTGAAGCACCAAGGGGACTTCGATTTAAAATCTAATCTCAGGGGCAGCACCGGGTTTGAAGGTTAGCCCAAACAGTGTGCAGAATCTGGAGCGCACAATCTCCTGACCTAGAGGTGAGAGTGCGTCCGATTGACCTAGACTAACACACAAAAGGATAAACACCCCTCCATTCCATGGGCGGCACAGTGGCACAGCGGGTTGGCACTGCTGCCTCACAGTGCCAGGGACCCGGGTTCAATTCCTTATTGGGTCACTGTCTGTGCGGAGTCCGCACGTTCTCCCCGTGTCTGCGTGGGTTTCCTCCGGGTGCTCCGGTTTCCTCCCACAGTCTGAAAGACATGCTGGTTAGGTACATTGGCCAGGCTGAATTCTCCCTCAGTGTACCCAAGCAAGTACCGGAGTGTGGCGACTAGGGTATTTTCACAGTAACTTCATTTCAGTGTTAATGTAAGCCTACTTGTGACACTAATGAATAAACTTCAACTTAAACCATTCTGCTGGCTGCTGACCAATTGAATTGTGGAACTGTTTATGGAAAATCTTCTCAAATATACCCACTGTCAGTGCTGATAGTTCATCACCAGATCCAGTTTTACAGGAATCTAACAGGTTCGTCTGTGGGAAGCATTCTGGAGAGAATCGCGTCTGAGCAGGGTATATAATTTTAACAGATAGCCTCTCTCAACTGAAAACAGGAATTTTATTGGACAGACTTGAATTTCAGTTCCTTGAGTGACTCAGTGAATTAATCCTCTGGTATTTATCCAGTGGGTACAGATATTGCCTGTGTCCAAAGGACTACAGTGGAGCAGGACAGAAGAAGATAAGAAATGGGAGCAGGAGTAGACCATACCACCCATCGAACCACTCCACCATTAAAGACAATTATTGTTCATCTTCAGGTTCAACCCCACTTTCCCGCCCACTTCTCACATCCCTTGATTCCCTGTAAGACCAAAAATCTGTCTGTCCAAGCCTTAAATATATTGAACAATGCACCTAATCTAACCTGCACATCTTTGGACTGTGGGAGGAAACTGGAGCACCTGGAGGAAACCCATGCAGACATGGGGAGAACGTGTAAACTCTACACAGTTACCTGAGGCCGGAATTGAACCTGGGTCCCTGGTGCTGTGAGGCTAACCACTGTGCCACTCTGCCGCCCAAGTCCAAAGATGTGCAGGTTAGGTGGATTGACCATGCTAAATTGCCCCTTTGTGTCAGGGGATTAGAAGGGTAAATATGTGGGATTCCGGGGATAGGGCCTGGGAGGGATTGTGGTCGGTGCTGACTTGATGGGCTGGATGGCCTCCTTCTGTACTGTAGGGATTCTATGATTCTTATGCAACATCCAAAAACCTTTGGGGTACTGAATTCCAAAGATTCATAATACTTTGAGTGAAGTAATTTCTCCCCTCAATCCTAAATGATCAGCCCTGCTATTCTGAGAGTGTTCCCCATGTTCCAGATTCCCCAGCCGGCAGAAACAGCCTCCTAGTATCTACCATGTCGAGCCCCTTCCGAATCTTGGATGTTTCAATGAGATCATCTCTCTTTCTTCTAAAGCCCAGGGAGTAACCAATTGTTCCATCAGATACAGACAAAAAATCAAAAAGACCAATAATGGATGTTGGCCTTTATATCTGGAGGACAAGAATTCAATGAGGTAGAAATTATATTCCAGTTCTATAAACCCTGGGGCACTGTGAGTAGGAAAGATATATGAGTCATGAAGGGAGTGTGGCATATATTTACCAGAACCATACCTGAATTCAAGGGTTAAATTACCCAAGATTACACAAAGTAGGGTTATATTCCTTGGAATTCAGAAAGTTAAGGGTGATTTGATCAAAGTCTTCAAGGCATTAATTTTTTTCCTGGCTGGGAAGTAGAGAACAATGGGACATAGTCCAAAAGTTAGAGTCAGATCTTTCAGGAGTGAAATTAGGAAACAGAGTGGGAGAGGTTTGGGAACAGAATGGTAGGAATTTGAAAGCTGTTAGGGTCCAGGTCAGAAACTCCAAGGTATATTCTGAAGCTAGCCTAGACCCCAACTTTTTTGAGTTTGGCATTAATGCGAGCACAAGGTGTTTCGCTCCAGATGTGATTCTATTAACCCACTAAGAAGCCTTTAGAAAATCAAACTTTACTTAACAACACAGTTAAAATATAACAAAAAGAATTAGCATAATTTTTATCAATTGAAACACTTAAATGTGGCAAGTTATAATTCTTAACAGCTAGATATCTCTATAGTTCCAATGTATACAATATCCCCACAGATATATATCCTTCTTCAGAATCAGTTAGCACAAAACATATAGTAGGCTAGATTTCCAGCCTATTAACCCCTCTGGACAGAGATCCAGAAAGACACCTGTCTTCTGACTCCCATACAGCAGGCTCCAGGGAAAGATCTATCTTCAAACAGCAGAAATCCAGAGAACGAGACCCATTTTCTTGCAGGTCCCAGTCTCCAATCTCCAGAGAGAGAAAGAAAGAGACAGAGAGCTACTTCTCTCTAAAGATCCCAAGCAGCGACTAACCTTTATTTCTCTGTGAGCCTGGCCCTGCCCAGTCACATAACTGTCCTGTCGATCAATCTAATCAAACCCTACTCTGAAATATCCCAGGGAAAAACACAAAGATAACAACATTGCATTAGCCCAGATTAAAACAAACATTCCAGCAAAAAGCCTGAGCTGTCAATCAAACAACTTTTCCTCTGGGGAGTAAGTGTTCTGTTATCCTAAAATATATCTGAGCTCTCAGCCATGCTTGCAGAGTAAGGCTTCGTTGAAAACCCAGATGGCTATTCGAGTACTTGAGTACGATAGTCATGGAGTTTTACAGCACAGAAAGAGGCCTTTTGGTCCATCGTGCCTGTGCCAGCCATCAAGCACCTATCTATTCTTATCCCATTTTCCAGCTCTTGGTCCGGAATCTTGTATGCTATGGCATTTCAAGTGTTCATGTAAATGCTTCTTGAGTGTTGTGAGGGTTCCCATGTCTGTCACCCTTTCATTCCAGATTCCCGCCACCCTCTGGGCGAAAAGGATTTTTCTCAAATCCCCTCTAAATCTCCTGCTCCTTACCTTAAATCTATGCCCCCTAGTTATTGACCCCTCTACTAAGGGAAAAAGTTCCTTCCTATCTATCTGATCTATATCTCTCATAATTTTGTTTACCTCAATTAGGCCCCCCCCCCTCAGCCTTCTCTGCTCTAAAGAAATCAACCCTCACCTAACCAGCCTGTCTTCATAGCTGAAACACCCCGGCCCAGCTAAGATCCTGGTGAATCTCTTAGTGCATATGATAGCGAAGCAGAATTAGGCCATTTGGCCCAACGAGTCCGTTCCGCCATTCGATCATCTTCTGCACCCTTTCAAGCACAATCACCAGCTTCCTATAGTGTGGCGACCAGAACTGCACACAGTACTCTTGCTGTGGCCTAACCAGTGTTTTATAGAGCTCCATCATAACCTTCCTACTCTTATAATCTATGCCTCGGCGAATAAAGACAAGTATCCCATCTAGCTTCTTAACCACCTTATCCACTAATCAGGGATCTATGGCTTTGCACCCCATGGTCCATTTGGTCCTCTGTACTTCCTCGTTCATTATGTATTCACTTAATTTGTTACTCCTCCCAAAACGCACCTCAGACTTTTCAGTGTTAAATTCCCTTTGTCACTGTTCTGACAGGTGACAAGTCCATCTAGGGGATTGTAGAGTCATAAGGGGTGGGTGGAGGGGCAGAGATTGACATAGGGTGCAAGAGGGGCCATAGGAGTTGGGTGGAGGGGCAGAGCTTGGTACAGGGGGCAATAGAGGCTGTGAGTGGGGCATGGGGTGGCATGGATTGTGCATGGGGAGTGTTGAAAGATGAAGCTGGTGTGAAGTGAAAGGACTGGAGAACCTTTGTGTTATTTTAACTAGGGCAAAGTCCCACGACACCAAGGTGGGCCTTTCGAAGCAGCCTGCCTTGGCAACTCAGCAGCTGTGGCTGCCTCTGCATTTTTCCCGGGTGGGCCAGCTTGACTCAAGTCCACACCCACCTCCCCAGCAATGAAGATCCCACTTTTCCAGGCACCTTTTCCAAAGACCAGTGTGCCGAGCTGGGAATTTTCCCAACTCCCTCCACCCACCACAAGGATGGAAATCCAGGCTTCTGTGTGAAATGTATTGTTCCCAAGTACATTCATGAAACAAAATTAAAGAGAGACAGAGGGCAAGGGAAAGGATAAGATCACAGCTCACAGTCCTACTCTAAGCAATTTAAAATGAATATATATCTTCACCTTTTATTCTCCCTCTCAAAACACACCAGTACCTGGGTGAGAAGGAATGAAGACAGGTTGCTCCCAGGCCTCTGCCAATCCTACTCTTGGAACAAGTACTCAGACATCTGGTTATCCTTCAATCCCCTGCGCAGAACAAGCTAATTGTTATTTGGCAACAAGTATTTGCCGCAAGAGAATCAGAGATGCTAAATTGAGTCCTGCTGCTATGTACTGTGCCACAGCTCATTGCTCTTTGCTTTATAAACATATTATGGATATTTTTTATGTCTCTTTGTTTAACAGACACATTCCATTAAAGCTGTGTTATTAATCATTCTCACCACCAATATGCAGCACAGAAATAATTTCAGTGTTTACACTATGACTGCAATTGCGTCAGTGAATCAGGATCCTCAGCATTATGTAAAAACACTGAACCCCACCTGGAGCAACTGAGTGGATGACAGAATTGCTAGACAATCATACTAATGGCATAGCAAAGGCTCGAGTCAATTAATTATTTTTAATTGAATTGTTTATTTACTTTCAATTAGTTATGCCACTACTACTTTATTTCTGGTTATCTCCAAAAGCTTTTTAAAAAATCTTGTACAATCTAGCATCAATGCAGCAAAACAGCTATTCATTTAAGTATAATGTCCTAACTATGTTAGGGTTTGTGGGTTTTACACAAAAGAAAAAGACATGGCTTGCACAAGTAGATTCAAACTAACAACTACCGATTTATTGAAAGATGTTTTCTGCACAGAGTACAAACTGAAACTAACACAGCAACCTGTGCAACACCCTAATGACATCACCATGAAATCATGTGATCTATTCTTAAAGCAATCTGCAACTATTTAAATATGTAACACTAAGGATTAATGCCAATTGTTATTCTGTGGTTACAAACATGGTCCTGAAACCTTAGCCTTAGCCTAATTATTTAAAGTGACCTTTTGCCCTTAAAAAAAGGATAATGGGTTAGATAAACAACAGAGTAGGTTGCTAGCTTTTGAAGTATCAGATAACTTACATGAAGCAATTTTGAATTAACACTAAACTCCGGCACAATAACTGCCACATCTTGTCTCATATGAAATTTGCTCATTTGGAGAGGCACTGTAGCCATGATGGGCCGAATAGCCTTCATCTGCACCCTAACAATTCTGTGAAATTTTACTTTCACCCATAGACATCTCTCTAGTTCACTGTACACTGCCAAGGAAAACTCTAATCTATCAATGAAGATTTGAGGGATACAAAGGAATAGCAAAAATGTGCACAGCCTGCAGCATTAACAAATAAAAACAAATTAAAAAACAAGGAAAATATAATTTGTCATGGTTAATCCGGAGATTGATTATTGGAAACTTCAGTTCTTGGGAACTATTTATGGAGAATTATTTATGGGCATGTAATGCTTTAGTTTATTACTGATGGTTAAGTGATGGATAGAATATTACATAGCAACTACTGTGAAAGTTATTAATGATTAAAAGTCTATTTGAATTTCAAATGTTACTTATTTAAGGCAATTCCATTTTGTTCACTTAACTTTTAGTTTCAAATTTAGACATTTCATATGCAAACTTTTTAAAAAAGATTTGTTTATTAATGAAGTGCAGCATTTAATCAGGTACTTTCTTCATGCAACTAAACATCTGTACAGAGAAATTTAACAACTTTTGGTTATTATTCCAGCCTAAGTTGTCATGTTTTTATAATGATATAAAGGCACCAATCACTCATAAGGGATTGGATAAACACGTTGTGGGTTCATTTATTTTAGCTGGGCTTATGAGAACAAATATACATGGGTAGAGAGCTTGAAGAATGGGCAGCAGAGCGGTGCGCGTGTGTTCTGCTCACAGGCTGAAGTGAAACTGAGACTAGGTCACATGATACCCTTCCCTTCTAATAATGGCATAATGCTATCCCTTTAAAGCATATTACAACATATGTGACCAACATGCTGTCCTTTCATTTCTGTGACCTGGATTTGAAAGCGACACAATTGAATAGATAAACTCTCTCTTTCTACCAACTACCAATATCGCCAACACCTGAATGGGTCCATGCGAAATGCATTGGCAGACACAATCTAGATCGCACCTGGGTGCAAACCTAAAATACAAGAGGCCCAATTTTGATTCAATGTAAATGGATGGGTTTCGAATGAGGTAAAATCAGATCCAAAATGTTCCACAGCCAGGCACAGTTTTGGGGCATCTGATTCATATATTCATAAAGGTGACCTGTGTTGAAAATGGGAAAATTATATTGACGCAGAAGAGACATCACAGAGCATCAGAGGAGCTTTTATTCTGCATCTGCTCCATATTATACCTAAGCAGGGCAGGGTTACCAAATGTGGTGAGATCTATTCCTTGACATTTCAGCATTTGACTTGCCTCGTATTCTTGCCATTAATGGCCAACCCATCCATCTTTGTGACGCACTGCCTTCCTATGCCAATTGGAAAACAAAAAAGATTCATGACCTAACGCTTGACGGTCAGCCTTACAACCTTTAGTTCCCATTTTCGATATTTTTATATCTGGTGAAAGAGAAATGTTCAAAGAAAATGAAAAAGAAACAATCTTTTTTGACGATTGAACTCTCCAAAAAGGTGCATGGGTTAGGTTGATTGGCCATGCTAGATTGCCCCTTGTGTCAGGGGGATTGTCAGGGTAAATACGTGGGGTTACGGGGATAGGGGCTGAGTGGGATTGTTGTCGGTGCGGGCACGATGGGCCGAATGGCCTCCTTCTGCACCATAGGGATGCTATGATTCTATGATTTTTTTCCAGGGTTGCACAAAGCAGGGTCCCGGAGATTGATTGGCAATTCCTGGAGACTCCAGGCCAGTTTTCTGGAGGGAAGCCAACCCTAGAGTACTTGATGCTGATATTTGTTGAAATACAAAGATCATTCCAATCTCCAACTGTGGCATTTTCTCACCATAACTTCCAAAAACATTTTTTTTAAACTTAGATTTTACAAATTAGGCATGTTTATTTTACCCTAACAAACAGTCCTGGTGGACAGCCATGCAACAAAAGCACCAACTCAGGACTTGGCAACATGAGGGATACAGAAATAATTTTCTTTCACTGACTTAATTTGTTTGTCTTAGCCAAGCCGCTGTAGTTTGCCAAGTGTCTTCTCACAAAGAAAGGGATAATCCACGACAAACGTACCCACAAATGCTTTCTGGAGTGCCATGAAGACCAAGGAAAAGATTGCTTGCCAATCTTCATGAATACGTACTCCATCATGCCTAACATGTGGAGAACAGGACCGAGATGTGCATTTCATTCTCATATAAATCAAACTTTAGAAACATATTTTGGGTTTCTGAGCTTCAACATGGACATGTTGTTGGGGCCAGCCTGTATATTTCTGCTACGGTGTATAGGCAGTCACTTGGGTAGATCATGATTTCCATGATAAGATTTTGCAGCAAATTTGAGATACTTTATGAACACAGCGAGGTCTGTTTTCCTTTTCCCTGAGAGCTATTTTCTTTCCTCCTGTTAGAGAGCCTTTATGCTGCCTGGACAGTGGCCAGGCCCCCTGGGGATCCACTGTAATTTTCACAAAGCCTGCTTTAGTTATTTGCCCATTCGCAAGTGCCATGTTCGAGCCACCTAGACATTTCCTTGAGTCATGGAAACCTGCTTAGCTTGCAAAAGTAATGTTGCGTCCCAGAGTCCCAGACACTATTTCCAGCCTGGAAGTGATACAGGACGCTTTTGTACTTGTTGAGCAGTCCTGAGTGGTATACTTCTTGTTTATGCCAAAAAGAAAGGAGAAAGCCTTTTATTTTTCAGAGGATCCCAAAGACTGCTACGATGGCTTTAAAATAAGGCACATTTGAAGCTCGATGATGTCATTGTATTGCTATTTGTTGATTTGTTCAGCAGGCCACATGTACAAGAATTTAATTGATTAAAAAGATAGAGCAGTTGTGTCATTCTATCATTTTGCTACCACACATGAGTAACATTGTAAGTAAACCATTTGGTATCTGGTATTGAATTCGGCTCATTATGTCATCCTCCTTCACCTTGCCCCCGATATGACTGAATAAACCATGTCAATTCATTTAACCAAATGTCCAAGCAAGTGCAGTAACACATTGATTTTTGTCAGAGTACCTGTAAAAGTAACAGAGGCTATTCTTTGGGCATTTACCTGTCTAATGTTTGTCTTCACTTGCTACCTCCTGATGGGCACGGCCAACTTGTTCCCAGGCTAACACTGGATGGGACTTCCATGTGCAAAAAATAAGCTTTATTAGGGGCTTCATAGATGGGTTTACAACCTTATTACAGACAGAGGAAATTTCCCACTTCCCCACCTCCGTGATTGCGGATAGATGAAGAATCTGCTTCGGACACCACAAAGTAGGCTTCCAGTCTGGGGTTTGCTAACGGAAAGTTAAACAACTCAGAAATGTGGTACATCATTACAGTAGAAGGTACAGCTATGGAGGTGGCCTCTATGATTGAACCCCAGTGTGTCTATCTCTAGATTGACGCTGGCTCTGGGTCAGGTGTCACATTAACTCTTTATGAACTGCACCCTTCTATTACAACAGAGACACCCTTCCCATTAAATTTGCCACCATCCCTGTTCAGGAACTCAGTAAACTGAAGTTTAAAATTTATTTATTAGTGCCACAAATATGCTTACATTAACACTGCAATAAAGTTACTGTGAAAATCCCCTAATCGCCACATTCTGGCATCTGTTTGGGTAAACTGAGGGAGAATTTAGCATGGCCAATGAACCTAACCAGCACGTCTTTTGGACTGTGGGAAGAAACCGGAGCACCCAGAGGAAACCCACGCAGACACGGGGAGAACGTGCAGATTCCACACAAACAGTCATCCAAGGCTGGAATCAAACCTGGGTCCCAGGCGTTGTGAGGGAGTAGTGCTAACCACTGTACCACCGTGCCGCCCTTAAAGAAACAACTCTGTAGTCCACTGCTCACCAGTGCTGCATTCTGATGCTCCAATACACCCACACCATCCTGGCATAAACAGGGTTATCCATTAGAATAATATTGACTTCTCACTAAACCGGCGGCACGGTAGCACAGTGGTTAGCACTGCTGCTTCACAGCTCCAGGGACCCAGGTTCGATTCCCGGCTTGGGTCACTGGCTGTGTGGAGTTTGCACATTTTCCTCGTGTCTGGGTGGGTTTCCTCCGGGTGCTCCGGTTTCCTCCCACAGTGCAAAGATGTGCAGGTTAGGTTGATTGGCCAAGCTAAATTTTCCCTCAGTGTCCTGAGATGCGTAGGTTAGAGGGATTAGCAGGTAAATATGTAGGGATATGGGGGTAGAGCCTGGGTGGGCTTGTGGTCGGTGCAGACTTGATGGGCTGAATGGCCTCTTTCTGTACTGTAGGGTTTCTATGATTTCTATGAAACCTATGCACCAACAATGACTATCACTCAGACAACATTGATCAAAGACCGTGGTTGAAACACCTTTGCCAGCACAGTTTGGGTAATGAACTGTATGATTTGTACTCAAGCTTAGAAATCAGGAAGGTCCCAACATTGATTTCTGGTCTGTGCTAAATTAGCAGATCTCAGCTGAGATAAACCCCACAAGGTCCACGGGGAATCACTGATTCATCGCCCTCTGGGGCTTGTTGCGTATGAGTTCCCCTGGTAACAGGCAGTGGCCTGCTCAGCTGAAACACATGACCTGAGCCTTTTATAAGGCAGGCTGGGCACTGGGCTTGCTGAATTGTAGTCCCAGGCTGGGACTAGTGTGTGTACACCACAGGAATGATTTTACTTTGCATTCTATAATAAACTATGTTCCTTTCCAGTCGGGCATCCTGAGCCATTACATCACGTTTGATGAGGGCAGTGCAGTGCCTTCAGCTTTGGGGAGAAGGAGAAATAAAATTAAGAGTCCCAGACTCTGATCAATATTCATTCAACCCACCTGAAAACAGCACGTGAATGGATGCTGGGTAAAGTCATGCGTGAACTTGCATGTGATGCCTTCTACTTTCAAAAGAATGCTCACTCTCACTGCACAGAATCATTGAGTCCCTACAGTGCAGAAGGAGGCCATTCTGCCCATCGAGTCTGCACCGACCACAATCCCACCCAGGCCCTATCCCTGTAACCCCACATACTTACCCTGCTAATCCCCCTGACACTGAGGGGCAATATAGCATGGCCAATAACCCGCACATCTTTGGACTGTGGGAGGAAACCGGAGCACACAGAGGAAACTCACGCAGACACGGGGAGAACGTGCAAACTCCGCACAGTCATCCAAGGCTAGAATTGAACCCGGGTCCCTGGCACTGTGAGGCAGTAGTGCTAACCACTGTGCCACCGTGCTGCCTACTTTGCACAGACTTTGTACATGGGGACGAATTTTCTGCAGAGACATATTGCACCCCGATGGAAAGGTCGGCACGGAGCCCACTGACTCAGAGGCCAGAAATCCAACAGTGTTATTATGCAGGGAACGGCTTTAATTGACTCGGTGGGCGGAATCTTGTTGAGGCATCAGGGGGTCTCAGCTATTGGCTGGAGAGCTGGCGAAAGACTCTCGCTGCCTCTTTTCTGCCAAACCACAATGCAATCAGGCAGCGGCAAGGCCAGCAGTGGGCCTTCCCCTGGAATCAAGACCCCGGGGCCTATCGAGAGTCACCAGCCAATCACTTTGTGGGCTGCTGTGCTCGGCACCATCACTGGGGGGGGCAGGCTGTGGGTTGCTGTCGGAAGGGCAGCAATCGCAAAATATTGCAGAGTCACCAAGGCAGCCGATGAGGATCAGGATGAAAATCATAGAAATAATAGAAACCCTACAGAACAGAAAGAGGCCATTCGGCCCATCGAGTCTGCACCGACCACAATCCCACCCAGGCCCTACCCCCATACCCCTACATATTCTACCTGCTAATCCCTCTAATCAACGCATCCCAGGACACTAAGGGGCAATTTTAGCATGGCCAATCAACCTAACCCGCACACCTTTGGACTGTGGGAGGAAACCGGAGCACCCGGAGGAAACCCACGCAGACACGAGGAGAATGTGCAAACTCCACACAGACACTGACAAAATAAATGATCAAAACTTCTCTGTAATATTCAAATCTATTTTTGTGCAACAGGATGTGAAAATTGTAGATCTTAAACGATTACAATATTGCCAGCACTTTCCACCCTTGAGTGTAATGAATTTCATTCACCCTCAGCTAGTCAATTATCTCAGGGGAATTGGAATTCCATTCAGCTAGTCCCTCAGAAACTCAATGTAATTCTTTTAGCCAGCGACTGGATGGAAAATTCAACATCTTCCAGGCCCTTTTCCAGGTCAGCATGGAATTACACAGAAATTAACTTCCTCAACAGCAAGGGGATAAAAGAGAGATGTGTAATAGACCTGACCGCCTTCCAGTGCTTATGAATCTAGAAATTATAGTGGTGGTAATGGTGCATGAACACTTAATGCGATCAAATGACATTCCGCTGTTAAATGGAGACTTTAAACCATTTAAAACAAACAGATTTGTCTCTCTTAAAATAACCGGCAGAAGAATGTCATCTGAATGTGCTTGCTGTTACCATCACCACTAGCAATTCCAAGGCTATAGTCTCTTCCCAAATCTGGCAGCTACTCTCAGTATATTCCTCTGTGAACAATTGCCCCATCTTCTGGTGCCCATTTTTAAAATTACAAAGCCAATGCTCAGAGTGGACCAGGCAAACCCAAATCCACTCCTTGCTTGCTCCAAAAATTGAATCCAATTCAAGGTTCCCACAAGGGAGACAAACAAGATACAGCAGGATTCAAAACTGGGGTGCTCATTAAGGGAGACATTTTCTTCATAATGTGAGCATTTGAAAATGAAAAGGCTTCTCAAAAAATACAAAGAAATGGCACTTTATTATAATGACAGCTCTATGCTCCATTGACTGGGCCAAGAGCATGAAGGCTGCAAAGGTGGCCAATCCAGATCCTACACAGGAATTTCTACTCCATCCCAAAGGACCTGTTGGCCTAGATTTTGTTTATCTTTCGTTTCGACCCCAGCTGATGTTACTACTGGACGGGAAGGTCCCACAACGGAATCCTGGCTCAATAGACCGCAACATTCACTTTTTGTTTTGAGATATGGATGAACAGAGTCACGGGACTGCTAATGAGCTTTCCACAAAAGAACAAAACATTTATCAAACATGAAAAGATTGATTATAGTACAATGCTCCTTCACCCCATCTATATCTTCACAAATGCACACAGGTTTTTAAGGGTAAGACAAGTCACAGAATATATCTTATACTGTATTGCTCTCAGTACATACACAGTCTCTGTCGAGCAACAAAACTTGTGGGAGACCTACTTTTTCAGTTGTATGCAGCTGAAATGCCACTTAATGTTAACTCTTGTTGGAACAACCTAAGAAAAGATTGTATTAGTAAAGTCAAGGTAGACACACTCTGTAGAAGACCTAAAGGCATACGGCAGCAGCAAGGAGAAGAATATGCAATAGGCCAAAGAGTTGTGGTGCCAGAACGGAGTCCTGTTTGATCCCACTTCAGATCTCAAGGTTTCCATTGTTGTCACGGAAAGAGGAGATCACATTGAACAGCTTTGTGGGGCCAGCTAAGTTTCTCCACCAGCTTAAGTAAACCGCCTCTTCTCACACAGCCAAATACCTTGGTGAGATCGATGAAGGCAATAAACAGTGCTCTCCAATTGTTTGTGGCACTTCTTTTGTAGCTGCCAGACTGAGAACATCATGCTAAGTCCATCAGCACACAGGGTGGCATGGTGGCATAGTGGTTAGCACTGCTGCCTCACAGCGCCAGGCACCCAAGTTCAATTCCCGGATTGGGTCACCGTCTGTCCGGAATCTGCACATTCTCCCAGTGTCTGTGTGGGTTTCCTCCGAGTACTCCAGTTTCCTCCCACAGTCCGAAAGACGTGCTGGTTGAGTGCATTGGCCATGCTAAATTTTCTCTCAGTGTACCCGAACAGGTGCCAGAGTGTGGTGACTCGGGGATTTTCACAGTAACTTCATTGTGGTGTTAACATAAGCTTACTTGTGACAATAATAAATAAACTTTAAAAAACCCTTATTGTTAAGCCAAAGACATCTGTGCTGCTCAGCCACGTTCATTGGATGGACGATGGCTGCACACCCAAACATCTTCTGTACAGCAAACTGAGCACTGAGTCACAACCTCCTAGATGTCCCTACCTCAGCTACAGGGACACCTACATGTGAGATATCAAGGTTGACACTGACAGCTGGGGACAGTTATTGCGAGGCTGTGACCTTTGCAGGCTAACTGTTTTGGAAGGGCTTTGAAAGAGCCGAATGGAAATGAAAAGCTCAACTAACTGAGAAGAAGTTCCAGAGAACACAGAGGACGGCGAACCCGGCATCCTTCTCAGCCCACCGTGACAGAGACTGCCATGCCAGAGTGAGGCTCCTGAGTCACACTAGGCAATGCTTAACACAGAGTTGACCACCACAGCGCAACTATCATTAAAACTTTAAAAAGGACCATGGTGAAAAATACTAAAATTAAAATAAGGCCTTCCTTGCCTTGTTTAAAACTAAAAGGTTATGATACCATTAATGAAGGTTTATAAACTATAGCAACTGCTCAAAAGATGCTCTTCTGTCATCATCTTTGATTGAAAAGATTTTAATCGCAATGCAGCTGCGTAACTGTTATATTTTTAGTGCGGTGAACTTTCTAGTTATCAATAAGCAGGCAGGCAAGCCACTTCTAATGTTTGACATCAGACAACAAAAAATAGACATTGATTATAAAACATTGAGTGCCTATTTGGTCTGCTGCTCTCATACAATGATAATTATCATTCCCACTTGGCAGCAGATTAACTTTGACCAAATGAAATTGTAAGATGTTACTTGTCAGCGATGTGTCATTGCACACATTCTGCTTTGACTGTGAGAAGAAAGGTCATTGCTGTGGGAAATACAAATCACTTAAGACGAACAGTAATGATCGACAAACCTTCACAGAACTTTGCAGATAATGGGCGAGATTAACATTAATACAACTGCGACGTTAGTGTACCTTTAAGAGATTTTTTAAAAAATCATGTTCTCTGCAACTATAAGCAGTTTTGGTTTCATTGCTGCCGGGCCGGCTGCCAGAAGTTCTTTTATTGCTACTTAAATGCGGTTTGTTTATTTTTACTTTGGGATCTTTTATGACCCTGCATTGTTAGGAGGAAGGTCCAGTGTTTTGGACATTTTTTTTCCTTCCGAGGAAATTTAAGATTTCATTTTTGGCTGGCTGCAGTTTGAGTTCGAGTTTAGAAGGGATATCAAGCTAAAAAGAAGTGTTTCTCTCTCTCCCTGATTTTGGAAATTCTGTTGGTTAGCTGAAAGCAAGGCGTCTTGCCTTCCTGAAGTAGAGAATCTGCTGTTGGTGGCTCAACCAGCATCTCTCCCTGGTGTTCTGAGAAGCCGTTCTGCCTCCAAACTTGTCTGTTTGTGCCTCAAGAGAACTGCAGCATTCATCCAAAGGACTCAGTCCCAGTGTCACGTGAGCATTAGTCTTTGCTGTGTTGAAATCTGTGGAAAGGGTTTTTGTCTATGGGAAGTTTTTGTTTGATTGGAACATCTTCGATATATTTGTTAAGGGTTATACATTATCATGGTTGTTTTGTTTTTGTTTGTAATTGATAAAAGTTCTTGCTAATTTTCTTACTATACGTGTTAACTATATTCTTAAATAAACTTTGTTTGATAAAAGCTCCCAATGGGTCATTTGAATCATACCTGAAGTGGAACATCTCATGCTTATCCTAGCCACATTCAAAGTGCAAAACTTATGATCCAGGTGGACTTCATAAAACACTGAATCATAAGACAAGCAATTCCAAAATTAATCCTCAGATCAATTCAACTTCTTTTGCTGCAATTTGATGAGATGTTGTTACTTTGTCTCTGCCCTCGACTTTTAATTGACAATTGTTTGAATTATACCATTGCACTATAAATACTGACACAGATGATATAAAACTTCATACCCTTGAATAGCAATGAAACTAGGGGCAATCAAATGCAGGGGTAAGGAAAGAATGAATGCAGGGTTTGATTGGCATGACAGTTGTTAAAATAAATAACAATGTGACCACTACATTCCCTACAATCAGCCCAGCCTTTATCACTAGCACACTGCTGTGAAGCAAAGGTGAAGCTAAGACTGGATTGCATGCCAAACTTCCCTTCCAGTCATGCAATGCTACTATCCCTTAAGGCATATTACGTGGTCCAAAATTAGCTTATTTCAAGATACACGGAGTGTTTTGATCTTGGATTTTTCTGACGACTGCCTTCAGTCTTTCGTAACAGTATTATTGGCAGTCACCGGACATTCGCTTCCACCTACAGTTGCACTGGCAACTGAATTCTCACACTTTTTGGACAATTTGCAGTATTGTTAAGAAGACTTAGATCCGACTTTTCCCACTGAAGGGTTGTGCATTATGCACACTGGGAACAACAGATTAGGAATAGAGAACTGCAGTGAGAAGTCAACTGAAGGCAGTTCGGAAAAGTGTTCCTTCAAGGGCAGGTTTCTGATCTTGCCTGTCACATTAAGGCATGTAGAGGCTCAGTGATTGGAGGGGAATAAGCAAAGGCACTTTGGCATTCCGCAGCTGATCATGGTATGAAGTATAGACAGAGACCTCGGAGAAGGGAATCTACATCCCTGGAGAAAGCTCTGTGGTATAAGTGAACTTATAGTCAGGGTGGCGGAGGGAAGAAAGATTCCTATTTACTTCTTAAATGGGAAAAGGAAAAAAAACCTCTGTACAGTTATGACGGCATTAATTTAAAGGCCTTAATCTTTAATAAAAAATTATGTTTACAGAATGGGACAAAGAACACTTCATAGAATCAGAGACTGATATGACACGGAAGGAGACCATTCAGACCATTGTGTTTGTGTTGGCTTTCAAAGACCTATTCAATTAGTGCCATTTCCTTGCTCTTTCCCCATAGTCCTGCAAAGTTTTCCTCTTCAATTGTGTACCCAATGGCTCTTTGGAAGCCACTATTGGATTTACTTCAGGCAGCAAGTTCCAGATCAATTTGCCTCATAAAAGGAGTTCCCCTCACCTTGCCAATTAATTGGAGATGTGAGCTTAGATTGTGCCCACTGATGATTTCTGACAATGACCCCCTCTGGAGTATGCAGGCTGAGTAAATGGTTACTCTCTTTACACAGAGCATGTGGTGTCTGCACCACCAGGGTTGCAACATGTGCACATTTCTCCAAGGCCACAGAGTGTAGCAGAGCTGTGCCCCAGTCAGGGCAGGGTGCTGTGTTCCCCCAGGCCCACCCCCAAGGGGTGGGGATTGGTGAGTGCTGTAATATGTTTTTAAGGGATAGCACAGAAACACAGGCTGAAATTCTCTGCTTGTTCATACCCCACTGCCACAGAAGCACAAAGATTTGGCGCTCAGCCAAATCTCTGCTCACTGCAGCGGGACGGGAGAATCCCAGCCATGGGGGAGGACAGAGAATCTGGCCCACAGAAACATAGAAAATAGGAACAGGAGTAGGCCATTTGGCCCTTCAAGCCTGCTCCGCCACTCATTTTGATCATGGTTTACCATCCAAGTCAGTAACCCATTCCGACTTTCCCCCCATCTCCTTTGATCCCTTTAGCCACAAGAGCTATATCTAACTCCCTGTTGAAAACATACAATGTTTTGGCCTCAATTACTTTCTGTGGAAGTGAATTCCACAGGCTCACCAGTCTGTAGATGAAGAAATTTCTCTTCATCTCAGTGCAAAGTGGTTTACTACATATCTTTAGACTATGACCCCTGGTTCTGGACTTATCTGTCATTGGGAACATCCTTCCTGCATCTACCCTGTTTAGTCCTGTTAGAATTTTATAGGTTTCTAAGTGATCCTTCCTCATTCCTCTAAACTCGAGCGAATATAATCCTAACCGACTCAATCTCTCCTCATGCATCAGTCCCGCCATCCCAGGAATCAGTCTGGTAAACCTTTGGTAAACTCCCTCCATAGCAAGAACATCTTTCCTCAGATAAAGAGACCAAAACTGCACAAAATATTCCAGGTGTGGTCTCACCAAGGCCCCGTATAATTGCAGCAAGACATTCCTGCTCCCTTTCTTGAATCCTCTCTCTATGAAGGTTAATATTCCATTTGCCTTTTTTACTGCCTGCTGCACCTCCATGATTATTTTCAGTGACTGGTGTACGAGGACACCCAAGTCTTGTTGCACACTCCCCTCTCTCAATCTATAACCATTCAGATAATAATCTGTTTTACTATTTTTGCTACCAAAGTGGATAACCTCACATTTACTCACATTATACTGCATCTGCCATGCATTTACCCACTCACTCAACTTGTCCAAATCACAATGAAGCATCTCTGCATCCTCCTCACAACTCACCCTCCCACCCAGCTTTGTGTCATCTGCAAATCTGAAGATATTGTATTTAGTTCAGTATCAGAATGGCATCACTAGGAGGGAACTGTGTCATGTGATCCAGTCTTTGTTTCACTTTTGCTTCCGAGCAGAGACACATACACACAGCTCTGCTGCTGATGCCTTCAAGTATTCCACATTCCAGTTAAATATTCGCATGTGCCTGATTTAACTAAATTAACTCACAATGGGGGGGAATTTTCCCATTCCGACTCCCACGAAAATCGTAATGGATAGGGAGGGAGGGGATGGGATGTTGGTGGTGAGGGGGACCATGTAAAGGTCCATTGACCTCAAACAGAATTTTCCAGACTGGGGGCTAGCGCGGCCATAAAACCCCGCATTTACCCAATCTCTTCTGAGTGAGTAGCGCCTTTATATCATTGCAACAACACAACATATTGTTCAGCAGTGGTCAACCAGAGTGGTAGTGAGATTAATTACGGGTATAACAACCTTAGATTGTGCTACATGACATGAGGCAAACCTCAATGTTTTGGTTAGAGGCCTACCAAGTGACAGCATCAGAGAGTGTTGCAACACAGCATACTGGCTGCACATAAAACCTTGGAAGACAGATGCTCAAGTAAAAGGCTGAAAGCAGACGTATCTCTTGTGGTGAGATTGCAATGCATAGTTGTCAGTTCAGTGAGAGGGACAGCATATTGAGAGGACCAGCACCGGGTTAGTCCAATCGGGAGAGACAAGTGACCAGGGTGTGGGCTAGATCGATAGCGAGCGAGGAAAAGTCAAACAAAAAAAAGTCATAAAAATCTGGCCTGAGAAGATTTTGTTTAAAACGTCAGAACTCTGGAAAAGCGTGTGAAAGTGGCTACAGCGACACTCATCCTAGGTAGTATGAGACATAAAAGGTCAAAGGGATATTTTCATAATGTCTCAAATTTTCCTAGTTCAAATTAAGATGCAATCGACCTACTATCAGAATTCAAACTGTTTGAACAGTGAACAGAGCTATGGTTTCTTGATTCAGGTGTGTCTGAACCATCCATAAAAATTCACCTTGCAATCAGGAATGAAGGTCTATAGAGGCTGAACACATCAGGATTAACAGCCAAAGATGTAACAGATCCCAGTTATGGACTACATTGGAAGACAAGTTCAATATCAGGATAAACTTTCATATTCATTGACTTGAGTTTTTTCATTTGAGCTGCAGCCTACAGAATCGATAGACTACTTAATCAGCAGGAGCAGAGAAAAGGGTATGTACTGTAATTTTTCAAATGCAGAGCCAGCAGACAGAATTGTTGAGTTAGTAATCACACCCACTCCCATGGAAGCATTCCAGAAAGATCTGCCAGACAAGCCCAAAAATCTATAGCATCAAAGAGCTAGTCAAAGATAGATGTAAGTACAAAGTGATCCTCACAGGTCAATGAAGCTTGTAAGTCCTAAATATAATCCCAATTGCTGAGGCACTAACTAGAACACCCAAACCTAGCATGACATGTGGAAGGTGTGGACTTTCACATGCACCAAGGAAATGCCCAGCTTTGCACAATTTCTGCAAGGCTTATGATAGGTAGAAAGGGCTATTGGCAGTGGCAGTGCCCCAGAGCAAAGGCTGATAAAGCTACCAAGAACCAGGCACTAATCCAAATAGACCATACATAATGGCAACCTTCAAGCAATGAGAACTGTCCAGTATGCCATCAGAAACATATATGAGGTGGTTAACAAAGCAGCAAATGCTGATGTTCACAATGAGACAAAGAGTGGTGAACACATGTTCATGCCATCAATGTCATTGTCACACATCTGAAATGTTTGCCAAATTCAAAATATGTGCCCTAAGAAAGTCAGTAACCATTCATTATTGTCAAGATTGACACAGGGATAAATGCCAATGTATGATCCATATAAATTTAAAGGCATGCATCCACAAACATGGAAGACCATGGCAAAACCTGCTGTGAAACTCTGAGCATGTGATGGTTCACTAATTCCATGTGCGGGATCCATAGTCCTGGAGTGTAAGTACAATCAGTTCACCTGGGTGGCACTGATGTTCTACGTAAGGAGACTAAAAGCCCAGAAATTGTAGGTTTGCCAGCACATTGTGACCTCACATCAGTCATAATACATGACATCACAAGGCACATCAACCTCAGAAACTATTCCTATCTCCTCACTTCATGACCTAACATCGAAATACCCAAATGTTTCCACACATCTGGCAGTTTCAAGCGAATTCAACATTACACTTGGAGGAGAATGCAAGTCCATCCATTGATCAACCACGAACGTGCGGCATCCACTTGCAATACAAATTGAAGGTCAAACTAGACAAAATTGTGAAAGACAGAATCATTAGAAGAGTACATTAAGTGGTGTAGCTTACATGTGTCATAAAGAAAGGCGGATCATTGAGAGTATGCCTGAATCCACAACATTTAACCACAGCCTTGAAACACTGTGCTTACAAATTACCCACATTCGAAAGAGTTAAATCCAAGGTTTATAAGTGCAAATTTAATCATCATCTTTGATTACTTTGCCTGTGACGCATTATTGGACAATTACACAATGGGCGGGATTTTACAGCCTCACTCAGGCGAGACCGGAAATTCCTGCCCGAAGTCAACGGAGATTTCCATTGTCGGACCCTCGGCCACTCCGATCCTGGGCAGACGAGGTGGTAGAGTTCCAGTCAATACATCAAGCACAGCTGTCACGCACACTCTAAGTGCTGTTTTCAGTTCATTTGTTGTTCCGAGAGAGATCATTATGGACAATGGTACGTAAGTTATTGGTAAGCCATTTTGGATGTCTATGAGAAGTGGAATATCAATCAAACTACTTCTCCTCATCACCCGAGATATAATGGTCTAGCTGAATAAATGATTCATATGGTGAACTTCCTAATTTTCAAATGTAGGCAGATCAAGCAAGAACTACACATTGCAATGATACATCTGAGAACAACACCTTTAAATAAAACTATTCCATCACTGGCAGAACTCATGTTTAGCATTCAGTATATATTAATTTACCTAATTGTGCTCATTTTACTCTCTCAGAAACTATAAAGCAACTTTTAAAACTGCAGGAAAAGATAACCAATGTGTATGATATAAATGTGGGTACAGAATTTTCAAACGTAGAGTTGTGACAATAAGTTCACATCCAGGATCCCACAGATGATAATGGCAACCAGCCAGGATAATCAGGATTTGTTCAGAACCAAGGCCCAATGAAGTCATTACACACAAAGGGGAAATGGTGATGTGTAACCGCGGACAAATCAGGCCCATTCCAGCTTCTCAACCATCATACATTCCTATCACATTGAAGACTAAATCCCAACTGCAACAGAACAACATCTATAGAATCCATTGAATGAGGCACAGTGGTTAGCACTGCTACTTCACAGCGCCAGGGACGCAGGTTCGATTCCCAGTTTGGGCCACTGACTGTGTGGAGTTTGCACGTTCTCCCCGTGTCTGCGTGGGTTTCCTCCAGGTGCTCCGGTTTCCTCCCACAGTCTGAAAGATGTGCTGGTTAGGTGCATTGACCTGAACAGGCACCGGACTGTGGCGACTAGGGGAATTTCACAGTAACTTCATTGCAGTGCTAATGTAAGCCTTACTTGCGACTAATAAACAAACATTACTTTACTTGAATGGCTACAGTGCAAAAGGAGGCCTTTCAGCCCATCGAGTCTGCACCGACTCTCCGAAAGAGCATCTTACCCCCGTCCTATCCCCGTAACACGCACATTCACCATGTCTAATCCACCTAATCTACACATCTTTGGATACTAAGGAGCAATTTAGCATGGCCAATCCACCTAATCTTTTGGACTGTGGGAGGAAACCGGAGCAGTTGGAGGAAACCCACGCAGATGTGGGAAGAATGTGCAAACTCCACACAGACAGTCACCCAAGGCAGGAATCGAGCCCAGGTCCTTGCCGCTGTGAGGCAGCAGTGTAAACTACTGTGTCACCGTGCCGCCCTGAGAATGACAACCCCACAGATCACTGTGAGCAATTAAAAATACCTCCAGACAGGGTTATCATTGGAAGATATGGTGGTACCAACAGATTACCTCTATGCTTTAGGGATTCATAGATTCCTCAGTTAATTACACTTATGTAATGGTAACTAAACATGGACATGTATTGTAAACAGTTATGCTTCTTTGGAATGGGCGAAGTACCTTTAAAAAGAAAGGGGGATGTTATAATATGCCTTTAAAGGATAGCAGCATGGCATCACAAGAATGGAAGTTTGTCATGTGATCCAGCCTTAGTTTCACTTTTGTTTCTGAGCAGAACACATGCAGACACAGCTCTGCAGCTGATGTCTTTATGCATTCTACCTCTGTATCGCTCCCATATGACGATTCTAAATAAATGAACCCACAATATGTTTAGCCAATTCTTTGTGAGGGACTGGTGCCTTTATATTATTACGACTGCGCAACAGTAGACACTACTTAAAATGAGGGGGCTCATGCCTGTTGAAGGAGACATTACTGAGATCGGTACCAGGCCTGTTCCGCTCTGAATTCTTCAGCAGCCACCAAGAACTGCTTTCGAATCTGCCAAAAATACCTGTCAGTGGAGCCGGGAGAGCAGCAGCTCGCCTCTACAATTCCTAAATGAAAATATATAAATTGGATGTCAAATAAATCAGATAGATACAGCGCTAAGTTCAACAATGTCTTAGGTCAGGAGTTGAGTGCAGACGAACTGACACAAACTGAATAATGAGGCGGGCATAAAAGTTCAAAGTATTCAGTAAGACAACTAGAACCTGAACCGTTCTTACCTTCTACAATACCGTTCGCTTTGTTGTAAAATAAATCAAAGTTGTCTACTTAACCTACTTTAAAGCTTAGAATAACTTTACAATGATCCAATACCAATGCATAGTCTTTAAAACAAAATATTTTTGTGTCACTTATTAAAATAACTTCCTATTTATGACAAGATTACATGTGGCTAACCCCACTATCTGCACTGGACATTACTAATCAACAGCCTGACCCATTGAGGTTATCCTGATTTGATTAATGTAACTCCATTATTATAGCAGTGAATGACTTGATTGAGGAAACCTAGATACAAGTTTGTGTCTAATCTCTTTAGCATTTAAAGAGTAGTGGACCGGGTAGTAAGTGCTTTCGGTCTCAATAATCCAACCCAAGCAAGCAGGCTGGAGAAAGCAGATACCTTGAATCCAATTCAAAGGTTATCCTGCTGGATAATAAATGCAAATGTGAAAAGGTCGTAGGGAGCACAAATCAACCCAAGGAGCAAAGTATATGTTGATAGGCATTTAATGAATAGTTGTGCGTAGCAAGATTCCCCACATGCAATGTGAAAAATGCTTTTCATTAAATTAACTCTATTTGTTCACATATCTAAAGGTTCCTCAAATATCAGTAGTGAGACAGACCGGCAGAGTTGCACTGAAGCACACAAACTTTTTAAATTCTGTTGTTCACCTTGATTGTAAACTCTCATCCTGGTTTTCAAATCACTTCAAGGTGTCACTACTTCCTCTCTCTTCAGCCATACAACCCTCAAACCCCACCCTCATCCCTCCTCCCCCTCCAATTCTGTGTATCCCAGACTTTCTTTTGTTCCACTATTCAAGGCCGTGCCTTTAGATGCTTTGGCCCCAGAATTCCCGCTCCAAATATCACCGTCTTTTACCTCAGTCTCCTCTTTTATGGTTCTCCTTAAAATCTACATCTTTGAACTCCTGTCCTAATGCCTTCTTTCTTTGGCTGGGTGTTAAATTTAATTTGATAATCACTCCCGTGAAGAACCTTGAGATAATTATATTATATTGAGGACGCTATATAAATGCAAGCTTTTGGTTTATTTTCCCTCTAAGTACTCATTCTATTTTTTTTTCCTTTTCCAAAGCACTCTCCCACATATAAATTAAGGCTCTCCCTCTTTCCAAAAGAATGGGACTCCTGGGGTGGCATGGTGGCACAATGGTTAGAACTGCTGCCTCACAGTGCCAGGGATCCGGGTTTGATTCCTGGCTTGGGTCGCTGTGTGGAGTCTGCAAGTTCTCCCCGTGTCTGCGTGGATTTCCTCCGGGTGCTCCAGTTTCCTCACACTGTCCAAAAGATATGCTGGTTAGGTGCATTGGCCATGCTAAATTCTCCCTCAGTGTACCCGATCAGGTGCCCGAGTGTGGCGACGAGGAGATTTTCACTACAGTGCAGTGTTAATGAAAGTCTGCTTGTGACACTAACAAATAAATTTAAACTTTAAAATCTTTGTCTCCTTCAGCTTTTTCTTCCTTTTATCATCTACCAGCCTATAAAACACAAGTTTGGCCTTATCTAATCACTGTGTCCTGAGTTCAGCGACAGAAATAATTAAATTTGATACTCAAGATGATCAGCTATAAATGCCATAATTTTTTTTGATAAGTTACCACTCAACATTTTTGCAAAGGATATTTCAGTATCAACAATTTGACTGCATTATTGCAATCATGAATGTAATTCAGAATGATCAGGATTAAGTGTAATGAATACAGCCAAAAATTCCAATGTTATCTGGTGGACACTTAATTCTCCTTTCTCTGTTGTTTTAGTGGAGACTGTGACTATTTCACAGAATCACAAGATAATTACGGATGAGGTTAGCCATTTGTCCCTCTTAATTCATCTATCCAGAAAGATCTTAGAGTGTCCCCTTCCCCACTCCATTTAATTCTAAAATGGTTTGAGGGTTTCAGCCCTCCATTGTTCTAACTGGAAGTTTATTTCACACATCAATCATTCCGTCTTTGAAGAAGAATTTCTTACTATCAGTTCAAGTGATCATTTACTAGTTAAAGTCCTCGAGTTAACAACCCCTTGTTCTATTCCCACTATTAAGTTTGAAGTAATATTCTAGGATTACTTTTTTTCCCATTACTTCAGTGATTGTACACCTCTCTTTTCTAGACTGAGAAGCTCCAGTTACTCCAGTCTTTCTTCAGAACTCAGACACCACAGGAACATTAGAGTTCTTTGCTCTACATGCGGTGTTTGAATGTCTCTCTTGTTACTTGGCAACCGGCCTAGATGCAGTACTTGAGGTGTGGCCTGCCCAGAGCACTGTTTGATCATTATCTCAGCTGACCTATATTCTACCTCTTGGGTTATGTAGTTCAACGTCCTATTGGTTTGTTGAGGCCTGCTGCACGTCAGTTGGACATGTTTAGTGTCAGGTCTACTAAGACTACAAGGTTTCTTTCAGCTTCATCCTTAATTATTCCAACACCATTCATGGAGTATGTCTGTCACCTGCTATCCTTTGTATGTATAGCAATTGACTTGCCTGCATTCAATTTTTTAAATGTGCTGTTTAAAGAACAGCGCAGCGGGATGGAAGAATCGCCCCCACTATTTTTTAAATGTTACTTCATTTTTGTTCTTTAAAGCAAACCTTTGGTTTAGAAAGAGGGGATGTTGTGATATGATGACATGTATTTTAAGGGGGTATATTTTAAACTGTTGACAATCATTATGTAGCTCAACAGGATGTGATGTACTTGCCTCATGATTTATAGTTAAGTCTGCAATCAGCAAGAGATGTACAGTACATAGTCTCACAGTTAACTCTATCCAAATGCAGTCTTACCTTCAAACAAAGAACCCACAATATTGTTTCACCAATCCATGCTATGATTGGTATGTTGACATTGAAGAGAAGAAGAACGTAACTAATTAACCTATTACCCTTGTGGAATTTTAACACAAAGGGAAATAATGGAAATTATTGATAATTAGAAATGAAAAGAAGACAAAGAAAGATGGAAGTCAGAAAGATTAATGACTGATCATTGATTTGATTTGATTTGATTTATTATTGTCACATGTATTGTATACAGTGATAAGTATTGTTTCTTGTTCGCTATACAAAGCGCACCATACATAGAGTACATAGGGGAGAAGGAAAGGGTGCAGAATGTAATGTTACAGTCATAGCTCGGGTGTAGAGAAAGATCAACTTAATACAAGGTAGGTCCATTCAAAAGTCTGATGGCAGCAGGGAAGAATCTGTTCTTGAGTTGGTTGGTACGTGTCCTCAGACTTTTGTATATTTTTCCTGATGGAAGTAGGTGGAAGAGAGAATGTCTGGGGTGTGTGGGCTTTGTTGTTTGCATATATTAATGTTATATTATAATATAATATATACTATTTTTGTATTATATTATGTTATTATAATATATGTTATTATTTGCATATATATCTGACAATTTCAATGAAGTTAGGCAGCTCTTAGAAATTTGGAAACCAGCGTACTCAATATTCAGGGAAACAATGGGCAGGTTATAAATCCCGACTGCAACCTAAAAACGTGGCACAAAGATGTCCTCATATTCATTGCCAATTGTTCTCCTCTTTGCAGCAGAAGGAAGCTTTCAATATAAGCTTCAAAAGCAAATCAGCAGCAGGAGTAACAAACTAAACCATTTAATAATTTCAAGCATGCAGTCATTAAAGTCATGGGGCAGTACATGAAGTGAGTGGTACCTAAATTGGAGGTGGTAATCAAACTGCTAGCATGTATAATTATGATCCCATAATTTAACCAGGCAATTATGTTTCAGCTAAAGGCAAAATACTGTGGATGCTGGAATCTGAAACAAAAAGAGAATGTGCTGGAAGATTTCAGCAGGTCTGACAGCATCTGTAGAGAGAGAATAGAGCCAACGTTTTGAGATTGGATGACCCTTCAAATGTTGGGTCTCTTCTCTCTCTACAGATGCTGTCAGCCCTGCTGAGATTTTCCAGCATTTTCTGCTTTTGTTTCAGTTATGCTTCAGCAATGTCCTTAAAATCCACCATGTATTTATTATTTGTGCAGTGAGAACATTCCGAACTTGTGATCATGATGCGACATTTTCTTTTGCAAGAAAGCAGATATAGACCTGAACACTTGGCTGACCAACAAGCCTCAACCCAACACAATATCATCATCATACTTTGAAGCAGGCAGCAACTCAGATCCATATACATCACTGATTTAGAACGGACACCGCACAACAATCACCAGGCAGGAGTATTCCCTTCCTGTCGGGGGACACTTCAGCAGTCAAGGGCATTCAGCCTCCGATCTTCGGGTAAGCGTTCTCCAAGGCTTCAAGACACACGACAACGCAGAATCACCGAGCAGAAACTGATAGCCAAGGTCCGCACGCATGAGGACAAGCCTCAACCGGGATCTTGGATTCATGTCACACTACATGTAACCCCCACCATTTGGCCTGGGCTTGCAAAATCCTACTAACTGTCCTAGCTTGAGACAATTCACACCTCTTTAACCTCTGATTATCCCTCTCTCCACTCGCACTGTCTGTACCTGTAAAGATTTGATTACCTGCAAAGACTCGCATGCCAATCATTATCTTGCAATTGATTCTCTGTCTATATGTGCAGTATTTGCGAACCCAACTCTCCACTCACCTAAAGAAGGAGCAGCGCTCCGAAAGCTTGTGATTCCCATGTATAAGGGCTGTATAAGGTTCTGGTCAGATCTCATTTGGAGTATTGTTAGCAGTTTTGGGCCCCGTATCTAAGGAAGGATGTGCTGGTCTTGGAAAGAGTCCAGAAGAGGTTCACAAAAATGATCCCTGGAATGAAGAGCTTGTCGTATCAGGGACAGTTGTGGACTCTGGGTCTGTACTCACTCGCGTTTAGAAGGACGAGGGGCGATCTTATTGAAACTTACAGGATACTGCGAGGCCTGGATAGAGTGGATGTGGAGAGGATGTTTCCACGAGTAGGAAAAATTAGAACCAGAGGGCACAACCTCAGGCTAAAGGGACGATCCTTTAAACCAGAGATGAGGAGGAATTTCTTCAGCCAGAGAGTGGTGAATCTGTGGAACTCTTTGCCGCAGGAGGCTGTGGAGGCCAGGTCATTGAGTATCTTTAAGACAGAGATAGATAGGTTCTTGATTAATAAGTAGATCAGGGGTTATGGGGAAAAGGCAGGAGAATGGGGATGAGAAAAATTTCAGCCATGATTGAATGGCAGAGAAAACTCGATGGGCCGAGTGGCTTAATTCTGCTTCTATGTCTTATGGTGTTATGATTCCAAATAAACCTGTTGGAGCTGGTGTTGTGAGACTTCTTACTGATTTAGAAGTTGACCTTGGGTTGATGTTCATGTGAAGTGTACATGGTCTGAGCAGTGTGTGGAGTGTGCTTTGTTCACGATCTCAATTAACATGTGTTCTGTTTTATCCTCCTGCTCTTTCCCTCCCTCTCCATTAAACTCTGCTGCCAGTCACTCATGTTCCACTCTTCTCCCTCTCCCCCTCCAACATGCAATATTATCCCCCTTCCCTCGCCTCTTTTCCCTCTACTTCCTGCTTAACAAATTTATGTGGATTTCCTTTATCAGATATTTTGAAAGAGCAATACATTTATCTGTGAAAATTATTCAAATAAGCATTCAGAGGACAATACCACGCCAAGCAATTTCGCTGCAGGAAACAAATTTAAGCTGCATACAATAGGCAACAATGGAAGAAAACCTTTAAAGGCACTTGCAGCTTTCTTCGATTTGTCTGAGTAATTATTCAATCAAAAGCAATGTGTATCCTTGAAGAATGATTTTGCAGTAGATATTTGCAGGCAATGATGAGCAGAAACTTTGGGGAGCTTTAGCATGGCTTCTGATGGAGAATTTCCTTTTCCTCTACGATCTCTACTCGCTAAAGATTTTTTGTCTGAAAAACATTACAGTGATCTTTCATTGCGACATAAGTGAATTTGACATCAGCTTCAAAGCTTCAGTTGTATTATTCTCTTGACATTTAGTTAGATTTTGACTTAAGTTCCACAGCGAAACAAATATACACTGATTCCTGTTATACCTTCACACAGTCTTTATAGTGAAAGATTCAGCCACCCCCACCCCCGCTAAGGTGGTACCTCCCTCCCTTTCTCCCCACTTTCCTGCTCTGTACAACCCATCACTCCTACCCCATGGTTGGAACTCTACCATCTCACCCGCCATGGAATTGGAGCGGGCGAGGGTCCAACAATGGAAATCTCCGTTGACCTCAGGCAGGAATTTCCGGTCTCCCCCAAGCAAGGCCGTAAAACCCCGCCCCATGTGTTTCTCCTTTAACTGACTGAACCCTACCCACCTGTGGTGATTGTTCCTTTAAGGATCTATCAGCAGAGTAAAGGTCACATGACCTGGGGAACTAATTGGGGAGCAGGGTGGGGAATCACCCTGGTAAGCGTGGGCTTCCATTCCCAGAGTCATCTCAGGAGCTGATTGCAGCCACAAGGCTGCGAACCTCTGTATAGTTTTAACCTTTGATTTTATTTGATTTATTATTGTCACGTGTATTAACATACAGTGAAAAGTATTGTTTCTTGCGTGCCATACAGACAAAGCATACCATTCATAGAGAAGGAAATGACAGAGTGCAGAATGTAGAGTTACAGTCATAGCTAGAGTGAAGAGAAAGATCAACTTAATGCAAGGTAAGTCCATTCAGAAGTCTGACAGCAGCAGGGAAGAAGCTGTTCTTGAGTCAGTTGATACATGACCTCAGACTTTTATATCTTTTTCCCGACAGAAGAAGGTGGAAGAGAGAATGTCCGGTGTGCGTGGGGTCATTGATTATGCTGGCTGCTTTGCCGAAGCAGCGGGAAGTGTAGACAGAGTCAATGGATGGGAGGCTGGTTTGCGTGATGGATTGGGCTACATTCACGACCGTTGGTCGTTCCTTGCGGTCTTGGGCAGAGCAGGAGCCATACCAAGCTGTGATACAACCAGAAAGAATGCTTTCCATGGTGCATCTGTAAAAGTTGGTGAGGGTAATTAAATGAGTTGCCTTTTCCCTAAACTGGTGAACAAGCAACTATATACCACTCAATACCCTGAACTTATTGGGCTGGGAACCATTGCATCTTCTTCTTGGGAATGGTGCCAAGAATCCCTCAGTGAGAGCAGCCAGGGCTGCTGGGTTGGCTGGTAGCTCCCGAGGACAGCATTTCCTCCTCAGGGAGTAATAGATGGTTATTTAGCCTTCCTGCGGCATGTTATGTCGTCCCCCCGCTACCCCCCCCGCCCCAGTAATCTGCCCCTGTCTTCTCTCTCAGGTCAACATAAAAGACACCATGGCACTATCTCAAAGAAGAGCAAGGGAGTTATCCCAGATTCTTGGCCAGTATTTATCTTTTAATCGACATCATGAAAACTGTTTTTTCCAGTCACTATCACCTTTCTGTTTGTGGGAACATGCTGAGTGCATATTGACTCCTGTGCTTCCTATAACAGTGACTATAACTGCAAACATACTTTCCTTTGAATGTAAAGCACTTTGCGAATGCAGCTATAAGTACAGAGTTATAAAATTGAATAGACTTATTCTCCTATGAAGTAGGTTAGGTTGATTGGCCATACTAAATTACCCCTTAGTGTCCCGGGATGTGTAGATTAGAGAGATTAGCGGGGTAAATATGTGGGGTGATGGGGATAGGACCTGGGTGGGATTGTTGTCAGTGCAGACTTGATGGGCCAAATGGCCTCCTTCTGCACTGTAGGGTTTCTATGATTCTATGGATTCTAAGTAGGGATTCAAAATCTACTGGACAAGGATTCATAAGTTTATAAACATGCCTGGGCATAATTGTATGCTTAAGGAAAGCAACATCCTTTGGCGTAGGATATGGTATTTCCTCGAACACAAGGCAGTTCCTGAAAAGACAGGATGTGGCCCATACATCATTTCAACAATGCATAGATCATAGAATCCAACTGTGCAGAAGGAGACCATTCGGCCCATCGAGTCTGCACTGACCACAATCCCACCCAGGCCCTTTCCCCATAACCCCATGCTTTTACCCTAGCTAGCCCCCCCTGAAACTAAGGGGCAATTCAGCATGGCCAATCCACCAAACTCGCACATCTTTGGACTGTGGGAGGAAACCGGAGCACCCGGAGGAAACCCAAGCAGACACGGGGAGAATGTGCAAACTCCACACAGACAGTGACCCAAGCCGGGATTCGAACCCAGGACCCTGGTGCTGTGAGTCAGCAGTGCTAACCACTGTGCTACCGTGCCGCCCAAATTGACACATTGTAAGATACCACAATTATTTGTCAGCTGAATTCTGGAAGGTGAGTGTTGCAGGGAAGCAGCCGCCATAATGCACCTCTCAGTATCCTGAATGATGTTGACTGGAACAAAGGATGCTGTCCAGTACGTGTGCTCACACCCCTTCTAATGTTTCAACTCTTTCATGGTATAAATACTGGAAGCCACACATAGGATTTTTAGATTTGGTGGACTCACTCCAGCATCTCTCATGATAAAGGTTTGGCTACTGTGGTGTATCGAAGCTGGTTCTCAATTTAATTGGGAGAGAGCAGGCTTGTCCAACCCCTGGCCCACAATGCACCCACAAAGCCGCTCCATGTGTCTCTCCAGATCGATTGGTGAAAATGCCAGGAAGAGGGGTCAGTGAATTTGAAGATTTTTGCAGGGGACTGCTCCTCCAATCACAGCCTGTATCTCTCCCGTGATAACTGCTGATTGGCTCACTATAGGTAGGTGAATGAATATGAGGGTAGGTGAAAGAGCGTATGAGGGTGAGTGAGTGTGTGTGAGAGTGGGTGACTGAGTGTGTGTGAGAGTGGGTGACTGAGTGAGTGTGTGTGAGTGTGACTGAGTGAGTGCGTGTGAGGGTGACTGAGTGAGTGTGTGTGAGGGTGACTGAGTGAGTGTGTGTGAGGGTGACTGAGTGAGTGTGTGAGAGAGTGGGTGAGTGAGTGTGTATGAGAGTGGGTGAGTGAGTGTGTATGAGAGTGGGTGAGTGTGTGTGAGGGTGTGAGTGAGTCTGTGTGAGGGTAGCTGAGTGAGTGTGTGTGAGAGTGGGTGAGTGTGTGTGAGGGCAGCTGAAGGAGTGTGGGTGAGAGTGGGTGAGTGTGTGTGAGGGCAGCTGAAGGAGTGTGTGAGAGTGGGTGAGTGTGTGTGAGAGTGGGTGAGAGTGTGTGAGAGTGGGTGAGTGTGTGTGAGAGTGGGTGAGTGTGTGTGAGAGTGGGTGAGTGTGTGTGAGAGTGGGTGAGTGTGTGTGAGAGTGGGTGAGTGTGTGTGAGAGTGGGTGAGTGTGTGTGAGAGTGGGTGAGTGTGTGTGAGAGGGCAGCTGAGTGAGTGTGTGAGAGGGCAGCTGAGTGAGTGTGTGTGTGGGTGGGTGAGTGAGTGTGTGTGTGGGTGGGTGAGTGAGTGTGTGTGTGGGTGGGTGAGTGAGTGTGTGTGAGGGTGACTGAGTGAGTGTGTGTGAGGGTGACTGAATGAGTGTGTGTGAGAGTGGGTGAGTGAGTGTGTGTGAGAATGAGTGAGTGAGTGTGTGTGAGGGAGTGTGAGAGTTTTTGAGTAAGTGTGTGTGAGGGTGATAAGTGAAGGTGGTAATAATTATGCCACAACTATAGTTTTAGCAAAAAATGCGCCCAAATTCTTTGGCTCAAACCAAAAATGAACTACTTTGCCGATGCCATGGTGACCAATTGTTGTCATCTCCAAATGATTTCTCCAAATCATCTCCAAAAGCACCAACATCTTTAGTCGCTACTGTTGTGAATATTACTACAGAAGACTGAGTTGAATCTGGTGACTGCGCCAACATCTCCCAGAATCCCTCTCAGTGAGGTCTCCCGGCACCCTCTGGCACACACTAACAAGCCCCACCCCATAATCTGCAATCTACATGCATCTCCTTCCAGTATTACATGTATTATTCCTCAGGCTTCCTTGTTTGTCTGCATTTCATGCAAACTTGTCAAGGTTCCAGCTTCCATCCCCTTGGTCTTTCCTCTGCCTTCTATTGTTTGTCTTCTTCATTCACCTCCTTGCCTCTGCCATCATGAGCCATCACTGTACACCGTACACCGCCTCTCCTTGCACAGCCCTCCTTCCACATTATCCCCCCCTTGTCTTGGTCGGGTCACTGCATCCCTTCCCCACCCATACCTCCTGCCTCCCACCACCCTGCCGTCACATCATACTCCACCCCTCGGTCAAACTTCAGACCTTTGCTGCGATGGCTTCCAGAGTTCCACAGCACGGTGCTGTCCAGATAGACACTGGTCTGGGGCATCAGGGGAAGGTACTCCCCAACCACAGGACTGATCTGTGGTGGTAACCCAGGAGGGTCCATGGGTCCAGGAGCATGGTGCTGTAATGAAGACCAGCTCAGCATGGAGATGGAGGCAGGAACTGGTCTGCCTCATCAGAATGGCGAACAGCAGTGAAGCACAATGGCAGAAAGGCTTTATTGTGTTCACCTCAAAGTCTCTTGTGAGCTAAGAACTGTCTAAGAACACACCATTTCTTATCAATTGGGTTTTAGACCAATCTAATTTCCCACTGGCATGCCACAAGATTGAAAGGCCTGATAGGATGCGGGCGGGCAGCTGTCTTAATGAGCATTCATGAGATGCAAATGAATACAAATAGTATTCATGCCACCAGCCAGCTGAGAGACTGACCCACCATTAATCCGCCATTGGGAGAATTGCAACGTGATTTTAGCCCCCACTAGATTCTCCACTCCTGCCTGGCACCAGACACACCATGGGAGGTGGGGGTGGGAGAATTCCGCCCAAGCTGTGGGGGAGGGTAAGGGGAAGCACAGTCCAAGGATAAGGGGGCCAATCCGTTAAGATTGAGGTAAGAACAATTTATTTTCCACGCAAATGATGGCAAATCTTTGGAAATCTCCAACCCAGAGGGCTGTGGAGGCTTTATCGTTGGCTAAATTTAAAGCTGGGACAGACAGAGTTTTGGTCTGTCAGGCAAGGAATGTGGGGAACAGCAGGAAAGTGCAGCTGAGGTGAAGATTAGCCGTTGCAGGCTCGAGAGGCTGAACAGTCGACTCCTGCTTCCATTTCCTATGTTATTATGTTGGAGCCTGTTCACAGAACCAATAACGGCAATAGAGGAAAGAGGAAAAATAACTGAAAGGAACAGAAGGACAACGTTCAGCCCCTTCAAACCTGCTCCACCATTCAATTAGATCATAGAATTATAGAATCCCTACAGTGCAGAAGGAGGCCATTTGGCCCACTGAGCCTGCACAGACAAGAATCCTACCCAAGCACTATCCCCGTAACCCCACATCTTTATCCTGCCAGTCCCCCTGACACTAAGGGGCAATTTAGCATGGCCAATCCACCTAACCTGCACATCTTTGGAGTGTGGGAGGAAACCGGAGCACCCGGAGGAAACCCACGCAGACACGGGGAGAACATGCAAACTCCACACAGACAGTGACCCGAGGCTGGAATCGAACCTGGTCTCTGGCGCTGTGAGGAAGCAGGGCTAACCACCATGCCATCCTCAAAACTATTTATTAATTTTATTTTTAAATCCGATGTGCCTTAGTGTCCAAAGATGTGCAGGTTAGGTGGATTAGCCATGGTAAATGCACGGGGATTTTAAAGTTTATTTATTGGTGTCACAACTAGGCTCACATTAGCACTGCAATGAAGTTACTGTGAAAATCCCCTAGTCATCATACTCCACTACCTGTTGGGGTACAACTGAGGGAGAATTTAGCATGGCCAACACACCTAACCAGCACGTCTTTCGGACGGTAGGAGGAAACCGAAGCACCCAGAGGAAACCAACACAGACATGGAGAGAATGTGCAGACTCTGCACAGGCAATGACCCAAGCGGGGATCGAACCCGGGTCCATGGCGTTGTGAGGCAGCAGTGCTAACCACAGTGCCACTGTGGGATGCTCTTTCTGAGAATCGGTGCAAACTAGATGGGCCGAACCGCCTCCTTCTGCACTGTAGGGATTCTATGGTTCAGAGCATTTAAAAAAACAGATTGTAACAAACAGCGTTAAATTAGGCACCTTTGACAGTCACCCAGCATTGAGTCAGCGTAGTGTATAAAAGGTGACGGAAAGCTGAGAAGAACTCAATGGAAGATGCATTGTGCTTCTAAAGGTTAACAGAGGATCAGCCTGTGAGCGGTCACACTGTGATTTTCCATCATCAAAATTTACTCATGACAATAGCTCCAAGCAACCCAGTAAATCATTGAAAATACTGTTAAGTGGTTGTAAACGCTTGCTGGTGGCGGACAACCCCAGCGCACTAATTCTGATGTATATAAGAAGGTCTGTTTAAAATGAATCCACTCTTGGAGGGCAATAAAGTCAAAATCATTATCCCAGCTGAAATATTGCAGTTAACGCGATTAAGTATTGAATTTGCCTCGGTTCAAATCGGTTTCAAATAATTCCGCAATAACAGCAAGTCAGATGTAGAAAGAATAGCTATTTAATTCTAATGCACATGGTCCGATGTTAAATATATATCTCATTGGAAAGGAAATTCGCATAAATGCCAGCGTCTTCAGCAGTGATAAGAAAAGGCCAATCCTCCACCTTCACCTCCATGGAAAGCCAAAAGGGATTTATTTTTCTGAAGGTTTGTTAACAACACAAAGGATGTTTTGTATGTGCTTCTGGCTCACTTGTCACTTATTGCTTGCGCTGTTTTCAGGAGTCTTGTTATTTGGAATGCAATGAATCTGTATCTGCCTTTGATAAATTCAGAACAGGTGCAGAAAAGAGTAGAACTGGAGGCAACAATGTCTAACTCAAGATGGACCGTTACAAGAGGAAACCTGACACTTTGTTTTGTTTACAGGCACTTCAAACTAGCATTACATTAAACTAGCGAGTTTAAAAATGCATTACAGCAAGACAAGGATGAACTTCTCCCAGCCCCCCACTGCCATTCCTCCCTTTTGTTGAGGATTTCACTGAGAAATGGAACCTCCAACTTTGACCGTTGATTCAATTCTGACGTTGCAGAAATTAGCATTCAGCAGCTGACACAACCAAAAGCAGCATTTAGAACAATATTAAAATATTGCCTGATTAATCAAGACGCCACTCTGCTACAAATGACGTATTATTGAATGGCTTAGAAGGAAAATGTTCTTGTGAAGCAGTGAAAATTGATAAAGAGCAAAGCACCATGCGGGTAATTTTGACTTTGTGCATTAAAATAAAATGGGTAACAGGGAATTGGCAATTTATTTCGCATCTCTGACTTTTATATCATAGAATAGAACTACGTAGCACAGAAGGAGGCCATTCATCTTATCACATCTCTATTGGTTCTTTGAACGAGCTCTCCAATTAGTCCCACTATCTGGTTTTACCCCCATAGCCCTACAATTTCCTCATTTTCAACTATCTATCAAATTCCCTTTAGATGGCCTCCATTAAATCTGCTACCACTATCTTTCCAGGCAGTGCATTTCAATTGCTAACAACTCAATGTGTGAAAAAAACTCCTCACTCCCCTGCCTACCCCACCCCCTTCTATTTAATATTACATATTTTGGCACCTTTACGTTCTTCAAGTCTGTAGGCAGCAAGCTTTTATTTGATTTTATTTGCTTTCTCTTTAATGGAAATAAAAAGGGAGAGAGATTTCAACTTTATTTATTAGTGTTACAAGTAGGGTTACAATAACACTGCAATGAAATTACTGTGAAAATCTCCTAGTCGCCACACCTTGGCACCTGTTCAGGTACACTGAGGGAGAATTTAGCATCGAACCAGCATGTCTTTCGGACTGTAGGAGGAAACCCATCCAGATACAGAGAGAACATGTGAACTCCACACCAACAGTGACCCAAGCCGGGAATCGAACCTGGGTCCCTAGCTCTGTGAGGCAGCAGTGCTAACCACTGTGCCACCGTGCCCGCCCCATGAAGGGGCTGCTAATTCCCTATTCAGCTCTCACAATCAAAATTTATGCCTGTCACATCTCAAAAACTTTCGCGACAGTTTTCATATAATTAAAATACATTGCGCGGCTGGAGTGGAGAGTAATCCACTGTATGTCAGGTACCACATCAGACCGATGCCTCTTTCGATGGAAAGAAATGAAGTCAATTTTAGTTTAGAAGACAGGTTTTATTGTCAGTCAGGCCAAGACATGGTTTGGAAATACTCACATTGATCAGAGAATCTTCTAATAGGGTACTATCTGAAGGAGCTAACCTTTGAGAGGGATGGTTAATTCAATATGGTTTTATTATTTATTAAATACAAAAAAGCTACACGTGCTATTGATTGCATTTAAATTAAATTTACACGGCAATTACAAAAATGCAAGGGAAATAAATTGAAAAAGAAGAAATTGCAGCTTGAGAAAGGAAATAAAACAACAGGCAGGATATCTAAGTTAAATTCATTAGCCAACCTAGCACTAAACCTGGGGCCTGGAAAGTTTTCAGATTTATTGACCGCTCTCTGCTTTTGGAGCTGACCTCAGTCGAGTGGGTGATCACTTAGTTCCTTGCTCCTGAGTTCTCACCATTGACTGCCAGCCAGTAATTAATGAGCACTTTTATAAAGATGCTCTTTCACGGACTTCATTAGTGAACACAAAAAGGTATTTATTGTACAAAGGTAAGAATTGTACAGCAGTCATGGCTGTAATCAAATGTCTCTGCCTAGGAGCCTATGTCACCATGGGGTGACACTCCTGAATCCTACCACACTCTTGAGTCCCCGACTGGTCACTCTTACTCTGCTGTGTTGCCCTTAAAGGGACAATCACAGCAGCGTAGAATTTGGCTCAGTTTTGATGACCCACCAGTAGGTGAGACACATAACGATGCCCATTGTTCAGACTCACGCTTGCAAGATTTGCAAAACTCCATAGACATCGGCAAGAACAGAAGACCCCGCTAGCAGCCAAAGGTGAGTTGTCTCCACCACCAGTAAACATACAGGAGGGGGTAGGGGGCATGGAAAATCCCACCCTCTCTGTATCGGGACCACATTGAAATTGAGATGGAACCCTAGGAATGCTCTTTCCTGACTCATTTAGAATGCATGATCCTGCATTGCGGGCACCAGCACTGCCCCTTTGTGGACTCTCCGACAAGGAAAATGGGCCAGAGACCCTGTAAGAGGAGTCGCTGCTCCCCTTTTTAACTGACTAGGCCACATGAGGGACAAGCAGTCCCTCGGGGCAAAGGACTGAAAAATCAATCCAACTATCAATCATTACCATTTTTTTAAATGGTAAAAAATTGCAGCATGCTGCTGTGCAGAGGGACCTGGGTGTCCTTGTGCATGAATCACAAAAAGTTGGTTTGCAGGTGCAGCAGGTAATTAAGAAGGCAAATGGAATTTTGTCCTTCATTGCTAGAGGGATGGAGTTTAAAAACAGCGAGGTTATGTTGCAGCTGTATAAGGTGCTGGTGAGGCCACACCTGGAGTACTGTGTGCAATTTTGGTCTCCTTGCTTGAGAAAGGATACACAGGCACTGGAGGGGGTGCAGAGGAGATTCACTAGGTTGTTTCCGGAGTTGAGAGGGTTGGCTTATGAGGAGAGATTGGGGCTATACTCATTGGAATTCAGAAGAATGAGGGGAGATCTTATAGAAACATATAAGATTATGAAGGGAATGGATAAGCTAAAACCAGGGAAGTTGTTTCCACTGGTGGGTGAAACTAGAACTGGGGGGCATGGCCTCAAAATATGGGGGAGCAGATTTAGGACTGAGTCGAGGAGGAACTTCTTCACACAAAGGGTTGTGAATCTGTGGAATTCCCTGCCCAGTGAAGCAGTTGAGGCTATTTCACTGAATGTTTTTAAGGCAAGGATAGATAAATTTTTGAACAGTAAAGGAATTAAGGGTTATGGTGAGTGGGCGGGTAAGTGGAGCTGAGTCCACGAGAAGATCAGCCATGATCTGATTGAATGGCGGAGCAGGCTCAAGGGGCCAGTGGCCTACTCCTGCTCCTAGTTCTTATGTTCTTATGTTATCATGTTATTCAATTTATAATTGAAGACAGAACCCTATTGGCCTGGACTGTACTCTTTAATTCAGGTTGAAACTCTCGGCGTTGATGTGGAGTCCAATTGTTGACATAGCAGAAATGTACTATCACCACACATTTCACTATAAAAATCGAGGGCATTTTATTGCAAATATGAGGGTGACACGGTAGCACAGTGGCTAGCACTGCTGCCTCACAGTGCCAGGGACCCAGGTTCAATTCCCGGCTTGGGTCACTGTCTGTGTGGAGTTTGCACATTCTCCCCATGTCCTTCCCTCCGGGTGCTCCGATTTCCTCCCACACTCCAAAGATGTGCGGGTTAGGTGGATTGGCCATGATAAATTGTCCATCAGTGTCAGGGGGATTAGCAAGGTCAATATATGGGCTTACAGGGATAGGGCCTGGGTGGGATCATTGTCGGTGCAGGCTTGATGGGCCAAATGGCCTCCTTCTGCATTGTAGGGATTCTATGAAATATGAAGAGTATGAAAATATACATTCAATAAATCTGTTGACAGCTTAGCTTCAGTCAAAGGGAGAAGGGCAGAAAAGAAAGATCAGGATGAATATCAGCAAGATGGAGATTTGATTTTTTTCAAATTCCAACCACAATAAGCCTGTCCCCTGTTTGCTCAGCTATTGTCTATCTAAGGGTTAATTTATTTACAGGAATAGTTTTTATTCAGAATCCGTTGAAGGTTGCATATTAAGAGCCTTCCCCGTCATTTGTAGATCCATAGGAAACAATCTGGTAGTTTAATTCCTGAAAAGACTAACAGATTTCAGGGAATGTGCAGAGGTTCCCTCGGTCTATTAATGTGCGCAATTAGTGGAGTGTACAGAATTCGACTGTGAAATTGAAATATTAATGCCAGCAGAGCAGCCAACTGAGTCACCATCCATGGAGCCAATTAATGGCAGCATGTGCTGCCTTTTCAGCGAGACGCTCGCTCACATAATTAGCCCCGCACACTCGCAGAATCAGGCGACACGGTTAACTTCTGTGGTACAAAGACTAAATGTTGTTATCTGCAGAATAAATTCCCCATTGCCATTAATTCTGAGCAAACAGTTTTCACACACGCGCTCCCTTCAGATGTTCACCAGTGTGAATCTTTAAAAATACAGATTATGTTCTTTGAACAGTGCTGCCTCATGTCTTCCCAGTGCAACCAACCCAGAGATGCATCTTTGTGTCAAATCAGGCGATGAGGCTCACAAAATCCTAGGGGTCTGTGGGGCGGGGGAGGGGAATTCAATTTGTCTGAACTGGCTGCAGCAAACCTGCTTATAAAGACCAGATTTATGGTTCTCTGTACACTGCGCATTGAGGAAATCCTCCACCTTCTTTATTTCTATTGACACCTTTAATATGACACAAATTCTTTTGAAAGATTACCGGGAAATAATCGCACATTGCCCGTGAGATGTCACTTTGATGAAAAATCAATATCTCTCTGTCGCAACCAAACTATAATCCATTCAATCTGTTCTAGCTGTGTTTGATATGTCTCACTGTGTTTGATATGTCTCGCTGTGTTTGATAAGTCTCACTGTGTTTGATAAGTCTCGCTGTGTTTGATAAGTCTCACTGTGTTTGATAAGTCTCACTGTGTTTGATAAGTCTCGCTGTGTTTGATAAGTCTCACTGTGTTTGATAAGTCTTGCTGTGTTTGATATGACTTGCTATAACATGATTCACGGATCCTACCAGCAGCAATAGTCATTCGATGAGAGAAGCCAGATGAGGTCGTTTTAACTTCAGGCCAGTTCAGCTGGGGTAAGTCAATCCTCAACCCAGCTCTGCCATTCAACAAGACCACTGCTAATCCTCAACCCCACTCTCCCATCCTTTCTCGCTTGGCTCACTTTAGCCCCTTCACTGGCTGCTGGAGTTTCAATGCAGTGTGTTCATCAATTGAAACCTGTTCCTCTCTCATTGCAGATGCTGATGGGTCTGCTATGCATATCTGGCATTATTTTGTTCGGTATTAAGGTTATTTCAGTTTGGGTAAGGTATCCTTTCAAAGAGTTGGTGCAGATACGATGGGCTGAATGGCCTCCTTCTGCATTGTAGAGATTCTATGGATTTGTCTTTATATGGTTTTTGAATGTTGGTTTGCTTATTCTGATAGCTTTTGATAGTTCTTATAAAATAATATTGACCTTAATAGGGTTGTTTGAATGGATTTTGTTTATTTTGACTGTTTCATGAGCATTTCAAAGACTTCTCAGTATTTTTATAGGGTTCACGAGCTGCCCATAACATGCCCATGAGTGAGTGAGTGTGAAGGACGCGTGGGACAATAGAGGGATTATGAGGGGGTTGGGGGATATGAGGGGTCATGGGGGAAATGAGAAGATATGGAGGGGACATAGGGATGGTTGAGTAGTGGGTGTGGTGAGGAGTGAGGGCAAGAGATCCTTATGGTCATTATAGAACTGGGCTGATGGCCCAGTGAACTGAGGGGAGGGCATCTAACCTGCTGACCTTGGCATCAGCCTGCCTCCATTTTGGCCAAGGTGCATAAACAGGGGACGGACACGTGGGAATGGGCCAACTTTTAGAAGTCAGCCACACAATGTTAGGAAACATGCCAACTAAGTTTAAGTTTAAAATGCTTGTGATAACCCCCAGGACTTGCATGGGGAATCACTAACTGACCTCCCTGTCAGACTTGTTGAATATGAGCTCCCTGGGGATTGGTAATTAACTCATACAACCAGGTGGGCATCTACAATCAGCTTCTGTTTTTGCTCCAACTTAGACTGTGGCCAATATTGGCAAAGGAACTAAATCATAGCTGCAGGAGGAAATGACAGTGGTGAAACCAGTGAGGCTTTTTCCTTTCCCAGTCCTCAGAATCAGAATGCTCAAAGAAATGTGTCTTTCTTTCAAACCAAAACGAATATGGGCCACATACTTTTCTTGTGGGCAATATAAGAGATGTACAGCACAGGAGAATAAAAGAACAGAGTATGAATAATGGCTGCAGTGCTTATTTTGTGGTAGACCTCGGTGTCACTGTAAACGCAGAGATCTTGGAATGGAACATTTCATTTTTGTTCATCAAAAAACTTTGTCCCACGGAATGTAGTTTGCTGACAATAATACATATCCCATGGTTTCCGCTCCCCCCATGCCATTGGTTTGGTCGATAACTGTGTTAGTGAGTCATATAAAATTACTGGGTGTTGATAAAGGTACAGTTGACTTCAGTGTCTCTGAGCTAGATAGATGATTGGGGGAGAAGTGGGAAATTGGCTACTCAGCTGCTCATAGCCTCAAATGAATAGACCTCCCTGTGTAATTTCAGCCTGGGTTCACCCATTATAGAAACATAGAAAAACTACAGCACAAACAGGCCCTTCGGCCCACAAGTTGTGCCGAACACATCCCTACCTTCTAGACCTACCTATAACCCTCCATCCTATTACGCTCCATGTACTCATCCAGGAGTCTCTTAAAAGACCCTATTGAGTTCGCCTCCACCACCACTGACGGCAGCCGATTCCACTCGCCCACCACCCTCTGTGTGAAAAACTTACCCCTAACATCTCCCCTGTACCTACCCCCCAGCACCTTAAACCTGTGTCCTCTCGTAGCAGACATTTCCACCCTGGGAAAAAGCCTCTGAGAGTCCACCCGATCTATGCCTCTCAACATCTTATACACCTCTATTAGGTCTCCTCTCATCCTTCGTCTCTCCAAGGAGAAAAGACCGAGCTCCCTCAGCCTATCCTCATAAGGCATGCCACTCAATCCAGGCAACATCCTTGTAAATCTCCTCTGCACCCTTTCAATCTTTTCCACATCCTTCCTATAGTGAGGCGACCAGAACTGAGCACAGTACTCCAAGTGGGGTCTGACGAGGGTCTTATATAGCTGCATCATTATCCCCGGACTCCTAAACTCAATCCCTCGATTGATAAAGGCCAGCACACCATACGCCTTCTTAACCTCCTCCACCTGCGGGGCCGATTTCAGAGTCCTATGGACCCGGACCCCAAGGTCCTTCTGATCCTCTACAGTACTAAGAGTCTTTCCCTTTATATTGTACTCCTTCAGACTATCCACAACCCCACCAACCTTCGTGTCGTCGGCAAACTTACCAACCCATCCCTCCGCTTCCTCATCCAGGTCATTTATGAAAATGACAAACAGCAAGGGTCCCAGAACAGATCCCTGGGCACACCACTGGTGACTGGCTGCTCATTTTCCCAGATGGGACACTGGAAGGGAGCCACTTGTGGAAGATGATCAAGGGGCGGGAGGAAGAATGTTAGGAACAATCTATAGGGTAGAATTTGTTTCTGTGGAAAGAATCCCAAAATTTATGTATTACTTGTGTGTTTCCATTTCTGGAAACCAATTAGTTTACACCCTGTGTGAATCTAAATGGGTTCAGAATGGGGGTGGAGAAATGTCACTTTACATTGTTTGTAAACTTCTTTGAACAGTAAAGGAATTAAGGGTTATGGTGAGCGGGCGGGTAAGTGGAGCTGAGTCCACGGAAAGATATGCCATGATCTTATTAAATGGCGGAGCAGGCTCGAGAGGCCAGATGGCCTACTCCTGGTCCTGCTCCTAGTTCTTATGTTCAACAACCTCAGGGCACAGCAGCAAAGGAATATGCAAGAAGGGAGGAGGCCACTAAGTGTCATCTGGTCAAGCCCACTACCACATGACTTTATCTCTCAGCCCCTCGATTTATTGCTGTTTGAACACCTAGTTCATCCATTAGGATGTAGTTTTAATGATCCCATTGCTAAGTATTTAGAAAATGCCACATTTTATAAGGGTGGCGCAGTGGTTAGCACTGCTGCCTCACAGCACCAGGGACCCGGGTTCAATTCCAGCCTTGGGTGACTGAATGTGTGGAGCTTGCCCATTCTCCCCGTGTCTGCGTGGGTTCCCGCCGGGTGCTCCGGTTTCCTCCCACAGCCCAAAGATGTGCAAGTCAGGTGGATTGTCCATGTTAAATTGCCCTTTAGTGTCCCGAGATGTGTAGATTAGATGGATTAGCCATGGGAAATGTGTGGGATTATGGGGATGGGCCAGGGTAAGTCTCTCTGTGAGAGAGTCAGTGTGGACTTGATGGGCTGAATGGCCTCTTCTGGCACTGTAGGGATTCTATGATTATTAAACATTTGCTTGTTCAGTAATCACATGCTGTGTTTTAATAATATTTAGCCAGCAATAACTTGAATTGTTCTCTGTGCAGAAACCCTACCTATTGGGGTCAATCTGTATTTTCTTTTAAAAGATATTGTTTTGTTTATCGATGTATTACATTAAAAAAACTACTTTTAAAAAAAATCAGCAGAAGAATACATGTTTGCTATGCATTGTTAAGTGATGGGTTCTGAAATGTTATCTTCGATTACACAAATACCCTTCGTAATAGTGATGGCGATGTACCTCCGCGATATTTCCACACACTGGAAATGTAACATTTATTCCTCTCCCAGCCACCGCAGTGAAAGGACTGTTTACAGCACTCAGTCTGAGGATTAGGGAAACCCAAGCCTCCGGTGGGTTCTTGAGGTTATCTCCACAAGGCAGGTGGAGGAGGAAAAGCAAAGTCATTCAACTGGAGAATAATTGTGCATCAGTATCTAATGGAGCTTTAATGCAATTCACCCAGCAATCACAGGATTAATTAGAATTCTACCCCATTGTTCAAGCTGCTGAAAGAATAATGATTGCAGCTTTTTCAAAAGCTACGATTCATATTTTTAATCCGCATTGAATGTGGAAAAAATCCTTTCAATAAAAACCATTCTTTCCCTTTGAATTTTAAATATTTAAAATTGAGCGTGTTTGGTTATCACTGCTGAAGTTACAGAGAGAGAGACAAAGCAGCCAGTTTAAGTATTAGTGTCACAAGTAGGCTTACATTAACACTGCAATGAAGTTATTGTGAAAATCCCCCAGTCGCCACACTCCGGCACCTGTTCGGGTACGCTGAGGGAGAATTTAGCACGGCCAATGCACCTAACCAGCACATCTTTTGAACTGTAGGAGGAAACTGGAGCATCCAGAGGAAACCCATGCAGACATGGTGAGAACATGCACATTCCGCACAGACAGTGACTCAAGCCGGGAATCAAACCCGGGTCCCTCATGCTGTGAGGCCGCTGTGCTAACCACTGTGTTACCATGCCGCCTTTTCTTTGTCATTGCTTTTGAATGTGTCCTCTACCTTGCTGCCTCTTCCTGCTCCTGAAGCAGTTGCAGTCTGGTTCTCCCACGTGCCGTCAATCCACTGCTGCTTCACGGGGTAGACCTTCCGAGCCTCTAAGCCCGGTCCAAAAGGCTGGGATCTCCTCCTGCAATATTTCTGCTGCATGCCTGGAGCGCACATTCGGGAATTTCTGCGCCCTCCTCCTCAGGATTGTCCCACCGGTAAGTGACAGAATCCCCTGATCTGACCTCTCAACAAACGGAAAATACAGCTCACGCTTTCAAGAGGCTATTCAGCAGGGATCCTGGTGCAGGAATACAGACCATTATCCTTATTTTCATTCATTCATGGGACATGGGCATCTCTGGCTGGCCAGCCTTTATTGCCCATCCCTAGTTGCCATTGAACTGAGTGGCTTGCTCAGCCATTTCAGAGTGCAAGTAAGAGCTGTGGCTCTGGAGTCACATGTAGGCCAGACCAGGTAAGGACGGTAGATTTCCTTCCCTGAAGGGCATTAGTTAACCAAAGGGGTTTTTCCAACAATCGACAATGGTTCAATTGTCATCAATAGCGTCTTAACTCCAGAGTTTCCTTACTGAATTCAAATTCCACCACCTGCCATGGCAGGATTCAAACCCGGGTCCCCAGAACATTAGTTAAGTTTCTGGATTAATAGTCTAGCAATAATACATTCATCTCCCCATCCAATACTCACATGCATGCAATCTCCACTGGATAGCAGTCAAGAGCAAATTCTGTGGCTGTTTTTATTTCCTTTCCCTATCCTAAATGTAAACACAATTGCAGATTTGTGCAGATAACCACACTGCTGACATATTCCTGGAAGTGTATGATATTCCACTTCAGAATTAGCAGCATTGAAAGTAGCTTTATTATCAAGGTACGTTCCCATGAGGAGATAAAGTAGGGCAACTGAAGCCAAATTATCCCTGGGTGATGATAGAGACAGAAAGCAAGTTGAAGCAGGAAAAGTGTGCATATGACCAATGTCAGGTTGATGGTGCAGGAAGGAACCAGGCTGATTATAGAAATTCAGAGGGGACTGAAAAAAGAATTAAGAAAGAGAAAGAAAAGAGCATATAAGAGACTGGCAGCTAACATAAAAGAGAATTCAAAAGACTTCTCTCAGCAAATAAATAATAAATAGGTAGTGGTGGGGCCATTGAAGAACCAAAAAAGAGGCCGACTCATGGAGGTAGAGGTCATGGCTGAGTTGCTAAATGAGCACCTTGCATCATCTTTATCTCGGAAAAAGTCAAAAGGGTCATAGAGCCATAGAGGTTACAGCATGGAAACAGGCCCTTCGGCACAACGTGTTCATGCCGCCCTTTTTTTCAACCACTAAGCTAGTCCCAATTGCCCAGGTATGGTCTATATCCCTCGCGACCCATCCTACCCATGTAACTGAATTCTTTTCAAAAGACAAAATTGTACCCGCCTCTACTACTACATCTGGCAGCTCGTTCCAGACACTCACCACCCTCTGAGTGAAAAAATTGCCCCTCTGGACCCTTTTGTATCTCCCCCCTCTCATCTTAAGCCTATGCCCTCTAGTTTTAGACTAAGGATAAATCCAGCAAATTTGGCCAGTCAATATAATCTCAGTGCTGGGGAAGCTTTTTGGAATGATAATGCAGGACAGAATAACCAGTCACTTGGACAAGTGTGGATTAATTAAAGAAAGCCAACACAAATTTGTTAAAGGCAAATCCTGTTTTTTACTAACAATTTGAGTTATTTTTATGAGTTAACAGGGAGGGCTGATGAGGGTAATAAGGTCGGTACACGTGGACTTGCAAAATGCCATCGAAAAAGTTTAAGTTTATTTATTAGTGTCACAAGTAGGCTTGCATTAACACTGCAAGCAGCATGGTGGCACAGTGGTTAGCACTGCTGCCTCACAGCACCAGAGACCTGGGTTCAATTACCGGCTTGGTCACTGTCTGTGTGGAGTCTGCACGTTCTCCCCGTGTCTGCGTGAGTTTCCTCCGGGTGCTCCGGTTTCCTCCCACAGTCCGAAAGACGAGCTGGGTTAGGTGCCTTGGCCATGGTAAATTCTCCTTCAGTGTATCCAAACAGGCGCCGGAGTTTGGCAACTAGGAGATTTTCACAGTAACTTCATTGCAATGTTAATGTAAACTTACTGGTGACACTAATAAATAAACTAAACTAAAAGCCACCCAGATGCCACATAACAGGCTTGTCAGCAAAGTTGAAACCCATGGAATAAAAGGGCCAGTTTGGATATGAGATTGGCTGAGGAGAATAGTGGTGAATGGTTGTTTTTTTTGGACTAGATGTAGGTATATATTGAGGTTTCCCCAGGAGCCAGTGTCAGGACCACTGTTTATCTTGATATATTTTAATCACCTTGACTGGTGTACAGAGAATAATTTCGAAATTTGCAGATGACACAAAACTTGGAAGTATTTTGAACTGTGGATGGGACCATAAGATCCTGCCACAGCGAGTGGCACACCACCTCTCGTTGTTGTGAAACACACGTCAAAGGGGGAGGAAAATCCTGCCCAGAGCTTCAGGTTGGCAGCAGAGTAATGTCTAGAGTTTTAAAAATTGCTATTCTGCATTGAATACCTGTGAGAATAGCACCAATGTGAAGGAGGCATATATAATTTGGACTTAGGTATTCAGGACATCAGCTTCACTCGCCCCGAAACCTAAAATCCCAGCCGAGATCAATGGTCCTTTCCACTGTCCGCCCCTCGCCCGCTCCGATTCCCATGGCAGGCGGGACAGTAAAATTCTGACCAAAATGTTAAATGTCCCTAATGACACACAAATCAGCAAAGTGTTAACAGTGAACAGAGTTGCAGATGAGTTCAGGAGGATGTAGACCAATTAGCAGAGAGGGCAAATGAAATTTAATGTAGAGAAGTGTGACTTATTACATTCTGTGAGTAAGATTGAGTTCATTTGCACTCAATTAAAAAGCTAAAGGAGTGGAAGAACAGCCGCCGTTTGGGGATCGGAAGCACATCTTTCAAAGTAGGACAAGGCTGATGCATGATCTTGCTTGCTTTTCTCTTTTAAAAGGGGTGATGTTAGTCCTGAGTGATGGTGTAAGATGGGTGATATTGAATAAGCCACACTGCCTCATTTTTACATTCTAATCGGGACCCTGAAAGAGGAGATGGGGCAGGGTGTAAGTTGGGCAGCCCATTCATTTGACACATCAGTTAAAAATACTTCCATTGGGTTAATAAACAGGACTATCGAGTACAAGAGCAAAGAGGTTAAGCACTCACTCCCCTTTAGGAAGAAGTCAAGGCCATGTGGAAGGAGTGCAGAAGATATTCACCAGGGATGCACATTTCAATTATGATATGGAGAAACCAAAGCTATTTTCGCTATCAGAGATAGGTTGAGGGAAGATATGATAAGGAGGGGGCTGGTTAGCTCGGTTGTCTAGACGGCTAGTTTGTGGGTCAGATTAATGCCAACATCACCAAGTTTGATTCCCATTTCATCTGAGGTAGACGAGAGGCCTGACACCTCGTCTATCTATAGTTAAAAAGAAGGTACTTTGTCAAGGTTCAGTGAATAATTGTCCTACTTTGAAAGCTGTGTTTCTGATCTCCAAATTTCCTCTGTTCTCCTATTCATTTAGCTTTTTGCCCAGAGAACTGAAGAAGAAGAAGATAATAAAGGTATCAAAATGACGAAGGATTCTGGAAAGGTTGATACACAAAAAGTATTTATGTGTGTCCAAAGGAAAAATGTTTCCATCTGATGGATGATTAATTATTATTGACCAATGGACACTCAGTTAAAGATCGGTAGTACTGTGACAGAAAATGTAAAAGCTGTATTGCGTGCACTTTAAGGCTGAGATACAAAAGGGTCATTTCAAGTGTATTATCCCTTTTAAAAAAAGCGCTACTTGAATTTTCCTACTTGGGTCTCCTCCTGTTCAATTTGGTCAATTTGACACTTTGAATAGATATAAATTGAGCGACGTCTTTGAACTTTATTGGCAGTGCCAGCTGTATTTGTATGGACTAACGTCCTATGTAATTGATAACTATGAATGGCCAGTGATCTAACGTGGTTCGAGAGGTACAAGTTTTTTGTTAATATTGTTTATTCCAACAAAGCTTCAAAGGATTTTCGAATGAAATATTTGTGGTTGGCTGGACCAGCAAAAAAACTGAATAATGTGAGGGACTTGAGGTGTTTTGTAGCAAGTTAATGACTGTTTTAAAGATCAGTATTTTATTTGTTTGTTAGTGATGGAGAAAACTCTTTTCTTACTTCAGCATTTTGCAGAGAATAGCAGAATTAATTTGTAATTAATGCAAGTTTACAGATTGTTCTTGAAACTGCGCATTTAAGTTAAACAAATTTGTTGGTTCTGTGCAATTTTAACTTGGTCCTCGCTGTATAAATGAGCTGATGGGTCAACTGATGGTTAAGAGGGTTTGCATCATGTTCCAGGTGCGTTCCCACTAGCCATCTCACAACAGGTACAGGAGGGCGACTAGCCCCCGACATACAGATACCTACCTTTTACGTTCATAAGTCACGGGCTAATGACGTTATTAATGCCATGTGCTACAGCCATGCGAGGAGGGGTAAAATATAATTCCCCTATGACAGCACCTCCAAGCTTGACCATAGCAGATATTTTTGAATGATTTATAAAGGATGAAGTATCTACTCAATATGCATTTAACCATTTACCTACTGATTGCAAAAGAATGAGTCTAGCAGACTTTCTTGAGTTTTAAAACAAAATAGAGTTAGCTTTTACAGAACTAAAAACACACCCAAGTAAGAATAGCAAAATATTTAAAAAGATAACCCTGCTCACTCTGACCCACACATACACTCACTCAAGCAAGCAACATTTACAAGTTATACTGTAGGTAGTTCCTTTCTTAGCCAAATTAAAGTCCAATGCCAAAAGATACAGATTTGAGTTCACGATTTGAGTCCTTTGCTGGACACTAGCTATGGCAGAAATTTTTCCAGGTTCGTCTTTAGATTCCGGGAGTTGAGCTGAAACCCATGTAACTGCTATTGCCAAAGACCATTTCCTTTTAAATACATAACCCATCCCTTCCAGAATTTGATGATTTTTGCACCTCCAGTTCCTTTCAATGGTAGATTGTGCTGGATATTTAAATTGGGGACTTGACTTGAGAGAGGAGAGGGGAGGGTGAGTATTTCTGGTCCTTCGCCAGGTTCTTCAGGCTATTCACTTTTGTTTCCAGCAGCTTTTGTGCCACATTATGGAGAGTTCAAAATGGTCGCTTCAATCACATGACCTCTCTCCCTCTCACCATAAGGGGTTGGTTTCCCTGGTGTCTGAACTGATGGTTGCTTTTACTTCCTGGCCAGGGATGATTAGGTTTTGTAATGTTCCAGTCATTAACCTCCTGAATGAATCATTCACTATCCATCTTAGAATCATAGAATCCAACCGTTCAGAAGGAGGCCATTTGGCCCATCAAGTGGGGCGGCACGGTAGCACAGTGATTAGCACTGCTGCTTCACAGCTCCAGGGACCTGGGTTCAATTCCCGGCTTGGGTCACTGTCTGTGTGGAGTTTGCGCATTCTCCTCGTGTCTGCATGGGTTTCCTCCAGGTGCTCCGGTTTCCTCCCACAACAATAGTTATACAAAAGGCGTTTCCTATCGCATCCAAAGATGTGCAGGTTAGGTTGATTGGCCATGCTAGAAATTGCCCCTTAGAGTCCTGAGATGTGTAGGTTAGAGGGATTAGCAGGTAAATTTGTAGGGATAAGGGGGTAGGGCCTGGGTGGGATTGTGGTCGGTGCAGACTCGATGGGCCAAATGGCCTCTTTCTGCACTGTAGGGTTTCTATGATTCTTCTATGATTCTATGAGTCTGCACCGACCACAATCTCACCCAGGCCCTATCCCCATAACCCCGTGCATTTACTCTAGCCAGTCCCCTTGACACTAAGGGGCAATATAGCATGGCCGATCCACCTAACCTGCACATCTTTGGATGCGATAGGAAACGCCTTTTGTATAACTATTGTTGTGTCAGACTTTCTGTCTCCGCTGGGTGGGTAAGCTTATAGAAGTATACATGTCAAATCCGGTACATCTTTTAGTAAATTCTCTTGAAGTAGTTCTTGACATCCTCAGGTGTGAAATTCCATGGAGGTCTCTGGATAGGTTTGAATTGTAATTCAAATTGGAACAATCCGAAAGCTGGTCAACTAGCAATATTATATGTCAGGTGACTTCTGGTAGTTAGTGTAAGGCAGTGGATGCAGTTTTTCCATTCTGGGACTAAATCCCGAGTTGGAATGGAAATATGTAGTATTTTCCATTGTAGAGGCTGGCAGGAAAACATGCCGTATTCTCTGATCCCGACCTCATTAATTATATGACTGGATGTTTTACATTATATTCCCTGGTGGGGCAAGCATGATGGCGCATTGTCCACCATCGTATCTAGGCGCCATATTGAAAATGCACCCAACATCAGATCTACTATTGAAGAAAGAAGATGGACCTCCTGAAAATGAAGATGGATTTCCAAGAATGTTCCAAGGCTGGTAGATGGACCTCCTCCAGGACATCGAATCTGGAAGGTCCACCTGCAGATGCACTCCCATCACACCACTGTGGTGTCCTGGGGTCCAGTGTTGTGGGTCTCCTCCATCCTGAACTCTGGAGACAGTCCCATGCATTGTTCAGGTGAGTCCTGATGTTTGCACGCCACATTGTTTCTTCATAGAATCATGGAAACATAGAATCCCCACAGTGCAGAAGGAGGCCATTCGGCCCATCGAGCCTGCACTGACAACAATCCCAGCCAGGCCCTATCCCCATAACCCTACATATTTAACCTGCTAGTCACCCTGACACTAAGGGGCAATTTAGCCTGGCCAATCCAGCCAACCTGCACATCTTTGGACTGTGGGAGGAAACCGGAGCACCAGAAGAAACCCACGCAGACACGGAGAGAACATGCAAACTCCACACAGACTGTCAGCCAAGACCGGAATTGAATCCGGGTCTCTGGCACTGTGAAGCAGCAGTGCTAACCACTGTGCCACCGTGCTGCCCATGTTTCATGCCAGCGTCGTGGAAAATTGGGCGTGAGTGGAAGATTCTAATCAGGCCTTCAGCTGCATCCCATTAGTGGGATGCAAATTAGTTTCACACTTGCTGGTGGGTTTTCCAACCCACTGTGGTGTGCACCAACCAGATTTAACTGGCGGGAATTTCTCGCCAATGTGAAACCAACTTCTGGACCTCCCACCATATTCTCTGACCACGTCCACCATCGAACCTGCTGTCAGGGGCTTGGCTGAATTCTGCCCAGTGTCCGTCTTGTTTTTAAGAAGTTCTTTTTAAACAGTTCAATAAATGTTTGATTGGCCATGAAATTACAGATTAATACCAGCAATGCACAAATCACATTGTCGTGACATATGATGTACCTCAGACATTTGGGTAGGCCCAAACATGGTCAAATTGCCAACTAGGCCTGATGGGAGTCAACCACACACACGTGCGTATCAGAGGGTAATGGTGAGGAGAAATGCTTTAATTTATTATGCAGCACACAAATAAAACAAGACTCTGCTTTTTTTTTGAAAAAATCAAGTAAATGTTTGGAAATAAAATTAGGGTTTGAGGAAAGATAATCGTGGGATATTCCCTTTATTCCTTCATGGGATGGGGGCATTTGTGGCCCATTGCTAATCGTCCTTGAACTGAGTGTCTTGATGGGCCATTTAAGAGTCAACCACATTGCTATGGGTCTGGAGTCACATGTAGGCCAGACCAGGTAAGGATGGCAGATTTAGGCTCATTAGTGAACCAGATGGGTTTTCATGACAACCAGTGATGGTTTCATGATCATCATCCCTCAGACTGGCTTTCAATTCCAGATTTTTTCGTTCATTGAATTTAAGTTCCACTAGCTGCCGTGATGGGATTTGACCATCAGTCTAGTCACCAGTCTAGTGATATTACCATTACGCCACCATCTCTTCCCATTCTCCTTCAGAGAGCTGGCACGGGCACGATGTGTTGAACAGCCTTCATCTGTGCTGTAAGAAGGCCTGATTTTACTGTTCCTTTGTCCATAAAACAGCGCAACATCTAATGTTCTGTGAGCAATACATAAGCTGAGTATCATATAAGGCATGGGAACCCTCTCCTCCAGTAGGTTATTCCATTAATATTGTGTGAAAGCTAATCAGGGATACACATTGTGGTGGTGTTTGTGCTTGGAGTATTTGCAGTGAAATTCTACTGCAGATGCTAAATATGAGTTGTGGCTCTTTAAATATTTGTGCATGATTAGTGTAGGTGCTCAGAGTAGCAACATTTATGGAGACAAGCTTCTATTTTTCATGCAAGCTCATAGATGGACAATAAATATTTAAACCCTGGACATTATATTGATTCCTGGAATACTTCATGGTAATGTGGAACAGCATATATCAGGGTATAATGCTTTTAATATCAAAATAGAACAGCTGGTTATCAGGTCCTCAGAGATATTCATAATGCAAAGTGCCAGAGGCATGAAATGTATATAGAGATAGTACATGAGTCCAGAGCAGTCCCATGTCACTGTGGAAGACATTCTGTGACGATGGGAACAGAGGTAGAGCAGCTCTGGGCTATTAGTCCCTTAACAATTTTCATCATACTTATGACATATTAATTTCTACAACTGTGCTTTTTAAGTGTTTTATTTTTCTACCCTAAAGATAACCATTGATTAAAAGCAAGATGATTTTTTTTTCCACTGGTGTCTATAGTCTTTCACATCCTCCTAATAGAAATCTATTTGCCAGCAGTATTTAATAGAAATCGTAACTAGAAACGATTATACAAGATTCAGCTGGGCCCAGCTGGTCAGGATCAGGCCTGTAACAGTTGAAGTCACTTTAGTCATAAGCAGAATGAGCTGCAGTCACTTTTGATTTAAGTGGGACCACCATTATATATTTTTTTCAGTCTTGCTTTGATCCTAAATAATTTGCTTAAGAGGCTGGAGAGGAGGTCTAAGTAGTGTCACAGAAACATATAGACATAGAAGATAGGAGCAGCAGGAGGCCATTTGGCCCTTCGAGCCTGCTCCGTCATTCATTACGATCATGGCTGATCGTCCAACTCAATAGCCTAATCTCGCTTTCTCCCCATAACCTTTGATCCCATTCATCCCAAGTGCTATATTCAGCTGCTTCTTGAATACATTCAATATTTTGGCATCAGCTACTTCCTGTGGTAATGAATTCCCCAGGTTCACCACTCTTTGGGTGAAGAAATGTCTCCTCACCTCCGTCCTAAATGGTCTACCCTGAATCTTCAGACTGTGACCCCTGGTTCTGGATTCCCCCACCAATGGGAATACTCTCCCTGCATCTACCCTGTCTAGTACTATTAGAATTTTATAAGTCTCTATGAGATCCCCCCTCATTCGTCTGAACTCCAGCAAAAACGATCCTAATCCAGTCAATCTCTCCTCATACATCAGCCCCACCATCCCCGGAATCAGCCTGGTAAAGCTTTGCTGCACTGTCTCGGGAGCAAGAACATCCTTCCTCAGAAAAGGGGACCAAAACTTGTCAACATTGTTGAGTTGGCCGCATTTGCACCTTGCAGTCAAGAAGGCTTTTGGGTTCAGACCCCATGCCTGGACTTGAACACATCATCCTAGCACCAGTTCATTGGACTGGTTGGTCAACGTCAAGTGTGCCCTGGAATACTGCAGATCCACCTGGCTGTGAACATACAAATATGCAAAGTGGAGCCTGCTCTGCCATTCAATAAGATTATGGCTGATCTGTTTGTGTTTTGAGTTCCATATTCCCAACTATACTCAATAATAAAAATCCAAACATTCCCCCCCTTTCATATTGAACTAAAGATACAAACATCCCCTTTTCCCTAGCAAAGAAAAGACACATTTGAATGGATGATCCTGTGTGACGGTGAGTTACCCAGGTTTCCCACTCTACATCCCTGTTCTCAAGCATTACCACTTTGTACTACTAACCAGTTACTGCACATGCATTGTGCACCGAGTCTTTAAATAATGCATGCTTCTTAAATTGAGGGGCCGGGGTTCCCTGTGGGTTCTCACCCACCCCGACCACCCAGTAATTTTACACTGGGACTGACAGGGCCTCGTACAGGACACCAGCCCTTGTCCCAATTGAGGCCCATAAGTCGCCTCAATTTTTAGGCTGGTAGGAGGATTGAATCTTCTGTGGAAAACTCCAGATTACAATTAAGTTATATCTCGGGAGAGAAGGAAGTGGGGAGAGCTTCCATCAGAAGCCTCTTTCTGAAGTCGTGCCCACCTCCATTAAGGTCCAGTGTCTTCTGGACATTCCTCCCTGTTGGCCTCTGTCACGAGACCCCAATTCAAGGCACCTGCAGTCCTTTCCACTCTGGAACCCTTTGACCTCATCTGGGCCTCCAGATCCCGGACTTTGGGCAGGGTTTTCCGGCTGCGCTCACTGCAAAGCCAGAAATTCCCACCTGAGGTTAACAGACCTTTGCATGGTCCGCCCCTGCCCGCTACGATTCCCGTGGCCGGCGGGACGGGAAAATTCCTCCCTTAGCCTCCATCATCTTCTTGAACTTTTTCTTCTGCCCATTGTAGCGCTGTTGCTGCATGGATTGGATAGCTGAGGGCCAATCAGATTGGGGAATGGAAATCCTACCAGCAGCCAATCAACACTCATTGGAGTGTTAATTGGCTGGGGGGGTGGGGGCAGTCCGTGTTGCCCAAGATGAGACCCCACCATCCAAAGTATTCAGTAAGATTCTGGGGGAATTTGACAGGGAGGATGTTGGGACGATGTTTCCCCTTCGGGGGAAAGCTAGGAGAAGGGCGCACAATTTCAAACTAAGTCTCTCCCATTTAAGGTGAAGATGTGGAGGGATTTCTTCTATCAGAATGTCATCAGACTTTGGAATTCTGTTCGCCAGGGAACAGGGCACAGTGGCACAGTGGTTGGCACTACTGCCCCAAAGTGCCAGGGACCCATGTTCGATTCCCAGCTTGAGTCACTGTCTGCGCAGAATCTGCACATTCTCCCCATGTCTGCATGTGTTTCCTCCGGGTGCTCCAGTTTCCTCCCACAGTCTGAAAGACGTGCTGGTTAGGTGCATTGGCCATGCTAAATTCTCCCTCAGTGTACGCGAACAGGCACCACAGTGTGGCAACTAGGGGATTTTCACAGTAGTTTCATTGCAGTGTTAATGTAAGTCTACTTGTGACCCTAATAAATAAATTAAAATAAACAGTGCGGGCTGGGTAAGGTGAGTATATCAAGGCTGATTTTAGACCAATTATTGCAGGAGCCAAGGATATTGGGGAGGGGGAGACCAGGGGGATGATGACAGCAGGGAAAGTGTGGTTAAGGCCACAGTTAAATCAGCCATGACCTCATTGAATGGTCAAGAGTAAGCATGAGGAACTAAATGGTCTGCTCCTATTTCTTATGATCATATGACCTCCAATAATGTGAAGACTTGTTGCTGTTCGTGGGGTTCTATGGGAATGATCATAGAATCCCTACAGTGCAGAAGGAGGTCATTCGGCCCATTGAGTCTACACCGACAACAATCTCACCCAGGATCTATCCCCGAAGTCCCACATATTTACCCTGCTAATCCCTCTAACCTGTGGATCTCAGGACACTAAGGGCAATTTAGCATGGCCAATCAACTTAACCTGCACATCTTTAGACTTTGGGAGGAAACCAGAGCACCCGAAGGAAACCCACGCAGACACAAGGAAAACGTGCAAGCTCTACACAGACAGTGACCCAAGCCGGGAATCGAACCCAGGTCCCTGGAGCTGTGAGGCAGCAGTGCTAACCACTGTGCCACCATGCCGCCCATGTTCTGAGAAGAATGTTTGATGTGCTCACTGACAGCAGTAACTTGCTACTAATTTAATGGATGTGATGCTTTTGCTGGAATTTTGTTTAATTTTATTTCCCACAAAGCAAATTGCCTTTATGGAGCCACGTTCTGCTGAATTTAAAAGTTGCCCACCCTGTTGAGCAGCAGCCTAGTTTCTTCCCCACTCCAGTGAGAGGAAGAAGGTTGCCTCACTGACGGCCAGACATGTGCAAACTTGTCACTTTCAGCCTCTTGCACAATGCTACTTGTATTAAAGACCACCTGTGCACACTGAATAGCTGTCAATTGTCAACCACAATTTTTTAAGACTTGCACTGACATGAGAAGACCCCTGTCTGTAAAGACCGTCTGACCCAGAACTCCGCTCTGCATTAGAAGCTGCTCATGAAACACGAGCTGAGGGACCTGTTCCAGGCATAGTTCAGAGGTGTCATATTTAATATAAAAAGAAACAACCAGAATGTTGGAAAATAAAGATACAAACAGAAAATGCTAGTCTCATTCAGCAAGTGTAAAAGAAAGTCAGCAACAATCTTTGCATTATGTTGAGTGTAATATTGAAGGCAGAGTCACGGATACCCATAACAAATTGGGAAAATTCAGTGATGGGAAAGGGCCAAATGGCCTTGGTAACCTGATGCTAGCAGCTCAGAGAAATCTTACAAAGCAGGGCCAGAGCCTGAGTTAACCGGGCCTGTTCACTCTGAAGTTTGGAAGAATGAGAGGCGATCTAATTGAAACACACAAAAATCTGAAGAGGATTGATAGGGTAGACACAAAGAAGTTTTCCCCCACCACCAACCCGGCTGAGAAATCTGGAACACGGGAACTCATTTGCATAATAAAGGCTGATCATTTAGGACTAAAATGAGGAGAAATGTCTTCTCTCATAGGGTTGTGTTTCTTTGGAATTCTCTACCCCGGAGAGCTGTGGGTTCTTCATTGCTGAATATTTTTAAGGCTGGGATAGACAGGATTTTGGTCTCACAGGGAATTAAAGGATATTGGGAGTGGTAGGAATGTGGAGTTGAGGCCAAAGATCAGCCATGATCATATTGAAAGGCAACACAGGCTCGACTCCCGCTCCTATTTCTTGTCCCCTGAAGTAGGTTCCCCTGTTTCAATCATCCAGTAATTTCTGGGAAATTAAAACAGAAAATGCTGGAAAATCTCAGCAGGTTTGACAGCATCTGTGGAGAGAGAACAGAGCTAACATCTTCATCAGAATGTGCTTATTCCTCTCTCCACTCACGTTGTCTGTACCTGTAAAGACTTGATTACCTGTAAAGACCCGCATTCCAACCATTATTTTACAATTGAAACTGTGTCTATATATGCCCTGTTTGTGAACCCAACTCTCCACTCACCTGATGAAGGAGCAGCGCTCCGAAAGCTCATGATACCAAATAAACCTGTTGGACTTTAACCTGGTGTTGTGAGACTTTTTACTATCTTCGTCAGAATCATCTAGACTTGAAACATTGGCTCGGTTCTCTCCTCACAGATGCTGTCAGACCTGCTGAGATTTTCCAGCATTTTCTGTTGTTGTTTCAGATTCCAGCATCCGCAGTAATTTCTGGGAAATATATTTTTTAAAAAGCTATCTTTCAATTTCTTTTTCTGAGAGAAAATATATTTGTTCTTTGTAGTGATGGAGAGCTTTTTCAGAACGGCAATGCATATTTTGCTGTTAATAATATCCCCTCTGTTTTACATTGTGTGATAAAGAATCCTTTGTAATGAGTATTGACATATGACCAGAATGCTCACACAATATGTTCCACCGCATTTAAACTTAAATTTAAAATCAAATTGCTTTCGGCAGTTCCATAATATCAACTATTAACAAAACACATTGCAGTGTTTCATTATCTCTGAATAACTGACCATATAAGTGACTTCTGACTGTTAAATAGCTAGTGCAGTGTGAGCTAATATATTGAAAATTACTTGTGACATTATTGTATGAACATTTGTACAACGTTCCTCTGGCTACTATCTCCATGGGAGTATTAACCCACTTACTAAAACAGAAGGGTAAGTTAATCCCACCATTAAAGTAAGGGAGAGGGAATTTTGATCTGGGCACATTAAATGCTTGCAGCATAATGGCGTGCTATCTAATTTCTAATCAAATCTATTTTTATTTTTCTTTCTCCAAAGTCTGCATGATAAAGTCCTTCTGAAATCTTGAAAGGGAAATGGCAAAAAATCAAGGTTGATGGTTCCAATACAAAGAAGGTTCGAAAGTACCTGAGCTTCTTCCATCAGTTCTATGTACTCCTATTTGTAAAGCTAAATTTGGACAAAATAGGAGACTTAACCACTGTCCCAGTTAGATTTAACACAGTGACTTTTCACAGAGGGATAAATAGATTTCTAAACACTCATCATGTCAGCACACGTTCAAGAGAAGCAAGTGAACCTGGTCCTCTGATGCTAGTCACGATGTGGAGATGCCGGCGTTGGACTGGGGTGAACACAGTAAGGAGTCTCACAACACCAGGTTAAAGTCCAACAGGTTTATTTGCTACCATGGTATTTGCTACCAAATAAACCTGTTGGACTTTAACCTGGTGTTGTGAGACTTCTTCCTCTGATGCTAACCAGATAGGGAAGTCACAGATAAATAAATCTATTCAAACTAACCTCAGTAATTGAGTAAAGTAAAAGTGGGCCAGGACAGTTGGTAAGTCAACCAGTGTAGTCCCGAACTGTACTAAACAGGAATCTCTCCCCACATGGTGTTGAGTTAACTTATTTTAGCCAAGACAGTCTATTTATTTATTATCAGTGTCACAAATAGGCTTACATTAACACTGCAATGAAGTTACTGTGAAAATCCCCTACTCACCACACTCTGGCACCTGTTCGGGTACACTGAGGGAGAATTCAGCCTGGCCAATGCACCTAACCAGCACATCTTTTGGACTGTGGGAGGAAACCAGAGCACCCGGAGGAAACCCACGCAAATATAGGGAGAACGTGCAGACGCCACACAGACAGTGACCGAAGCCGGGAATCGAACCCGGGTCCCTGGCGCTGTGAGGCAGCAATGCTAACCACTGTGCCACCATGCCACCCCAGTCTAAGCACACAGATTCTTTTTAAAAAGTGACCACATATTTATTTTTGCTCTGCAGTCCTCAAGGCATCTGGAGGCATTAGCTGCATCAAACAGATTTCTTTCAGTTACATTCACAATGACAGCACTAACAACTTCCCAAAATACACTGTGACATGCTGCTTCCACTTGGTAACTTTCTCAGTTTTCTTCGACTGGCCATCGACTTCCACTTCCACATAATGGCTGGGCCCAAACCAATCCTTCTTATTTTATTTTAGCTTTGCGCAAATTACTTTAATTCCAAGTTGTGATTTTGTGACGCGGTTGCTTGCTGAACCAGAATTTGTACCATTTGCTGCCATGGTTCAGGCTGCGTGAAAAACCAATCTACCAATGGATGCCAAATGACTAGGTCTTTCTTGGCCATTTCTCTCTGGGGGACCCTCCAAGGTGCTAATTTCTTTTCTCACCTGAGGGACTAAAAGCAGACAGGTTAAGGAATGGGAAAATTATCCAGCTCCCCAATCTCAATTACCATCTTGTAACCATAAGACCATAAGGCACAGGAGCAGAATTAGGCCACTCGGCCCATCGAGTCTGCTCTGTCATTCAATCATGGCTGATATTGTTCTCATCCCCAGTCTCCTGCCTTTTCCCCATAACTCCTGATCCCCTTATTAATCAAGAACCTATCTATCTCTGTCTTAAAGCCACTCAATGACCTGGCCTCCACAGCCTTCTGCGGCAAAGAGTTCCACAGATTCACCAGTCTTTGGCTGAAGAAATTCCTCCTCATCTCTGTTTTAAAGGATCGTCCTTTTAGCCTGAGATTGTGCCTTCTCGTTCTAGTTTTTCCTACTGGTGGAAACATCCTCTCCACATGCACTCTATCCAAACCTTGCAGTATCCTGTAAGTTTCAATAAAATCCTTCTAAACTCCAATGAGTACAGACCCAGAGTCCTCAACCATTCCTCATACGACAAGCTCTTCATTCCAGGGATCATTCTTGTGAACCTCCTCTGGACCTTTTCCAAGGCCAACACATCCTTTCTTAGATATGGGGCCCAAAACTGCTCACAATACTCCAAATGGGGTCTGACCAGAGCCTTATACAGTAAATCCCTATTCTTTTATTCTAACCCTCTCGACATGAATGCTAACATTGCATTTGAATCATAGAATCCCTACAACACAGAAAGAGGCCATTCGGCCCATCGAGTCTGCACCGACCACAATCCCACACAGGCCCTACCCCCATACTCCTACATATTTTACCCACTAATCCCTCTAACCTACAAATCTCAGGACACTAAGGGCAATTTTAGCATGGCCAATCAACCTAACCCGCACATCTTTGGACTGTGGGAGGAAACCAGAGCACCCGGAGGAAACCCATGCAGACATGAGGTGAATGTGCAAACTCCACACAGACAGTGACCCAAGCCAGGAATCGAACCCAGGTCCCTGGAGCTGTGAAGCAGCAGTGCTAACCACTGTGCTACCATGCCGCCCGTAACTGCTGACTGAACCTGCATGTTAACCTTAAGAGAATCTTGAACGATGACTCCCAAGTTCCTTTTTGTTTCTGATTTCCTAAGCATTTTTCCATTTAGAAAATCGTCTATGCCTCCATTCCTCCTTCCATAGCCTCACACTTTTCCACATTGTATTCCATCTGCCACTTCTTTGCCCACTCTCCTAAACTGTCCAAATCCTTCTACAGCCCCCCTGCTTCCTCAAAGCTACATGTCCCTCTACATATCTTTGTATCATCTGCAAACTTAGTAACAGTGCCTTCAGTTCCTTCCTCCAAATTGTAACCCCAGCTGGAAATTACTATGTCGATCAAAGTTCACCGTGATGGACTATGCTGCCAACACTCGCAGTAACATGTTAGAATAGCAATCTATTGCAAAAACTAGACAACAATCTATCTTGCCAATGTCCCCTTTCCTCTTGTAAGATATTTCTATGTTATTTCAATAGCCATAAATCATTTCAGGTACTGAGAACCTATTTGTTTTCTTCCTTCAAATGTCATACAGGTTCCTGTTAAACCACCTGTTTTCGTCGTTTGTTCCTTATCGACACCCAGACAGACAGAGCAGCCCCATGAATAGGCTATCAGGAGACTACAAATATTTGTGGAATCTGATCCCAGCATAAAGTACTATGTTCCTGAGAGGAGGGAAGATAATTTGTAGGAAAAATATCAGTCACTGACTCTGATTTCTGTATTCTCTTTGGATTTGCATAACTCCATATGCATTATCTAACATTAAGGAGTTGCATTAATCCCAGCAAAGGCGATTGGAGTGACTGCAATTACTGAGGCATCTCCTTTTGAAGTATTGTGAGGAAGGCCTTAGTCCTGCCAATCCCACCCCCTGGATATGCAGGACATCTCTCCCATGCCTGTTACTGGGCATTTCTCCACTCATGTCCGGTATGATGAACCATGATCGCATGGGGAAGCAGGCTCAATGGGCAGAATGGCCTCCTTCTTTTTATACCATAAGTGAAAATGCTGGAAAACCTCAGCAGGTCTGGCGGCATCTGTTAGGAGAGAAAAGAGCTGACGTTTCGAGTCCAGATGACTCTTTGTCAAAGCTAAAAGGCATAGAAAGTGGGAGATATTTACACTGCAGGGGGAGGGAATGAAAGATGAGTCATCGCCACAGAAACCAGGGGAAAGGCTGCTAATGGCAGTCCATAGAGAAAATAGAAAGTGTGAAAGGCCAAACGGCAGAGAAGCTGAAATCAGAGGGTAAGCTGTGACAGATGAAGATGTGGGGGGAGCGGGGGGGGAGATGGCTAAGAGAGAGGTAAAATTGAGAAAAACTTCTCATGTTCCCTTCCAAATGTCCTCATTGTGTCGATGTCAAGACACATTCCACAGTCTCCATGACCTCAGAAGTGTAGAACTCTTTCATTCCTTCAGTAATCCCCAAGTTTGGATCAACTAGTCACTATTTATTTTATCTCCAGGTAGTCTTTGAGTAAGGATGTGAATGGTATATATAGAAATATATGGAAAATTGCTTCGAATACAGGAAATGAGCATAACCAGGTGAGTTCTGGGACGTGACCCACAAACCTGAACTGTTGGAATGGGAATCTCTTTTGCCTATTAGCCGCTTGACTTCTACATGAAATGAGGCGGTTTTATCCTAGATTTGTCCCCAGTTTGCTTAGACAGGAGTAGCACATTGATTGGGAAGAACGGAGGGAGCTTATCTCTGCATCTAGTTAGTATTCTAACTCACCTCAAGGTGTTAGAGAGTGCCTCACTCCACAGCACTAACATTCCTGATGATCAAAGAAAACTCACAGGCAACATTACCAATCTCTGGAGGTTTCCAAATTAATATTACATAATATTGAATAAAAAATAGCTTTATCCCTTGTTTGTTCCACAAAGTATTCTACAAACTCATCTTCTAGTCTATCCTAGCCAATTTGATTTGCCCCCAGTCTATATTAAGATTCAGTGCCCCACAATTATCACATTGCCTTTTTTTTTATAAGCCCCAATTATTTGTTAGTTGATGCTCTTTCCAGCATTATCAGATATGTACTAATCCTGACCTCTGTTGTCACAAGGCTGTACCGCTTTATTCTTCTGAAAATATGATTTAAGCTCTCAACTGACTGAAAATTTTGCAAGTTGAAATGAGACAGAACAAACTGCTGGGGCCACTTTCCAAGGTGAAGGTATAATCGGCCTGACTGGTCTCCCAGCTGAGTGAGCAGACCTCTCAGGGGAGCTCAGGTGAGTGCATCACTGAGGAGAGAGAGAGAGAGTCATGCCCAGACACTGCTCAGGTACTGAACCCTCCACTGTCCCAGCACTGCCTGGGCAGTGTGAGGGGGCATATAAGGGGCAGTGCCAGGGGGCAGTGCCATGGGGTAGTACCATGGAGCAGTGCCTGGGCAGTGCCAGGGGGTGATGTGCAGGGTGATAGGTTCCAGAGTGAAGTCCTTAGAGCTGGGGCAGCCATTAAAAATGGCGCTCCGATCCTCGAGGTACCAGTTTGCTGGCAGGGTAGGAGAATCAGAGGCCAACGGTATGTCGTGGGACCCGCCCCTTGCTGTTTTTTTTCTACGTATGGGACTATACAGCGGTGAAAGCCATCATGGAAATATATCACAGCTCCTTCGCAGTCGTTGGGTTAAAATCCTGATATTCTCTCCCTCACGGCATTGTGGGTCAACGCCCAACTTGTGGACTACAGCGTTTCAAGAAGGCAGCTCACCACCACCTTCTCAAGGGATGGGCAATAAGTGTTGACCACCCAGCGACACCCATGTCCCAGGAATGAATATAGAAGAAATTGTTGCTGGTGACTTCAATGTGCTTTTCCTGCCTGCAATCAGCCTTCGTCAAATCATAGGATACCTACAGTGCAAAAGGAGGCCAGTCGGCCCATCGAGCCTGCACCAAACACAACCCCACCCAGACCCTATTCCCGTAACCCCTCATATTTATACTGCTAATCCCGCTGACACTAGGGGCAATTTAGCACGGCCAATCAACCTAACCCGCACATCTTTGGAGTGTGGGACGAAACCGGAGCACCCGGAGGAAACCCACGCAGACATGGGGAGAATGTGCAAAGTCCACACAGACAGTGACCCGAGGCTGGGATTGAACCCGGGTCCCTGGCGCTGTGAGGCTAACCAATGTGCCACCGTGTTGCCCCGAGTGCTGGGAAAATTCAGCCCATTGGCCCTTTATTGCGCACAGTTTAAATAGTTTTGGATTCAGAAAAGGTGTATTCTCACGAAAAAGAAACTTTAAACTTTGTTCTAACCAACCAAGGAGGCTGAATAGAGGGGAGCCAGATTTCTGTCGTAACACCACATATACTGATTCCATTTCCTAATCATCGGAGCCAAGTTCCCTTTTTGCTATTGCTTTTATTGTCATCCTTTAGCATCAAGGCTGCTCCTCCTCATTTATTGCCCAACATTTGTCACCTTGTAACCATGCCTCTGTAATGGTGATTAGATCAAAACCATGTATCTTCGTTTGTGCCACTAGTTCATCTATCTTCGCATAAACACTTCATGCATTCAGATAAAGCACCTTTAATTTTTTTAACCAGTGTTCTTTGCATGGGGTTTACATGCCGATGGACTATTGCCACTAAACTCTCTGTCCCTTCCTTATTCCACTCTGCTTGTCTTCATTCAAATCGTTAGCTGTTTAATCTTTCTCTTTAGGTTTCTAAATTTCTTTCACCTGACCTCTCCTTCCACTCAGTCAGTTTAAATCCAAGTGGAGTCCATCTTAATGGGACAGCTCTGGGGTCGTCGCCACCCTATTAATTCAGTGGTATGTTCAGTAGGAAAAAGATGGGGCAGAGGTGAAGTCATTTCTTCTGGGCACTTGCACGAGGCCATCGCTGGTGAGGCGAGTGACCTGGAGTTTGAATCTGTATGCGAGCGAGTTGCCTGCGGAGGCGCACAATGCACTAGCAGCTGGTCCGCATTTTTTAGGAGACACCCCAGGGCCCATCTTAAGGTTGACCTTGGCTTTCCCTTTTAGGCACAGCTTCAGTCATTTCACCACCACCTTGCCCGAAACCCTGTTGGATTTCTAGCCCCTTGTCTTTACTGGGATTAACTAAAATGTTTCATGGGAAACACAGCCGCAAATGGGAAGCATGGCCAGTCCAATTAAATCGAAGCGACAACCACCAAAAGAGGAACAGCAGCCAAAGTATCAACCCCATTTTCCCCAAACAAATTCCCCTTACCTTCAGGTCTATGGGATGCAGATTCCAAATGATTCATTGCACTTGGTGCTAACTATATGTACAAAGCAATTAAAGGAACACATTTTGTACTATGTATTGAACATCTCTCCAATGGCCAAGTGGCTCAGTAGCTCCAACCAGAAGCTTGAACTTTAATGTTAATTTCCTGCCCATTTTTTTGAAAACTGCCTGTCGAGGTTGTGAATAGAATACTTAGTTCACAGCTGACTTGCTATTGTGTCATTGAGTTGGGCCTGAGTGGATGTAGGGTATGAAACAACTTGACTTATACAGCTAAAGCATTTCACATCATCAGAAATGATTAACGTCTTCCTGAGGTAGGCAAATACATTGGTGAGCAGCACGGTGGCACAGTGGTTAGCACTGCTGCCTCACAGCGCCAGGGACCCGGGTTCAATGCCCGGATTGTGTCATTGTCTATGTGGAGTTTGTACGTTCTCCCCGTGTCTGCATGGGTTTCCTCCGGGTGCTCTGGTTTCCTCCCACAGGCCAAAGATGTGCGGGTTAGGTGGATTGACTATGCTAAATTGCTCCTTAGTGTCAGGGGGACTAGCTAGGGTAAATGCATGGGGTTATGGGGATAGGGCCTGGGTGGGATTGTGGTCGATGCCTCCTTCTGCATTGTACGATTCTTCTATTTGTATCACGCTGGCAAGCCAAATTACTCACAACAAACAGTCCAATGAACAGAAGGTAAAAAGAATGATCATTTAATCTGTTGTTCCCTTCTCTTCTTCAAATAGTGCCATGGGATTTTTCCTATCCACCTGGATGGACAGACAGGAGCTCCGTTTAGCATCTGATATGACAGACACCACCTCCAGCATGGCAACTCTCCCATGGTAACTGCACTGAACTGGATTATGTGCTCAAGCCCTGAGGCGGCCTGAAACCTGTGAGAAGGAAGAGATGGCAAAGGGAGAACTATTTAAAGTAAAGTAAACTTTATGAGTCACAAGTAGGCTTACATTAACACTGCAGTGAAGTTACTGTGTAAATCCCCTAGTCGTCACACTCCGGCGCCTAATGGGGTACACGGGCAGCACGGTGGCACAGTGGTTAGCACTGTTGCCCCACAGTACCAGGGACCTGGGTTTGATTCCCGCTTGGATCACTGTCTGAGTGGGGTTTGCACGTTCTCCCCGTGTCTGCGTGGGTTTCCTCCGGGTGCTCCGGTTTCCTCCCACAGTCCAAAGATGTGCTGGTTAGGTGCATTAACCATGCTAAATTGACCCTTAGTGTACCCGAACATGCGACGGAGTGTGGCGACTAGGGGATTTTCACAGTAACTTCATTGCACTGTGAATGTAAGCGTACTTGTAACAGTAATAAATAAACTTTAAACCTTATTGAGGGAGAATTTAGCATGGCCATGCATCTAAGCTACACATCTTTGGACTGTGGGAGAAAACCGGAGCACCCTGCAGAAACACACGCAGACAGTGGGAGAATGTGCAAACTCCACACAGACAGTGACTCAAGGCCGGAACTGAACCCAGGTCCCAAGCGCTGTGAGACAGCAGTGCAAACCACTGTGCCACCGTGCTGCCCATTTTCTCCTAAATTGGCCATTGTTTTTTTTTTGTGCTTTTTAAACATGTCCCAGGAGATGGTATGGTTTACTGGCGTATTTATAAAATGTGACCATGGGATGTGGGCGTCACTGCGTGGTGCCAAACTTATAATGACCCATCTAACCAATGTCCTCTAAGAAAGAAAATCGGTCATCCTTACCTGATCTGGCCTACATGTGAGTCCACCGCAACGCAGTTGACTCTTAAATGCCCTCTGAAATGGCCCAGCAAATCACTCCGTTCAAGGGCAATTAAGGTTGGGCATCAAATGCTGGCCTTGCCAGCGATGCCCACATCCCATGAAAGAATACATTTGAGAAAGGTAGAGGGTGGCTCTTGGGGCGATATTCTGGAGTGATGGGGAGATACTCACCACCTGAAAGTATGAAGTCTGAGCAGAAATGCTCTTTTTTATGAGAGAGAAGGCATTATAGAGAAGTTATGTGGATAGTCAAAGGTGCTGGAGCATTAGGCACTGTGGGCCAATCAATACAGCAGACTTTATCTCCAATCTGCAATTCTATCTCAATCGACATCTTAAGTTAGCAGAAACCTGTGGAAGTTCTTCCCATTTGTCTGGAAGTCTGTTCCAACAGGACAGAGATCGTGGACATTACAGTCATGATGGCACCTAAAGTATCATCGATATTTTGAATGTTTAAAATAAAAATGGAGAAGGATGACTCGTTCCAAAACATAATAATCTCAGTTTTGCAATCTTTAGACACAAAGCATGCGTGGCCAACCATTAAAAGTCTGGCTCATTGTTATCTAGCAGGCATTTCCGACAAAGTCTTGGCAATGCCTCCTGACCACCTGCTCTGGATGTGAGGCTGGTGCTTCTCATTTCAATTTGTGCATTTGGCAGGCGAAGTCACAGAGAGGAAAATGGGGCCTGTTGTACTTGTGCTGAAATCAGTTACCAGCAGCTGCCTTCCAATCTATTCCCCGTGTTTCTGCAGTATTGGACCACTCGCTACCTCTGCACGACCAACTTCGACTAGAATTTCATTTTTTCTGGTTGAAATCCGCACAGCTGCCCCTGGGTCAGCTGACAGGAGTCATGGTTATACACGAAAATAGGCGACACAGTGGCACAGTGGTTAGCACTACTGCCTCACAGCCCCAGGGACCTGGGTTCAATTCCAGCTTGGGTCGCTGTCTATGTGGAGACTGCACGTTCTCCTCGTGTCTGCGTGGGTTTCCTCTGGACGCTCTGGTTTCCCCCACAGTCCAAAGATGTGCAGATTAGGTGGATTGGCCATGCTAAATTGCCCTTTGGTGTCCCAAGGTGTGTAGGTTAGATGGATTAGCCATGGCGAATGTCAGGGGTTATGAGGATAGGGCGGGAAAGAGAGCCTGTGTAAGATTCTCTGCCAGCGAGAGGTGGCGGGGGGGGGGGGGGGGGGCGGGGGGGGTGGGTGGGGGGGGGGTGGGGGGGGGGGGGGGGGGGGGGGTGGGGGGGGGTGGGGGGTGGGGGGGTGGGGGGGGGTGGGGGGGGTGGGGGGGGTGGGGGGGTAGAAGGGCATTGATGCCCGAATATCAAGCAGAATTGGGGAGGAAAAGGGTTGTTCCATAAAAGAAACCTATCCAACAGAAATGAAAAGTGAAAATAAAACAGGAATACCCTTTCCTGAGATTTAATTTTAATTCAGTTGGAAATAACCAAAATTTTAATGTTTCGATTGTTTTATTTTCTTGAAGTGTGCAATCCCCAGTGTATCCTTCATCATATTAATTATAGAGTCATAGAGCAATATAGCACAGAAACAGGCTCTTCAGCCCTTCCAGCTAGCCCAATTGCCCACGTTTGGCCCATATCCCTTAATCCTTTCCCATCCATGTACTGATCCAAATGCTTGTTGCTATTGTACCTGCCTCAATCACTTTCCCTCGTAGCTCATTCCATACACGCACTACCCTCTACATGAAGAAGTTGCCCCTCAGGTCCCTTTTAAATCTTTCCCCTCTCACCTTAAACCTATACCCTCTAGTTTTCAATTCCCCCTCCCTGGGAATCATGTCCCTTATGATTTTATACACCTCAGTAAGGTCACCCTTATTCTTCTACGTTCCAAGGAATAAAGAATAAAGCATCTTAAAGATTCTGAATCTGTTAAAATTTAATCAAGGGGAGTGTCGCTTCAGTAAAAAGTAGTCCACATTTTACAAATTTCGCTCTGAGCCTTTCCCACCATCGTTGTACATTAACACCACCATTAACACTACTTATCCACCAAGGGACTGGATAACTAGAAGCACAGCAACAATTCTATGAAGGGGTGAGAGAGGGATGGGGGGGAGGTGTTTGTTCAGCTGGATAAGGCTTATTTTTCAAATCGGAATTTTAGAAACACAAACAAAAATGGCAATGGATGAAATATATTATGCAGCTGATTTCTTTTGGAGAATTCCATTTTTTCTTTGTTGATATTCACATTACCTATATGCAGTGAAAACCCATTCATGTTCACATAAAAACTAGGAGCAGGACAAGGCCATTTGGCCCCTCGAACCTGCTCAGCCATTCAATAAGATCATGGCTGATCTTTTTGGAGGCTCAGTTCCACTTACCTGCCTGCTCGCCATAACCCTTAATTCCTTTACTGTTCAAAAATCTCTCTATCTTTGCCTTAAAAACATTAACGAGGTAGCCTCAACTGGGCAGGGAATTCCACAGATTCACAACCCTTTGGGTGAAGCAGTTCACCCATCTGGAACTGGTCTCTGCAATCAATGAGAGCTTTTCTTCCTTAGAGCAGCACCTGCAATGAGATAGGAGTCTCTGTACTTCTCAGATTCCCTGTTCTTTTTTGCAACTGGGAGATGACTGCCCGATAAAAAGGGGCAATGTGTTAACCTGAATAACACACAATGGCTTTCTTTTGTTGCTGAACAGAACAAATCTTCGTCCTTTGAGCCTTCAGTAAGTGGTTAGATTACAGCACAAGAACGTGACTCCTTCCCATGCCTGGTTAAGACTACTTGGATATTTAAGATGAGGTCCAATAACATCTCTGAGTCAGGCAGAACCAATCAATCACATTGCACTATCGGTAGTAGCCGGTTAAATGGCTGACTTCACATTTCTATTATCATTTAGAAAATAGATCCTGAAATCATTAAATCCATACATTCCTGTTGTCATCCAAAGTTCGCCACAATCTCACACAAAAATTATTAACTAGCTTTGCTTCACATTAAATTGAATTGATTGGTTTATTATTGTCACATGTATTGGGATACAGTGAAAAGTATTGTTTCTTTCAAGCTGTTACAGACAAAACATACCATTCATAGAGTACATAGGGGAGAAGGAAAGGAGAGGGTGCAGAATATAGTGTTGCAGTTACCAATAGGGTGAAGAGAAAGATCAGCTTAATGTGTGCTAGGACCATTCAAAAGTCTGATGGCAGCAGGAAAGAAACTGTTCCTGAATCAGTTGATGTGCGTTTTCAGACTTCTGTATCTTTTTTCCGATGGAAGAAGGTGGAAGAGAGTGCGTCCAAGGTGTGTGGGGTCCTTGATTATGCTGGCTGGTTTTCCGAGGCAGCAGGAAGTGTAGACGGAGTCAATGGAGGGAGGCTGGTTTGCGTGATGGACTGGGCTACATTCACAATCCTTTGTAGCTTCTTTCACTCTGAAGAGATTGTCTGCAGATGTAGCTTCCAGCACCAGGACACTGGTGAATAATGGTGGCTCCACACTGCGTTCTTCTCATTCATCCTGTCCAAAGAGTGGAAACTACATTAACCAGTTCAATAAATGCAGAAAATGCAGGAAATATGCAGCCTTTCTGGCCGCATCCGCGGAGAGAGAAACAGAGTTAACAGGTGGAATTCTCCCACCTGGGGCTGAGTCCCATGGTGTGGGAGGAAAGGTGGAGTGTTTCCCGTTAAGCAAGCTGGCAGGAAAACATGCCAAATCTTCCTGCCCTGACCTCATTCATTATGCAACCACATGTTCCGCTGTTCTCCATGGCAGAGCAGGCCTGATGGTGCATAGTCTGCCCTTGTATCTGGGTGCCATATTGAAAAGGCACTCATTGACATCATTGACTTACTATTGAAGAAAGAAGGGGGACCTTCCCAAGGAGGACCTTGGAAAAATTAAGATGGATCTCCGGAAACATTCTGAGGCCGGAAAATGTCCCTCCAGGACATAGAATCTGGACGATCCACCTGTAGATGCTCCCCCATCCGCTGCTGTGGTGTTCTGGGGTCCAGGGTCGCTGATGGCCTCTATATCGAACTCCACAGGCAGCCTCAGGTGTCTGCATGTTTCCAAATGTGTTTTGCACCAATGTTTTCCCGCTGGCGTTGCGGTGAATCGGATGTGGGAGGAAGATTCCGGTCGGACCTTCATCGGCATCCATTAGCGGGATGCAAATCAGTTTCATTACGGGCTCCTGTGGGTTCTCTGATATGCTATGGTGGGAACCAGCGGAAAATACCATGGGAAATTCACACCGACGTGGAACAGATGTCAGCACTCCCATCAAGTTCTTCCCCCCCCAACTCCCCCACACCCCGACATTGAACAAGCGTGGATGGATTCTTCCCAATGTTTCAGGTCGTGACCTTTCGCCAGAAAGGTGTTGATAAGGTCATAACCTGAGACGGATATTTTCTTTTGATTTGATTTGATTTTGATTTGATTTATTATTGTCATGTGTATTAACATACAGTGAAAAGTTTGTTTCTTGCGCGCTGTGCAGACAAAGCATACCATTCATAGAGAAGGAAAGGAGAGAGTGCAGAATGTAGTGTTACAGTCATAGCTAGGATGTAGAGAAAGGTCAGCTTAATGCAAGGTAAGTCCATTCAAAAGTCTGAGGGCAGCGGGAAGAAGCTGTTCTTGAGTCAGTTGGTTCGTTGACCTCAGACCTTTGTATCTTTTTCCCGACGGAAGAAGATGGAAGAGAGAATGTCCGGGGTGCGTGGGGCCCTTAATTATGCTGGCTGCTTTGCCGAGGCAGCGGGAAGTGTAGACAGAGTCAATGGATGGGAGGCTGGTTTGCGTGATGGATTGGGCTACATTCATTCATTTCTGTCATTCCTGTGTTTATTTTAGATTTCTATCCTCTGCAGTGTTTTGCTTTTGTCGTATTAACCGCTTTCCTACTTTCCCTCTTCAGTGGAGTGTTGGTTGTACTGAGTTAAACTATAAAGTGAAGACCCAATTCCAGGAATCAGGCAGCGTGGCAGGAGACCATTTGGCCCACCAAGCCTGTGATGAATCTTGGAAGGGGCTGCACAACAAATCCCACTTTAAAAGGATTAGCTTTGGTATTGAAATCAGAGGTCCATCCCAAGTCGAATAGTTTCCTTAGTTTATGAAGCCATCCGTTACTCAGCAGCCGGACAATTTCTATTTCACACAGCAGCTCGTGAAAGAAAATCTGATTTTCCCAAAAGCCGGAGAGTGGGGAAAAAAAAGTGCCTGAAGGCAATCTCTCCAGCTTTTTATTGAAGTCCATATTCAGTCAACAGGAAGCTGTGGATTGGGAGTCATTTGATATCATAAAATCTATCTTTTTTTTCATAGAATCCCTACAGTGCAGAAGGAAGCCATATGGCCCATTGAGTCTACACCAACTCTGGCATCCCACCCAGGCTCTATCCCCATAACCCCATGAATCCCCCAATCTTGGGACAATAAGGGGCAATTTAATTGTCAATCCATCAAACCAGGACGTCTTTCGGACTGTGGGAGAAACTCGTGCAGACACAGGGAGAATGTGCAAACTCCACACAGTCACCCGAAGCTGGAATTGAACCCAGGTCCCTGGCGCTGTGCCGCAGCAGTGCTAACCACTCTGCCACTGTGTCACAAAGATTCAGTGCCAAGTATGCACTGGTATTATTTATTATTGTTAACTTGTCTTTGATGCCCCCTCGCTGCCTGTGTTTGGAAGAGAAGGAGAGTCACTGATATAGGCTGGAAACCCAGAGGCAGCTACAAGGCCTCTGACCTCATGTTGTATCTTTAGCTTTAGAATCATAGAATTCTACAGTGCAGAAGGAGGCCATTCAGCCCATCAAGCTTGCACTGCCAACAATCCCACCCAGGCCGTATCACCATAACACCACATATTTACCCTGCTAATCCACCTTACACTGGGACAATTTCCCATGGCCAATCTACCTAAACCGCACATCTTTGGACAGTGGTAGGAAACCGGAGTACCTGGAGGAAACCCACGCAGACACGGGGAGAATGTGCAAACTCCACACAGACAGTCACCAGAGGCCGGAATTGAACCTGGGTCCATGGCGCTGCGAGGCAGCAGTGCTAACCCCTGTGCCACTGTGGACTTTCCATCTGCTGATCTCCACCTTCAGGTGCAACATCCAATGAAGCAAAATGTTACTTTCAGTGAGTGGCTGGGTGGGCAAAAAGTAAAATGGTGGTCACCATGCCATTCTTAGCCAATAGGTTAAAAAGCAGTTCGATCCAGTATTCTTATTACCCAGCTTTACTGGTGTTCCATTTTAAGGTACACAAGGCCAGTTCAGACCAGTCTTCTTATTTTTCTGTTGACACTGTTTTTCCTTCTGGAAGGCCTGCTGTCCCAGACCCTCTGTAAGGACCCCCACATAAATGCCCGATACAAGCAGCCACCAGAAACGGCCGTAAAGCTGGAACGAGCCACAGGAGCCTGAGCAACCTCCCTGGCAAAGGCTAATGCGTGAGTTCTGAATGATTAGTACAAAGTGGTAAGGAACAGAAGCAGCAAAAGTCATTCGACCTGGCAAGTCATAACATTCAAGGCTATGGGCCAAGTGCTAGCAGAATAAAGTACAGCACAGAAACAGGCCCTTTGGCCCTTCAAACCTGTACCGATCATGATGCCCTAACTAAACAAGAAAAAAACCTTCTGCCTTTACTTGATCCGTATTCCTCTATTTCCTCCCTATTCATGTACCCATCTCGATGCCTCTTAAATGTTGCTAATGTGCTTACTTCCACAACCTCCTCTGGCAGCACGTTCCAACCCACCACTCTCTGCGTGAAAAACTTCCCCCGTACATCTCCCTTAAAATTGTCTCTTCTCACCTTGAACATGTGCCTCCTTGTAATTGACACTTCTACCTTGGGAAAAAGCTTCCAACTATCCACCCTGTCTATGAGGTCTCCCCTCAGCCTCCGACTTTCCAGTGAAAACAATCCTAGTTTATTTAACCTCTCCTTATAGCCAGCACCCTCAAGACTAGGCAACATTCTGGTGAACCTTCTTTGCACTGTCTCCAAAGCTTCCACTTCCTTCTGGTAGTGTGATGATCAGAACTGCAAGCACTACTCCAAATGCGGCCTAACCAAGGTTTTATATATCTGCAACATGATTTCCCAACTCTTGTTCTCAATGCTACAGCTGGTGAAGGCAAGCATGCCATATGCCTCCTTAATCACCTTGGCCACCTGTGTTGCCACTTTTAGAGAACTGTGGACCTGCACACCCAGATCCCTCTGTATGTTAATATTCCTAAGGGTTCTGCCATTTACGGTATAATTCATACTTAAATTTGATCCTCCAAAATGCATCACCTCGCATTTGTCTGGATTAAACTCCATCTGCCATTTCTGTGCCGTAGTCTCCAATCTATCTATATCCTGTTGTATCCTCTGACAATCCCCGGCGCTATAAGCAAGTCCCCAATCTTCATGTCATCCGCAAACTTACTAATCAGACCACCCACATTTTCCTCCAGATCATTTATATGTACTACAAACATCAGTGGTCCCAGCACTGATCTCTACAGAACACCATTAACTACAGATCTCCATTCTGAAAAACACCCTTCCACTGCTACTCTCGGTCCTTTGTAACAAAGCCAGCTCTGTATCCATCTAGCCAGTCCACCCCGAATCCCATGTGATTTTAATTTTTGTACCAGTCAGCCAGTGGAACCTTGTCAAATGCCTTACTAAAGTCCATATAAACTACATCCACAGCCCTTTCCTCATCCAGTATCTTTGTCACCACTTCAAAAAACTAAATCAAGCTGGTGAGACATGACCTTCCCCTGTTGTATCCTCTGACAATCCCCGGCGCTATAAGCAATTCCCCAATCTTCATGTCATCCGCAAACTTACTAATCAGACCACCCACATTTTCCTCCAGATCATTTATATATACCACAAACAACAGAGGTCCCAGCACTGATCTCTACAGAACACCATTAACTACAGATCTCCATTCTGCCTGTCACTAACTAGTCCATTTTCTTCCAAATGTGCATACATCCTGCCCCTCAGTATCTTCTCCAAAAGTTTCCCCACCTCTGACATCAGGCTCACCGGCCTATAATTTCCTGGATTATCCCTGCTTCCCTTCTTAAACAAAGGAAGAACATTGGCTATTCTCCAGTCCTCTGGAACCTCACCTGTGATCAAAGAGAATGTGAAGATATCTGTTAAGGCGCCAACTATTTCTCCCCTTGCCTCCTGCAGCAACCTGGGATAGATCCCATCCGGCCTTGGGGACTTGTCTACCTTAATGCAATTTAAGATATCTACACTTCCTCCTTCAACATATTGATTGACATTCTCTAGAGTATTCACACACCTATACCTGACCTCAACATCTGTCATGTCCTTCTCCTTGGTGAATACCGATACAAAGTACTCATTAAGGATCTCAACCATTTCCTTCGCAAAACTTCCCTCCATTGTTCTTGAGTGGGTCTACTCTTTCTCTTGCTACCCTCTTGCTCCTAATATATGCATAAAAAGCCTTGGGATTCTCCTTGACCCTGTTTGCGAAAGACATTTCAAGGCCCCTTTTTGCCCTCCTAATTCCATGTTTAAGTTCCTTCCTACTTTCACTATACTCCTCAAGGGCTTTGTCAGTTTTTAGATGCCTAGACCTATTGTATGCTTCCTTTTTTCTTTTGACTAGGCTTACAATTTCCCTTGTCATCCATGGTTCCCGAATCCTGCCATTTCTATCCTTCATTTTTACGGGGACATGCCTGTCCTGCACTTCAAGCAACTGGCCTTTAAAAGCCTCCCACATGCCAGACGAGGATTTGCCCTCAAATACCCACTCCCAATCCACATTCCCCAGTTTCTGCCTAATTTGCATGTAATTGGCTCTCGCCCAATTGAGCACCCTCTCCCGAGGGCCACTCTTGTCCTTATCCATGACGACCTGAAACCTTATGGCAAAATGGTCGCTAAGCCCAAAATGCTCCCCCGATGATACACCGATCACCTGGCCTGGCTCATTCCCCAATACCAAGTCTAGTTTGGCCCCCTCCCTGGTTGGATTGTCAACATACTGTAGCATAAAGCCCTCCTGGACACATCTAACCAATTGCTCTTCACATGGGCCCCTGGCTGTAAGGGAGTCCCAGTCAATGTGGGGGAAGTTAAAGTCACCCACCAAAACTACCCTGTTTTTTTCACACCTTTTCAGTATCTGACTGCACAATTGCTCCTCTGTCTCCTGCAGGCTGTTGGGAGGTCTACAGTACACTCCCCACATTGTGATTTCACCCTTCTTGTTCCTGAGATCCACCCATAATGCCTCACTACAAGATCCCTCCAATATTTCCTCCCTCAACACAGCTGTGCTGTGCTCCTTAATCAGCAATATAACTCCCCCACCCCTTTTGTTTCCCCTTCTGTCCATCTAAAACAACGAGATCCCGCAACATTAAGCTGCCAGTCTTCCTTTAACCATGTCTCTGTAATTGCAATAACATCATAGTTCCATGCAGTAATCCAGGCCCTCAGTTCATCTGTCTTACCTGTTATACTTCTTGCATTGAAGCAAACGCACTCCAGACCTCCAGTCCCGCTGAGCCCCCCAGCTTCCCTCTGCCTGCTCTTACTCTGCGCTATGTTTATCTCAGTGTCACTGCTTTCCCCAGTCCCTACACTTACTGGCCTGCTGTTCTGGTTCCCACTCCTCTGCCACACTAGCTTAAACCCTTTACAAACAGCAGTAGCAAACCTCCCGCCCAGGATATTGGAGATCCTTCAGTTCAGGTGCAACCCATCCTTCTTGTGCAGGTCCCACCTTCCTCAGATGACATCCCAGTGATCCATATATCTAAAGCCCTCCCTCCTACACCAGCTCTTTAGCCACATGTTCAACTGTACTATCTCCTTGTTCCAAGCCACACTGGGAGATGGGATTAGATTGGAGTTCAGGGGCAGCACAGTGGCACAGTGGTTGACACTGCTGCCTTACAGCGCCAGGGACCCGGTTCAATCCCGGCCTCGGGTCACTGACTGTGTGGAGTTTGCACATTCTCCCCGTGTCTGCGTGGGTTTCCTATGGGTGCTCTGGTTTCCTCACACAGTCCAAAGATGTGTGGGTTACATTGATTGGCCATGCTAAATTCATAGAATCATAGAAACCCTACAGTGCAGAAAGAGGCCATTTGGCCCATCGAGTCTGCACCGACCACAATCCCACCCAGGCCCTACCCCCATACATTTCACCCGCTAATCTCTCTAACCTCCGCATCTCAGGACACTAAGGGGCAATTTTAGCATGGTCAGTCAACCTAACCCGCACATCTTTGGACTGTGGGAGGAAATTGGAGCACCCGGAGAAAACCCACGCAGACACGAGGAGAATAAGCAAACTCCACACAGACAGTAACCCAAGCCGGGAATTGAACCCGGATCCCTGGAGCTGTGAAGCAGCAGTGCTAACCACTGTGCTACCGTGCCGCCCTCGTGTCAGGAGGATTAGCAGGGTAAGTATGAGAAGTTACGGGAATAGAGCCTGGGTGCGATTGTGGTCGGTGCACACTCGATGGGCTGAATAGCCTCCTTCTCCACTATCTATGATTCTCGCTTGTCAGTGTGGATTTGATGGGCTGAAGGGCCTCTTCAGCACTGTACGATTCTATGACGGCAGGGGAATGGAATCCAGAACACAGTGAAAAGGAACAGCCACAAATCTAAGCTTAGCTCAGCACACAGTCAGCAAAAAGCAGAACTCAACAGAGGAAAAATAAAATCAAACTGAGGATATTTGGCCAGTCGAGCAGGCAACATCTTGGGAAAACATTTCCAAGGTCCAAGGTCCAAGAAAATGGCCCCAATGGTTTTTTATAAGTTTCATTCCACTTTGAAGTAAATGCAATCTATTTTAAAAAGCAAAAAGCAATAATGACATTTCTTGATTCCTCTTTAGAAAACTCTGGCCTCATGCTCTTATATGGCTGAAATATTGAGAAAAATACAAAGCACTTCACCGAGACTATTCATGAATTCCTTCAAAGCAAGTCACTCAAGATAGTTTTCTCTAAGAACATTTATCTTCGTCCCAGCGAGGGCCCAAATAAGATTTGTAGCACTAAAGAAAACATTTAAAAATGACTGAATTTACAATAACAGGTCGAACTTGCCAATAAAAGTGTTTTTGGAATCCTCAGTATGGTTTTAATTGAAGGTCTCAACCTTTTGCTGGCGTTTCCATGGCTACCATGCTGCAGACGAGATCAAAAGGAGCAGGCATTAAAAGCCACAGTCCGATTACTGGGGCATCCTTGAGAGCTTGAACCGATGGGTACTGGTGTGGATAGCTAAACAGACATAGCATGAGGCTAAGGCTTTAGCGCAAGATTATAAGGCCATCATGCTGAAGGCTATTTATGACGAATGAGCATTGTGGCGTAGGTAAACCGTGCCTGTTGTTTGTTGCTGACATTTCTGCCTCAATCTGTCATTTACTTCTGGGTATATATTGTGGCCCCACTCTGGAGGACTCACAGACGGAGAAGTCACTAATGTATACATCTTACTTAGTTAGTCCGCACTTGGAATATAGTGTTCAACTCTGGTCGCCACACTACCAGAAGGATGTGGAGGTTTTAGAGAGGGTACAGAAAAGATTTACCGGGATGTTGCCTGGTAGGGAGGGCATTAGCTATGAGGAGAAGTTGGAGAAACTTGGTTAGTTCTCAGTGGAATGACGGAGGTTGAGGGACGACCTGACAGAAGTCTACAAGATTATGAGGGGCATGGACAGAGTGGATAGTCAGAAGCTTCTTCCCAGGGTGGAAGAGTCAATTACTAGGTTTAAGGTGTGAGGGGCAAGGTTTAAAGGAGATGTACGAGGCATGTTTTTTCACAGAGGGTGGTGGGTGCCTGGAACTCACTGCCGGGGAGGTAGTGGAAGCAGATACGATAGTGACTTTTAAGGGGAGTCTGGACAAATACATGAATAGGATGGGAATAGGGGGATATGGTCCCTGGAAAAGTAGGGGGCTTTAGTTCAGTCGGGCAGCATGGTCGGTGCATGCTTGGAAGGCCGAAGGGCCTGTTCTTGTGATATAATTTTCTTTGTTCTTCATTCCCCTCCATCCCCTCACACACACACACACACACACAGATACATACCTCCACATGTGCATCTTGTTTAAACAAGCTTGAACAAATGGCCCAGAATAGCCTCCAGCTAGATTCCATCAGCTGTGCAGGGGGTTTTTAAAAAAATATTTATAAGCAGTGAGATTGTAGTTTGATCTGTATATATGAAAAAGGAGACGTAGAGCTAAAAAATAACATTTACCTGATGCTAGCAATGATTCAAAACCACCGCATATTCTGTGATGAGGGAAAATAAGGCTTATTTGAAAGAATGGTACAGACAGATGAGACTTAAATTGCTTCTATAGAAAAGCAATTGGCCAAAACATTTTGGCACGCTGTTTTTGAAGGTGTATCACTCCTAAATCCTTGCTTCAGCAAAAGCTTTTTTTTTCTCAAATCCTCAAAGTATTTCCCCTTTCCTGTTGTAACACATCACTGCTGGCCTAGCGTATTTATAGAGGAATTTGCTGTCCGTAAACGTTGTCAAGTTAATTATATCAGAGGAACAAACCTCAGAATAAATCAGCAATGCTCTGTCCTCCTAGTGTCGAATGGTGTCACAGCCTGGGGCAAATACTTTGGTAAGTGGCGGGTAAGGTTCAGTTTAATGTGTGGTGTCCTGATAATTGGAAGAGTATAAACCTGGCCACAACTCAACATCAGAGAGAGAGAAAAAAATACATAATGGAACAGCTGAACTCCTTTTAGCCACTTATCTGTATATCTCGCAAAATTGAAGCCAGGAGTGCGAATGGTAAAGTAAGCAAGAGAAAGAGGAGCTAGCAGCAGCTGGAAAGCCACAAATTAAATCTTGCAGATTTAGTGTGGCCGATTTCTGCGTGCATGGAGTGCCAGACTCCGGTGGAATATCTGACATTTGAGGTGCACAAAGGCCATCAAAAGGTCATCCTGCTGCAACACGCAGGAGAGCAAAAGCCCAGTCATTTTTTGCAAGAGGCCTGGCGACAGCCTGTGTTCGCCAAGGCTGGAACAGGCATCGTGGAATTAGCGTTACCTCAGGGACAGCCACTCTGGACCAAATAAGTGAATGGGAGCTTGGTCCCCACGAGCTGTAGTGATAACTAAAGCTCATAGTTACCAGACTCTTAGGGGTAATGGACAAGATTGACTGCATTGAAATTCACTTTCACCACAAAAGGAACACTGCTGTGTATCATTCGTCACAAGGCAAAATACTTAATTGCCTTTGATGCAGTTTATAGGCACAGGAGTAGGCCATTTGGCCCTTCGAGTCTGCTCCACCATTCAATTAAGTCATGGCTGGTCATCTACTTCACCCGGGTGACTAGTCCTGTGACAATACCACCAGACCTCCGCTGAGATTGACAATTAATGAATTCTAAACCATTCAGAAATCATGATTTCTCCCCTCAACCCTTCTTCATGGTTACACAATGCCATATATTCTAAATGCCATGACATGTGACACTTTTAGTTTGTTCTTTGTACTGCAGACAGGCACTGCCTGCACCTCACATTGAAACCTTCAGTTCATCAGCTTTACCGAAATATGTTTTCACTGTGATGTTTGAAAACTTTTAACAGAAAGACAGCAAAATATCATATTCTGGGATTTAACAATCAGTTGGTGAAATGACTGCCATTCCTTCTCATTACACTTACTTTTTAAAAAGTTTATTTATTATTGCCACAAGTAGTCTTGCATTAACACTGCCATGGAGTTACTGTGAAAATCCCCTAGTCGCCACACTGCGTTGCCTGTTTGGGTACACTGAGGGAGAATTTAGCATGGCCAGTTACACCTACATTACATTACACCTAACCAGCACGTCTTTCAGAGTGTGGGAGGAAACCAGAGCACCCGAAGGAAACCCACACAGACACGGGGAGAACGTGCAGACTCCGCATAGACAGTAACCTGAGCTGGGAATTGAACCCGGGTCCCTGGCGCTGTGAGGCAGCAGTGCTAACCACTGTGCCACCGTGCCACACCTCCCTACTGTCGAGATTCTCGGCGGATTTTCCCAGCTTAGTTTTGAAACGTGACGTGGCGTTATTTTGGGGTCCCAGGAGTCAGCAGTGAAGTGCCTTCCAGCTCAATTTTCCAGAAGATGTCCAGTTAACAAAGTGGCTCAAGTAGGGACGCTGGGAGGATTGAGAAGATGGGAAGATGGGTCAGCTGGTGCTAATGATCGGGCAGCCCACAGTTTTCATTGTGACTGCTCTGAGGAGGGCCTGAGTGAAGTGGGCATGAGATAAGGCTGAGAAAACTGGCAGCTGCAGTTTGCCCAACTTTACATCATGTTACGTGAACTTCCTATTGCCACTTGCCTCCTATAAGCTGACAAGTACAGTCACCACGAGGGTCCCGTGTGACACTGTAAGACCCCACAAAATGCTCAGTAATTGAATCATGAACAAACTCAATTGGATTCCCACTATTGTTTGGCTGTGCTGATATGTGCATACCTAGTATGAGTGGAAGGAAGCAGGAACACATTGGATTCCTGTCCAATAGCATTTTCTAATTTCTCCAGCATCCCATGCCCCCCACTCCCCTCCCCCACCCACCCACCCACCCACTCAAACCTTCTAAAATCTACCTCAATGGGGGGTGGTGGTGGTCGTGGCTGGGTTCAATGAGAAAGCTGTTGCTCCCACTCCTCCTGTCTAGTCGAGAAACTGCCTTTAAAGTTCTGCACCTTGGCCCTTTCTACTTGGAGGTCAGAGAGGCAAGCACAGCACTGGATCCAAATCTTTCCCACTGCCCCTGTAAGCGCCACCACTCGACTGCAGTCTGGAACTTCCTTCCTAAATTTCCTTCCCTTAATTGTTACACCTGTACGCATCTTGAAAAAACCCCTCGAAAACGTTGGACATTCAGCCACCACCCACCATTGAGGGTGGTAGGTGCCTGGAACTCGCTGCCTGGGGAGGTAGTGGAAGCAGATACGATAGTGACTTTTAAGGGGCATCTGGACAAGATTTACCAGGATGTTGCCTGGTATGGAGGGCATTAGCTATGAGGAGAGGTTGGAGAAACTTGGTTTGTTCTCACTGGAATGACGGAGGTTGAGGGGCGACCTGATAGAAGTCTACAAGATTATGAGGGACATGGACAGAGTGGATAGTCAAAAGATTCTTCCCAGGGTAGAAGAGTCAATTACTAGGGGGCATAGGTTTAAGATGTGAGGGGCAAGGTTTAAAGGAGATGTACGAGGCATGTTTTGTCACAGAGGTTGGTGGGTGCCTGGAACTCACTGCCGGTGGAGGTAGTGGAAGCAGATACGATAATGACTTTTAAGGGGCGTCTGGACAAATACATGGATAGAATAGGAATAGAGGGATATGGTCCCTGGAAGGGTAGGGCGTTTTAGTTCAGTTGGGCAGCATGATCGGTGCAGGCTTGGAGGGCTGAAGGGCCTGTTCCTGTGCTGTAATTTTCTTTGTCCTTCGTGTCTCCTCCTCAGCTGACCATCTACAAAAAACTTTGTTACATCTTTTTGAATGTGCATCTCGTTACTGTTTGTAAAAGATGTCCATTGTTACATCCTCTAAAATTCAGGTAATGCATTTGATAAGGTCCTTTATTTCCCACATCAATTAATGGTGCCATTAATGAGCCACTGGGAGGACAGGCAAGTGTTAGTGAATCTCCACCATCTCCTTCCTGTAGGAAAGTATCCTGTCATCACACTGTAACCTCACTGGGGAGGTGATGGCATACTGGTATTGTCACTGGGCCAGTGACCTGGGGTAATGGTCTTGAGACCTGGCTTCGAATCCCGCCATGGCAGATGGTGAAATTTGAGTTCAATTAAAAATAATATGGAATTAAAAGTCTGATAATGACTATGAAACGTTTGTCATAACAAAAGCATCAGGTTCATTAATGTCCTTCAGGTAAGGAAATCTACCATCCTTACCCAGTCTGGCTTCCATGTAACTCCAGACCCACAATAATGTGGTTTACTCTGAAATGCCCTCGCAAGCCATTGAGTTCAAGGGCAATTAAGAATGGGTAATAAATGCTGACCCAGCCATTGACACCCACATCCCATGAAAGAATTAGAATTTTTTTTAAAAATCACACGTAGGAAGATCCCAACCATCAATAAACTTATCCCCATTTTGTCCCACTTTTAAAAATTTCCTGCAGGCTGCTCTACATTAAACTTTCTTCTTTGACCAGGATTCATGAATATATTATGTGTATACCAAGTTCCTATTGTCTGGCCTTATCGCCACATGGATGGTGCTGTGAGGTATGGGGAGGGGTGCACTATTTCTGGATTCCATTATTGCATCCACATAAATTCTATCAGTGCTATTACAGAACTGAGGTTAAGCTGTTTCAAATAAAATTAAGTCAAATTAAGCAGCTTGACATCAAAATAGTGCCGTCTGGAATTCATTTAATAACATTGAATGTATATGAATTACATTGAAGAGTCAGGGCTATTGTTTAAGCAAACACAGAATGCCACGTCGCATTCCCCTTACCCCCCCACCCCCAAACAGCAAGAAGGTGAAATATCAGTTCACTTATTTTTGAAGGCGATGGTTAAAGTGGAGATATTGTCCAGGACATCAAGGCAGCATCAAGGGCATTTTAATTTCCTCTCGAGACACCAAAACAGACACATAGCACCAAACTTCAGCATCTTAATCTAAAGAACATTGCTTTTGACTATGCATTTAATCCCTAGAGTCAAACTTGAACCCATGTCTTTTTTACGTAGAGGCAGGCTGCTACCTCTGAAGCCATGTGGACACTTTAACCCAACAATTATAGAGTCATAGAGCATTACAGCATGGAAACAGGCCCTTCGGCCCAACTTGTCCAAGCCACCCTTCTTTTTACCACTAAGCTAGTCCCAATTGCCTGTGTTTGCCGCATTCCCTCTATACCAGTCTTACCTATGTAACTCTCCAAATGCTTTTTAAAAGACAAAATTGTACCCACCTCTACTGCTACTTCTGGCAGCTTGTTCCAGACACTCACCATCCTCTGGACCCTTTTGTACCTCTCTCCTCTCATCTTAAACCTATGCCCTCTAGTTTTAGACTCCCCTATCTTTGGGAAAAGATATTGACTATCTAGCTGGTCTATGCCTCTCATTATTTTATGGACCTCTATAAGATCAGCCCTAAACTTCCTACTCTCCAGGGAAAAAAGTCCCAATCTATCCAGCCTCTCTTTATAACTCAAACCATCAGGTCCCGGCAGCATCCTAGTAAATCTTTTCTGCAGTCTTACTAGTTTAATAATATCCTTTCTATAATAGGGTGACCAGAACTGTACACAGTATTCCAAGTGTGGCCTTACCAATGTCTTGTACAACTTCAACAATTCCTGTTACTGATTGCTACTCTTTCTATTTATAAGTATCCAAATATCAGGTGAGAACAGGGTTAGACTCAAGCGTGATGGACCCCAAAGTCACATAACCTGACAACACTGACTGGAGTCACATGTATTTTGGTAATAAGAATGACCAATATCCACAAAACTATACATCAAGAAGAATAATTGTCTTCAGGAGAGGAGGGAAAATCAAAACAAGAAATATGTCTCCAATTAACTTTCACTGTGCATTTTTGAAATGCAGATATTTTGCATTAGCCACTGTAACAGATTGAGGGAGACTCGATGCAGCTTTAACTAAATTATCGCCAACAGAGTATTTATATACTTGTATAACAAGTATATAGCGTGGCCCTTGATGGGTGGGAGGGGAGGGGGGTGGTGCATGTTCTGAGGGCCACATGACTGGCAAGGACCCTATGGATCGCTCCAGCAGGAAGCTAAGCCAATCAGTAATAAATCTTTTCTGCACTCTTACTGGTTTAATAATATCCTTTCTATAATAGGGTGACCAGAACCTGGAATACACAGTATTCCAAGTGTGGCCTTACCAATGTCTTGTACAACTTCAAGTGTGACCACCCTTCTGGACTCCTGGCCTCCAACTGCTTGGCCTCCTTGACCCGTGATCCACGCCCTCCTGCTGATTGGCTCAGCTTCCTGCCGGAGCGATCCATAGGATCCTCGCCAGTCACGTGGCCCTCAGAACATGCACCCCCCCACCCCCACCCCCCACACCCATCAAGGGCCACGCTACTTGCCCCAAAATCTGAAACACTCCTAAGGAGAAACAAAGAACAACATTCGTAGGCACATCATCTGCTCTCATCCAAAAAGGATATCCAGAAAAACCTCTGGAAAACTCTTCAAAGATTCAAATGGTCCCAGGCCTTCCTGGCTCTGTTGGAGTGCCTCAATTTGGAGGCAGGCTTGTCTGCGTTTAAAGGGCCAGATGAGACAGACGGGAATGGTAGGCTAATTAATCCTGGATCCAGTGACTCTTTGGCAGCTTCAGGCTCCACCGTCTCCTCTTCCATTTGTTGTTCAGGCCCCACATTCTCCACCGAAATTCCAGTAGCCAAACTTAGCAGCCTTGAACTAAGCAAAGGGACTGCCTGTGTGTCCCCTGTGTCCATTACTGCTCTCCTCCTCCGGTTTAATATTTCCAGCCATTTAGCTGTATCTGTTTTAACCAATCACGACCCATTAAACAAGGTCTGTGACCCTTGATTACCAATACTGGCGTGTTTGCCATCTGGTTCTGACATGCCACTGTTACTGTTGCTGCACCGAAAGTCTGCAGAATCTCACCAGTATATATGGACAAAGCGGCGCCTGATTCACTTAGTTTTAATGGCTGGAGTCCCTTTCACAGATAACAAAATGCCTGTTCCTCTATGACTGTGGCCGCCGTACCTGTATCCACTTCCTTTTTAATGCTTTTCCATTTACCAGCAGAGTAATCTCTACTGTGGGGTCTTTGTTTAGCTGGACCTGGATTAGGGCGAACAACTCGGCTGCCTTAAGTTAAACGCAAAATACTGCGGATGCTGGAATCTGAAACCAAAACAGAAAAATGCTGGAAAATCTCAGCAGGTCGGACAGCATCCGTGGAGAGAGAACAGAGCCAACGTTTCGAGTCCGGATGACCCTTCGTCAGAGCGTTAGGGTAAACAACTCGGCTGCCTTGCTGGGTTCCTTCTTCAAATTGTTTACAGGGGTTAAACTAGCAATCACTGTCTTTTTTTCCTTTGCGCTGACTGTCCTAATTGATTTTCTCTGCACTATGACTTTAAGTGAACATTCTTGTTACATCTGAAGCATATAAATGACAAACTTCTTGGGAGTGCTCTCCCCCACATCGAAAATACATTTCAGCCCTCAGTGTTGCACCTCTTCTGTTGGGCACTGTTGTGCCCACTCCTGGGCTGTCTTGTACCACAACTGATTTACCTCATTTGGCACTCCTTGCAAACCTTGCAACTCTGTTCTTCCCTGCCCCAGTTGCCTGGACCAGCTTCACAGCTTTTGCAAAGGTGATTTTGTCTCTGCCAGTAACATTTTTTGAATTATTGAGTTGCTAAGACCACAGACCATCCTGTCCCTTAGCATTTCAGCTAATGTTGGGCTGTTTTCGCAGTGTTCTGCCAATCCCCTAAGTTGTGCTACGAAACCTTAAACGGCCTCCCCTGGTTCACGGATTGCTGTGTGAAATGTCTATCTCAACATAATGATCGACTCTACAATCGGGACGGATCTGAAAACAAGGATGAGAATCTTCAAATCAAGATGTTACTTGATCAGGAGCCAGTGTAGGTCAGCAAGCACAGGGACGAGAGGGAAAGAGGATTTACCACAAGTTATGACAGGAGCAAGTGAGCTTTGGACAACCTCAAGTTTATGGTAAGGAAGAATGTGGGAGGCCAGCCAGGTATACATTGAACCAACCACATCTAGAGGCATGAATAAGGACTTCAGTAGCAAATGAGCTGAGGCAGGAGTCAGAGAGGTTTACATAATGGAAACAGGCCCTTCGGCCTAACTTGTCTATGCCACCCAGTTTTTACCACTAAGCTAGTCCCAATTGCCTGCATTTGGCCCATATCTCTCTACACCCATTTTACCCATGGAACTGTCTAAATGCTTTTTGAAAGACAAAATTGTATCCGCCTCTACTACTGCCTCTGGTAGCTTGTTCCAGACACTCACCACCCTCTGTGTGAAAAAAATTGCCCCTCTGGACCCTTTTGTATCTCTTCCCTCTCACATCAAATCTATGCCCTCTAATTTTAGACTCACCTACCTATGGGAAAAGACGTTGACTATCTACCTTATCTATGCCCCTCATTATTTTATAGACCTCGATAAAATCACCCCTAAGCTAAATAATAATAGTGTTCATCAATAATAAAATCAAACATTTTTGAATGAAATGAAAAAAAAGCAAATGCACGCTCCAGGGAAAAAAGTCCCAGTCTATCCCAGGAGAGAGATTGGGTGGTGTTATAGAGGTGGAAGTAGACTGGCTTAGTGACTGCACAAATGAAGTTGGAAGCTGCTATCAAAAGTCAAATGTGACACCAATGTTGCAAGCCGACTGATTTAATCCCAGGGAGTGAGGGGTGGAGTTTCTAACTTGGAGTTTGGAGTGGGGATCGCAAACGATGGCTTCAGTCTTCTCAATAGCTATGACTATAACACTACATTCTGCACTCTCCTTTCCTTCCCCCCTATGTACTCTATTGTCGGTGTGCTTTGTCTGTATACCGCGCAAGAAACAATACTTTTCACTGTGTACTAATACATGTGACAATAATAAATCAAATCAAAAATTGTTAATTGGAGGAAATTTCTTCTCTTCCGGTACTGGATGCCGATTAAGCAGATTGATAATTTATCGAGAGCTGGAGGAGTGTGGAAAGCTGATGGTGAGGCTGGCTGTCATCCGCATATACAAGAAAACTAACGCTGGGCTTTTGGGTAACATCACTGAGTGTCTGTGTATACATGAGAAATAGGAACTAAATTTAAATCAAAAACTTTGGTACAAAAGAGCATCAAGTAACAAGATGCATAAAAGACATCTTGCACAGCAAGGAATTTTCTTTAAATGAGTGACAGGAATAATCGTCTTTTATTTACAACTATTTACCCTTCTTCCTAGTACTGTAATTTAATATACATCCCTGAACAAATGACTGCAAAATCAAAATGAGAAGGACAGATGGAGCAAAGCTCATTTTACTCGACATACAATACCAATTATTGGTCAAACTCACAGCGATTGCTGAAACTGAGAAACAGAGGAATCAGAAGGAGGGCGGCACGGTGGCACAATGGTTAGCACTGCTGCCTCACAGTGCCAGGGGCCCGGGTTCAATTCCAGCCTCGGATGACTGTCTTGTGTGAAGTTTGCACATTCTCCTCGTGTCTGCGTGGGTTTCCTCCGGGTGCTCCGGTTTCCTCCCACAGTCCAAAAATGTGCCGGTTAAGTGGATTGGCCATGCTAAATTGCCCCTTAGTGTCAGGGGCAATAGCCGGGTAAATACATGGGGTTAAGGGGATAGAGCCTGGGTGGGATTGTGGTCGGTGCAAACTTGATGGGCCGAATGGCCTCTTACTGCAGTGTAGGGATTCTCTGAGAAAGGATAAATGATTACTCATAGTGTGATCCAAGGAAAGATAAAGGGAGACGGATGGATTGTTGGCTTAACCTCCTAAATGAGTAACATTACATGGCTGTAAATTGTATATCGGCAACGTAATCACCCATCTTATTATTGTCTTCAGCAGTAGATTTTTGCAATTTGACGAAATGCGAAACCTTAAGTTAAATCTTTACTTCTTCTCCCCTCCCCTGATGTCCAAAGTCACTTTATATCAGGAATATGCTCAGGTTCATTCTATCCCTACCATCACAATGACAGCAATCAGCGAACTTTGTACAGGACAGGAATCAAAATTGAATTGGTGTGACTGAGGACCAGACTAAATAGCATCTATATCCACTGAGCCACCTCGTGAACTTGTAAAGAATGTTGTGTTCTCAGTTATTCACACAGTATCAGAGACCAGCAAGTTACTAGCAACAACTCAGCCTGGAATAAACACATCCAATCAATGTGTCGCACTTCAGAGTTATTTCATATGATTTATATTTTAAAACATCTATTGACAAGGGAGTCATAGGATATCGGGGGCAAACAGGAATGTGGAGTTGAGACCATGATCAGATCAATAGTGATCTTATCAAATCATCTTACCAAATGATGGAGCAGGCCAAATGAGCTACTCCTGCTCCTAACTCATATGCTCATATGTATTAACTGAATCATAGAATCATAGAATCGTACATTGCAGAAGGAGGCCATTCGGCCCATCGAGTCTGCACCAACCACAATCCCACCCAGGCCCTTTCCCCATAACCCCATGCATTTACCCCAGCTATTCCCCCTGACACTAAGGAGCAATTTATCATGGCCAATCCACCTAACCCACACATCTTTGTTACACAACTGTTATAAAATGTAATTTAAGCCTCATTCGCGAAGCTCTTCATAATTTACTGATTATGCGTTATAAACTTCGCCCATTCATTTAAGATAAGCCACAAGTCTTCCTAATCTACCCCTCAATGTGTTCCACCTCGGGAAAACCCAGGAAATTCAAACAGTTTGAGTGATTAATTTCAAGCTATTAAAACATTCATAACACTAACTGTTTTACACAGAGTGCCTCTAATTTAAGCACAAGCCAGCATAATCAAGGATCCCATGCACCCCGGACATTCTCTCTTCTACTTTTTCCGTCGGGAATAAGACGCAAAAGTCTGAGATCACATATCAATCGACTCAAGAAAAGTTTCTTCCCTGCTGTCATCAGATTTTTGAATGGACCTACCTTACATTAAGTTGATCTTTCTCTACACCCAAGCTTTGACTGTAACAATATATTCTGCACCCTCTCCTTTCCTTCCCCCCTATGTAATCTTTGAACAGTATGCTTTGTCTGTATAGCTTGCAAGAAACAATACTTTTCACTGTATACTAATACATGTGACAATAATAAATCAAATCAAATCAAAACATAATTTTCATGAATTATGAATTTAGTTTAATGCAACAGATAGATAGTATATTTATTTGTAAAACTATTCCAGTAATTACTTGTGAGTCTTATCCATTATATCCATCTATTCCAATATTAAACATATATAATCTCCACTATCTTTCAGAGTTCCGCAACTTGAAATGCAAAAATCCATTAAAAACAGTCACAAGAGCTTATCTGTTCTAAGCATATGTTGTAAATGGTGGAATTAGAAGATTTATAATATTGGCACCACATGCATGAAAGACCATTGAATACATTTCTTGACCCTTGACATGAAGGATTGATCAACATAAAAGATTTATCAAATGATATTGTGAATTACCGAACATGCAAAATTCAATTGTCTAAAATCAGCTCTTTTGCTTTAGAAAACAAGCTGTTTACATACCTCATGTAAAAGTCATTTTTCAGGCTTCAAAATACGTTTTGATTATGGGCTTGAACTTCTTCAGAGTGACAATCAGCAGTCAGATTGCCATACTGATCTCAGTTTCTCTCCTGAAATCCTATCTCGTCCAATCTTCCAACTCAGGCTGGGTGAGATTGGAATAATGCAACACAACCTGGGGCCCACTTATGTCAAAGGGAAGGAAATTCAGCCTGCTATTTTACAGCACTAGCTACCATAAAGCAGGTGGGTTTAAAGGTCCAGTAAAGCTTAACGGCCCTTGACAGGCCAGGGAGAAGGTAGGTGCAAGTGGGTAGGATTTGGGAGTTGGCTGGGGGTCAGGGGTTGGGGGATTTGGGGGGTGGGTGCTTGTTGTGAGGGGTGTTGGTTGACCTCGGGGAGATGGGGGAATTGGGCTTCAGGGTGGGTTGGGGGGAGTTGACCCTCAGGGGGTCTGGGGAGATGACCCTCAGGGGGGCGGGGCTGGGCTCCAGGAGTGGTGAGAATGGACATTGGGTTGGCCCGCAGGGGTGGGTATGGGGACTTGAGGAGGGGGGATGGTTGGGCCTTGGCAGGGTATGGGGGCCAGGCCAGTAATTGGTGGCTGGATGGAGGTGAGAGTTTAGCCTGGCTTGGGGAGGGGCGGTTGGAGTTCCAATAGGAGTGGGGGAGTCCTATGGGGAGGGTAGTTGAGGAAGGGGTGGAAGGAGACCCCTGGGGTATTAGGGAGTAGGGGTGACACATGGAGGGTAATCCCTGAGGGTTGGAGGAGTCCCATGGGGGAGCTGCGAGGAGTCCCCAATGGGTTTTTGGTGTGTGACAGGAGTCCTGTTGAGGGTCAGTGTGGGTCCGTACAATAGTTACCTCGAGATTTTTAATTCTTCTAACTTTTTCTGGATAACTATTGGTGATACCCAGTCAAAATCATCCAAAGTTTTGATTCAAATTGCACTTTTTGGCTGGTTCCCAGTGCAGGGTAATTGCTCAGAGGAAGTTTGCACTTCAGGGCACACACCATGCAAATCTTACCTGTGAACTTTGTGACGATAATGTGCTTTAAGAAATGTATTTTAACCATGTTTCTCTGCAGGTTTTTTAAACAGGCCCTAGCATTTTATTGGTGCTGTGATGTCTGTGACCGGTGTCCTTTATTGCTGCTGAAGCAGTATAATTGATATCATGTTGATTTTAATCTGGACTAAGGCAGTGTCCTGGGGTTTTATGGTCCTTTGGGGACTGCAGAGTGGAGCTTGATTTGAGGATGATTAACAGGTCAGGTGATATGCCTGGGAATAGTCTTTTTTCCATAGAAAAGTCAAAATTTTAGTTTCCCCCTCGGGAGCGCTGCAGTTTCCAATTCTCTTGGCTTAGAGCATGACAGGGAGAATGACTAGAGGATACACAGAGGAGGACAGGCTGCCCAAAGATGGAGGAGGAAGGTGAGAATGGCTCTGTGCAGCTTCAGAGTAGAGAGGGGACAGCATTGCCTGTGACTGTGAAGGTAACTGTGGATATGGAACCACGGAGCAGGCAACATCTCACAATCCATCATCCGTTGATGAGAAGAGAGGAGAACAGAGAAACTTATTTTTCCAGAGAAAGCAGGTGTACCATGCATGTAGCCTTGCCAGGAAAACAGGCTTGCCCATGGTTCTGCACGCACATCCCTTTGTATCACATTCTCCCCGTGTCTGCGTGGGTTTCCTCCGGGTGCTCCAGTTTCCTCCCAAAGTCCAAAGATGTGTGGGTTAGGTTGATTGGCCATGGTAAATTGACCTTAGTATCAGGGGGATTAGCAGGGTAATTATGTGGGCTTACAAGAATAGGGCCTGGGTGGGATTGTGGTCGGTGCAGACTTGTTGGGCTGAATGGCCTCCTTCTGCACTGTAGGGATTCTATGATCCATGATTCAAACCTTTTAGATCCATCAGACGGCTGCTCCTGTCATGGCGAGCACTGTCTCCTCCATCAGAATGAGGACTTGCAGCCCTGATTTTCCTCCACCTTGTCCTGCAAGAGGCAGTAGAGGGTAGTGCAATCTGATGTGCCTGGCAGTGTGTGCAAGCTGTGAGGCTGACAGCAGAGTGTGTGTGAGAGAGAGAGAGGCAAAGCTATGAATGTTTGGGCCTGAGCCACGATGAGTGGCTTAAGCCCAACCATCTTACAGTAGCTGAGAAATGGGTTTTTGATGAATTGAGCAGAGTGTGAGGCTGCCAGTGACCTCTGAAGAAACATTCACAAACACTGACCACTTGACTGAGGTCATTGCACTGCATCCAGGTCATCAGGGCTTAACTCCAGCCTTTGACCTGCATTGCTATCTGCTCCCATGACCTTCTCCGAATGTGTCTGGAAGTTCTCCTGGTCCTCTCTTGATATAGAATCTCTCCCTTTATAAGAACATTTCAGGTCCTCCAGTGCTGTATCAGAGCACCTTGGAACATGCTCTCTGTCACTTAGTGCAGCCGTCCCCAAACTTCTTTATGTCATGGCACACCTCTATAAAATAAAACAATGTGAGGCACACCTATTTTCTCTGTCTTCTCCCCTTACTGGGATCTTCATTTTTAACTTCTCCCTGCCCTCGCATTTTCTTTTTTAACCTCTCTCTGTCTCTCTCGCTTCTACCGGGGTTTTTATGCCCTATTTGAGTTTTCATTTTTTTGTGTGGGTGTATGGGACCTTTGACTTCAGCTCCAAGTCCTGTTGGGACTGGCCAACATAAAAAAACCTAAGCCACGCATGTGCGGTTCTTCCCTGGCCGACGCATGTGCAGGAAGCCAAGATTCGTCAGGCCTCAGAGATGCAGACCACACACCTGAAGACGGAGATGAGTTTTAGTTTAATTACATGAATTTTGAACAATTTTGAACCTTTTCACGTGGCACACTTGGGGAGTCTACACAGAATCATAGAAACCCTACAGTGCAGAAGGAGGCCATTCGGCCCATCAAGCATGCACCGACCACAATCCCACCCAGGCCCTATCCCTGTAATCCCACATATTTACCCTGTTAGTCCCCTGACACTAAGGACAATTTATCACGGCCAATCCACTTAATCTAATCTTCACGGCACCACTGGTTGGGAACCATCAATTTAGTCCCGTTCCCCTCTCTTTCCCAGATTAAAGCCGCTTATGTAATGATCTCCAACACTTGCTGCAGCCAAATGCATTTCCCATTTAAGAGATGATGGCTGACTTTAAGTAGGGTAGATTGCATAAACTCGTTCTGGTCCACCACAATTCCCTGCTCAGATGTGCAGACACTCAACAGCACACTTAGTGCTTGATGCAATTGTGTGAAATAACCAACAGTACGAAGTTTGTTTGGTGCCGTTTATTCGTATATCGGGATCCCCGAGCCCATTTTTGGGCTGTATCCAATTCTTCCTCCAGTAACAAAAATAGCCAAACTGAATGAGTTTGAACAATCGGGACTTTTAGAATTTTACCCCAGAAGCGTTCCTTAAATGCAAAATATATATATATATACATGTACCAGAAGCGTAGGTGTGCATCTGGAATTGAATGCAGCTCCCAGCCCAGTCATATCAGTAATTAAATATTTGACTAATATTCAGAAGGTCAACCTGTCAGTTAAGCTTGCTAGACGCAGTTGAGGGAGTTGACAGTTTTCAGGTAGGCTGCTGTCTGGATTGTCATTTAGTGGTGTGGAACATCATACCAGGAGAGGTCAAGTTTAACATGAAACACAAAGGGTTGTGTTAACAAGCTTCCCCTTCCAGTGTGGAGCCCCGTCAAACAGGGTCTCAGATTGCTGAACTTTCCTTTGAGAATTAAATGAAATCTCCTTATCTTCAACTCATGTTTTGGAGGTCTGCAGTGGAAATGAACAGAATTACCCTTATGCTGTATCCCTCCTGCATGGAGCTCTCAGACTAGTCCATGTCATGGAATCCCTACAAAGCAGAAGGAGGCTATTTAGTGCATTGAGCCTGCACCGACAACAATCCCACCCAGGCCCTATCCCTGTAGCATTACCCTGCTAGTCCCCCTAACACTAAGGAGCAATCCATCTAACCTGCACAGCTATGGAATGTGGGAGGAAACCAGGGCACCCGGAGGAAAACCACGCAGACACGGGGCGAACGTGCAAACTCCACACAGTCACCCAAGGCCGGAATTGAACCCGGGTCCCTGGCGCTGTGAGGCAGCAGTGCTAACCAGTGTGCCACCATGCCTCCCCACTCTGCTGTCACTGTGCTGGACAAACCAAGGTGGATGACCACACGATGGAGTTAGAGTATGTATGGCAGGAAGTAATCATTAAGTGCAATCAAAAATTAATCTGGAAGTAATAATAGGCTATCTTTTTTTAAATAGTTCCCCTATGCATATAATCTTCCCCCATTCATAACTAAATGTCTGACATGAACAATTGTCTCTTCTCCCAAAGCATGGGGTTTATTCATTTCAGATTTCAGACGTAGAATATGACAAATAAAAAGGCACTTTATGATTCACTGAGTGAGATCTCTGAACTTGATTCTGTCTACATTTCCCACTGCCTCGGCAAAGCAGCCAGCATAATTAAGGACCCCACGCACCCCGGATATTCTCTCTTCCACCTTCTTCCATCGGGAAAAAGATACAAAAGTCTGAGGTCACGTACGCAACCGACTCAAGAACAGTGTCTTCCCTGCTGCTGTCAGACTTCTAAATGGACCTACCTCACATTAAGTTGATCTTCCTCTACACCCTAGCTATGATTGTAACACTACATTCTGCACTCTCTCCTTTCCTTCTCTATGAACAGTATGCTTTATCTGTGTAACGCACAAGAAACAATACTTTTCACTGTATACTAATACATGTGACAATAATAAATCAAATCAAATCAAAAACTTGTAGATCTGAGAAAGTATCAGCTTAGTCATGTTGCTGAATATCCCCTGGGTGAGATGTCAAACCAAGGTCCCATCTGCTGGTTCATTGGACTGTGACAGGGAGTTTGAACATCCACCTGTCTCCCACCTAAACGGACAGGAGATGTTCTGGGGAGGGTGCAATTGTTAAATATGAAACATCAATCTATTGCCAACAAGCCTGCTTTCATTTTTACTGCAACTGATGTGTCCAAGATAATATGTAAATAAGGCTCAATCGCTGATATTTTGGCATTTAAATCTAACATTGGCCAGCTGAAGGTGAGAGCAGCTGGATCTGGCTAAGCGTCTCTTAGACCATTGTCTGTCACTCTAAAGGAGCAGGACTGATTCCCAACCCGACCACCACCACCCTCCCCCCCGCCCCACATCACCTCCCCGCCCCCAACCCAGCCCCTGGAGCACGCAATCACAATCAGCCAAGCCTTCCCTCCACACCCACAATGTTTCCTGGTTGCCGGGGGAACCGTCCCCAACGATCCCCCTGCAGCTGCGGCCTTCCACTGCTGGCTTTCCCTCCCAGCAACTGTTCAGTCTGTCAATCTGGCCAGCTGCCAGGAGCAACAGCCGAAAACAATGGTGTTCTGACATCGAACGCAGCATCTTTGCTTTCGCAGCATTTCTAGGTTCGTCCCTGCGAGCACAAGACCACAAACCCTCATCATCTTCCCTCAAATGTCGGCCCTGCATATCCCACGCCAGTTTTTGGAGAATGCAGACTTCCTCCAGTGTTCTGACCATATTTCTCTCTCAGCTAAAATGGCCACAAGGAAAAGCCAGTTAGCTTTCATTCTCCTCACTGCTGTTTGTGGAAATGTGCTGACATAGAATGGAAAACAGCAGTTGTCTTCCTTCAAAAGTAGTTCATTAGGTGATATTACTGGAGATATTTCAGTGTGACAAGGCTCTATATCAAGTGTTGCTGTGCCTGACAGATTCCTCCACATTATTTCCCACTGATGGATGGTTGTACACATATATATGAATAGCTGGATTTAGGAAAGGACAAGAATTTCAACAAACCCTTTTAGATAGGTAGCAATTCCATCGACACACCATTCAAGAAAAGGAGATGGGATATGGGAACTGAGTGCGCATATATAATTCGAACTAGTTGCTCGCATGAAGAATATGCATTGACTTGTGTTGAATTGCCTGTTTGGTTGCTGTCACTTCTATATCTTTCTCCTAGTCTCTCAATTCCTAGCTCCTTATCAATGAAGGGCTTTGTGATGTTCTTGTATATGATGCCATATAAACACAAACCATTGTTGTAAGTTTTTCATTTTCATGCCTGCCATTTGAACCTTTCGCCCCCAAATGGACAATTTTCTTTCAGCATGAAAACAGCCTCCTGAACCCAAGCGAGATTTCCTTGGCAAACCGAATCATTTGGAGCAAGAATTAGCTTTGTTTTTGAAGTCCAAACTGTACCGGTGACAAAAGACGATTTGGCTCCTTACATTGTGGAAACACTGTCACAGCAGCAGTCAAACACAAACCAGCTAGCAATTATAAAAGCCTTCCCGGCCGCAGAATCCATTCACTCACTATATTTAATCTCCTATTCCATTGTAAAGGCATAAGATGTAGAGGTACTAAATGTTGTGCTGTCAAAGCATTTGTCTTTTAACTGTCAAGGTCAAGACAGCTGACCCAATAAACACCTAAATGGGGGAAATGGTGAATCAGTACTTGACAGGTTACACTGATATATGTCATAAATTAAAATGCAAGTTCTCCTAGAAATTGCTGATAAATTATATCTCAATTCAGTATTATTTTCTGAAAATATTCATAGCTTTTAATATAAATGGCATTAAAATATACATAAGATTATATGTGTCTTAATTGACAATGTTTTAATGCTATATTGAAATGATAATCTTGTTTCTTTTTCCATATTGGCTTGAGTAAGGCTTTTTTTTAGTAATGAGGGATTTGGTTCTGCAGTCTTCTCAATGCAAAGGATTAAAAGTTCTTTGGAAATGTGTTGTTTTAGTCCGTGATAAAGTACAGTTAAAATACAGCAAATGAAACCTACGGTATTCAGGTCCCAAATATGAATGAACACATGTCGTAAGCATTAATGAACCTGCTGCTCTAACATGTTGAGGGGTTTCACACAGGAATGATTGAATGTTACCGCTGGGCTGGGTGACTGATTTCCATCATTTCTTCTTAAAGCGCCACGAGTATTGTACAATAATTACATCCACTCCGAGTGGACTGAGTCTTACTGAAAGACTAAATTAGATCGCAGATGGCATCAGGCATGGCTGTGAAATACTGGAGCGACTGCCAGGTCCATCTGGTGTTGACAGTAATCATTTAAAAGGGAACGTGGTGTGAATAAGTGATAGAGCAGGTGCCAGTCTCACTTGCCTTTGGTGAGACGGCAGGGGGACCGTGGCCTGTAGATTCACGACGGGCGGAGTCAAGTAGCAATCAGAGAAATCTGGAGGAAAGGTAGTCTTAGACTTCATTCCGTTCCCCTGTGAGCCTGGCAGTTAAACCCATTCCACTCCAGTCGAATTTACTATTCAGTAACTCTGAAGTGTCCACCTAAAATGTAACTCCGCGGCACGTCTTGCAAATCATTGAACAGTTAGACATTTGCTTCACCTACTGTTAAAAAAAGAAGCTGATATGACAGATACTATGTGCATGTGTTCTGAATGAATATTTAGTAGAGCATGCGAACGCAGCTCAATTCTGATTCTTTCCCCATCTGGGTTATGTCCTTGTCTCTCGTGGCTTTCGATGGGACATTGAAGTAAAGATCCAAGCACCATCTCTGCACAGACAGAATAATGCTCATGGGGCATGTCCATGTTGTACAAAATCTAATGTGTTCTGCACACAAAAGGTGAGCAAAGTGGGTATAAACATTGCTTCAGTGAGTGTTTTATTTTTCTTTATTCATTTGTTGCTCATCTCTAGTTGCCTGTGGGCAGTTGAGAGTCAACCACATTGCTGAGGCTCTGGAGTCACATGTCGGCCAGACTGGGTAAGGACGGCAGATTTCCTTCCCTAAAGGACATTAGTGAACCAGATGGGTTTTTCCAACAATCGACAATGGGTTCACGGGTCATCAGTAGATTCTTAATTCCAGATATTTTTTTTTACTGAATTCAAATTTCACCATCTGCCGTGGTAGGATTCGAACCCCGGATCCCAGAACATTGGCTGAGTTTCTGGATTAATAGCCTAGCGATAATACCACTAGGACGTCGCCTCCCCTTTTAAGTAACACCAGCAGGCCACAGAACTGAACATGACTGCTCCCAGTTCCAAAAGCCCTAATTGGGCACTAATCCATTGTTCTGATTATCACCAACCCAGCAACGTATCTACACAGTGAATCGTTACCATAAAGCACTGTGGAATCCCATGTGGGGTAAAGCTATTTGGGTCTCATGAAAGGAGATGAAAAAAGAGCATTTCCAGTGCTATTCTCGGCCCAGATTTCCACTCAACCTTGTGACTAGGTGTAACCAAGAAACAGTATGAAGAAAAATCCTAGACACCCCTGATTAAATCCTTGCAAGGTTTCTGTATTATTCCAATCTATTTACTTCAGGTATGAGGTTTGAGTAAACAGCTTCACTGCGCGGCAAAAATTACTCCTTAGTGTTGGCTCTTCCTGCTCCAGCAGTGTGTGTCAAAATGAATTATTTCAACTGACTGAAAAAGAACCTCTCAGTAAAACTCAAGCCCTTATTATCAAGGTTTATCTGCTGCCAGTGTGAGGAGGGTTATGGCAAGAATGAACAGTTTACACTTAAAGCTCTGGGTTCCAAAATTGAAAACAAAAATATTGTATTTCCTTTTCACATTTTATTAAGATGCATCATTGCAGGGTTTTTTTAAGCATTGTACTGATACCACGCTGAGCACTGTGTTTGATAAGTGACATTCTAACCCAATTCATAAATTATTAACAAATACGGCTGCACCCTGAGGTAATCAAACAAATAGCTCTATTTGTTTGTTTTTGAAGTGTTCATTTGTTACTGTATAAAGGATTAATATGAATATTTTACCAAGTATGTCCTACAGTGTTTCGCGGTTAGTGTCATGAATACTCCCAGGTGAGTGACAGAGTGCATCCTGTTAAAGTGCAGCAACAATATCTAAGGCCATCCGCAGGGTTTCTGAGTTCACTACCTTCAGTTACGGATAAATCCAAAGTACAATCTGAAGTGATATGCTGCATGCCAGTTCAGATTTATCTGGATACAGGAAAGCTTGGCCAAGATCTGACCCTTTAAATTCAGGTCCATTTGACTCTTTAGTGAGACAGAGTAGTAAAATCGCATAGAATCATAGGATCCCTACAGTGCAAAAGGAGGCCATTCAGCCCATCGAGTTTGCACCAATTCTCTGAAAAAACATCCCACCCAGACTATCCCCTTCGCCCTATCCCAATAACCCCCGTGCATTTACCCTGGCTAATCCACCTAACTTAAGCATCTTTGGACACTAATCGGCAATTTAGCACAGCCAATCCACCTATAACCTGTACATCTTTGGATTGTGGGAGGAAACCAGAGCACTCGGAGGAAACCCATGCAGACACGGGGAAAATGTGCAATTTACACACAGTCATCAAAGCTGGAATCAAACCTGGGTCCCTGGTTCTGTGAGGCAGCAGTGCAAACCACTGTGCCACCGTGCCACCCATCATGTACAGTTCGGAGTGGATTTATTGTTTTGGTTTTTTCCAGGTGTGGTGGCATCCTCTGAGATGGTGACTAATCTGAGTGCCACACCTTTGAGTTATCCATCAGCTTAAAGGCCGATTCATCATAGTTCGTGGCTTTGATGTGCTTGCTTCCTACTGGTGCCCATCTTTGATATTTAGATTGTGATGAGCAAAACTTACTCCAATGAGCTCCAGATTCAACTGAAAGCTCGACCTGACATTGAGCACATGCTCAGTTAAAGAGAATAGATCCAGATTTCTGTCCACAGGGTCGGATGCGCCAAGCGGGGAGATTTCCCAGCTAGGTGATGGGATGTTAGTGTATCTTTAAGAGTTTTTAAAAAATTCATGCTTAGGTGATGTCATTGTTTGGAGGAGAAAAAAACTGTGGGCAGTTCAGGTGACAGGGATTTCATTTTCAATTTCAGTTTGGAGCTGCAAGTTAGAGTTGAGTTTTAGAAGGGACAGCAAGCTAAAAGAACTGTTTTCCCTCTCTCCCTGTTGTTTTGAAAGTTCTTTTTGTTTCCTGAAGGGTGATTACCTATTGTTCTTGGGGGCTGGACCAGAAATTCTCTGGTACTTTAGGAAGCTGTCTTGTCTTCAAACTGTTTGGAGTGAATCTAGAGAACCGCAGACTTCAACGAAGCAATTCAAATATCCATTATCATGTGAGCAGTAGACTTTGCTCTATTGAACCTATGAAAGGGGTTTTTGTTGTCTATGGGTTTTGGTTATAATTGGAACACATTTAGAGATATTCATTATGAGTTATACATTACAGTGGTTATTTTGTTTCTTGTTTGTAATTAGAGTCGTAGAATCATAGAGGTTTACAGCATGGAAACAGGCCCTTCGGCCCAAATTGTCCATGCCACTCTTTTTTTTAAAACCCCTAAGCTAATCCCAATTGCCCGCATTTGGCCCACATCCCTCTATACCCATCTTACCCATGTAACTATCTAAATGCTTTTTAAAAGACAAAATTGTACCCGCCTCTACTACTACCTCTGACAGCTTGTTCCAACATTCACCACCCTCTGTGTGAAAAAATTGCCCCTCTGGACACTTTTGTATCTCTCCCCTCTCACCTTAAACCTATACCCTCTAGTTTTAGATTCCCCTCACCTTTCGGAAAATATATTGACTATCTAGCTGATCTGTGCCCCTCATTATTTTATAGAACTCCATAAGATCACCCCTCAGTCTCCTACGCTCCAGAGAAAAAAGTCCCAGTCTATCCAGCCTCTCCTTATAACTCAATCCATCAAGTCCCAATAGCATCCTAGTAAATCCTTTCTGCACTCTTTCTAGTTTAATAATATCCTTTCTATAATAGGGTGACCAGAATTGCACACAGTATTCCAAGTGTGGCCTTACCAATGTCTTTTACAACTTCAACAAGACGTCCCAACTCCTGTATTCAATGTTCTGACCGATGAAACCAAACATGCCGAATGCCTTCTTCACCATTCTGTCCACCTGTGACTCCACTTTCAAGGAGCTATGAACACGTAACCCTAGATCTCTTTGTTCTGGAACTCTCCCCAACGCCCTACCATTAACTGAGTAAGTCCTGCCCTGGTTCAATCTACCAAAATGCATCACCTCGCATTTGTCTAAATTAAACTCCATCTGCCATTCGTCAGCCCACTGGCCCAATTGATCAAGACCCCGTTGCAATTGGAGATAACTTTCTTCACTGTCCACTATGCCACCAATCTTAGTGTCATCGGCAAACTTACTAACCATGCCTCCTATATTCTCATCCAAATCACTAATATAAATGACAAATAACAGTGGACCCAGCACTGATCCCTGAGGCACACCGCTGGTCACAGGCCTCTAGTTTGAAAAACAATTCTCTACAACCACCCTCTGGCTTTGATAAATTGATAAAAGTTCTTGCTAATATTCTTACTATACATAACTATATTCTTAAATAAACTTTGTTTGATAAAACGCTCCCTAGTGGGTTATTTGAATCACACCTGAGGTGAACCATATCATGTTTATCCTAGCCAAACTCAAGATGCAAAACCTATGATTCAGGCGGGCTTCATAAAACACGTTGGAGTTTCTAACCTGAGCCATAACAGTGAACCTGACCTGCCGGTCAGATTTTTGGTCACAGGTGCAGGATGAAATAGGAGTCAGAGCAGGTTAGCCCAAATGAATGCAGAGGCTTTTTAAAATGTATTCATGGGTTGTGGACATCGCTGGCTAGGTCAGCATTTATTGCCCATCCTTAATTGCCCTTGAGGGGGCAGTTAAGAGTCAACCACATTGCTGTAGACCTGGAGTCACATGTAAGCCAGACCAGGTAAGGATGGCAGATTTCCTTCCCTAAAGGCCATTAGTAAACCAAATGGGTTTTTACAACAAATGACAATGGTTTCACGGTCATCATGAGATTTTTAATTCCAGATTTTTATTGAATTCAAATTTCACCATCTGCCGTGGTGAGATTTGAATCTGGGTCCTCAAAACATTGCCCTGAGTCTCTGGATTATTAGTCCAATGACAATACCACAATGTCACCACCTCCCTGCTAATTACGGAGCGGGGCAGGGAACAAGGCCTGTTCTGTGCTGCGATTAAATTTTTAAAACTTAATAAAACAAAACACATTCTTCCAGTCCTCACCGCTCAACTCTTCACCACACACACACAATTCCCATGTCCCATTCATGCCAACTTATGCCAACCCAAACCTTCCCCCAACCTCCCCCAGGGCCCCTCATACCCTTTATACCAACTTATGCCATCCCATACTCTCCCCACACACCCACCACCCTTTGCCTTTACTCCCTCCACGTCAATACACCTAATATCCTTTTTCACTTCCTGGTCAGCTTTGAGACTTCTTGGACAACTTTAACACTTCCTTGGTACCTTTATGTTTCCCTATGGGCATGGCAGTTAAACCTATTCCACTCAAATAGAATTTACTGAGCTAAATATTCAGTAATTCTGAAGTGTGTATCCACCTAAAATGCAACTCCGCAGCATGTCTTACAAATCATTAAATGATTAAACAGTTCCTTCACATCTTTGACACTTTCTGAACAGCTTGACAGTTCCTTGACAACCTTTGACAGTTCCTAGGCAGCTTGACAGTTCCTGTGATGTGGAGATGCCAGTGTTGGACTGGGGTGGGCACAGTAAGAAGTCTCACAACACCAGGTTAAAGTCCAACAGGTTTATTTGGAAGCACAAGCTTTTGGAGCGCTGTTCCACTCACCTGAGGAAGGAGCAGCGCTCTGAAAGCTTGTGATTCCAAATTAACATGTTGGACTTTAACCTGGTGTTGTGAAGCTTCTTACTGTGACAGTTCCTGGACAGCGTTGAAACTTCCTGGACAGCTTGAAAATTCCTGGACGTCTTTGGCACTTCCTGAACAGCTTTGTACTTCCTCAGCAGCTTGACAGTTCCTGGACAGCTTTGACATTTCCTGTTCAGCTTGCTCGTTCCTGGGCAGTTTGAGAGTTCCAAGGATTTGTGCGTAAAAATTACATAATCATGTTTAATTCTAACAAAGGGTTCCTTATGTTTCCTAAAGGTGTCCTGCAACACCATCTAAAGGGGTACATTACCTCCCCAAATAAGTTTATTTATTCCAAAGAATCCACCAAGTCCTGGTCTGCTCTGCACACTCTGGGATTCACTCAGCTAAATTAGAGTTTAAAAATCAAAAAGTCAGTGTGAGCAGCTGATGAATGATATGCCAGCTGGCTTCATGGACGGGCATGTGGAAACCCCAGCCTGGCACCAGTGCCGGCCCCACAAAGATGGGAAATGCTGGGTTCAGGGGTGAGACTTTGAAAATTTCATCCATTTCTGGAATTATCACCACAATGGACAGCCTGTCTGACGTGACGAAAACAAGTGTCCATGTGAAGCGGAAGTACAAGATTCTATTCCCAAAGCCTGGATCTGATTTAATTTTAAGGTATTACCTTTTATTGCCCATTATCAATATTTTTATGGGGATGTGTGTGTGCATTTACCTGGCCTGGGAATGCTTGAGTCAATTTAAATAACCCAGCAGCAAGCTTTTGTATTTTAAAAATGTAGAAGTTTAATTTATTTCACACACATTTGTCCCAGAGGTTAATGAAAAGGTGGTGTCTTACTCACATGATCCACCCACATTATCAGAGACACAAAAGCTAGATATTGTTGCTGGTAAAAGAGTAATTTTAAAAATGGGATTTAACCCAGTCTCCATTTCAGTACAGGCCTTGGGGGGCAATTCTCCCATGCGCAGTGGCCCGCTCAACGCTATGCTGGTGACCTCTGCAGCGGGAATAGCCCACGCCCCTGATTTTCAGTGTGAATCCCCCTGAGGCACTCTAATACACAGAGTATGGGAGACCTCATTTTTAAAATTCCGCTAAATAAAACAGCGGCAGTTACTCTAGCTTTTAGCACTTAGAATTTTTTGGGGAGAATCCCGACCCTGATGTTTTGGAGTCGGGTTGTTGCTTTAGCTGAAGTGAAAGCCTCAAAAATGGAGACACCTCTTTAAAGTTGTGATGGTTGCTAGAAATTGATTAGTCCGGAGGTTGCTTTCACAGGTAGCCTTGAAGATGGAACAGGTTACAGGAGAGAAAGAGGCTTCAGTTCTCTTTCAAGATATTGTCGGTAACTCCTTTGCTGCTTTAACTGGTTGCAGCGTTCAATGGCTTTGCCTCCTGGACCCACTCTCTCCCTCTTAGAGTTCTGTCTGTGTCTCTTAAGGAGTTTATGAAAAGCATTTTGAATGTTCTGCTACATCTTTAACGGGGGCCAGGGTGATCTCTGTATCATCTGACCCTCACATCAGTGTTGATTTAAGTCTAAGTTTATTTATTAGTGTCACAAGTAGGCTTACATTGCAATTAAGTTACTGTGAAAATCCCCTAGTTGCTGCACTCCGCCGCCTGCTAAGGGATTGGGGTAATTTAATTTACACTCTGAAGACCTCTTCCATCCTTTAGCTGACCAAAGTACTTTGATTTGACAAGACAAGTTTGGATTTTTACAATGAAGGAGGCCCAGATTTTAGCCAAGATGGGGAACCTCTCTGCCATGGTTTAAATGACGGAAAAGGCCGGAAATCCTAAGTCCCTCCCTCGAACGTGACAATTCCCATTTTGGTGAAGGCGGGATTGTGGTGGGATGCAGATAGCGCATTGCATGTTTTATGGGAGCTGTTGGCCAGTTAATACATCAGCTGCCTCCGCTCAAGCGAGATTTTAGTAAGGCAACATTGGGAAGAGCAAGCCTGAGCTTTTGTGGGATTTGTTTGTCTAGACAAACCCAACATTCCAACAAAAACTGAGGATTTTTAACTGCTTGCAGAGGAATCACCATTCGCAGGTACTGACTGTTGTTAAATCTGTTAAATTCTTTGAAAATTAATCGCACAGTTGTCATAGTGATTTGGAATTATGGCCCTCGTCAGTTTATGGATTTCTCTTCATCTGCGCCTCCTATTAAGGGCCGCACGGTGGCACAGCGGTTCACACTGCTGCCTCATAGCGGCAGGGTCCCGGGTTCAATTCCAGCCTTCGGTCACTGTCTATGTGGAGTTTGCACATTCTCCCCGTGTCTGTTTGGGTTTCCTCTGGGTGCTCTGGTTTCTTTTCACAGTCCAAAGATATGCAGGTTAGGTTGATTGGCCATGCTAAATTGGCCCTTCATGTCAGGGGGACTAGCTAGGGTAAATAGATGGGGTTACGGTGATAGGGCCTGGGTGGAATTGTTGTCGGTGCAGACTCGATGGGCCAAATGAAATCCTTCTGCACTGTAGGGATTCTATGATAATAATTCTATGATCATTTGGCCTCTTCTAACCTACCACCTTCCTGCTGCTTCTATATATTATCTAAATCTGTTATGCGGGGGAATTAAACAATTTTTTGTATCCTGTAGACATACATGATTTTTCTAAACATCATGATAATTCTTGCTCACAGTGGGTCCATCCCCAAGAGCAGCAGCTGCAGTGTCAGATGGGAGTCAGGAGCAGAGGGTAAGGAATAGCACTGATTTTCAGCTACAAACATAAACTGGCTCCAAAACCTTTAAGGGCGGCATGGTGGCGCGGTGGTTAGCACTGCTGCCTCACAGTGCCAGGGACCCAGGTTCAATTCCGGCCTTGGGTGACTGTCTGTGTGGTGTGTGCACGTTCTCCCATGTCTGCGTGGGTTTCTCTCTGGGTGCTCCTGTTTCCTCTCACCGTCCAAAGATGTGCAGGTCAGGTGGATTGGCCGTGCTAAGTTGCCCCTTAATGGCAGGGGCATTAGGAGGGTAAATACATGAGGTTGCGAGGATAGGGCTTGGGTGGGATTGTGGTCGGTGCAGGTTCGATGGACCGAATGGGCTCCTTCTGTACTATAGGAATTCTATGATTTTATGAATATCATCCTAATCATGTTATTATCACAGCACCCAGAGTCCTGCCCTCTGTCTCTCTTCCTGGAGAAGGAAGTAGAGGAAATTGGCAACAGGTACTGAAGGGATAAGGGTGGCAGAGTGAGATGGGGTGGGGGAGCAATGTACCAGCAGGGACTGAGTGAAGAAGAACACTCCACATAAAAGAATAATTCCTTACATTTGTTCAAAATTTGCCTTTCATGATTCTGAGCCTGTGTCCTCTTGTCCGGTTGCGCAGATCAGTGCTGTGGCCAAACAACCTCCATTCCCCCTTCAGCACTTTATTTATAAAAAAATTTAGATTCACCTCGATCATAAGCTCATCGCCGAGATATATCTTTTCAGAGCTGAAAAGGCCTCGCTTATCAATTCATTCCCTCCCTCTGAGGCCGGGGATCAGCATCACTGCTTTCTGCAATAAACAAAAATGGAATAACAGTCTTAGCTTTGAACTTCTTCTGACTTTAGAAGCAAAAATGACTTTGGCCCGTGAGAAGCACAAATAGGCAAAGAGAGAGGAAAAAAAGCCTGCTTGAAATGCGCTGTAAATGACTTTGGAAACATATTAGTCTGTTAGAATTGAGCTGTCCGGTGGCAGGGGATTTTGGAAGGACTAATCATGTCATTTTCACTCTCTGTCGAATCACTTCTCAGTGTTTCTGTGCTATCAGCTGTGCACTGGCAAAGGGTTACTGATGACCAGCGGAAGGACTGGCTGTGGCGCGCATTCCACCCTTGGTCGACTGCTTGCCAAATTGCCAGGATGACTTGTGCCAAAGGCTGAGCTGAAACCTAGCGGGGCCGCAGGGATTTTTGCTACTTTGCCCTTTATTACCCAGAGACTCCCAGTCAGCGCAAAAATTAAGATGTCAATACTGATTTAGGACATGATCCACTTCTATGATTCCACCCCCCACCATCGGCAAATAGCACGCAAATACTCGGGGCCCAGAAAGCAAATATGCAATCCTTAGGAATTCATAACATCTTTACATGAAATTTAATGTCCATTATTTCAGGGAAAGTATTAAATCACTTAAGCAATTCACTTAAGCACTGCAGCAATTCACCAAAGATCTTTATACAGCACCTTCCAAACCCACGAACACTTCCACCTAGAAGGACAAGGGCAGCAGATGGATGGGAAGACCACCACCTGCAAGTTTCCCTCCAAGCCACTCACCGTCCTAACTTGGAAATATATCGCCGTTCCTTCGCAGTTGCTGGGTCAAAATACTGGAATTCCCTTCCTAACGGTATTGTGGGTCAACCCACAGCACGTGGACTGCAGCGATTCAAGAAGGCAGCTCACCACCACCTTCTCAAGGGCAACTAGGGATGGGCAATAAATGTTGGCCATCCAGTGACACCCATGTCCCACGAATGAATTAAAAAAAGCTTAAAGTCAATGGCCGGAATTCTCCGGCCGTTCACGCTGGCGGGATTCTCCGGTCCTGCTGGCAGTGCACCCCCGCCCGCGGATTTCCTGCCAGCATGGGATGATATCAATGGGAATTCCCATTGACAGCGCTGGGATCAGAGAATCCCGTCATTAGCAAACAACGCGCCACCTCCCACTGGCGGGAGACACACGGTTCGGAGACCGGAGAATCTCACCCATGGTGTTCGCATGATGCAGTGAGGAATTTCAGCATTTAGCATTCTAGTGTTAAAACGCCATAGCATAATTCCAGGTCTTCTGCTGCAAAGGCGAGTTGTGCATTTTAAGAAGAAATTAGATTTTGCTCTTGGGGTTAAAGGGGTCAAGAGATATGGGGGAAAGGCAGGATCAGGATATTGAATCTGACAATCAGCCAGGATCAAAATGAATGGTGGCACAGGCTTGAAGGGCCGAATGGCCTCCTCCTGCTTCTATTTTCTCTGTATGTTTCTATGTAGGCTGACATGTGAGCTGGGTGTCACTTGGTTAATGTGTTGAGGAGTGGCTGGCATCTATGCAACTAGGACATATGAGGAAGGGGGAAACTGGGCCTGACAATTTTTATTGAGTTATTGTTACCTCACGTTTAATTTTTTAAAAAATTCTTCAAGCAACAATTGTGTTGGGCAATATATAATATTCATATAGCAAGTTACCCAGCCCCAAATCACCTTCCAGTTCAGCTACTGTCACGTAGCCATATATGAACACTCGCCTTCGCAACACAACACTTATTGTTGCCCGTTGCTAAGCAGCCCGTTTTCTCACCTTCCATATTTTATTTTCACTCTCTCTGTCAAGGAAATGTAGGTTAGAACAATCAGCTTCCCATGCCTCAGAGAATATACTTTAGCTTCGAGGCCCGTGACTGAATACCCGGGGGGGGGAAATAAATACATTCTGTAACTCTTAACAAGAGCACATTCCATTAACACGACCATTATTGCTCCATGCGGAGATCAAGATGTTTGAGGAGTAAATTAGAAATGAGAAATAGTATAAATAAACGGACTCCCTGTGGGGTACGTGCAAGCCGACCCAGGTCATAGAAAAGCCTGAGGCTTTTTGTTTAATAGGTAGAACACTAACTGCTGGAATCCAGTCAGTGCCAAAAACAATTCCCCTTCTCTCTTTTTGCCGATCGAAGTTAAGTGAGGTACTTGAGTTCTTGTTAACAATCACCGCACTGGCAGTTGCCGCTGTGCAATAACTATAAAATTGCTTGTAAACCCAGGGGTTAATCAAAAACTATTAACCCTGTAAATATTGATCTCCTTCGCTGTTCAGGGAGATTTATTTTTGTCTTGCAGTTGATATTACTTAGCGGTAAGTGGCTCTATTTTCCAACATAACATTACATTTAACAAAACACGTTTAATTTCTGCCCAGTTTTCACTCCAATTCTCCACTGGGAGGTGCTGACTACTCACCCGGGGCACAGACCTATAGACACCTCACATTTCCCAGTGCTTTACCTCAGGCATCTATTATGGGGGTGCACATGCTGGCAGTGCCATTGTGCTATTTACCTGCAGGGAGCATCACAACTAAACAAGATCCTACCCTCACTTGACTTCCATATCTGTGCGGCAACAGAGTCTTGGGCTAGCAGTCGCAAGTAAAAAATGCTGGGTGTCTTTCCTCACTCCAAAAAAGAAAGCAGCAAGGCTAATTGTAGTGCCACTAACACCATCATGGCTGTAATTAGCTCTCGTAGTTGAGACTGGAGATTGAATTAGCTTGGGCGGGTTGGTTAATCAAAGGATAAAGGGGCACGGGTCTGATGTTCATTGATTTTACCCTTCAACTGTCACTTCAAATCCAAAACAAGTCACTTAAGGTGTAAATTGCTCCCAAGAGAATTTTGATATTTTAAATAGAACATTTCTAATTGGTCCATTAGAATATTTTCTGCCACTGTATTGTCATAGAGGCAAGAATGTGAGGTACGCAGTGCATTAAGTTGTTCAGAAGTATTCATGTTAGCTTTGTCTGCAAAGTGAAAGCTGTTGCCATTCCTTTAAATTGCAAAAGAATCGGGATCTATCTGCAGAGCTTGAACTGGATGTTATATTGACTGGATTTTTAAAATAAAGTTCTAATTTATTTATTTGTCACAAGTAGGCTTACATTGACACGGCAATGAAATCTTTGTGAAAATCCTCTAGTTGCCACACTCCGGCGCCTGTTCGGGTACACCGAGGGGGAATTTAGCATGGTCAATGCACCTAACCAGCACGTCTTTTTTTAGGATTGTGGGAGGAAACCCCCACAGACACGGGGAGAACATGCAAACTCCACACAGACAGTAACCCAAGCCGAGAATCGAACCTGGATCCCTGGCACTGTGAAGGCAGCAGTGCTAACTACTGTGCCACCGTGCAGCCCTGTAACCCAGTGCAACCCAAATCAATATTTAAATTCAAACAAGTATGTTTGAATTTAAATCTCCCTATGCCATTGACTCTGAATTACAAGCAGCGTGTTTCTCATCAGCTTCTCCCTCTATTTTTTCCATGTGGCTTTTTCTTCTCTATCCCCCACTCTTTGCTCTTCAATTTCTGCCAATGCTTCTGTGTACACTGATAGGGCGAGAGAGAAAAATGATGAAACAAATGGTTAAAAACAAATCCAACATCTCCGTGCAAAGAATGGCCGACATTATCTCAGTGCCTTGGCCAACATTCCTCCATCAACCAATCCCATCAAAAAACAGAGTAACGGACCATTCATCTCATTGCCATTTTTGGTATCTTGCTATTTGTCTATAAACAGCAGCCACTTCACTTCAACCTGATGGCATGTGAAGCACTTTGAAACATTTTGGAGGGACATGATAATGCATTATGTCAATGCAAGTTTTTAGTTTCTTTTTTTCGATCTTCCATTACGTCTTTTTTAACTTTAATGATAGGTTCTTAAAACAGTTTTGAATAAAGCTGCTAAGTGCGACCAATGATTCTTGTATTAGAAAAGGAACTTTAAAAATTGTTGTTGTTTTGCAAAATGCTACCTGTAGCTTTGTGCACTTTGTTAAAGCCGGTATCAAAACTTTTTTTTAAGGTGACTTTTAAATGATTAAAGGTAAATGTTTCCTGTGTGTGCTCACACAACTGGACATCAATAACTTTAAGCATTTGTAACACAAGTAGGCTTACATTAACACTGCAATGAAGTTACTGTGAAAACCCCCTAGTCACCACACTCCGGCACCTGTTTGCGTACACTGAGGGAGAATTTAGCATGACCAATACACCTAACCAGCATGTCTTTCGGACTGTGGGAGGAAACTGGAGCACCCAGAGGAAACCCACGCAGACACGGGAAGAACGTGCAAACTCCACACAGACAGTGACCCAAGTCGGGAATCGAATCCGGGTGCCTGGCGCTGTGAGGCAGCAGTGCTAACCACTGTGCTACCATTTCCATTGACGTGGTCAATTACCACCAGTCCACATTTCGCTTTTGGATTGAAGCCAGCTGTAATGGATTAGCACACCAAGACCAAAGTCTAATTAAACTATAATGGAACCTGGCTATCTTTATTCCATTTCAATGTTTTGGAAGTAGTTGATGCCAAAACATTGAATGTATTCAAGAGGCGGCTGGATATAGCACTTGGGGCGAATGGGATCAAAGGTTATGGGGAGAAAGCAGGATTAGTCTATTGAGTTGGATGATCAGCTATGATCGTAATGAATGGCGGAGCAGGCTCGAAGGGGCAAATGGTTTCCTCCTGCTCCTATCTTCTATGTTTCTATGTTTCTATATTTCTATCCTTCTTGTAAGTTAGGTATGTTAAAACATATAAATGTATCCATATTTGAGGGAACAGTAGCAAAGTGGTTCGGTGAGGGTGGTACAGTGGCACAGTTGTTAGCACTGCTGCCTCACAGCGTCAGGGACTCGGGTTCAATTCCTGTTTGGGTGAATGTGTGGAGTTTGCACGTTCTCCACATATCTGTGTGGGTTTCCTTCGGGTTCTCCGGTTTCCTCCCACATTCCAAAGATGTACATGTTAGGTGGATTGGCCATGCTAAATTGTCCCTTAGTGTCCAAAGATGTGTAAATTAGGGGATTAGAGGGGTAAATATGTGAGATTATGGGAATAGGGTAGGAAGCTCTCAGAGAGTCAGTGCAGACTTGATGGGCCGAATGGCCTCCTTCTGCACTGTAAGGATTCTATGAAAGTTATTGGATGAGTAATCTAGAGGCCTGGACTAATGATCTTGTGAAGCTGAATATTATATGGCAGTATGGGAAGTGGCGACCTCACTCTTCATTGCAAGAGCTGGCTCAGCCCCCCACCATATTGCCAGCTTGCTCAGCAGCCATTGAACAGTTGTCGGACCACTAATTAGACAGAGGTGGGCCTTCGACAGGGAGGAAATCCCACCACTGTATTTTGTTAGCAAATCAAATGGTCAGCAGTTCACTTGACCCAGCAGCACCACTGGGAGAGATGGCCACTGCGGGGACTGCATATAGTTCTGGAGACAAGCAGCATAGGATTATAGAATCATAGAATGCCTACAGTGCAGAAGGAGGCCAGTCGGCCCATCGAGCCTGCACCAACAACAATATCATCCAGGTCCTATCCCCGTAACCCCACATATTTACCCTGTTAATCCCCCTGACACTAAAGGGAAATTGAGCATGGCCAATCCACCCAATCCACACATCTTTGGACTGTGAGAGGAAACCAGAGTACCCAAGGGAAACCCACGCAGACACAGGGAGAATGTGCAAACTCCGCACAGACAGTGGCCCAAGGCCAGAATTCAACCCAGGTCCCTGGCGCTGTGAGGCAGCAGTGCTAACCACTGTGCCACATGAAGCCTAAGCTTACAGAAAAGAGGGTTTGGCATAAGGATCAACAAGGCAAGGTATGAAAGCAAAACACTGGGGGTGGGGGGCCAACTTCCGGTGGACACAAGTTGCCCAAACAGGATGCACGCCATCTTTCCACCCCCCCCCCCCCCCCCCCCCCCCCCACACACACACACACACCTCCATCCACATCCAACACCCGGCCTCTCCAAACTGGTGACCTAAATACTTGGTGTCAGCCTACCTCGCCATGGGAAAAATTCCAGCAATGGCATGAGGAGGTCGTTAAGTAGCCATCAATTGGGCAACTAAGGGTTTCAATGGGTTCATGAATAAGCAGGCTAGTAGACACCTTCCCCATCATGGATAAAATACCTCCAGAGGCGGGCAGGGATAGGTAGTCATAAGACATGGCTCCGCTGCCATGGGGCACAAGGTGACGGCCTTTCTGCCAGTCCATCTTCCCATGGAGGGAGAGTAAAATTCCTGCCATGTGTTCAAATTCCACCATGAACACTGGGGAATTTAAATTCAATTAATTAAATACATAGAAACATAGAAAACTACAGCACAAAACAGGCCCTTCGGCCCCACAAGTTGTGCCGAACATATCCCTACCTTTTAGGCCTACCTATAACCCTCCATCCTATTAAGTCCCATGTACTCATCCAGGAGTCTCTTAAAAGACCCTATTGAGTTTGCCTTCACCACCACTGACGGCAGCCGATTCCACTCACCCACCACCCTCTGTGTGAAAAACTTCCCCCTAACATTTCCCCTGTACCTACCCCCCAGCACCTTAAACCTGTGTCCTCTCGTAGCAGCCATTTCCACCCTGGGAAAAAGCCTCTGAGAGTCCACCCGATCCATGCCTCTCAACATCTTATACACCTCTATTAGGTCTCCTCTCATCCTTCGTCTCTCCAAGGAGAAAAGACCGAGCTCCCTCAGCCTATCCTCATAAGGCATGCCACTCAATCCAGGCAACATCCTTGTAAATCTCCTCTGCACCCTTTCAATCTTTTCCACATCCTTCCTGTAATGAGGCGACCAGAACTGAGCACAGTACTCCAAGTGGGGTCTGACGAGGGTCTTATATAGCTGCATCATTATCCCCGGACTCCTAAACTCAATCCCTCGATCCCTCTGAAATAATAAAATTAGTATTAGCAATGGTGACCATGAAACTATGTTGGAAAAGCACATCTGGTTCACTAATTTCCTTGAAGGAAGAAAATTTGCCGCCCTTACCCTGTGTGGTCATTTTTAGGTGAATTGGAAGCACTGCACAGATTAGAGAATCCCAGATTCAGGACTAATGATTTGCAATTTATTGTAGAGCACACGTGGACGTGGTGATCTATATCAGGGAGATGCAAGCCCTCAGTGAACAGATCAGCCAGGTCTGGGAGGACAATGGTGTGGCCCTCAATGCATCTGCAGGAGCTGAGGGATAAATAGAAAAGTGTGACCAACCTCAAGACAAGTTCCAAAGGAAGCAAGGTCAAAATAAAACCTAGGCTGCCATATAATTGACAAACCGAGAACAGGCATTAAGTATGCACACTTAGTTAGATATGTCGTTAATGTACACAATGCATTTAACTGAACACCATAGTGACACCTTTACAATTGCTAAAACTCAGTTGCACAGTTAATAATACCCTTACATCATAAGACCTGATTGATTGTAAGCCCCTTGCTGAGAAGTATGAGAGTTCTATAGCAGTGTAAAAGAAACCTGTTCTGAACAGATAACCCCTATCTCCAAGAAACTCATCGATGTAGGCATCTATAATTCCTTTAAGATCTGGACATCATGGTGATACAGTGGTTAGCACTGCCTGCCTCCCAGTGCCAGGGACCCAGGTTCAATTCCCAGCTTGGGTCACTGTCTGTGTGGAGTTTACACATTCTCCCCGTGTCTGCGTGGGTTTCCTCCGGGTGCTCCAGTTTCCTCCCACAGTCCAAAGATGTGCCGGTTAGGTGGATTGGCCATGCTAAATTCTCCCTCAGTGTACCCAAACAGCTGCCAAAGTGTGGCGACTAGGGGATTTTCACAGTAACTTCATTGCAGTGTAAATGTAAGGCTACTTGTGACTAATAAATAAGCTTTAAACATCATGGCAGCACCTGGAAGTTGTGTGGATCATGGTGCTTGAATTGGCACAGGGATGTGGTGGACAGCACTCCATATCCTAAGAATGCCAGATTTTTCAAAAGCCTGTTCTACTGCAAGTTTCTTTTTTTAATTCATTCGTGGGACATGGCAGCACTGGCTGGGCCAGTATTTATTGCCCATCTCGAGTTGCTCTTGAATTTAGTGGCTTTGCTAGGCCAGTTGAGGCAGTTGAGAGTCAACTATATTACTGTGGCTCTGGAGTCCCATGTAGGCCAGACCAGGTAAGGATGACAGATTTCCTTCCCTAAAGGACATTAGTGAACCAGATGGGTTTTTCCGACGATCGGCAATGGCTTCATGGTCATCAGTAGATTCTTAAGTCCAGATTTTTTCATTGAATTCAAATTCCACCAACTGCAGTGATGAGATTTGAACCCGGGTCCCCAGAACATTAGCTGAGTTTCCTGGATTAATAGTCTAGCAATAATGCCACTAGGCCACTGCCTCCCCTTTCAGTGATGCTGAATTCAGTGTCCCCATTAGAGAAAGACCATCTGCCTCCTCAGTTATGCAGTTGGTAAATCACAAATATCTGATCTCCACAAAGTCTTCTGCTGTCACCTGGAAGCAACACATGGCGATAAAAGCAGCATTATCACCATTTGTACCCCTACAGGAGAGTTGATGTTATTTTTATTGTCACAATGCTGGTTCCAGGAGATGCCACAGTTCTACCAATTTCTAGTTGAAGTGCAGGTTCAGTGTCAGCTTTGATTCGGTGTTGGGAATATTGAATCTGAGTATGAAAATTATGGCTCCCAGCAGAATTTGAACACCTTTTTAATGGTGAAACAGCCTCGAGGGGCCAAGTGACCTACTCCTGTTTTTAATTCATATGTTTGTATGTTCGTATTGTAGGCTTGCAGTGCTGAAGGAGGGTTGCCATGTCCTCATTCAGATGAGATCCTAAGCTGACGTCCCATTGCCGAGATGGATGGATGGATGTGATATGAGGGGAAAAGAGATGGGAAGATCTCCCAAAGCCTAGGTTAACATTTTTCCCAGAATCAGCTTTAATGCAACAGATTATCTGATCAGTTGAGTAATTGCTGTTTGTGGGACCTTGGTGCTCACAAATTGGCTGCTGTGTTAGTCTGCATTACAACAGTGGCCGGACTTCAAAAGTACTTAATTGATTGTAAAATGCTTAGAATCGTGACACGAAAGGTGTTATAAAAATGCAAATTATTAGGATTTTGCAAAGAATTTGCAAAGGGATTGAAGCCCCACTGTTGGACAATTTATCCCATCCGCTGTGTATTATGAGCCGTGGGGCAGGCTGGCACAGAGGAAGGCAACTTCCAGCAGTTTTCCTTCAGGCCAGGGAGAGTAAAATCTGCAGCAATATAGGTCTGGTGACTTAAATGCAGCCTTAGGATCCAATTAACTGCAAACATTCGAAAAATAGGCCCTTGTGCCAAACAATATTCAAAAAACTGCACATATTCCACTTTATAAAAATGACATTTTGAACAATATTCAGTTCTCTAGAAACAACATGGATACAGGAGTGATGAAAGCAACTTTCAGTTAACAAGTATTCAAATTTAAAAACATATCGATAAACAGTAGTTATCTTCAATGTTTATTCATAAAATTAATAATGCAATGAATATATACATTATGGGTGGCACGGTGGAACAGTGGTTAGCACTGCTACCTCACAATGCCAGAGACCAGGGTTCTATTCCAGCCTGGGTGACTGTCCGTGTGGAGTTTGTACATTTTCCCCGTGTCTGCATGGGTTTCCTCCAGGTTCGCTGGTTTCCTCCCACAGTCCAAAGGTGTGTGGGTTAGGTTGATTGGCAATGCTAAATTGCCCCTTAGTGTTCCAAGCTGTGTAGGCCAGGGGGGATTAATGTGGTAAATACATGGGGTGATGGGGACAGGGCCTGGGTAAGATGCTCAGTGGGAGAGTCGGTGCAGATTCAATGGGCCGAATGGCCTCTTTCTGCACTGTAGGGAATCTATGATTCTATTCTATAATTCTGCGATATTCTCGGGGTATAACTTTGGGAAATGGAACCATAACACAGGGTCATTTTTGGAATGAACAGCCGCAGTCAACTCAATCCCACATCACATTCTTGCCATGCTGATAGCCATCAAATGTGCCAAACCAGGGTTTTGCCATGAAAATATCATTACATTGTTTGCAAATGGCATTTTTAACATTAGACTACAAAATATTGTGACGTTTTAGACAATGCATAACAGGGCACTGAGCTAAAATGTACAAAACAATACTCAAAAGGAGCTGAGAGATGTAAACGTGTTTCTCCCTCCTTTCATTTTCCTTTCAATTACTTCTTTTGCCTTTTGCCATTTGATGTAGAGTTTTATCGGAATTAATTTTCAGATTGGTTGCTGAGACACTGTCCATACTCCTTCGCAATCCTCTTTGCTTTTATTGATACATTGCATTTTTCAAGAGCACTTTAGTCCAGGTATTTCAGCAGTCAGCAGTTATGGACAATTTAGTTGTGGAGCCGATAATCTCTGCCATTCCCACAAAGAGTTGTTTCACTCAAGTTGTTAAGCTCCTACTCATGCCTCATATTACAGTCCAATTTTGTACCACTGCTTTTCAGCATTTTCCATTAACTTGCAGTAAGTCAGTCGTTAACACAGGTTAAGTGGCTCATTTCCACTTGATGAGCTATTTCATTTGTTTCATAATAATTTAAAGACACAATTTGTGAGATGAGGTAGTTGGCGGAGAGCCTTGCTAACGAAAGTGAGTCTTTTTTTATTCTTTCATGGGATGTGTGCATCAGAATTTGGTGCTCGTCCCCGCAGTCCCGTGTGGTGTTGGTACACCCATGGGGCTGTCAGGAAGGGAGTTCCAGGATTTTTATCCTGTGACAGTGAAGGAGCGGTCATATATTTCCAAGGCAGGATGGTGAGTGGCTTAAAGGGGAACTTGCAGATAGTGGTACTCCCAAGCGTCTGGTGGCCCTGTCCTTCTAAGTGGTAGAGGTTTCAGGTTAGGAAGGCATTGCTGAAGGTGCATTGGTGAGCTACTGCAGTGCATCTTGTATACTGTACAGACTACTGTCATGGTGTGACGGTGGTGGAGGGAGTCAATGTTTAAGGTGGTGGATGGGATGCCAATCAAGTGAGCTGCTTTGGCCTGGGTGGGGTGCTGCAAAATTCACTAGAATGACACTGCAGATAAAAACAATTAAATTATGATTGTGTAAACTTGTCATAAGCCCCCTTAACCATAAAAAAACCATAGAATCCCATCTATGTGCAGATGGAGGCCGTTCGTCCCATTGAGTCTGCACTGACAACAATCCTACCCAGGCCCTATCCCCATCACCCCAGACATTTACCCCACTAATCCTTCTAACCTATGCACCCCAGGACACTAAGGGGCAGTTTAGCATGGCCAATCAACCTAACCCACATCTTTGGAGTGTGGGAGGAAACCGGAGCACCCGGAGGAAACCCACACAAACATGAGGGGAACGTGCAGACTAAGTTGAAAGATTGTGGGTAATCTAACTAAGGTGGTTAAAATGATGAAGGTATTAGATAGGGTCAATAGACAGACTATACCCTCATATGAGGGGTTCAAGAACAAGAGGAACAAAATCTCAAAACTGAGTTAGGCCATGTAGACGCGAACACAGGAAACACATTTTCATTCATAAAGAATAGAGAAAATCTGCAACACTTAGAATCATAGAATCTCTACAGTGCAGAAGAGGCCATTCGACCCACCGAGTCTGCACTGACTCTCTGCCAGAGTATCTTACCCAAGCCATCTCCCCCAACCTATCCCCGTAAACCTGCAAATTTACCGTGGCTAATCTATCTAACCTACACATCTTGGGACACTAAGGGGCAATTTAGCATGGTCAATCCACCTAACTTGCACATCTTTGACAGTGAGAGGAAACTGGAGCACCCGAAGGAAACCCATGCAGACACAGGGAGAATGTGCAAACTCCACACAGACAGTTAACCAAGGCTGGAGTTGAGCCTGGGTCCCTGGCACGGTGAGGCAGCAGTGCTAACCATTTTGCCACCATGCCACCTCCGAAAGATTCCAGAACACTGGGTCATATGAAAGCTGGGCGGCACGGTAGCACAGTGGTTAGCACTTCTGCCTTACAGCTCCAGGGACCTGGGTTCAATTCCCGGCTGGGGTCACTGTTTGTGTGGAGTTTGCACATTCTCCCCATGTCTGTGTGGGTTTCCTCCAGGTGCACTGGTTTCCTCCCACAGTCCAAAGTTGTGTGGGTTAGGTGCATTGGCTATGCTCAATTGCCCCTTAGTGTCCTGGGATGTGTAGGTAAGAGGGATTAGTGGGGTAAATATGTGGGGTTATGGGGATAGGGCTTGGGTGGGATTGTGGTCAGTGTAGACTCGATGGGCCGAATGGCTTCCTCCTATACTGTAGGGATTCTATTATTCTATGATATTTCTGTGAGGTGCAGATATGGAATCTAGATAATGAGCATTTAAATGGGAGCTGTCTTTTTCAACATATTTTCCTTTGGGTATTTTTTTTATATAGAAACCCGACAGTGCAGAGGGAGGCCATTCGGCCCATCGAGTCTGCACCGACCACAATCCCACCCAGGCCCTATCCCCACATATTTACCCGCTAATCCCTGTAACCTACGCATCAGGACTCTAAGGGACAATTTTTAACCTGGCCAATCAACCTAACCCGCACATCTTTGGACTGTGGGAGGAAACCGGAGCACCCGGAGGAAACCCACGCAGACACGAGGAGAATGTGCAAACTCCACACAGACAGTGACCCAAGCCGGGAATCGAACCCGGGACCCTGGAGCTGTGAAGCAGCGGTGCTAACCACTGTGCTACCGTGCCGTATTGTCATTAATTACTATTATCAAAGCTAATGAATACATTAATTTCAGACTTGGTTGTGAGTGATGCAACATGAGATATTTTGCTTCACTGAATTGCTATTGGTTAGCATTTGTCATGTGATCTTAATAAACCCACAAATAAATTTCTTCCATTAAGTATCAGGGGTGGGATTTTTCAGCTGTCCTCGCCCCAAAAATGGAAAATCCCACCCAAGGTCAACGGACTTTTCCATGGTCTGCCCCTCGCCTGCTACGAATCCCATGGCAGGCAGAATGGGAAAATTCACCCCTACATCTCAAAATGGAGAAGTAAACTGATGCACATAGCTACAGAGAAGTATTCAGAAATAAGTGTTATTCCGACCATTGAGCAGCAATAGATTAGAAAGACTTGGACGAGGAAGGCCCTTTGGTCTAATTTCATCATTCAAAAAGTGAACAGTAATTTCTTCCCATTAATATTCATCGGAATGATGATAAATGAATGGCAGATACAGGGTGGCAAGGTGGCACAGTGGTTAGCACTGCTGCCTCACAGTGCCAGGGACCCGGGTTCGATTCCCGGCTTGGGTCACTATCTGTGTGGAGTTTGCACACTCTCCCCGTGTCTACGTTAGTTTCCTCCTAGTGCTCAGGTTTCCTCCCATATCCGAAAGACGTGCCAGTTAGGTGCATTGGCCATGCTGAATTTCCCTCAGTGTACCCGAACAGGCGCCGGACTGTGGTGACTAGGGGATTTTCACAGTAATTTCATTGCAGTGTTAAAGTAAGCCTACTTACATTAGGATGCTCCGGTTTCCACCCACACTCTAAAGATGTGCAGGTTAGGTTAAGTGGTTTTAGTGAAGGAAGCATCTTTGACAAGGCACCATTCCTTCAGTACGGCAAAGGCAAATCAGTATAGCTCATGCCCATTCCCTGTGCCAACATTAACTGTACAATGTCTGTGGGAGGTAGCATACCCTTCAGTTAAAACAGGAGGCTGGCTTTGCTGCCAGTCCTTCCATCACCAGTGCCTCATGCTGAAAGGAACAGGCACCTTCTGCCAAGAAGCTACCGCCCACCATGTGGACACACGCAAATACAAATACACATACCGCCTTTAGAAAAACCCGTCCTCTGTGCTTGTGAGAAGCTGCTGTAAGCATAGCCGACAATATTGAAACAGGCTATTGTCCTGATGCAGCTCAATCACACAATTGCTCAAATCAGTAAAATGAGATTAAAATGAGCAATTCAGCCATTTCGTATCGCATTCGGCCGCTCCGAATCCACTTTGGGCTAGGTGTCATTGGAGATGCAGGGCAAGCATTCCTCTTGACTGCATATATCCATACCAAGATTCTTTTCAATGCCAGCAAGGAGAAAAAAAAGATAAATTAATGTAATGTAATGTGCCATTTGAGCATTCGTTACTCATTAGTCTATAGCTCCATCTGTTTTGATTCTAAATGCTGCTATGTCTATGGCCAATTGAACTAGCACACTGTGCCATTGTTCCCAACATGCAGAACTCTCAACTCTGCTGATAAGTGCAGATAACCAACAGGAAAGGATTACAATGTGTAGCAAAATCATAAATAGATTCTTTATAAATGCGTTTATGGTTTTTGCCATATAGCATAGATGAAAATTTCCTTGCCTGTTTTCATATAAAGATAGTGGGAGAAGAATTCGGCATTGCTATTTTGCTACAGCTCTTTCAGTAAACTATATCCTATATTATTGTCAAAATCTTGAAAAATTGTATGATACTTACGGGACTCGTAGTGGGTGAGACAGAAAATTCGTCAGACCACATAATGGCTCGTTGAGTTTGGGCAGGAATTTCCGGTCTTGGGGCGCACACTATTGGAAAATCCCACCCTATATCTTCACTTATGTAAAGATAGGTGACAGACAAATGCCCACAGTAATATGTATCAAAGATCCAGGGGGTCCTCTAAGGGGAGAGGGTATTGAGCGCTTCATTTGGCAAAAGCCCAAATATTTTAATCACGAGGCAAGGTCAATTTCACATTTTTTCCTTCCTCATTTTGTTGGATCTCTGCTCAGATAAGGCCCAAATTTAGGGTTGCCCGTATGTAATGGATAGCTCTATCAAAGAGCCAGCAGAGACTCAGTGGGCCCAATTTTACCATCAAGTTACTCCCGTTTTCGGGCGTGAAAACTTGGTAAAGTCAGACGTGAGGCAAGTAGCACGATCCGCGCCCGCCTCCGCACCCACTTTACCAAAGCCCGAAAATGGCTGCGATTGGGACCATGCCCGAAATGGGCACGATGGCCATTTAAATATACTTGCCTGCAATTAAATTGACTTAATGGGCTGCACGCTCAACGTTACCGGCACTTCCCCCTTTACCACCGCATTCGCCCACCCAGAATCGGCACGAAATAGACATGCTCCATAAAAGTCCGATCCAGGCGTTCCAGTTAGAGAGGAGGCAGGTGCCTAGAGTCCGACAGCTCTCTGCTTGAGATCGGTGGGGAGATCCGCTGCCACTTTGTCTGAGATCAGTGGGAGGGAAGGGGGGGTCTGCTGCCACTCTACCTTACATCAGTGGAGGGAAAGGGGGAAGGGAGAGGGGTCCTGTGTGGCAGGGGGGATGGGGGAATAAGGGGGTCAGTAATATTGGGGGGGGTGGGGCAATGTCTGTGGGGGCCAGGGGGAGGCACTATCCGACCCGGGAGGGGTTTAGTGGGGGAGTAGCATTCTGTCATTTTTTTTCTGCGCATACACAGTTGGAGGCACTGATCAGAGCTACAGGATTTCGGGCAGTTTACGCCCACCCACGGGCTTCTGCAGTGCAACTCGGAATTGCTGATATTTTTTCAGGCAGAGCCTGAGAATGTGTCTAAAAGTCGGATCTGAAACACTCCCAGATTCAAGTCCGCCCAGCACTTAAAATCAAAATGGTAAAATTGGGCCCAATGGGTCGAAAGGCCTCCTGTGCTGTATCATTACCATGATAATGGGCTTTGCAGGCAATTTCCAATGGAGTGATTCTGTCCGGAATTTTCCTGTCCCACCTACCACGGTAATAATAGTGGGCAAGGGGCAGACCATGCAGAAGTCTGTTGACCTTGGGTAGGATTTTCCGGTTTTGGGGCGAGCGAGGCTGGAAAACCCAGCCCTCTGTGTCAGCCAAGCTCACTGATATGTGACTCCAGACCCCACAGCGATGTGATTACATCTTAACTGCCCTCTGAAATGACCAAGCAAGTCTGTGAAGTGCAATTGGGGATGGGCAATAAATGTTACCTGCCTTTGCCTGTGATACCCACACTCTGAGAATCAATAAGCAAGCGGTTTACAGCATCTGTTTCCAAACAGTTACTATGAGCTAGAGAAAAGAAAACGAATGACCAAAACGACAGCAAAACTTCTATTAGTAAAAGCAAGATGATCGGCCAGCATAATACCATGAGTGGAGGATAGTTCCATACCAATAATATACATTAAATAAATCTCGGTTAGTACAGTGTTAAGGATGACTGATAGGGGATTTATTCGATCATATCTATTCTGTTTGGGGCTGTGGCTATATGAAACTAGGTTCATAGAATTTGAAGAAACTGGAAGAAAGGTCTGGAAGACAAAATCAGTCAGCATTTCTGGTATGATTTTTGGAGAGAGTAGTCCGAAGCTCCTGAAACTAGCAGCCATGGCACTGCTTTTGGGGTTGTCACCATTAAAGGCCTTTCCTGCCTCCACTGTCACCACTATAGGCCTTTCCTGTCTCCATTACTCTGATCGCTGGCCTCTGGAGTGTCTCCGGGCCAGCCTCCAGTCCCTGGCCCGCTAATGAAATGCGAATGCTTATTTTTATATTTAAATCAGCTCCGTGTCGATTTCCGGTGTGGAGCTGACGACGCTGAAAACCCTGGCCCTGGAGATGCATGGAGGCTGTGGCACCGAGCAGGGAGCCCGCTAAACAGCTTCCGCTGATGTCTCCCGGCCCACTGCGCAGCGGGCTAGGAAAATCACCCCCATGATCTTTACAACCTAGAAGGACAAGGGTAGCAGATGATAATACCACCACTTGAGAAATTCTCTCCAAGCCACACACTGACTTGGAATATGATAATAGATGGATCTTAATAGATTTTGGGGAATATGGTGGTATTCTGTAACTGTGGCTGTGTGTGTGTGAACAAACAAAGAACAAAGAACAGTACAGCACAGGAAACAGGCCCTTCGGCCCTCCAAGCCTGTGCCGCTCCTTGGTCCAACTGTGTGTGTGTGTGTGTGTGGGTGCGCGTGTGTGTGTGCATGTGTCCATGATTAGTTGAACTCGGGGAAGGTTAGTAGAGACAGCCTGTCTGTGAGAGCTGTGAGATAAAAGGTTAAGGTGATAGCTAGGTCCACACATTTATAATGAAAGGCTATGGTGAGGTTAGATTTACAAGTCAATAGGTTGGATTTCAAATTTACAGTAAGAAATAGGCTTTTTAGCTGTTAAATTTCAAAGGTGAGTTTCAAAGTGACAAGGATTTTTTACTGTCTTGCAATGGTTTTGTAAGTAAACAGGGGAAGGTTACTAAATTTTATTGACCCGAAAGTGGAGGCAATGGGAAAACGTAAAAGGTTTTTATATTTTGGAGAATTTGAATTCGAAGAGGTGCTTGAGGACAATGGAATCATAGATGAAAGGGGAAAAGGATGTTTAAGGAAAGGTATTGAGCTAAGTTGGTGTGGCTGTGTGGGGAAGTTGTCCTGCACTGGGAGAAGGTGTGAAAGTTATAACAGCTATCCTGTCAAAGCGAAAAAGTATTTTGTTTTCAGTAAGCAGGTTGCTTGTGAAGCTTCTGGGATTTCCACAACAGAGTGGAAGTTTGAGAAATCATTGTTATACCTTTATTAAAGTCACAGCAGTTTTGACCTTGGGTAATACTGCTGGATTTTTATAGTTAACACTCTATAAGGGAGTTGCTGCCAAGACAGCAGCAGTTGTGTGTTCTGACCAAGTGCGGTTTCTTGGGGGGATGTTTTGTAGGACTGTTTTAACAGTGTAACTTTAATCTTGTATGCTTAAGCATTTTTTTGTTAATAAGTCTTTTCTTTTTTAAAATCCTAAAGATGTTACTGGAGTTCTATGCTTCTCCTCCTCAATTTCAAAATACAAAATAAAGGTTATGATAAGTAGGACAGATTTCCCTCTGGGATCTGGCTTGCTCAGAAACTAACATCTACAGGTTGTAACAGGAACTATATCACCATTCCTTCACTGTCGCTGGGTCAAAAATCCTGAAACTCTCTTTCTAGTAGTACTGTAGCACTGTGGATGTATCTACACTGCATGGACTGCAGGTGTTCAAGAAGGTCGTTTACCACCACGTTCACAAGGGCAATTAGGGATGGGCAATAAAAAATGTTGGTCTAGTCGGTGACGCCCATGTCCTGGAAAGAGATAGAGACTTTGGTGAACTGGTGCGGTAACAATAATCTCTCCCTCAATGTCAACAAAACAAAGGAGATTGTCATTGGCTTCAGGAAGCATAGAGGAGAACATGCCGCTGTCTACATCAATGGGGACGAAGTAGAAAGCTTCAAGTTTTTAGGTATCCAGATCACCAACAACCTGTCCTAGTCCCTCCATGCCGACACTATAGTTAAGAAAGCCCACCAATGCCTCTACTTTCTCAGAAGACTAAGGAAATTTGGCATGTCAGCTACGACTCTCACCAACTTTTACAGATGCACTATAGGAAGCATTCTTTCTGGTTGTATCACAGCTTGGTATGGCTCCTGCTCTGCCCAAGACTGCAAGAAACTACAAAAGGCCATGAATGTAGTCCGATCCATCACGCAAACCAGCCTCCCATCCATTGACTCTGTCTACACTTCCCGCTGCCTCGGCAAAGCAGCCAGCATAATTAAGGACCCCACGCATCCCGGTCATTCTCTCTTCCACCTTCTTCCATCGGGAAAAAGATACAAAAGTCTGAGGTCACATACCAACCGACTCAAGAACAGCTTCTTCCCTGCTGCTGTCAGACTTTGAATGGACCTACCTTACGTTAAGCTGATCTTTCTCTACACCCTAGCTATTACTGTAACACTACATTCTGCACTCTCTCGTTTCTTTCTGTATGAACGGCATGCTTTTTCTGTATAGCGCGCAAGAAACAATACTTTTCACTGTATGTTAATACATGTGACAATAATTAATCAAATCTAACCTATGAAAGTATTCAAAAAAGTTTTTTCAGCACCAATGATTTCCCTTTATTTGTGGTTGTAGCACTCACGCCATTATGTTTTGCCTGTTTGCCTTTCTGTTCAGGATCGCTTGCCCAGCTTCATCGACAGCTGGACATTTCAAGCAACCAACTTGGTCAAGAAAGCAATTGTTCATCATTCATTTTCTAAATTCTATTTTCTAAATTCTGAATTCTATTGCCAGCAATTTAAGAGGTCTCTGGGAATAGTGCAGGACAATAGGACTGAGTGGATTGCTCTATATAATGGTGAGTCAGTATAGACACAATGGGCCAAATGGCCTCTCTCTCTCTCTGTGTGGTTATTATGCTACGACTCCATGTTGCAACTTGCTTAAATAGAAAATGGTAGCTCCAAAAATCATTTTTTTAAAAACACATTCCACACATTCACAGCTGCTGGAAACTGATTGAACAATTTCAGATCAGAACTTCATTACCTCAACGCACCCGCAGTCACTTCAAACCTCAGGTTTTGTATCTTCGCTTTGCTCCCTCAAGGGAAGCAATTCCTCTCCCACTGATTGTTAGTCATTTGTTCCCTTAGAATCATTTTCTTTCACTGTTCCTCTGGCCGTCAGATATAGCAACTGATTGTGCGGTGAACTTATTACGTCTGCTACGGTTAATTCATTCAAAATTCCCCATCTGCTTAAAAGACATTTTTGAAAGATTCTGACCTTTGGAATGGTAGGATAATTGTTCACGTCCAAATACTTTAATAAGAAAATTCAAATCGCAGATATCATAGACATGCAGGTGTTCTAGGAACAATCTTACAGCGGGGAAATGCTTATGCATAGTCCATAGATAATGAAGACTAGCCCAATCCTGCGTTGAATGGGATTTTGGAAAAGACAACCGTGACCATACGGAAGCTAAGAATCATTTTCCTGAAAATAACTAGTGGGCACTGGGCCAGCAGCGGTTTACCTGATTGCTGCTAAATGATTAGAGAGGCATTTGAACCCAGAGCATTTAAAATTAGCCTCTCCTATCAGATGGAGGGCTGATATTGAAGGATGAGATTACATTACAAATACGGCAAACTCATTTGAGCTTGGTGGTTTCTTTCTTGTCTTTTTGGATGTGATATGAGTTAACGCCAATAATCTATCCAAAAAGTAACAGATTGGGAAAAGGGGAAGCAGTGTGAGAGGTATAAAATGAGAAAACCTGATGAAGGAGCAGCAGCTCGTGATACCAAATAAACCTGTTGGACTTTAACCTGGTGTTGTGAGACTTCTTACTGTTCCATCCCAGTCCAACGCCGGCATCTCCACATCATAAAATGAGATTTAAAAATCTAAAAGAGAAAGGTCTGGGTTTCCAATTCTCCTTCACTCTGAGGCAGGTAATAGAGGGCTATGTGTTCACACTAAATATTATTAGATCGCAGGGGGTAAGATTGCTCATAAAGTTAAAGTTTACTTATTAGTTATAAGTAGGCTTACATTCACAATGCAATGAAGTTACAGTGAAAATCCCCTAGTCGCCACACTCCGGCACCTGTTCGGGTACGCTGCGGGAGAACTTTGCAAGGCCAATTCACCTAACCTACACATCTTTGGACTGTGGGAGAAAAATCAGAGGAAACCCACGCAGACACAGGTGTGGTGAACCATATATGGTTACCACTATGGGTACTGAACCATAGATGGTTATCACTATGGGTACTTGTACATATGTTACTCTGCTTGCTGTTGGGGTTAGGGTTGGGGTGTTCTACCTGTTGGTATTGTTCTATGGTACACTCCGGTTGGCTCCGCCTTCCTATAGGGGTATAAAGGTCACTGCACTTCCTAGTGACCCTTTAGTCTAGGATTGTATGGTTAAACAGTATGCTCTATTCTTGTTGCTAATAAAAGCCTTTATTTCCCGAGTACGATCGAGCCTCTCGAGTGAATTAATCGCGCATCAACAGGGAGAATGGGCAGACTCCGTACGGACAGTGACCCAAGCTCGGAATCGAACCCGGGTCCTTGGCGCTGTGAGGCACTATGCCACCATACCATGCCATGGCAAAGGGAATGAAAATCAGAAGAAATGTAAATCAGGCACCTGATTCACCATCACATTGTTTGTATAACTGCCCAAGACCTATTTCACCCCTGAAATTTCCAATATCAGCCATAGAACAATTACATTAAAAGAAACCATTGGAAAATCTTGTTAGGCCCAGAATATCAGCCCCGCCTTCTCACCAAATCTCCCAAACCTTCCAGCTCCTCAAATACATGCATTTTCTTCTTGAGCACATTTCCATCTCAGTAACACTGGCTGGTAAATGAATCTGCAAGCTGATTATTATATGGGTGACTGGAACAGGGCAGGGATGTAGTGAGAGATGAGTAAGTACTCCCCCCTAAAGGGAAGGCAGCTAAGATTGATGTGCAATTTGGACTCAGCACCTGAACGGAACGTTACAGGTTGGTCCCAGGCCTGCTGCGATCAATACTCCCCAGCCCCTCAGGCTGAACAAGTCGTGCACCTCTGTTCTGCGGAAGCAGTCAATTTTTCATATCATTTTCCTGAAAATGAAGGTATGCGTGATACATTATTCGTCAACTTAAACGTTTTTAAATTACACTGGCTTACAGAATCACAGATGTTCCTCCATCAAGACTAACCTTGTCTTTCTGGTGTTAAGTTGGCATCTGTTTGCTCCTGAAATCTTGTGGCATTGAAAAGCCTTATAAAAAATACATCCACTGAACTCTTTCAGTCATATTCAAAGTTCCACTCTCAAACAGTTTTTTGCTTCCAATTGGGAGTGACATTTTAAACTCTCAATCCATTGGACTCATTTTTAGTCACAAAAGCAGCAATGGTTAGTTGGCTTTTGACTCTTAAATGAATCCATAGGGACCTGCTGTTTCATGTTCTGCACCAAACAACTTCTCTTGTTCAAAAACAGAAAATGCTGGAGAATCCCAGCAGGTCTGACAGCATCAATGAGGAGAGAATAGAGCCAACGTTTCGAGTCTGGATGACCCTTCGTCAGAGCTTGTCTTGGATAGAATAAAGTTTATAATTTACTAGTCACAAGTAGGCTTACATTAACATTGCGATGAAGTTACTGTGAAAATCCCCTTGTCGTCACACTCCAGTGCCGGTTACACTGAAGGAGAATTTAGCTCGGCCAATGCACCTAACCAGCACGTCTTTCAGACTGTGGGAGGAAACTGGAGCACCCGGAGGAAACCCACGTGGACACGGGGAGAAAGTGCATACTCCACACAGACAGGGAATTGAACCTGGATCCCTGGCGCTGTGAGGCAGTATTGCTAACCACTGTGCTAAGCACTGTGCCACTGTGAATAGATAGGGAGAAACTACTTCCACTCATGGAAAAATCAAGATTTAGAATAATTTGCAAAAAAGAAGCAAAAGCAGTATGAGAAAAGCTTTTTCACACAGTGTCTGGGGGTTTTTCCAAATATGTACTTAAACGTCAGCTTGACTCAACAATAGCTCTCTGCCCTCTGAACAAAATGGATACTGGTGGCAACCATATAATTTATGCTGAGAAAATGGTGCAATGTCTATTGGATGAGATGCGTTTGGTGAGGGTAATTTTAACCTTCTCTTCTGCAGATCCTATTTTATACCCTGCCCAATCTGACTTTCTATTGAGGTCAATGGAATGTAAATTCGAGCAGGTTGTAAAGTGGGTGGCTAATCCGATCCTATTGGTTGCCTGCCATGCCGGCTGTATAAACATTCCCCTCCCCTCATATCCACCACCATTCATGTTGTGCAATCCTCTCTGCCACTACAGGAGACTAACAATGGATTCTATCTTACATTGAAAATAGGTGCGGGGGAAGGCCATTCAGCCCTTCAAGCCTGCACCACCATTCAATATGATCATGGCTGATCATGCAATCTCAGATCTCACTCCTGCTTTCTCTCCATACTCCTTGACCCCTTTAGCCGCAAGGGCCACGTCCAGCTCCCTCTTGAACATAGCTAACGAGCTGGCTTTCTGTGGTAGAGAATTCCACAGGTTCACAACTCTCTGAGAGAAGAAGTTCTTCCTCATCTCAGTCCTGAATGGCTTACCCTTTATTCTTGGGCTGTGACCCCAATTCTGGACTTCCCCAACATCGAGAACATTCTTCCCGCATCTAGCCTGTCCCATCCCATCAGGATTTTATGTTTCTATGAGATCCCCTCTCATTCTTATAAATTCCAGTGAGTACAACCCCAGTTGATCTAGTCTTAGAAGAAGAAGAGAGTGCTTCTAAAACCTGACAAACATTGATCACTCAACTGATAGCACAGAAAACCATTCGCTAGTCATTTTTTTCATTTGCCCTCCGTGGGACATTTTGATGTGCATTTGTCTACACAGCAGTGACTACTCCGCACAGGTATTTCATTGATAAATTAATTGATACTATTTGCCTCAACTATTGCTGATAGTAGTGAATTCACATTCACACCACTCTCCGTGTAAAAAATTCCTGACTAGATTTATTAGTGACTATCTTAAATTTTTAAATTTTGCTCACCCTCACAATTGTAAACAGCTTCTCTACATCAACGCTTCCAGACTTGTTTTATCATTTGAAACACCGTTAACCCATCAACCTTCTCTTTTTCAGAGGGAAAAACCCCAGGTGTTCAGCTTTTCCTGATGAGTATAAACTTATCTTTAAATAGAAACAGATTCCTTGATCTTTCTAATTAATATCAGTACAGATAACATTCCACAAGGCTCTTACAGGAATTTAATAAAGAACATCGCCGAAAACCTCCGAACTTGTCCACGGCTGAGGTTCTCCAGTGCTGCTGCAGTGAATGGAGTTTTGGTTGAATTCTTCATTCTCGCTGGCTTCAGTGCAATCACATCCTTCCGATAATGTGGCCACCAGACCTGCACACAGTACTCCAGCTGTGGCCTCACCAATATTCTATACAACTCCAACATGACTTCCCTGCTTTTGTAATCGATGCCTCAATTGAGAAAGGCAAGTGTCCCATATGCCTTTTTCACCACCCTACTAACATGCCCTTTCACTTTTAGAGATCTGTTGTCAAACACAGCAAGGTCCCTTTGTTCCACAGAAGTTCCTCGTGTCCTATCAGTCATTGAATACTTTCTTGCCAAATTACTCCTTCCAAAGTGTATCACCTCACACTTTTCAGGGTTAAATTCCACCTGCCACTTATCTGCCCATTTGACCATTCTGTCTATATCTTCTTGTAGCCCAAGGCTCTCCGCCTCACTGTTAACCACCCGGCCAATCTCTGTGTCATCCACAAACTTACTAATCCTACCCCCCACATTGTCATCAATGTCATTTATATAAATGACGAATAATAGGGGGCCCAACACAGATCCCTGTGGTACACCACAGGACACTGGCTTCCAATCACTAAAGCAGCCTTCTGTCATTATCCTCTGTCTCCTACAACTGAGCCAATTTTGAACCCATTTTATCAAATTACCCTGTATCCCATGTGAATTTATCTTCTTTACAAGTCTCCCATGTGGAACCTTGTCAAAAGCTTTGCTGAAATCCATATAAACTATATTGACTGCACTACCCTCATCTACACGTCTGGTCACCTCCTCAAAAAATTCAGTCAAATTTGTTAGGCATGACCCCCCCTTGACGAAGCCATCCTGACTATCCCTGATCAAGCTTTGCCTTTCCAATTGGAGATAGATGCTCTCCTTCAGATGTTTCTCTAATAGATTCCTTACCACTGACGTGAGACTCATTGGTTTGCAGTTCCCTGGTTTATCTCTACAACCCTTCTTAAATAATGGAACATTCTTAAATAGTGGAATAAATTGGGGCCTTCCTTCTGTCTCTTTGGCCTACAGATGTTTTTCATTGCCAGAGCTATCTCCATTGCTCATTTAAATTTATATTGACCTCTGCAAGCAATCTTCATTGAATCACCTCATTAGTCACCCCATAGTCTAATCGGTCCCATAACATATCATTCAAGGTTGTTCTAAAATCACAGTACGTCAATATCTGTTTCAGTTTAGTGATATAAGTCACAATCATTTCACCTGGGACGCTCTACAAATCATTGGTCAGACCACATTTGGAGTATTGTGTTGAGTTCTGGGCACCTTATTTAAGGAAGGATGCTGAGGCCCTAGGGAGAGTGCCAAGGAGATTTACTAGAATGATATCAGGAATCAAGAAGTTTGGATACAAGGAAAGATTGGAGAAATTGGGCTTATTCTCCTTGGAGCAGAGAAGATTAAGAGATGACCTTATTGAGGTGTTCAAAATTATGAACAATTTTGACAGGGTAGAGAAGGATATTTTGTTTCCACTAGTTGGTATGTCAGTGACTAGGAGTCACAATTTCAAAATGGTCAGCAAGGGAGCTAAGAATGAGGTGAGGAGAAATTTCTTCACTCAGAGAGTTGTTGGGGTTTGGAATGTGCTGCCTGGGAGAGTGGTGGAAGTGGATTCCATAGGAGGTTTCAAAAGAGAGCTGGATACATATTTGAAAGTGAGAACCTATTATATTACATAACGGGTTCTTGGAGTTCAAATATATCAATCACTAAAAGTTGTGCCACAGGTTAACAAGGCCTTAAAAAAAGTAAATCACTAGTCTTTATTTCTAGAGGAATAGAATTGTAGAGAAGTTATGCCTAACCTGTATCAAACCTTGCTTAGACTACAGTTCAAGCAGTTCAGCTCGCCATATTGTGAAACAGATTTTATTTATTTATTAGTGTCACAAGTAGGCTTACGTTAACACTGCAATGGAGTTACTGTGAAAACCCCCTAGTCGTTACACTCAGGCGCCTGTTCGGGTACACTGAGGGAGAATTCAGCATGGCCAATATGCCTAACCAGCACGTCTTTCAGACTTGTGGGAGGAAACTGGAGCACGCAGGCAGACACGGGGAGGATATGCAGACTCCGCACAGACAGTCACCCAAGCTGGAAATCGAACCCGGGTCCCTGGCACTGTAAGGCAGCAGTGCTAACCACTGTGTTATTGTGATAGAGCTATGAAGAGGATGTGGAGAAGATTTACAGCAATGCTTGGTAAACATATCGGGAAAGGATTGTCAGGCTGGGTCTCTTTTCTCTTGGAAAAAAGAGGCTGAGAGATGACCTAATAGTGGTCTTTAAGGTTTTGATGGAATGGATAGAGAGAGAATGTTTCCTCTTGTGAGGAAGAGCATAACTGAGGTCCATCAATACAAGATAGTTACCAAGAAATCTTATTGGGAATTCAGAATAAACTTCTTTACTCAAAGAGTGGTGAGAATGTGGAGTTCATTACCAAAGGGAGAAATTGAAGCAAATAGGATAGATGTATTTAATGGGAAGTTAGACATGTATTTGAGGGAGATGTGGAACAGATGGTAAATTTCAATGAGAAATGTTGGGAGGAGGCTTAACAGGAGCACAGACACCAGCATAAACTGGTTGGGTCAAAGGACCTGTTTCTGTGCCATTCATCCAATGTACTCTTATGTAAACTCAACAGGAAATTGAACTTGTGGTTTTCCTGGTCAGTATTTGAGTACTGAGTAGCAAAGTGCACAGTAGGTGGTGCGTTTACATCGTTCCAGTAAAAGGATCTACTTTGAGGCTGAAATTAACGCTGCTGCATCTAAATCTGAGTGTAAAAAGTGGCTTCTTCCTCCAGTATGACCACCTTTCACTGATTGGAAAAGCTTAGACAGGAATAAAAGATGTAATGATATGGTGTCACTGTGATAACTGTGGTGTGGAACAGAGGGACAGCGCTCTAAAAATGGTTTTAGAGGTTGAAGAATTACTCCCCACGTGCAACTCATTAGGGAAAGAAAAGAACTGGCTTTAAATCACCTTAATAAAGTAAAGTTGGTTCTTATCAAAGCCCGGGGTCTGGATGAGCTCCACATCTTGAAAACATTTACAATGTTGGTTTGAGCTACAGGCCAAGGTCAGCCCTCAGCTGAAACCAGTCCTTGTTCATTAGATTTGAGATTGTTATTGGCCACAAGGCAGAAAGGAAGTAGATTACTTCCCCACTACTTGTAATAAATACTTAAAAGACATCCTGCAATAAACAAAAATATGTTCCTGCATCTAGATAGTTGTACTGGAGCCGAGTTAATGAACACTTACTGCGGACCACTGTAAATATCAGCACACAAAAACAGCACCGTGTATACTTTTCTGTTTATAAAACACTATTTTTCCAAGTGCTTTTTTCTATTTTCATTTATTAACTAAATTTGGAATGCCACGGGATTTAATAGCATATTTTATTTAAGATCTTGCAGAAGAAACAGTAAAAAGAATTCAATAGCAAGGGTCAACATATTCATAGCAAGATAGCGAAAAGCTAGATTACGTTTTTACCAGTTTGCTTCTTTCTCCGCACAGATACTTTCAGCATTCCAATGCTTGGTACTTCAAAGTGCTGTAATCACTGTAGAAATTGTTTACGTAGCCCCTGTTTGAAAGTTTACATTGAGCTGGAGGAGATATGCATAAATGACAGATTCATGTTACATTTATCTGTACGGTGCTTGGCAGAGATTTATTTTGAATGTAATCGGGCTGAAATTGGCCTTTTAGTCAGCTGCACAGAATGGAAGCAGCCACCCGTTTTACAGTGTTTGATTTTCACTTCCATTTGGAGTGTGTTTGAACTCCAGAAAGTTTGCCCTCATTCTATGGTGAATTGAACATCCATGTCATATTCATATCCTGTTACCATCCCGGAGGAATTTCAAGATACATTTGTTAAGATCCTACTCTGCACGTCAGGATATGAAGGGGCTGCACGTGGAAATAGAAAGGATGAGGACATATATTAATATGTTCATTGCTCTCAGTAGTAAGATTGGTAAATTAGTCCAATTTTTAACTATCTTTCCATATACCAACCATGGAGAAAATTTCAGTTCGTTTGAGAATTTTAATCTGATGTGCATGTGTTTGCATTCTGGCCCGGATTAAAGTTTAAAGTTTATTTATTAGTATCACAAGTAGGCTTACATTAACACTGCAATGAAGTTACTGTGTTAACCTGGCTATGAATGTGGCTCTGGCAATAAACGTTTATGCGCCTGGTTCCTCTCAGCATTGAGCTGGAGAAGTTTAGTAATAGAATCATAGAACTTTACAGTATGAAAAAAGGCCCATCGGTCCATCATGTCTGTGCCAGCCATCAAGCAACTACCCATTCCTATCCCATTTTGCAGCACTTATATTTGCCATCCATTGTTACATAAGGGACCGAGGCTCTCTATTCAATGGGAGTAAACTATACTGTATTTTCTCTTGCCAGGGACAAACAGACAGAGTGGGCGGAATTTTCCAGTCCCGCTCGGGCAGGATTTTCCGGTCTTGGGCTGAGCGGGGCTGGAAAATCCCGCCCAGTGAGAATGCCATGCTTGCAAGCAAATATTTTGGCCAATATTTGGTTACTATTGAGAAAGAGTATGAACATTCCTTCTTTCTTTATCCTCCATATCAACATAATTAACCAATTAGTCGAACTGACAGCTCCGGGACGCAGCTTGAGAGACTGGTGAAGTTATAAAATGGTGACGCATTTTCTGCAAAAGGAGCATCTCGGGACTGTAGGCATGTAATTGTTTTACGGAGCACATTTGCAAAGATTGGGAAGCTCAGAACTTGTGAATGAATATTTAAAAGCTGAAAATGATCAAATCAGCTCTGCATTGCCTTGTTGCTTGCCAAGAGGGGGAACCAGGGACAGGATTGCGGAGATTCCAAGGGGCAGATGTATGTAAATAGGCAGAGAATCATTTGCAATCTGCTTTAATTGCTGTAATTGTGCTGCTTTGCACTCCAATGCTGAGGGTGTATTTGAGATTTTGCCTTGCTTTCACTGTGCAGTATTTTACCTTATTACACTCAAATTGCTTTACCACAGCTGTTGAAACCAGATTGTTTGACTCTTCAGAGTCCTTTGGGTGTTTTCTGATGGACACCTCCTGTGCCGGGTGTCCAACTCTCCGACTCACTCTCTCCATCCCGCTGGGATTTCAACACCTTGCAGTTCCTGACAGAAGCATCTGTGGCTCCAGAGGCCAGGCTTGGCACTGTCACATTTTAAAACCCAGCATTTCAAGATTAAACAGCCTGTCTCTACACCTCATAAAAAAATAAACTACTACTTCAAGTTATTTTTTAAAAACTTAATGACATCAGATTCTGTTCAAAGAAGAATGGATATGAGGAGGTAACAGGAATTAATCTCACCCTCATTTGGGGATTCTGCAAATTAGGATCCTGAACATCATAGACAGTCAATGATTGTTACATATTTTTTTATTTGTTCTTTGGTTTAATAGAATAATAGAATCCTACAGTGCAGAAGGAGGCCATTCGGCCCATTGAGTCTGCACCAACCACAATCCCACCCAGGTTCTATCCCCATGACCCCATGCATTTACCCTAGCCAGTCCCCTTGACACTAAGGGGCAATTGAGCATGGCCAATCCACCTAACCCGCACATCTTTGGAGTGTGGGAGGAAACCGGAGCACCCGGACGAAACCCACTCAGACACGGGGAGAACGTGCAGACTCTGCACAGACAGTGACCCAAGCCGGGAATCGAACCCGGGTCCCTGGCATTGTGAGACAGCAGTGCTAACCACTGTGCCACCGTACTGCCCCAAGGGAGCATAAGGGGCCATAAAATCTGATGTGCTGTAAGTTGGACAAGGCAGGTACAATCAGAGTTTATGGTTTAGTGCAGTGTCTCACTACAACTGCAGTTAAATGATAGATCATTCTCTGAGCAGTTACTGCATAATCTGCTGCTGGAAGACCTTACTGACGACTGTTTCTCATTGGGATTCCGGCGACAATGGAACTCTGCACTTTGTGATGTATTTTGGTATAAAGAACATGGAATATAAAATAAGGGATAACATTTTTAAGGGGGAGCAGCAGCAAAGGGACCTGGGTGTATATAGATCATTGAAGGAGGCAGGACAGGTAGAGAGAGCAGTTAATAAAACATCTAATATTCTGGGCTTTATTAATAAGGGCATGGAGTACAAGAGAAAGTTTATGCTGAACTTATACAAATGGTAGTTAGACCTCAGCTGGAACATGGTGTACAGTTCTAGGTACCACACTATCGGAAGGATGTGAATGCATTGGAGAGAGTGCAGAAGAGGTTTACAAGAATGGTTCCAGGATGGGGGCGGGACTGGATGCCAGCTGGTGTTCATGTATGCTTGATTTACAAAGGCAACTGGCCATTTAAATCACCAGCTGCCTCCACTGAAAGGGGATTTTGGTAGGCCAGAAACCCAAAATGTGAAAATTAGAACAAGTAAGAGGAGGTGTAGCCTCGGTGAATTCATATCCAGGGTAATCCTTTAGAGATGTAAGGCACACATTTGGATAGGATTCTGGGCCACCTTTGGGAGAGATAAGGTAACCTTTGGGATTGTTAAAAGTGAATATGATTGCATGTAAGAAGTACATAAAGACTTTGGAACTGTCCAAAAAAAAACTGTCCAAAAAAACTGCCACACTGAGAATGAACGATCAAGCTGTCAAGGGACTGTCAAAGCTTCCAAGGCACTTTCAAAGATGTCAAAGGACTGTCAAAAACTGTCAAGGGACTGTCAAAGCTGTCAGAGACCTATCAGGATGTCAAAGAACTGTCAAGGTGTCAAGGAACTTTCAAAGCTGTCAAGGAACCATTAAGTTGCCAGAACTGTCTAAGAACTGTTAAGCTGTCAAAGAATTGTCAGAGTACACAGTGAGTTGGCATGCAGGGGGTAAGACAAAGGTTGGGGACGTGAATTGGCACTAAATTGGCATTGGGGCTATAAATTGGGAATTTGTATGGCTTGGCGTATGAGGGGTCTGAAAGCCCAAGGGAGAAGGGTGGTAGTCATGAGGTGGCATAGGTTGGCATGGATAACGCATAGGCTGTGAGTGGAAATATGAAGAGCTAGGGCTGGAGGGCTGTTTTTTGTTTCAATCCTCTTTAAAATAACTTAAACAAAGTGCCAGAGCGCAGAGGCAGGCCTCGTGCCTGGTCCACCTCCACAGCTGGCAGGGGGGGGGACAGTAGTCCCAACTTCCAATCCAGTGTGTGCCCCAGACGGAATCTCCCAAATGCAGCTGGCTATTTTTAAAAGCCTGTTTCGCATAGCCGGGAATCTTCCCGCCCCTGTGCATTCGACCCGCAAGCAAAAATCTGAACCAAAATATTAAATGAAATAGAAATAGATGCGGCACGGTAGCACATTGGTTAGCACTGCTGCTTCACAGCTCCAGGGTCCTGGGTTCGATTCCCGGCTCGGGTCACTGTCTGTGTGGAGTTTGCACATTCTCCTCGTGTCTGCGTGGGTTTCCTCCGGGTACTCCGGTTTCCTCCCACCGTCCAAAGATGTGCGGGTTAGGTTGATTGGTCAGGTTAAAAATTGTCCCTGAGATGTGTAGTTAGAGGGATTAGCGGGTAAATATGTGGGGGTAGGTCCTGGGTGGGGTTGTGGTCGGTGCAGACTCGATGGGCCGAATGGCCTCCTTCTGCACTGTAGGGTTTCTATGTTTCTATGTTTTACCCAGAAAGAGCAGTGGAGGCTGGGTCATTGAATATATTCAAGGCTGAGATAGACAGATTTTTGAATGACAAGGGAGTCAAGGGTTATGGAGGATGGGCAAAACGTGACGTTAATGTCACGATCATGGCAGCCATGATTTTATTGAATGGTGGAGCAGGTTTCACTTGTGCTTACTTAAGGGACAGGACAATAAAACTGCATGGTTGTTCCATGCGCTGGCACATGCTGGCTTTGGGTCCAAGCCACATTATACTTTGGGTCTCATTTACTTGCTACTTATGAGCAAGAAATGGCTGTCCCACCATTGGTAGCAAATGTTCCGCACACACGAGGACGGCCTCAACCGGGATATTGGGTTCATGTCACACTATTTGTAACCCCCACAGAGTTTCACTGGCTGTCTTGTCTGGAGACAATACACATCTTTTTAGCCTGTCTTGATGCTCTCTCCACTCACGGTGTTTTGTTTCTTAAAGACTTGATTAGTTGTAAGTATTCGCATTCCAACCATTATTCATGTAAATTGAGTTTGTGTCTTTATATGCTCTGTTTGTGAACAGAATTCCCACTCACCTGAAGAAGGGGCTTGCAGCTCCGAAAGCTTGTGTGGCTTTTGCTACCAAATAAACCTGTTGGACTTTAACCTGGTGTTGTTAAACTTCTTACTGTGTTTACCCCAGTCCAACGCCGGCATCTCCACATCATGACCACCATTGGTCAACCAGGTCCACTCCCTTGGTAGAAGGTGGAACCTTTAGCTGGAAGGTGATGCTGTGAAAGGGCCTCAAACAAACCCATAATCCTCCTCAGCCCAAGAGGTACTCTTGGGTCAGAAAAGAAAAACTGGAAAATTGTCCAGTCCTTTTTTTAAGGCAATCTCTGGATGTCCCTTTAAGCATCATTAGTTAGAAAGCTCAATGCCTGTCTTACAGACAGGAGGGGGATTACGTTAAACAGCAATAATTTCTCCTCTCACTGCCCATTGGTAAACAGAAATGTCCTTTTGATTTGATTCCCCCCTTTATAAACAGTGATGTATTTCCCAAACTCTCAGTTTTGGTGTGATCCAATGTTCTTTTAATAACCCCATAGCAAACTCGAGATAGGATGGATTCACAGGGTTAATTTATTTGCACACACTCAAACTGCAGAAGGGGGGTAGCAATTTTGCCTCCTTTGCAATCATACAGTAGAACAGGAATAGAGAAAAGAAAGGTTTACAGTACAAAGGCCAACGTGAAAAGAAATATTGTTTCATATGGCTCCAGAGTCCAGAATCAAAGTCCAATGTGGTGTTCCTTCATAGAGGACAGCGGGCTGAAAAACTATGCTGTGTAATTCACTTTCCCAGTGGTGTTGACTTCACACAATGAGATAGATATGCAGAGATGAATCAGTCTTCTAGGTGAGGGTACAGAAGTTCTATCCAAAACAATATAGATGGGACCAAGTTTAGTTTAAATTTAATTTACTTATTAATGTCACAAGTACGCTTACATTAACACTGCATTGAGGTTATTGTGAACATCCCCCAGTCTCCCCACTCCGGCGCCTGTTCGAGTACACTGAGGGAGAATTTACCATGGCCAATCCACCTGACCAGCATGTCTTCTGGACTGTGGGAGGAAACCAGAGCACCCAGAGGAAACCCATGCAGACACGGGGAGAACATACAGGCTCCGCACAGACAGTGACCCAAGCTGGGAATCGAACTCGGGTCCCTGGTGCTGTGAGGCAGCAGTGCGAACCACTGTGCCACCGTGCCGCCCCAAGTATTCAATCTGGGCAGAGCTCCTTTTCTGTGATGCTGCTAGTTAGATGGCAAAATGGCAGACTGTGTTTGCAGTACAGCAAGGCAATGTAACAGGTTCCACAAACTGGAGGTCCTTGTCACATGACTCTTGCCTCTTGTTGTTAACAAGCCTGGGTTTGCGAGATTATTGACTGCCCCAACCATTAAGAACTGAAAGGAAGATTATGAGGTCCTTTGTCCTAGCAATGAGTAGACTCCGGTTGGTCAACCTGGGTGCCAAAATGCAAATAGCTTTTGAATTTGGCCTGTGCAGCCCACAGGGAGCGTAGAAGATTGAGGGGAGATTTGATCTGGAGCGTAGAAGATTGAGGGGAGATTTGATAGAGGTGTATAAGATTTTGATGGGTATAGATAGAGTGAATGCAAGCAGGCTTTTTCCGCTGAGGCTAGGGGAGAAAAAAACCAGAGGGCATGGGTTAAGGGTGAAAGGAGAAAAGTTTAAAGGGAATATTAGGGGGGGCTTCTTCACGCAGAGAGTGGTGGGAGTGTGGAATGAGCTGCCGGATAAAGTGGTAAATGCGGGGTCACTTTTAACATTTAAGAAAAACTTGGACGGGTTCATGGATGAGAGGGGTGTGGAGGGATATGGTCCAAGTGCAGGTCAGTGGGACTAGGCATAAAATGGTTCGGCACAGACAAGAAGGGCCAAAAGGCCTGTTTCTGAGCTGTAATTTTCTATTCTATGGGAGGTCATTATTGTCTCTTCAGAGATAGCAAGGTGTAATTTTCTTCAATACTGCCTGGTAGCTCCTTTTATTTGAGGGTGAGAGACAGACAGCTTCAGCCATTTTCAAGGGTTTTTATCCAGTTTCAACATTTTTAGTAATAGCCATGAATACCTATGTATACTTAATAAAAATATACATTTTATTTTAAGAGCTCATATGAGCTCTTAGTCCCCTCACACCTGGGTAAAATGCACACATTGTCCATCTGCACCTGAATTCTGTAACTGGTATTTCACATTGGCATAGGATCCAATATGTGTACCTAAGCAGCCTTACAAATTTCTTTCAGGCGATCTGCCTGAATATTGGATCTAGCTGACCTTGGGTGCAAATGCAATATGGTTGAAAAAGATGGCCACCATTAGTCATTTATGCATGCACAGAAATCCAATGACACAACTCAATAACTCCGTTAATGGTAGGGCATTGGGGAGAATTACAGAACAAAGAGATCGAGGGGTACATGTTCATAGCTCCTTGAAAGTGGAGTCACAGGTGGACAGAGTGGTGAAGAAGGCATTCGGCATGCTTGGTTTCATCGGTCAGAACATTGAATACAGGAGTTGGAATGTTTTGCTGAAGTTGTACAAGTCATTGGTACGGCCACACTTGGAATACTGTGTGCAATTCTGGTCACCCTATTATAGAAAGGATATTATTGAACTAGAAAGAGTGCAGAAAAGATTTACTAGGATGCTACCGGGACTTGATGGATTGAGTTATAAGGAGAGGCTGGATAGACTGGGACTTTTTTCTCTGGAGCGTAGGAGGCTGAGGGGTGATCTTATTGAGGTCTATAAAATAATGAGGGGCACAGATCAGCGAGATACTTAATATCTTTTCCGAAAGGTAGGGGAGTCTAAAACTAGAGGGCATAGGTTTAAGGTGAGAGGGGAGAGATACAAAAGTGTCCAGAGGGGCAATTGTTTCACACAGAGGGTGGTGAGTGTCTGGAACAAGCTGTCAGCGATAGTGGTAGAGGCGGGTACAATTTTGTCTTTTAAAGAGCATTTAGATAGTTACATGGGTACAATGGGTATAGAGGGATATGGGCCAAATGCGGGCAATTGGGATTAGCTTAGGGGTTTTTAAAAAAAAGGGCGGCATGGACAAGTTGGGCCGAAGGGCCTGTTTCCGTGCTGTAAACCTCTATGACTCTATAACTGCTGGAGCCTGCAGCCTGCAACTCAGCATGAGAGAAAGGGAAGAATAAGGAGAGGCAATATAGTCTAACGCTCAGGGCAACACACAATCCATTTACATTACTGAGATAGTGAAACAGAGGGCGCGATCTTACCTGCCATTCACGCCACTCTCCTGCTACAGCGAGGTCAGAGAACTTGGCGGCCAGCTAAACCTTCATTCACTGCGATGCAATGGGAATATCCCGCCAGCGTGAACGGTGGTAAGATTCCGGCTAGAGTTCAGAAACACTGACCTACATGACTTCAGTAAAATATCCCACAAGGCAAAGGTTTTACTCTCCCATCTGCAAATCCTTCCCTTCTAACCCCTTGTGAAAGGAGTTTCCAAAATCCATCACTGTCAGTCCCTCCTCCTGCTGACAGGGATAGCAATGCATGCAAATGAGCCCTGCTGCACACTACCCCTTATAAAGATGGTGGCCACACATATACGGATCCTGCTGCACACTACCCCTTATAAAGATGGTGGCCACACATGCACCCTGCTGCACACTGCCCCTTATAAAGATGGTGGCCATACGTTCACCCTCCTGCACACTGCCCCCTATAAAGATGGCAGCCACACATGCAACCTGCTGCACACCGGCCCTTATAAAGATGGTGGCCACACATGCACCCTGCTGCACATTGCCCCCTAGAAAGATGGTGGCCACACATGCACCCTCCTGCACACTGCCCCCTATAAAGATGGTGGCCCCATATGCACCCTGCTGTACACTGCCCCTTATAAAGATGGTGGCTACACATGCACACTGCTGCATACTGCCCCCTAAAGATGGTGGCCACACATGCACCCTGTTGCGCACTGTCCCTTATAAAGATGGTGGCTACACATGCACCCTGCTATACATTGCCTCCCCTATAAAGGTGGGCATTACCTGGGTCTACTATCAGTGTACAACTGTGCATGCATGGCATTGGCAGCATACGCAGCCAGGCATGAATTGGCTGCTGTGTTTCCTATATTGCAATAGTGACTACATTTCAAACAGTACGTTTACCTGGCTGTAAAGTGCTTTTGAACTTGTCCTGTAATCATGAAGGAGGTGCTAGTTAACTGCAAATCTTCCTTATTGGCTGGAAAGTGTTTTGAGACATCTGAAGGTCATGAAGGGTGCTATATAAATACGGGTCTTTCAAAGCCTCTGGTGAACTTAGACTGAATCCAATAGCATAATGGAGTGGAATTAATATACATATATAAATTGACCAGATTAGTGAAGCTGCATGTTCTTTCACTGTTATCAAAAAAACCCAACATAATTCATCCTAGTTAGAATGCTTTGATATTCAAAATAATTTCAAGGAGCTTTAAAATTACTTCAGCTTTAATAGTCTATTCAAATGCTTCAAAAATTAAATTAGAAATTACGGTTTCCTTTTATGCTGCTATGTTTTCAGCAACCCAGATCATTCTCGAATGGTCATACCTAAAATTACTTATTTTTTTTGAAAAAAAAAGAAGAAACGGCCTTTTGTTTTCAAACACAATCTGTGTAGTCAGTTGACACAGATACTTTCTCTAACATGGTCATGCTAAGCTGCATTAAAGATTCCCAGTTACACAAAGAACAAAATAATCTTTGATCTTTTATTCATTTGCCGGCGACCTCTCGTTAAAATCGACTTTTTGAAATCGCTTACCCTATAAGTACAAGGCATTTATACATTCCTTGCGGCCACAAAGTGCCTTGCTCTGCTAGCGGTAATGTGAAGTGACACATTGCTATTTAAAGCTGTCTTATATAACAGAACCTAAACTTTTCCACTTTATTCACCATCGTCCATCAGAACCTATGATAAAATGTTTTATTGCAACATTCTTTTACAGCTAATGGGACTGATTCCCCTCAGTCCGCAGGGAGAAACGGTCCTGTAACCCCTGATTTTTCATTTATTTAAATGTTGGGAAACTAGGTGCTGTAGGCCCGTGCTCCTTCTCCCCCCCAGAACATCCAAAATCTAAATTCATCGTGAATGCAACAAAATGATTCAAAGTGCTTCAACAGGCATGGTGGCACAGTGGCTAGCACTGTTGCCTCACAGCTCCAGGGACCCAGGTTCGATTCCCGACTTGGGTGACTGTCTGCACATTGTCTGTGTGGGTCTCCTTCAGGTGCTCTGGTTTCCTCCCACAGTCCAAAGATGAGCGGGTTAGGTGCATTAGCCATGCTAAATTGCCCCTTAGTGTCCAAGGGTGCGTAGATTAGCAGGGTAAATATGTGGGGCTACGGGGATAAGGCCTAGGTAGGATTGTTGTTGGTGCAGATTCAATGGACTGAATGGCCTCCTTCTGCACTGTAGGAATTCTATGAATGAGAGAGATAAAAAGATCAAACACCCAGCAGAGAATAGGATTTAATGAAGGAGACAACATCCGATTTTGAGGAAGTTTTAAAGGCAGGAGGAGATGGGACAGGGCTCACAAAGAAAATTCTAGAAAATTTTAGGGCACAGTGGCACAATGGTTAGCACTGCTGCCTCACAGTGCCAGGTTCCGGGTTCAATTCTGACCTCGGGTGACTGTCTGTGTGGAATTTGTACATTCTCCCAGTGTCTGTGTGGGTTTCCTCCGGGTGCTCCAGTTTCTTCCCACAGCCAAAGACGTGCGGGTTAGGTGGATTGGCCATGCTAAATTGCTCCTTATTGTCCCAAGATATGTAGTTTAGAGGCATTACCAGAGTAAATATGTGGGATTACGGGGGATAGGACCTGGCTGGGATCCTCTGTCAGGGAATCAATGCAGACTCGATGGGCCAAATGGCCTCTTTCTGCACTGTGGGGATTCTATGAAGGCAGGGCCATTGTTAAGATTCAAAGTTCTTCATATACAGAGAAAAAACCTTCAACAGGTGGAGAGGGGGTGTTCAATTTTCTAAAGCTGTGACTGCCCCAGAGGGCAATTCTACATTTTAAAGCGAGCCTTTGTGGAAACCTACAGAAGATGCAGGAAAATGAAAATCTTTAGATCCCTTTTTTCTTACACTTCTATAGCTGTTTCTCCACATCACTCTTCTAGCTTCTCTTGCAATGCTATTTTCAGACTACTTTGTTTGTTTGAAACCCTTGTCTCATGTGACAATGGCTTAGAAGAGTCCTGACCTCTCCTCAAGCTGCTTGAAGGAAAGTACAGATCCCGGCAATTAAAGGAAATATGAGTGACATTTAAGAATGTGAAAATTTGAAGCCTGCAGACACACGCATGACAGAACAAACTTGCTTTCAATGTTTGTAAATCTCCACTTGAAAAAGTAAGACCCTATGAGAAATTCCTTACAATATTTAACAAAACACCTCCAAGAACATATCTTTGTGTCCAGAATGTGGTGGAAACAATCAAATAAAGTTAGTAATGGAACAAACCCCTCCGGTGAGTATCGGAATCACAGGAGTTTAATTTTAGAAATTTTTCTCATACTAGGAACTCATTCCTACCGGACTAATTAGTGACTATCTTATTTTTGTGGCCCCTGGTTCTGCCATCACCCACAGATGAAAACATCTTCTCTTATCGTAGAACCCCTACAGTGCAGAAAGAGGCCACTTGGCCCATCGAGTCTGCACTGATCACAATCCCACCCAGGCCCTATCCCCATAACCCCACTTATTTACCCTGCTAACCCTCTGATACTAAGGGGAAATTTAGCATAGCCCAATCAACCTAACCCGCACATCTTTTGACTGTGGGAAGAAACTGGAGCACCCAGAGGAAATCCACAGACACGGGGAGAACGTGCAAACTCCACGCAGACAGTCATCCAAGCTGGGAATCGGACCCGGGCCTCTGGCGAAGTGAGGCAGCAGTGCTAACGACTGTGCCGCCCTTAAGGAGGCCATTTGGCTCATCGAGCCTGCACCAACAATAATCCCATTCAGGTACTGTCCTATCCCCGTAACCCCATATATTTACCCTACTGATCAATCTGACATTAAAGGGCAATTTATCATGGCCAATCAACCTAACTGCACATCTTTGGACTGTGGGAGGAAACCGGAGCACCCGGAGGAAACCCACACAGACACGGGGAGAACATGCAAACTCCACACAGTCACCTGAGGCTGGAATTGAACCCGAGTCCCTGGAGCTGTGAGGTAGCAGTGCTAACCACTGTGCCACCATGCCGCCGTGTTTCTCTATAAACCCTTTCATGATCTTAAATACTTTCTTGGGTTACCCGTTGGTCTTCTCCTTTCTGTTGAAGAAAACGTTAGCCTGTTCAATCTGTTTTGATAGATATAGTCCAAAATTCTCTGGCCGTCCACGCCCCTCTGCCGCTGTCAGCAAGGATGGGGAATGTCGCGCTCAGCCAAATCTCTGTTCACTGCAGCGGGACTGGACAATCCCAGCTGCAGGCGAGGTTGGAGAATCCAGCCCATTTCTTTCAGTTCTGGTATGATTTGAGTAAATGTTTTTTGCACTGTATCCCTGGGGGCTCGATACATGCTTTATAATATGGAGACTAGACCTTGAATTCTCCAGTGTCCCGTGTCCCACCACCACCGCTGCCAGCAAGAATGGAAAATTTGGCGCTCAGCCAAATATCTGTTCACTGCGGTGGGACCAGAGAATCCTAACCACGCGTGAGGTTGGAGAATTCTGGCCCAGAATTATTCACAATACTCCAAGTACACCATGCAAATTTAACATAACTTCTCTGCTTCCAAATTCCATCCCTCTAGAAATAACTCCCTGTGCTATGCTTGCTATTTTTAGCTTTATTGTATTTTTACTTTTAGTCATGTGTGTATCTGTACCTCCAGACCCCTCTGTGCCTGTATCCCATTGAGATGTATTGCCTAAGCAATATGTAGCCTCCTTATACTTCCCACCAGAACGTACAACCACATATTGAACTATATTGAAGTAAATTTGCCAATGACACATCCATTCTACAAGCTCATTGATGCTTTCCTGTATTCTATCAGTTTTACTCTACCCCCCAACCCCCCAAATGTTGTGTCATCTCCAAATTTTGAAAATTAACTTTCAATTCCCAAGTCCAAATCATTGTTGTAAATGATGAATAACATTGGTCCCAGGATTGATCCCTGTCTAATATCATGTCCATCTTTTGCCAATCTGAGTCACTAACTTTAACCCTTATCCTTCTGTTTTCTACCTTGCACTCCACTCTGCTACTTATTGTTTCCTGACTCCATATGTTCTGATCTTAATCATGAGTATAAAATGCACCACCTTATTGACAGCCATTTGGAAATCCAGATGTATTACATCTACTACATTACCCTTATCGACCCTTTTCATTACAATAATGACTGCACTTCAGAAAAGTATTTCATTGGCTGTAAAGCACTTTGGATTGTCAGAGAGTTATGGAGCAATACAGCACAGAAACAGGCCCTTCGGCCCAACCAGTCCATGACGACCATGGTGCCCTCCCAGCTAGTCCCAATTGCCTGCATTTGGTCCATATCCCTCTAATCCTTTCCCATCCATGTACTGATACAAATAATTTCTAAATGTTGCTATTGAACCTGTCTCAACCACTTCCTCTGGCAGCTCATCCCATATACACACCATCCTCTGCATGAAGAAGTTGCCCTTTTTAAATCTTTCTCCCCTCACCTTAAACCTATGCCCTTTAGTTTTAAATTCCCCTTCCCTGGAAAATAAAACAGTGTGCGTCTATCCTATCCATGCTCCTCATGATTTTATATACCTCAGTAAGGTCACCCTTCATTCTCCTACATTCCAAGCAATAAAGTCCTAGCCTGGCCAACCTCTCCTAAGGTTCCTAAGGTTCCCAATGTGCTATATAAATGCAAACCCTTCTGTCTTATCCTTTGATGCCATTACCAATTTTGCTGCCTGATGTTTCACATCAGCTTCAAGTTTTGGTTCAGAAGCAGCACTGGCATTTACTGCACCTCACTGAACTCCAAGAAACACTAAGAAAGCTCCCGTCTGCCCGACATGTGTGCTGCCACTTAACAGGTTTGCTAATCTTCCATCAGGCATCCTTAAAGAACTAATTACACTTCAGGAAGAAGCCTGGTTTGTCCGTAATTACCATGCAATGAAGAAACATTTCCCACAGCAGACACATAAAATATTAGTGGTTTTATCTGCTGTCTACTCCCGCACCTGGAGGAAAAGGGGATTTGAAATGAAAAGCTTCAGTGCAGATGCAACAATTTAAGTTTTAAAAAAAACATTCTGGAGAATGCAGAAAGGAGGGCTAACTCAAAACTCAAAGTCGCCTGATTTTATTTGTGGTCTTCTGCTTTTCCCCATTTCTGACACAACCTTCTGGGACAATATTCGTCAACTTGCTTCAATGCAACCAGCAAATAATTGGCATTGCAGAGTGTCAGCAAGCAGATGGGTGGCTGGGCTCCCACGTGGTTGTAGCAGTCGGTGAGAGCAAGACGCTCGCACAACCCAGCTGTTGAGTGTCTCTGATGTTCTCCAGAACAAGTTTAGCCTTTGGCTTTGCTGCTCAGTAGTTAGCGCTCATACCCCGCCCAGCCAATGACACGGATTGAACAGAAAAGATCATGTGAAGAAAGCAGCTGCACTCCAGGGACAAAACACTGAAGCATCACTGTGCTCGGTGGATGTGAACTGGTCCATGGGGGTGGGTGGGAGGGTGGAGGGGTGGGGCGGGGGGTGGGCTTTTATCTGGCGAAAATAGGGCTGGGCTGTGCTTAATTATTAAATGATGATACTGACTTCTGTTTAGAGCACAGGATGGCTTGGTTTGAAACATGGTGCCGTACTACCAGATGATTACAATCAGTGCAGAACGCTGCTTCAGAAATAATGTACCAGTCTGTGAGAGCACAGCATCGCACACATTCAGAATCATTATTAACAGCTGTCACATATACAGCCATGGGGCCCTGTAAGGCACATGTGGCTCATCTGGCTTCTATTCCCCTCTTGCAATTGAAATCAAATAAAACCTAGAACATAGCCTGCCCCTTGAAATGACAATTATAGATAACTATATGTCAGACATGTTGCCATCCATGTAACATACAGCACGCAAAAGAGGCTGCTGTTCGGCGAGAGAGGTTAACTGTACTCTAAACAAAATAACTAATTATTTTCCATAGTGTAAAGGCTGAGCTGCCCGAAACCAGCTCTCTCGTTTTTAGTAAGAATCATAGAATCCCTACAGTACAGAAGAAGGCTGTTCGGCCCATCGAGTCTGTACCGACCACAATCCCACCCAAGCCCTACTCCCGTAACCCCGCATATTTACCCTGTTAAGCCCCTGACACTAGGATCAATTTAGCACGGCCAATCAACCTAACCCATACATCTTTGGATTGTAGGAGGAAACTGGAGCACCTGGAGGAAACCCACGCAGACACGGGGAGAAAGTGCAAACTCCACACGGTCACCCAAGGCCGAAATTGAACCTGGGTCCCTGGTGCTGTGAGGTAGCAGTGCTAACCACTGTGCCACTTAAGGACATAAGGACCTGTCGTAGATAGTTTTACCATGAATTTGTTTCCCAGTTCTCCATTGCAGATTAATAAAATCACACATTATGAAAAGAATCTTTAAGGAAAGCCCGATATCGGTGTTCCATTTCTATTAACTACCAAAGATTGAAGATTCTGCCACAAGATTTCCTGAAGGATTTGTGTTAATCTTCAACAAAATCTTTGTAAATTCTACCTTTTTGAACATGTTTATAACTTGGGTACAGTTGCACAAGAGGAAATTGGAGAATGACGTCAAACATTACGTGAATCAAAACAGATTTTTTCGAAAGATACCGGGATTAATGATATTGAAGCTTAAAGGATATAAAAGCAGAAACCTTTGAGAGATTTTTTGAAGACTAATGGTCTAAAAAGATTGTCAATTGTTATGCTGGAGTAGATAGAGATGGTCGTAATGCAATGTCAACTTTTTCAGATGTTAAAGATGGTGCTAACTCTGAAACATTCAGCAGACAAAGGAGGGTTATGTTTAGTAAGCGAGATAATTCTATCAGCAAAATAGGACAAATTCTTTTCCAGTATGTAAAGGACTAGGGGGCAGGATTTTCCAGACCCCCTCTCGCGGCGCGTTTTCCGGCAGCAGAGGCAGCTCACCATTGGCCCCCAGCGGCATCTTCCGGTCCTGCTGATGTCTATGCCATTTTTGCGTGTCTCACCCTTCCTCCCGTTGGAGAATTCGCCACGCCACAAGGGTGACCTTTGACAGGACCGACCTTTGACAGGACCAGAAAATCCCACCCTAGCTGTCGAGCATCAATTTTTATTCAGGATCTGCTACAGAGGTGTTTGCCATGAATATCTTCCTCGATTTCCCCCAATGCAGATGAATAAAAACATTTTTACATAACAAGAAACAAATGCATGCTACAAACAGGCATTTGGAATGATTACTAAAGACTTTAACCCATAATGGACATTTTCATCATGTTTAGATCAGGGAGATATTGTAGTTTTAGTATCTGTCATTTCTTACAGTTTATACTGCTATTTTATTTCATTGCAGTACTGAGGGACTCCTGCACTGTAATCGGGTTTGTTTCTATCAGTAAACAATGTCAACTGAGGCCTGGTCTGCTCTCACAGATCCCATGGCACCATTTCAGATGAGAGCAGGGTGGTTCTCTCCAGTTTCCTGGTCAATATATCGGTATGTACTGCAATCGACATCCCTGAAACAGATTGTCTGCTCATTATCACATTGTTGTTTCTAACAGTTTACCGTTCACATAGTGACTGCCGGGTTTCCCACGTTACAACAATGACTACACTTCAAAAGTACTTCCTTGGGGGTGGCATGGGTGACACACTGCTGCCTCACAGCGCCAGGAACTCAGGTTTGACTCCCGGCTTGGGTCACTGTCTGTGCAGAGTCTGCACATTCTCCCCATGTCTGCGTGGGTTCCCTCCGGGTGCTCCGGTTTCCTCCCACAGTCCAAAAGAGCTTAGGTGTTGGTTAGGTGCATTGGCCATGTTAAATTCTCCCTCAGTATACCTGAACGGGTGCTAGAGTGTGGCGACTCGGGGATTCTCACAGTAACTTCATTGCAGTGTTAATGTAAGCCTACCTGTGACACTAACAAATAAACTGAAGCACTTTGGGACATCCTTGGGTCATGAAGGACACTATATGAATGCAATTTCTATTTTTAGTTCTATAAATAAAGTTATTTGTGGCTTTGCCCTGTAAACCGTAATGCCTGTGATATTATCCATTGTTTTGGAGAGAATTTGGTAACGTAGTCCAAGACAGTATTAACTACGACAGCCACTTCAGACAGCATCTCTTTGAGGACAGAGAATGGTTTCCAAAATATAAGACGCAAGTCTTAAACCAAATAAAGGCAAGAATGTAAGTGAATTGATATACACTTTATATGATTATTTCACAATTGCTTTTCTCTTTCTGAACTACACCTATGCCCATGTGCATTATTTGCCTTCTTATCAACAGCTCCTACAGAGTATCTCCACACATGATTTCAATTCAGGTTCTCGATTATCGTCCCCGAAAATATTTTATGAACAACTTGGGAAAAGATTAATGTTTGCTCAGTCTGGTCTCCTTCACCTCAATGACCCAGTCGGTGATGCCAATAAGTTAAATGGCTGTCCTTTCTGGCAACATATCACATCAACTTAGGAAATCTGGTCAGATGGACGAGTTGAACCAAAGGGCCTGTTTCCGTGCTGTATATCTCTATGACTCTATGGGTGGAATTTTCCCGTCCAGCCCATCACAGGAATTGTAGCGGGTGGGATTTTCCGGCCTTGGGGTGAGTGCGGCTGGAAAATCCCACCCTATGACTCAATATCAACTTTATTACATCTCATTACAAAGTTAACCAGGGAAATCATAGGAAAAGTAACAACATTTACCTTTTTTTTGTCTATGTCCAGTAAGATGGGGGAAACTATGGTTGTGTGGTTTATACACAGCCAAATTGATAGGTGAGTTGCAGGCCGGGAAAATGGGAGAGTAACATGAGTGCCAGCATGAGCGGGAGGGACAGATGAGGTACTACAAGCTGTTGTTTAATTGAAAACCCTGAGGTCCCACAGTGTGTAAGACTGGGAGGGGGTAGGTTTAGCTCAGTTGGCTGGACAGCTGGTTCCTATAGCAGAGCTAACCCAACAGCTTGGGTTCAATTCCCGTACCGGCTGAGGTTACTCATGAAGGCCCCACCTTCTCAACCTTGCCACTCGCCTGAGGTGTGGTGATCCTCAGGTTAAATCACCACCAATCAGCTCTTCCCCCCCTCAAAGGGGAAAGCAAGTATAGTCATCTGGGACCATGGCGACTTAACCTAAGGCTGGGACGATGTTATGGTTTGTGGGTATCTATGAGGTCAGAGAAAGTGAAATGCAGCAACTTGACTTAAACTTCCATGAAGGAAGAGGACAATCTGTGAGAATAAACATTGGATAGCTTTTTTTTAAAAATTCATCTGTGGGACATGTGTGTCGCTGGCTGGCCAGCATTTATTGCCCATCCCTAGTTGCCCTTGGAGGGCAGTTGAGAGTCGACCATATTGCTGTGGCTCTGAAGTCATATGTAGGCCAGACCAGGTAAGGACAGCAGACTTGCTTCCCTGAAGGGCATTAGTGAACCAGATGGATTTTTCCGACAATCAGCAATGGTTTCATGGTCATCAGATTTTTAATTCCAGGTTTTTGGATTGAGTTCAAATTCCACCATCTTCCATGGCAGGATTCGAATCCGGGTCCCCAGAACTTTGGCTGAGTTTCTGGATTAATAGGTTAGCGATAATACCACTAGGCCATCAGCTCCCTATTCTCTTAATGGCTAAATGTACTGTTTGGTGTGGTACTGAGTCAAACAGGAAAGAATGTTATGGTTCCTAGTTCACACCGATTAAGTCTCAGGATGCTACAATTGGCCTCTGTGCCCCTGGGTTAAGGAAGCGAAGAGAGAAAACATATCCCATTGAAGGTGTTCACCTAAAGGTGTTGGATAATGAAAACAACAGATGAGGCTTGACTGCAAAGGCTTCCACAGTTATATGGCCTGCCTGTACTTGTGCTTATAAGACACACATAATAGCCACTCAGAGGACTGCCCGCTCTCAACGAACATTTGCGAGAGAGAGATGAGAATAAAATGGAGATAGAAAGAAAGTGGAGAAAAATAGAGGGAGAATAAGAATGTTGGGACAGGGATTCTGAGCTTTGCTGTTAGAGGGACAGGGAGCAGGACAGGGATATCGAGCCCTCCCACAAGAGGGACCAGTGCAGCAGACACCAGTAAGGGAAGTGAAGGAGAATGCTTCTCTTTATCCGCCGGTACCGGATTCAAATCCGAGGGCACGACCGTGCCCGTCCTCTCCAGTGTGGGTGTGCGATGCTGGGTGGGATAGTGTACGGAGACCTGTGGTAGAAGGCGAGGTGGGAGGCCACCCTGTCGAATTCCTATGGCATACAAGGGGTTCCCGTACTACCCTTAATACATCCAGAGATACTGGTTTATCTTGGAGAAAGAAAGGGACAATTAGTTCGAGTGAGTTTACAGGACATTCAAGAAGAACTTGAAATAGACCTGATAGAGGTTAAGTTGGGGGATGCCGTTTATTATCACTCAGCTATATTAGTACATCCTCCCTGAATGCAGAGCACATTTTGGGTTCTGATTTTATGAGCAGGCGTAGTTTGTCTTTGACTCGGCGAATTGTTACGTCTGGCAGATGGCTGATGAGAATGAAGCGCCAATAGAGATAGCCACAAGGATTTATGCAGACAGGGTCTGTACAGTTAGGGAATTCTGGCTTAAACCTGCCGATGTATTCAATGATGTAACAATACAGGAGGTTATTGCTAAACATGCAGCTGCATTTGCAATGCATAAGCAAAACTGTAGTCAAATAAGAGGAGAAGTAATCGGAAAGGGCTCTGATCCAAAACCTCAAAAGCAATTCAGTTTCCCTAAAGAAGCTGAAGGAGAGGTTGCAAAAGTATCACAAGTCTGCTGCAACAGGGAGTTTGTACCTTCCACAAACAATTCACCAATTTGGCCAGTTAGGAAACCGAATGGTTCTTAGAGACTGACAATTGATTATGGAGAGTTAAATAAAATGACTCCATTAACAGCACCAATGGAAACAACTAATTCCCAGACAATGGTGAAACAGGTTCCACAAGCGAGATATTTTACTGTCTTTGATTTTAGTAATGGTACTGATCAATTCCTTTAAATTAGCAATGTCAGTACAAACTCGCTTTTACGTTTCAAGGTCAGCAATATGCATGGACTTCAGCAATATATGGCCTGGAATACACTGCCTGGAAGGATGGTAGAGGCGGGTTGCCTCACATCCTTTAAATAGTACCTAGATGAGCACTTGGCACATCATAACATTCAGGGCTAGGGGCCAAGTGCTGGCAGATAGGATTAGGTGGGAGTTCAGGTGTCTCTAATGTGTCGGTGCAGACTCGTTGGGCCAAAGGCCTCTTCTGCTCTGGATGATTCTATGATTCTGTGGATTTATTTTTGCCAAGTGTTGTACGACTCTCCATCAATCTTCCATCGAAGATTGGCTAAAGGGTTTTTGATGACTTGCCTGTTTAATCCAGTATGTAGACAATCTCTTTCTCCAAACTGATACGAGAGACAAACATTTTCAACTACTGGATGAATTATTAACCCTCCTCACTTTGTTAGGACTTAAAATAAATCCTAGGAAGGTGCAAATGATGAAGTCTCAGGTGGTGTATTTGAGAGTTGTGGTAACCCACGGGAAGTGTGAAATTGAACAGAGGCACATTGAATCATTCGTGTGGTTGCCTCGTCCAAAAGATGTAAATTTGCTTCAATCTTTTTTAGGGTTAGTGGGGTATCATAGAAATCATATCGATGGATTTGCTACTAAAAAATGTCTTTCATTAGTCACACAAGCAGAAAATATCTGGGGAGAAAGGTTTAAGTATTCCAGTTGGATAACACTACTTACCTTGCCAAGGACACCTCCATGTCAAGGAGATTTCTGAATCCGTGACCTATCTCAGCAGTGCCCAGCTCTCCTTCTGATTGGGCCAGCCACATCCACCTATCATCCACTGTCCATAACTGCACAGCAAGTTCTGAAGCGGCCTGAATTTGACATCCACCTCCAGGAACATTTCAAAATTGGTCCCATTGCTAGCAAGCACAGATTTGATACCGAGGTCCTGAAATCTGCAGCAAAATTCAGGGTTTCTGAAACCCCCCCTGATATCAGAGCTGTGTAACTGTGATCACAGCTCTGATATCGGGGGGTTAGTCTTTAATAATCTCTTTTCTATGCACAGCTCTCACAAAGTAAAAATCTCTGGCCTCTGCAGCTAACTATCATCTCGGAAAATCGGAACAGGGTTAAGGGCCACTTAACCCCCTCGAGCCTGTTCTACCATTCAGTAAGATCATGTCTGATCTGAGATGTAACTCTATATACCTCCCTTCGCCCCATTCCCTTGGTGTCTTTGACATAGGGAGATTGTGGCGTAGTGGTTTAATAGTGACCATGAAACCATTGCCGATTGTCATAAAAACACATCTGGCTCATTAATGTCCTTTAGGGAAAGAAATCTGATATCCTTACCTGGCCCCACATGTGACTCCAAATCCTAAATGTCCTCTGAAAAGGCCTAGCAAGCCACTCAGTTCAAGGCTAATTAGGGATGGGTAAGAAATGTTGGCCTTGCCAGCGACACTCATGCCGCATGAATGAATGAAACAAAAACTTTAATGGGGCACAGCCTCCATCCAATTGGTTATTGTCTCCTCAGTGTGCTGTTGCTGACATGTTGCAACTATTTGGACCTTGTGAGCTATTGAATTGGTGCTTGGATGAGATGGACAGGCTTCCTGACCACCTCTGGCTATGATGTGGAGATGCCGGCATTGGACTGGGGTAAGCATAGTAAGAAGTCTCACCTCTTCGTTCTCCAAGGTGGCCTTCACGACACACGACAACGCAGAATCGCTGAGCAGAAACTGATAGCCAAGTTCCGCACACATGAGGACGGCCTCAACCGGGATCTTGGGTTCATGTCACACTGTCTGTAACCCTCACGACTTGCCTGGGCTTGCAAAATCTCACTAACTGTCCTGGCTGGAGACAATACACACCTCTTTAACCTGTGCTTAACCCTCTCTCCGCTCACATTGTCTGTACGTTTAAGACTTGATTACCTGTAAAGACTCACATTCCAACGATTATCTTGTAAATTGAGTTTGTGTCTATATATGCCCTGTTTGTGAACACAACTCCCACTCACCTGATGAAGGGGCAGTGCTCCGAAAGCTTGTGCTACCAAATAAACCTGTTGGACTTTAACCTGGTGTTGTGAGACTTCTTACTGTGCTTCACCCCGTCCAACGCCGGCATCTCCGCATCACCTCTGGCTACACACTGAGACACTCCCACATATAGATGAAAGAAAGGTGTGTTAGCATGGTGCCTACCTGAAGTGGCATGAACTGGACAAGGTCAGCAAAACACTCTCAATGTATGAATCCCGCAAAGGAGCAATAATCCGAACATCACTTCAGCCAGAAGCACTGCATCTGCCCCTAAAATCTCTGTAGGGCAATAAATTAATAAGATTTGCTCCTAAGAAACATACCAAAATATCACAATGTATTAATGTTATTTGCTGCTGCAAAAATGTGATGTAAAACTATCAATAGTGCCATGAATGCTCTTTGCAAGTGGTCAAAGATGCAAATAAACCCTGATTGGATTACTACTCAAATTTTGACACCTGAATTTTTGGAGCAGTGTACAAGACACAAAGCATTATATATTCCATCAGGTTCACAAATCATGTCAAATTAAATATTAGTATTCGAAAGTAATAGTGTGTAGTGACATAAAATGCTGCAGCAAGGATCTACTTTCTCCTGACTCGGATGTTCTCCCCACCTCTCCTCGCTTCCCTCTTGCTGGGATACACTGTAAGGGAGCCAGCTGCCCTCCAGTACATCTTCCAATTCTCATCGGAGATTCTTCACAATAAGGGCCAGCAAGCTATTTGAATCACGAAGCCTGTGCAATCTTTCTCTCCCTTATGTCCGGACAGCAGGACCAAATCATAGAATCCCTACAGTACAGAAGGAGGCCATTCAGCCCATCGAGCCTGCCCCAACAACCATCCCACCCTATCCCTGCAACCCCACATATTTACCCTGCTAATCCCCCGCTGAACCGAGGGTCAATTTAGCATGGCCAATCAACCTAACCCGCACATCTTTGGATGTGATGCTCTGTTGAAAATTGCAGATTTTAAATGATGTATAAATATTGACATTGCGGATAAAGGATTGAAAATCAAGTTCAAAGATGATACGCGGCGCAAAAGACAGAAGGAACAGGTGGCAGTGACAATACAAGAAATCTGACCTTGGTCGGTGAAAGGCATTCCTTCAATAGCTACAGATCAGAGGGACTTAGAATTCCCAGGACCTGCCTTTTAAAAACAGTATGAAAGTTTAGTGTCAGCATTTCTTGCTATCTTTAAATAATATAACAGGTATCTTATAGAATCTGTCAGCAACTGTTGTGGAATCCAATCTCCTGATCTGTGCACTTACGCATGACTAGAGAACAGAACTTGTTTTGGTTTTGCGAAAGGGTAATCATTTTTAACAATTAAGAAGTCTCACAACACTAGGTTAAAGTCCAACGGGTTTATTTGGAATCACAAGCTTTTGGAGCACTGCTCCTTCATCCTCACCTGATGAAGGAACAGCGCTCCGAAAGCTCGTGATTCCAAATAAACCTGTTGGACTTTAACCTGGTGTTGTGAGACTTCTTACTGTGCCTACCCGAGTCCAATGCCGGCATCTGCACATCATGTTTAACCAATGTACTGGAGTTCTTTGAAGGAGTGACATGCGCTGTGGACAAAGGGGAGCCTGTAGGTGTGCTGTTCTTGGATTTCCAGAAGGCATTTGATAAGGTGCCGCATCAGAGGTTATTGCGTAAAATAAAAGCTCATTGTATGCGGGGTAACATATTAGCCTGGACAGAAGATTGGCTGGCTGAAGGAAACAGAGAGTAGGCATAAATGGGTCTTTTTCTGATTGGCAGGATGTAACGAGTGGAGTCCCACAGGGATCTGTGCTGGAATCTCAACTTTTTACTATTCACATCAGTGAATTAGATGAGGGGAGCAAAGGCATGGTAAATAAATTTGCAGAAGATGCAAGGATAGCTAGGAAAGTATGTTGTAAAGAAAACATAAGGAGGTTGCAGACAAATATACATAGTTTAAAGAATGGGCAAAGATCTGGCAGATGGCGTATAATGTGGGAGAGTGTAAAGATGTTCGCTTTGGCAGAGAGAATAAAAAGGCAGAGTATTACCTAAATGGAGAACAGTTACAGAGAGATCTAGTGCATAAGTAGCCAAAAGTTAGTACGCTGGTGCAACAGGTCATGACGAAGACTAATGGAATGCTATCCTTTATTTTGAGAGGAATTGAACATAAAGATAAGGATGGTATGCTTCAGTTGTACAGTAAGAATTCTCACAACAGCAGGTTAAAGTCCAACAGGCTTATTTGGAATCACGAGCTTTCGGAGCACTGCTCCTTCATCAGGTGAGTTATACAGGGCATTGGTGAGACCACACCTTGAATATTGTGTGCTGTTTCGCTTTCCTTATTTATGGAAGGATGTAAATATGTTGGAGGAGGTTTTAGAGGAGTCTTACTAGATTGATACTTGGAATGAGTAGGTTGTCTTATGAGGAAAGGATGGGTAGGCTGGCCTTATTTCCACTGAAGTTCAGATGAGTGAGGGGTGACCTGATTGAAGTATTTCAGATCCTGAATGGTCTCGATGAGGTGGATGTGGAAAGGAACTTTCCTCTTGTGGGCGAGTTCAGAACTAGGGGGCATTGTTTCAAAATTAAGGATCGCCCTTTTAGGATGGAAATGAGATTTTCTTTCTCTCAGAGGGTTGTGTTACTTTGGCACTCTCTGCCTCAGAAGGTGGTGGAGGCAGAGTCACTGAATATTTTTAAGGTGGATGGAGATAGATTTGTGTTAGGTGAGGGAATCAAATTTTCTTGGGGGTAGATGAGAATTATGAAACGCAAGCAGGTTAGCCATGATCTTATTGGCTCAGAGGGCCGTATGGCCTACTTATGCTCCTATTTCATTGGTTTGGAATTGCAGGTCATTGTGGAGATTGGTGGCTGAGTTTAATACTCCCATGCTGGTGAAGGTCAGGGAGCGCGTTAAATTCAGCGAGTGCCCTGCCCCCAATGCAGTTTTACCAGGGGCCCAGGGTGCGGATGGGGGATTAGGGGATTCGGGCAGTCGGCTCACTAATGGATTAATTGAGGGTCTTCAGTGGACAATTAATTTCCACTTAAGGGACTCATCCTGTCACTGCTGGGATTTAACCACCAGCGGCAGAGACCAATGCCAAGCAACCAGCTGACATGTTTCCATGCGTGGGCAGGCAGTAGGATGTGCGGGTGGAGGGTGTTTAGGCAGGACGTTGCCCCTTTCCCCCCCCCCCAGGTCATTTGGCCTTGACCCCTCACTGGTGCCACCCCCTCCCTGCTACCCCATCCCACCCACAATGACTCTCTTCAAGCAGCCAGGTAAAGGCCCCAGTGTATACTGGCAGTGGCCACCACTCCCAGGGGCACAGCTGGTACAGGAGAGTGACAAGGCTCTGCTTGATTGGCCAACAGGTCAGTGACATGGGGACTTCCTGTTCCTGAGGGACAGAAGACCCGCCTCCAGTCCCAGTCTGTTGACAGCCACTTGGCCATTAAATGGCTTCAGGGCAGCCATTTTTCTCTGTTTGTTAATTAAACCGAGGATGGGGGGGGACTCTGGCATGCCATTAAATCCAGGCCACAGAAACTCCAGAACTATCTATAGCAGGTTCAATCAAATTTAATATAAAGTTAAAAAAAATCTGAGCTCCACACTCGCACTAATAAGATTATAATTTTACAAGATCAAGATTGTTACCATAAAGTTTGCAATATATACCCTTAACAGTCTTTAGTATAAAACCAGTATGAGACTTACTTGATGCTATTTTATCCCAGGATTACCATGAAATCAGTATCTTGATTGCAAATGATAACAAGTGATCTTAAATAAAATGTACAGAAATAGACTATTCAGCCCAACTAGTGCCAGTATTTATATTCCACGTGCTATTCTTTCCACGCTGTTTACTTCCCCATCCTATCCACATTTCTTTCCATTGGTTTTCTCCCTAGCTTCCTCAAATGCAGTTGTTCTGTTCACGTCATGCAACACCAATTTGTATTTATATAGCACCTTTAACATAGTGACGTGTCCCAAATTGCATCACAGTTGTGTTAGAAAAACAAATATTGACACCAAGCGACGCAAGGAGAAATTAGGGCAGATGGTCCCAATTTTGGTCAAAGAGATACATTAAGTAGTGTCTTAAAAGAGGAAAGAGAGGATGAGGCACAGAGAGATTTACAGAGGGAATTCCAGTGCTTAGGCTCTTGGCAGCTAAAGGTTTGGCCATCAAGATGCATTGATTATACTTGGGGAGCATGACAGAAGCATAAATCTCTCAGAGGGTTGAGAGGTTGGAGGAGACAGGGGAAGGGCGAGGATGTACAGTTAAAGTTTAAAGTTTATTTATTAGTGTCACAAGTAGGCTTCGTTAACACAGCAATGAAGTTACTGCGAAAATCCCCGAGTCGCCACACTCCGGCGTCTGTTCGGGTACACTGAGGAAGAATTTAGCATGGACAATTCACCTAACCAGCACATCTTTCAAACTGTGGGAGGAAACTGGAGGAAACCCACACAGACACGGGGAGAACTTGCAAACTCCACACAGACAGTGACCCAAGCCAGGAAATCGAACCCGGGTCCCTGCACTGTGAGGCAGCAGTGCTAACCACTGTGTCCATAAACTGAATGAGAACCATTTCATGTTTCTGCCCATTTTCGCACCTTTCACATGTTAGACGAACGTGATAACCACCACACTGCAGAAACTACAGCAAGACCATGGAGGAATTTGAATACAAGGCTAAGAATTTTTAAATCAAGCTGTTGCTCAATGGGGCCAGTGTAGATCAAAGGCACAGCGGTGAAAATGGAACAAGACTTGTGGCATTTGGAAGACCTGAAGCATGGGAGGCCAGTCAGGAGAGTATTAGAATATTCAAGCCTTACAGAGTGAAGTCATGATGAGGGTTTCAGTTGTAGATGATCTGAGACAAAGGCAAAGTCAGGCAATGTTACAGAGGTAACATTGTCTTTTAAAAAGCATTTAGACAGTTACATGGATACAATGGGTATAGAGGGATATGGGCCAAATGCGGGTAATTGGGATTAGCTTAGGGGTTTTAAAAAAAAGGGCGGCATGGACAAGTTGGGCCGAAGGGCCTGTTTCCATGCTGTAAACCTCTATGAGGTAGAAATAGTCTGCCTTGGTGATGACATGGATGTGTGATTGGAAGCTCATCTTGGGGCCAAATATCACACCAAAGTTACAAAGAGTCTGGTTCAGCCTCAGGCAGTTGTCAGGGGGAGGGATTGAGTTGGTGGCAGGGAACAGAGTTGATTGCAACAATAGAAGACAACGGCCTAGTTTTTTCCCATATTTAGTTGGAGGAGATTTCTGCTATTCCAGCAGCCTGACAACTCGTGCAGCCTGATGGGATCAAGAAAAATAACTTGGAAGACTTTCATTTATATAGCACCTTTCCTGGCCACCAGACCGGCCAAAGCATTTTGCAGCCAATGGCATGCTTTTGAAGTGCAGTCAATGTGATAATTAGAAAATGTGGCAGTCAACTTGTGCACAGGAAGCTTCCACAAACAGAATGCGGTAATGATCAAATAACCTGTTTTTGTGATGCTGTATTTGTGAAGTTGATTGAGGGATTAAATATTAGCCGGGACCCTGGGGATAACTCCCCTGCTCACCTCTGAAATATTACCATGGGTTATCTTAGAACAGGCCGGGCTTCACTTCTAACATCTGATCCAAAAGACACCACCGCTGTCAGTAATGCACAAGTATGTCAGTCTTGATTCATGGGCTCAAGTCCAAAGTAAGACTTGAACACATGACCATCTCTCTCAGTGGCAAATGTGATACAGTTGACACCATGATTCTGTAGTAGAAAGCTACCTGTGAAAACTGATGTTGTGTTTTACAATGTTAACTCTGAGGAACAACACAAAGATGAGAATAGGAGGGAAGGGCAAGGATAGCTTATTGGGGGTATCAGAGGTAACAGTGCAGAGTGAGAAGAGGAGCAGTTGCAGGTAATTCTCTGGCTACAATTAGATATGATGGAGATGCCGGCGTTGGACTGGGGTGGGCACAGTAAGAAGTCTCTCAACACCAGGTTAAAGTCCAACTGGTTTATTTGGTATCACTAGCTTTCAGAGCGCTGCTCCTTCATCAGGTGAGATTCAGGTGAGATAGATAAGAATGAGATCACGTGAGTGTGGTGAACCATAGATGGTTATCACTATGGGTACTTGTACATATGTTACTCTTGTTACTGTTGGGGTTAGGGTTGGGGTGTTCCACCTGTTAGCATTGTTCTGTGGTACACTCCGGTTGGCTCCACCTTCCTATAGGAGTATAAAGGTCACTGCACTTCCTAGTGACCCTTTAGTCTGGGATTGTATTGTTAAGCAGTATGCTCTATTCTTGATGCGAATAAAAGCCTTTATTCCCGGGTACGATCTAGCCTCCCGAGTGGATTAATCGCGCATCAGTGAGTACATGATTACTCCATTTCCTTTTTGCCTATTCAGTTGAAATTTCTTAACTAATCATTGGAAGTTTGAGTTTACTAATGGATTTTGCTATTACTAACTGTTGTATATTTTGTGTATCTCAGTGCCGTGATGACACTTGTTTCTAAGTATGCAACAAGTATTTTACAAGAGGTTTAAAATAACTCCTCCATCACCAAATGACTGCACTCATGCTTTACCCAGCTCAGCTTCTAGTAGCTTCTGTGCTGTTTGTTTAATTTGCTCTGAGTCATCGCCCAGACTTAAACAATCAAACACAGTTACTAGACTCACATAATTAAACACAGATAAACTGAACACGATACTAACACAGCATGTTCTAGTGGCATGCAAAACATTGCCTCTTGAATATCAGTGAGTTATCACAGCACAGAACACTGCTGCACTAATAGTGTTCATAAGTAAGAAGTCTCAGAACACCAGGTTAAAATCCAACAGATTTATTTGGTAGCACAGGCTTTTAGAGCGCTGCCTCTTTATCTGGTGAATTTTCTTTTTCAGTAGGTGTCTGTTGCGATCCTCTTCATCCGAGCAGATCCTGTGTATACGGAGGGCTTGTCCGTAGGGGATGGCTTCTTTAACGTGTTTAGGGTGGAAGCTGGAGAAGTGGAGCATCGTGAGGTTATCCGTGGGCTTGCGGTACAGTGAAGTGCTGAAGTGACTGTCCTTGATGGAGATGCGTGTGTCCAAGAATGCAACCGATTACGGAGAGTAGTCCATGGTGAGTCTGACGGTGGGATGGAACTTGTTGAAGTCATCATATAGTTGTTTCAGTGATTGTTCACCGTGAGTCCAAAGGAAGAAAATGTCATCGATGTATCTAGTATATAACGTCGGTTGAAGGTCCTGTGCGGTGAAGAGGCCTCGTTTGAACCTGTGCATTAAGATGTTGGCATATTGAGGTGCGAATTTGGTCCCCATGGCTGTTCCGTGTGTCTGGATGAAGAACTGATTGTGGTCCTGATGTGAAGACGTTGTGGTCACTCACCTGATGAAGGGGCAGCGCTCCAAAAGCTCATGCTACCAAATAAACCTGTTGGACTTTAACCCGGTGTTGTGAGTCTTCTTACTGTGCCTACCCCAATCCAACGCCAGCATCTCCACATCAGTGTTCATAAGGGCATTACTCACAATACCATCAATACAAATTTGTGTACAAGACAAAGTATATTTCTGAGAGTAAGAATGATCACTGGAATCCTACATGGGTTGGGACTATCCGGCCCTTCACCCCCTTTGACCTCTGCCATTAAGGATGGAGAAGTTGGTGCTCAGCTAAATCTCCATTCGCTGCAGCGGGACCAGAGAATCCCACTAGCATGAACGGCCAGAAAATCCTGTTTTACAGACACCAGTTTCTTTGGTGTCCTTATTAACTCAGGGATATAGGATCCAGTGGTTGTCAAAATCCCACAAAGAAATGTCAAAGATCAAATGTCCATTTCGTTCACTACCTGCCTGGGGTGTGGCAACAGATTAAACTGGTCTGGGAATTGCTTGCTAACCCATCACTAACATCACATACATTCAACCGTTCACTCATTGTTAGCAAACAGGAGGAACATTCGATCCCCCCCTCAGTTAGTGTTTCAATGCATTATTATCTCTGTGAGTGCAATGATGTAAGACCCCATTGACTGGAGAATGAGTGCACCAGTCCCTTTTCTAATACTAGTTAACCAATGTATTTATTGTCATTGCAGTACATATGAGGCACCAATCTAGAAAATATGCATTCTCCTTGGCAAGTGAATAAAAATACTCTGAAAGCAGCCTTTAGTGTCACGAGTAGCACATATCACAATGCACCATATATCAGTCCAGTCCACTGAGAACTCACTGCTTCAGCTTACACAATTCTTTATATTATGTGCAGTTGCACTGATGAAATAAGACAAGCAATTTCCCTCCGAATGTGCTGAACCTTTACAGATATAGTGATTTTGGTGGTGTCAGAAAGGCCTTCTCTTAAGGGTTAAGTAAAATGATCGGCACCCAGTCATTACAAATCGTGTGTAGGATTTCCCTGTTTCTCAGTCAGGTATTCTTGCAAAAGGATAAAGTGTCACTGGGTGTGTCGTTTTATACTGGCTTTTGTAAAACACAGGGGTCTTTCAAACTCTCACATTCACCAAAACAGAAGAAGGATTGTAACAGCAGCCATACAGACGCTTAATCCAAGCTCTCTGAGGAATGCAGAATGTCCACAGGTAGGATAAAAGGTGGCAGGCAGGGGGGGATGGGAAGGAAAAGGTCAGACTAAGAATTTATGGTAAATCTGCTCCAGAGAAGATTTCTGTGCTTTAAAAGGGCGCCACAAACAAGTACCCCTGGAATACAATCGCCACTTAACTTGAACCTCATCCTCAAAAGCTTACAGATGTTATTATTTTATGGAGGAAATCAAATTTTGGATTAAGATGTTCAGGGACCAAGTCGAAACTGAATGCAGAGGAGTAATTGAAAAAAAATATTTATAGAACTTATCCTGAGTTTCAAGTGTTTCTTTGCAAGCCTGTGAAACGTACATTCATGATAACACATCTTGTATTCAGCAACATTGTTAAGAAACGCTATGGCCGGAATTTTACCGGATCGCCCGGGGGTGGGCGAGGCTCAGGGAACGGTATTCTCCGTTGGCCTCGGGCAGGATCGTACAAACCTAGGGCTCATAAGTTCATAAGATAGAGGAGCAGAATTAGGCCATTCGGCCCATCGAGTCTCCTCCACCATTCAATCATGGCTGATATGCTCCTCATCCCCATTTTCCTGCCTTCTCCCCATAACCCTTCAACCCATTACCAATTAAAAATCTGTCTAACTCCTCCTTAAATTTACTCACTGTCCCAGCATCCACCACACTTTGGGGCAGCAAATGCCACAGATTCACAACCCTTTGGGCGAAGTAGTTTCTGCTCAACTCTGTTTAACATTTGCTACCCCTTATCCTAAGACTATGACCTCTTGTCCCAGAATGCCCCACAAGAGGAATGTCTATTTTATCCATACCTTTTATCATCTTGTATACCTCAATTTGATCTCCCCTCATTCTTCTAAGTTCCAGAGAATGTAGGCCTAAACTGGTCAAGGTGCTGTTCCGATGCCTGGACCAGGTGGGTGGAATGTTCCAATACAGTCCCGTGAGAGTATCCCCGCATCGTGGCTGTGAGCTTTGCCCTCCACAACCCGGTGCTTCAATGGGGTGAGGAGCTGGCCGAGGAGGAGATGAATGAGTGGCATATCCCCTCTGATAGAGGACATCAAGATGGATGATGAGGAGGCAGAGGAAGGCAGAGGAAGGCTATCATGTGGTAGTGAGGGCCAGAAATGGGAGGAGAACTCAGGACGCCATCATTGCTTCCTGCTTCACTGATGACCAGGATTAGGGTGACCACCATAATGGGAGATGGCCCTTCCTGACTGTTTGCTTGCAGTGCTCACCCAAGCCTGATATGGTTTGAGTCATGGGAAGGAAGGGTTGCTCCTAGTCCCGACAATGCAGGAGAATGATGAGGACAGAGCAGCGTTCCTCAAAGAATGTCTGATTACTGTCTGGCTGAAGGCAGCTCGTGAACTCCCAGTGGCCAGGGTCATATCAGGGCAATGTTACACAGACAGGTTTTTCTCTCCTGATGCAGGCTCCACCTTAGCTAGGGGTGCCACGAAGGATCAGTGTCACCTGTGCTACAGCTACCATTTTCACAAGGGTCCAGGTGCTCGGAACCATGAGATCAGATGATTGGGTTGAGTGTTGGTTTTGACCATTGTGGGGGAGCTCATAATTACCAGGGAGACACAGACATGACTGATGTGTCCTGTCTCTATGGGGGAACACCAGTGAGCTGGCTGCTTTGCAGAGAGCAGATAGAAGAGGCGCTCTGTGTGTGTGAGCATCCAGCCTTTCAGTGTTAGATGGATGCAGTTGTCTCAGCGACACTTTATGGAGAATCTAATGAGAGCACAGAGTCACAAAGTATCCACAGAATCCCTAGAATGGAGAAGGAGGCCATTCAGCCCATTGAATCTGCACCGACCTTCAGAAAGAGCATTCTACCAACGTCCACTCCTCCCGCCCTATCCCCGTAACCCCGTACATTGATCATGACCAATCCACGCACAATACACATATTTGGACTGTGGGAGGAAACCGGAGCACCCAGAGGAAACCCACACAGACATGGGGAGAAGGTGCAAACTCCACATAGTCAGCCAAGGCCAGAATCGAACCCAGGTGCTTGGCGCTGTGAGGCAGCAGTGCTAACCACTGTGCCGCCCTGTTGACATTGACAGGAGTGGTTGAAAATTTACATAAGTTCCCGTTATCTACAAGTGCCTAACAACACTCATGTGAGCGAGTTCAGTCTGTAGCCTCCCAGCATCCGAATGTATGAGACCATAAGACCATAAGATACAGAATCAGAATTAGGCCATTCGGCCCATCGAGTCTGCTCCGCCATTCAGTCATGGCTGATAGGTTTCTCAACCCCATTCTCCCACCTCCCCCATTCTGAAGAACACTTGGACAACAAACAGATTTTGCTTTTTATTTGACCACAGGTGTTTGAGTTACCACTTCAGTTACTTAAAACAAGTTAGAAGAACCAAACCAGCTTAGCCCGTAATTTACTTACTAACTGGAGTGGGATTTTCCACCTCCTCCCCCCCCCCGCCCCCCCCCCCCCCCCCCCCCCCCCGGCGTGTTTGTGGCAGCTGAGACGTCTCACCTTTGACCACTGACGGAATCTTCCAATCCCACTGATGTCTACAGCGGTGTGTGTGGCCCGTCCATCTCGCCCATTAGGGAAGCTGCCGCGGGGAATGGGGGCATCTTTGGCATGGCGGGACCAGAAGATTCCGCCAGCAGGGAGGGCTGCAAACCCCAACTACTGTCAAAAAAATATATAATTCAATGATTGAACTACAGGGCACCAAAAACACTAGTCACTCTTCAATTTATAGATGCCAATTCTTTAGACTATTTCTACTTAATGTTGCAAAATTCTACCCAGTTTTATATATATAATGATAGGTTTAAACTACAACTGCATGTAAACTATAGGTGATCTATATGGTACAAAAAAGATGAAAAGATTCATTTTTCTACTTATCCATTATATTTAAGTGACAGAATGTAGTTTAGCACGGGTATTGGTCTCAGGAGTGCAATGTAAAGATCAGACCATGGATTTGATTTTTTTATCCCCCTAAGTATACATGAAGTCTAAGAAACCACATCTGCGATGCAGTGCTGTTAATCTCCAACAATTTCCTTTTTAATAAACTCTTCAAACAAAGGTTTATGCCTCAATATGAGCTTTGTACGGAAATGTAATACATTTCAGATTAGGTTTATGCTGCTGATTGTCATGCCTTACATACTTGAGTATTAGTTGGGCCTGGTCAATGAAATTTTACCCGCAAAGACAAAGGATAATCTTAATAAATATATGCTGAAAATTTAAAATGCAACATTTGGAAATAGAATTATCTTGGTGGTGTAATGCCTGGGTGACAATTTCCAAAAGGGTCAAGGCTCCCCAAGGGGAGTCGCCGCGTCTATTCCTTTTCCGAGAAGAATTGTCATCTCTGGCACATTGTGGCCTGGTACATTTGCGTGGGATGGGCAAAAAAAAAATTTAATTTGGACAATATTGTACTTATTTTGCAAAACGTTGTCTGAAATTTGGAGTGATTTTCTGCATTCTTCCTCTCTGTCTGCTCAAGGCACATTAAAGCTGCAGCATTCTGCAACGGGGGAGATTACATTATTGCCGTGCCCAGGGTGTTTCTTCCACTGACATTTTATTACATTTCCAAGTGGTGAACCTACAATGACCACTGGAATGAAACATATTCCACGGAGAAGTGAAATCTGTGGCCAAAAACGACAAATTCTTCCCCTCCCTCTTCTTTTTATTCCGACTGATTCAAGCTTTAAATTAAATGTAGAATCATAGAATCCCTACAGTGCAGAAGAAGGTCATTCGGCCCATCGAGTCTGCACCGACCACAATCCCACCCAGGCCTATCCCCATAACCTTTGATTTGATTTGATTTGCTATTGTCACATATATTAGTGTACAGTGAAAAGTATTGTTTCTTGCGAGCTATACAAAGCATACCATTCATAGAGAAGGAAACGAGAGAGTGCAGAATGTAATGTTACAGTCATAGCTAAGGTGTATTATTTATTTATCTACTTATTTACCCTACTATACCCCTAACACCAAGGGGCAATTTAGCATGGCCAATGCACCGAACCTGCACATCTTTGGACTGTGGGAGGAAACCGGAGCACCCGGAGGAAATCCATGCAGGCATGAGGAGGGAGAATGTGCAAACTCCACACAGACAGTGACCCAAGCTGGGAATCGAACCTGGGTTCCTGGCGCTGTGAGGCAGCAATGCCAACCACTGTGATACCGTGCCGCCCCTAAATGTAGCTTATTTTAAAAATCAGAAACATTACGAATGTAACCTCATGATGCTAAGGCTGGAGCATGACGATTCTGGAGCACTGTAGTGCAAAGGCATTCTGTGCATTAAAACGAGCTACTTCACTTTGACAATGTGAAGCAATTTCAGCTCCCCAGAAAATAGGCGACTCAGTCGTTTCACAGTAAGCTGCCACGAGCACCTACACACGAGTAAATCCAACCCTTTCAGTGCAAATCTGAGGTTGATTCTCTGCTTGGCTGCCCTATCTTTCTTTCCATGTGCTACATTCAGAATCCTTTCTTGTTTCAATCCACAGACTTCTGTGACAATGGCACAGAGCAGTTGTGACCCCTTCTGAAAAAAGCTTCAAAGGGAGTTGCTGTGTTGGAAATTTAAAGAAAACTACAAAGGATTTGGGGGATTTGAAACATTGAGTGTGCACCTGATTCACTGACTTCTAATGCATAATGAAATGCACCAATCTTTTGTTTGAAAGACATACTGTACACACATGAGGAACCAAATACATTGTGTTGAGAAACGCGTTCAATAATAGAAGTGCTCATGCACTCTGTAGTGAGACTAATCAAAACAATGTAACAATGTTAAGGGATGAGAAATTGAAATATTAAATGGTTTTCTCAAGGAGAAATATTGCATTAAAAAAAAAGCTGCACAATCTGGAGACAAATGTTGATCTTGGCCATTGTTACAGAGAAAGGGAAAGCCACACTGTAATTAAAAAATCCATTAACCTCAATAGCTCTTTCATGCATGTTTTGGAGCTGGGATATCATTATTAATGAAAATTCCTTGGGTTTTCATCTGCAAAAAGAAAGGTCAGCATGGATGTTGCCAGCCAATGTGCTGCAGTGTGGGGCGGCCTATGTTCGATTCCCGGCTTGGGTCACTGTCTGTGCGGAGTCTGCACGTTCTCCCCGTGTCTGCGTGGGTTTCCTCCGGGTGCTCCAGTTTCCCCCCACAGTCCAAAAGGCGTGCTGGTTTGGTGCATTCGCCATGCTGAATTCTCCTTCAGTGTACCCGAACAGGTGCCGGAGTGTGACGACTAGGTGATCTTCACAGTAACTCCATTGCAGCGTTAATGTAAGCCTACTTGTGACGCTAATAAATAAAACTTTAAACATGTCACTCATATGCAATGGCATTGGACACTGGAAGAACAATGATTGTAATCCGTTGACTTGCGATCTTTCAAAAAATAATCTTCAATGAAGGGAAACAATATTTTGTTTATTTATTAGTGTCACAAGTAGGCTTACATTAATACTGCAGTGAAGTTATTGTGAAAATCCCCGAGTCGACACACTCCGGTGCCTGTTCGGGTGCACTGAGGGAGAATTTAGCACGGTCAATGCACCTAACGAGCGCATCTTTCAGACTGTGGGAGGAAACTGGAGCACCCACTGGAAACCCACGTAGATATGGGGTGAATGTACAAATACCACACTGACAGTGACCCAAGCTGGGAATCGAACCTGGGTCCTGGCGCTGTGAGACAGCAGTGCTAACCACTGTGCCACCGTATGCTGACAATATATTATGTTCTAATTGAAGGAAGAATCCACAACAAGGCCTGAGAGAGGCCTGATCCACAAGTATTAATTCAAAAACAGATTAGGAACTGGTTATTGCAATTTAATTATTTGACGAAGTATTTAAGGCACTCCCTTTGGCCACTTCTCCATCAATCATGGCATTAACAAAAGTATACTCCTCTGTGTTTCTGGGTCTCCTCCCACAGGACAACAGATGTTGTTGAACTCACTTAGAGATTCCGTGGTGCGTTACAGAAAATGAGGTTACTCTCCTGCTTTAATAGAATATCTCTCAGTTGGAGCAGACACCTTCTTATCTCTGAAACTGTGATAAACAAAACAATGAGAGGACAACCTCACTGCCTAAAATGGCTGCCTCTGGGAAACCAAAAGCCTGGACCAATTGGATTGACCACCAGGAGTCACATTTCAGTTCCCCAACTTTGAAAACTAGGGACAGTTGGGTGACTTTTCTGATCACTGATGTTGTTAGCACTTGTCGGAAATTTGTGTGACTAGCGCCTACACTTGATCCTCATTTAAAGTGCCTGCTAAACTTCTTCAATTTGGGACTCTATAACCAGGCAATCTACTCCCACTCCCAATGAGTGGGAGGCTACTTAAGCAACGTTCCAGCATATTAATGAAGGCATGAGCAGGCCCCTTTAACCTTCGGATATCTGCTTCGAAGTCTTGCTCTGAGGATTTTCTTACATCCTAATCAGACATCAAAGGAAAGCTGGATGAAGTCCCAATTTAAGTAACAGAATGAAACAATTTCAATGTTCTACTTTGGGTGGGGGTTGGTAATTTTTCCAGAATTCATTTAATTTTCATTTTCCGGCTAATGTTCAATGTATTTCCCCAGTGTCTTCCGGATGAAACTGTGCCATAAAATGTTGGTGTAACAAAAAAAGACTCAACTATTGCTCGCAGTAGCAGAGAGAAACTGTGCAGAAACCTTCCAAGATGTCAGCAGAATAAAAAGATTCTTAAAGAGGATGGATTCAGTAAAGTATCAGCGTTAATGTTCCTATCACCTCGGGTTATGTTACTGTAGCTGACTGGAAGCTCACCAATTGCTATGTCATTTGCCTTAGTGCTGGAGAGGGGGTGCTTTGATAGGACACAGTAGCTTGTGCTTTACATACCACAAAATCAATGAAGAATGATAGAAAGCCATCCAAGCCAATTGACTACATCTACTATTATGTCACTGGAAAAAATCCCATAAGTCCTGGCACACCTTCCTAGCAATGAGAAATGGCTGTGAGTCACGAAGGAGTTTTGCCACATGCTGAAAGAGCACCTTCTCAGGGCAGGCAAGCTTACCCAGTATTCAACTTTTCTTTACCACATTTCCTTTCTGCCCTGCATAAGATAATAAGAAATAGGAGCAGGCCATAGCCTTAGCCTGCTCCACCATTCAACAATATCATGGCTGCTCTGATCTGGGCCCTTTCTGCCTTTTTCCCATAACCTTTGATTCCCCTACAGTTCAAAATGCTGTCTATCTCAGCCCTGAATATATTCAATGACTCACCTCCAAAGATACCTGGGGTAGAGAATTCCAAAGATTCACAACCCTCTGAGGGAAGAAATTCATAGCATGGTATAGAAATTGTTTGCACCGTCAGGCTCTGAGTCTCCCACAAACTGATGCAATGGTCAGCTTTTCAATTCCTTTCTTTGTGATGGGCAACAGGAGCATGTTGAATGTCACCCTACTGCTGCATTTCCCAGTGCTCTGCAGATCCTTCATGGTGACTAGAAGGTTGTTATTCCTCCTCTGCCACCAACAATGGTTTGTCCCCATCAGCATCATATAACCCACTTGTTGCAACCTCCTCCAGCTCACTAACTGTATGCACTGGGATGTGTGATGCCACAAACATTGGTGCGAGAGAGAAACAATGTCGTGTGTCATGTATCAACCGGCTGCACATCACAAGCACAATAGCTCATGCTGATGTGACACAATGGTTAGCACAGCGCCAGAGACACGGGTTCAATTCCCGGCTTGGGTCAATGTCTGTGCGGAGTCTGCACATTCTCCCCGTGTCTGCATGGATTTCTTCCGGATGCTCCTGTTTCCTCCCACAGTCCGAAAGGCACGCAGGTTAGGTGCATTGGCCATGCTAAATTCTCCCTCAGTGTACCCGAACAGGCACCAGAGTGTGGCGACTAGGGGATTTTCACAGTAACTTCATTGCAGTGTTAATATAAGCCTACTTGTGACACTAAAAAATAAAGTTAAGAAAAAAACTTAAACAAGATGATGGAACTGTATGTTAGGACAATCAGCTGTTGCAGAATTACTGCCCACAGTTGTTAGAATGCAACCGGTGACAACTTTGTATTGGATGTAATGTGACCAATGGTAACAAGCTATAAGGGTCAGCTGACCCAATAAACCATGGAACCAATTACAGAGTGATGTAATAGTCAGCTGACCAGCTGATTCACTACAAATAAGCACCTGTTTGGAATTGTGGGGAGCTTGGAGTGGCCCAGGGCGAGGCTCCAAGTTTGGAGTAATTAAGTTTCCTTTCTTTGATTTATAAGTTGGAGTAAGTTTTGTTATATTTTCATTATCTGCATTTTGAAGAGTTCCTTCTAAAGAAACAAGTCACAACTGTGCACCAAACATACCCACAGGTCCTGCATACCTACCTGACAATGGTTGTAGGACACTATCTCAACGGGTTCTAGGTCAGCACAAGAAAACCTGTAATCAGGTGGCATACCACTGGCAGTACCAGTTAGTGTCATCTCCTTTCTCAACACTTCTTTTGTCTTTACAGAAAGTTAGTATGGAGGTACAGCAAACGATTTGGAACTCATTTGAGATTGGGCTACAAGATTAAAGAAGATGTGTTCCAATCGTACAGGTCTTTGGTGAGACCGCACATGGAATACTGTGCGTAGTTTTGTTCTCCATACTTAAGGCAGGATATACTTCCATTGGAGGCAGTACTGGATTGGCTCCTGGGATGAGAGTTGTTTTATGATGAGAGGCTGAATAAAATGGGTTTATACTGCCTGGAGTTTAAAAGAATGAAAGGTGATTGCAACACGCAAGGTTTTGAAGGGGATTAACAGAGCAGACAGTATGGATGGGGAATCTAGAACATGGCGCACAGTTCCGGGATAAGGAACAGTCATTTATCGCTGAGATGAGGAGGAATTTCTTCACTGAAAGAATTGTGAACAGGCTTGTAGATGCGCCATCATTAAACATATTTAAAGCTGTAACTGACAGAGTCTTTAGTCTCTCAGGGAAGCAAGGAATCTGGGGAACAGGCAGGAAAGGGCAATTGAAACTGAAGATCAGCCATGGTCACACTGAATGGCATTGCAGGTTCAATGGGCCATATGGTCTACTTCTATTCCTAGGGAGGCGGTGACGTAGTGATATTGTCACTGGAGCAGCAACCTGCAATGGATGGTAAGTAACTGAGCAGGTGCCCTCTCACCAACATTTGTCAATTTTAAATGTAAAAAAAATTAAACTGCTAGGCCTCCACTTTTTTGGGGGGGGGGTGGGAGGGCGTGGATGTAGAAATCCCTCCACAGTGTAGCCAATAGCTGCACCCACATCCAGGCAGACAGAGGAGGCCTCTAGGCCTGCCTGCAGTGTTGGTGCCCCACTGTTCCCTCCACCAGGCATGTAAACTGGCAGCCACTGATGCAGGAAACTGGAAATTCCAGTCAGCCAACTTTAAGCAGGCTTCAAAAGGCTCTTAATCAGTTCAATCATCTATCCGCTACATTGGGTAGTCCTACCGGTTCCAAACACGCCTCAGCAAAAATGGCCACCTCTGGAAATAGGGTTGGGTAACCAACACATTGACTGGCACCAGTATTTTCCAGCCCCGTCAAACTCCTTTCCCACTCCCGACAGGGTCCACTGCTTAACACAGCTCAATGCTAATTAAAACTTTAAAAGATGGAGCAACATGAAATAACAAATGCAGGATCAACATTCTGTCATAATTTATTCTTGGTTAGAATTTTTCAAATATTTAAAGGACAAGTAGAAGTAAAAGTTTTAGTTAGCTCTATCCCCAAAACATTAATAGAATGCTTCACAATCAAAACATGTCAGTAGGTGGATGTATATAGACTTGGGGGGCAGGGGGAGATGCATTGTAAAGTACTGATCATTCTGGTCCTTTTTAAGCAAACTTGAAGTTGTTGTGTATCTAGAGAATCACTTCCTCCAATTGTCCTAGTGTTGAGCCTGTTGTGAGCCTTCTCCTTCAGCGCAGAGTGGTAACGTAGACTCCATGCTTACCCTAAGCTCTGGATTTGTCCCTGTTTCAGTCATTTGGCTGATCTGAACTCACAGATCCTTTTTTCAAGGATTTGTAGATCTTTCGGGCCTGCAATCTTCTTCAGCTTTCCTGGGTCTTTATTCTCTGCCCATTGTCATAGGTTCAGGCTTTGGATGGGGTTTCTTTAGCGTTTGCCTTCTACCCGATTCTTAGGGTGGAAGACAAACCCTAGATCCTAAACCCTAGTCACCATAGATTATAATCCATAAAACCCATTCTTGTTTCCATCCAGATCCATGTACATGAGTTCTACCTGTGGGGTTGGTTGGCTCAGTTGGCTGGACGGTTGGTTGGTGATGCAGAGCGACGCCAACTGCGCGGGTTCAATTCCCGTACTCTCTGAGGATTATTCATGAAGACTCAATCTTGCCCCTCTCCTGAGGTGTGATGATCCTCAGGTTAAATCATCACCAGTCAGCTCTCCCCCTCAAAGGGGAGAGCAGTCTATGGTCATCTGGGACAAAGGCAACTTTACCTTTACAGATTTATGTATATCTCAGTATCTCCACAAGGTTGTATCTCTGCTTCCCACCAGATCGCAGTCTTGGTCATGTGACATTGCATTATAGCTACATCAGTAGGTCACATCAGTATCAGGTGCTCCTGATTGTTAACTCTTCACTTGCCATTTTTAGCTATGATTTCATTTTGTGTCAATTTCATATTTTCAAACACAGTCAAGTTATCATCAGTACATCAGTCACAGCATGTATGAAAATGAAGAGTAAGGTTCCCCCGCTCTACATTAATACTCTGTCCCATTCCCAATTTCAGAATAGGACAGGCTAATTTAACTAGTGTTTCCATTTTCCACTCCACCCACCCTTGCGGCTGTAGTAAGTCAGTCAGTTTAACAAGTTATGGGCAGCTTTGTACAGTAAAATCCTGCTCATTAACAATTGGGCAGATAATTGCCTGAAAGCATTCATTATAACCAGAGGAAAAGAGAATATTTTAAATTCATCAGTCAAGGGCTGAATTTGACCCAAAGTCCCACAGGTGAAAAGGGAATTCTTCTACAGGAGAACTACCTATCGCTATGTTGAAAATTGTAAAGCTCTTCATTTATAGATGTTGTACTGTTGGGTTTCCATTTAATTTGAAAAGAAAAAGAAAAAAGGTCATGATTTATTTAAATATATGTGTGTGTCTATATTTATATATATATATATATCAAGCTAAAATTGTAATTACATTAAGTATTGGCACAAGTAACGTACTATATTATGAAACATCATTTTCTTAATTTTGAATTTTAATTTTCTTTGCAAATTCCTGCATATACGATGTAGAATCATTGTGTAGCTTGTGATGAAGGAAGATGTGCTGGCATGTCTGAAATGTTGATGTAACAATGCACAGAGGAAGCAAGCTTCTCGAGGCAAGAAAATTACAATCCTTGAAACATACCTTTATGTTGCCCTCCTTTAATGTATTTCTTTGAAAGAGAATTAAACGCAACCAATGAGCATTGATGCATGCATAGAATTACTTAGAATAGCCAGCACAGAAACAGACCCGTTGGCCCAATTATTCGGTGCTGGTACTCATTTATTGGCAGTGATTTAACTCAAATAGGCTGGGTGAAAAGATGAGGGCTGCAGGATGGCTGGGGTGAAACCATGACCACCTGGCAGAGGTGCGACTCTCAATCTTTTTGGCTACATCAAGCATCAGATGAAAACCAAGATCAGGTGCAATGCCTTTTCTTGTCAACTTGGATCTTCTATGTCTCTCTTGTGGAGTAAGAAGTCTCACAACACCAGGTTAAAGTCCAACAGGTTTATTTGGTAGCAAAAACCATAAGCTTTCGGAGCGCTGCTCCTTCGTCAGATGGAGTGAAAATCTGTTCTCCAACAGTGCACAGAGACACAAAATCAAGTTACAGAATACTGATTAGAATGCGAATCCTACAGCCAGTACATGTGGAGACCATGGGTGGAATTTTCCCATCCCGTCTGCCACGGGAATCGTAGCGGGCAGGACACAGACCATGCAACAGTCCATTGACCTCGGGCGGGATTTTCCAGTCTTGGGGCGAGCATGGCTGGAAAATCCCGCCCCATGAATTGGATTCAATTTGATTTTGGTTTTTGGAGCGAGCAAGGAATGGCTTTAGACTTGCCCAGTCCATTCTGAGCATTGGCTCTGTAACTTTATGAATGGTGGCACAGTGGTTAGCATTGCTGCCTCACAGCACCAGGGACTCAGGTTCAATTATGGCTTCGGGTCATTGTCTGTGTGGAATTTGCACAATCTCCCCGTGTGTGCGTGAGTTTTCTCCGGGTGCTCTGGTTTCCTCACACAGTCCAAAGATGTGCAGGTTAGGTTGATTGGCCATGCTAAATTGCCCCTTAGTGTCAGGGGGATTAGCGGGGTAAATATGTGGAGTTACGGGAATAGGGCCTGGGTGGGAGTGTGGTCGGTGCAGACTCGATGGGCCAACTGGCCTCCTCCTGCTCTGTAGGGATTCTACGATTCTAAAACCACACGGATGCGGTAACCTTTTGGCCAGTAAAGCAGCTCACAAAAGCTTCCTGAGTTATCGGATGCAGTTAAGCTTCAAAATCCAGCAGCTTGCTCATACCTGAATCTAGGCAGGATCACTAGGGGATGGCCCACTGTTAGTTTACCTTTAAGCCATCAGTTATTGTTGTTGAATTTCTTTTGACCTCGTCAGCATCTTTTTCAAGGTGGGTTTGATTTCTGCCTGTAAATTTTAACAATTGCGCCTTTTCTATCATTATGACTTCACACTGGAACTCTGGAGTTCTTTTTGTACAGATGGAAGCAGGTGTGACATGGTCAGAAGTTAATTTTAATTTGTTTTTCTGGCACACCAGTGTTTCATGCACTGTTGGATGTTCCTTCATTCTCAGTTAGGAGTTTAATCAACATCTCTCTCCCAAACGATTTTTTGCTGGATTTGTATTTTCTGAAAACAGATGGTGATAAAGATTGCGTATTTCTCTGCCAGCGTAAGAAGAAAGAGAGGTTTCTAGTGATAACATATGCAGTTATACTCAATGGTATTAGAAATCACGTTTCATGTCTTAAAACAGGGAGGTGATGGCCTAGTGGTATCATCGTTGGACTATTAATCCAGAAACTCAACTAATGTTCTGAGGACCCAGGTTCAAATCCCCGCCATGGCAGATGGTGGAATTTGAATTCAATAAAAAGAAAATATCTGGAATTAAGAATCTGCTGATGACCATGAAACCATTGTCGATTGTCGGGAAAACCCATTTGGTTCACTAATGCCCTTGAGGGAAGGAAATCTGCCGTCCTTACCTGGCCTGGCCTTCACGTGACTCCAGAGCCACAGCAATGTGGTTGACTCTCATCTGCCCTCGGGCAACCAGGGATGGGCAATAAATACTGGCCAGCGAGCAATGTCCATGTCCCATGAATGAATAAAAAAAACACCCAAATTCAAATGCAAATTTGTGTTCTGAACAAAATATAAACTGACCAAGTAATGTCTCAATATTATTTGCAAATGCAGCAGTAAAAGGCCAGTGTAGGATATGACCATGGTTATCTAACTGCCCCTAGAAAGGCTGGATTGCTTCAAATGCTATGTTCCAATTTAATGATTTATCTGATTAAGTTCATTCACATAATGTCACAATTACTTGCCATCTTACAAAACCAATCAAATTATTAAATAAGAACTCAAATAAAACATTGAAGTGCCACATTGAAGAGAATAGTCGGGTGGTTTGTTTTCGACCAGTGCAGACATGATGGGCCGAAGGGCCTTTTTCTGGGCTGTGTACCTCTATGACTCTTTGGGAGGAATCTTAGCAAAAAATAACAGTGTTGTTTCCGTCGAGAAAACCGACGTGTTTCTCTTCAGAGAAGGCAGTCGGTTTTCTCTCCAGAACTTATGATAGTCTGCCAAAGAAAAATCAAGGGGGTGTGTTTCCCCTTACCCCCTCCCCCCCTCCCTCCTCCCATCCCCCCTCCTCTCCCTCTCCCCATCCCACCTCCTCCCCCCCTCCCCCTCCTCCTCCCCCTCCCCCCTCCCCCTCTTCCCCCCTCCTCCCACCCTCCCCCCTCTCCCCCTCCCCTCTAGGGGCGGAGCTCAAACACCTGGCAAAACCCAGCTGCACAGAGTTCTTTAAAGGCGCCTGTGGTGAACCATCGTTGGTTCCCACTGGATAGTACTGAGCCAGGGTCTGGCCAGTACAAGTATGTACATATGTTGCTGTTGGGTTAGGGATGGGTTGTGCTACTTGTTGCTGTTGGGGTTAGGGTGGGGTTGTTACACCTTTGTATTGTAGTGTTGTGGTACATCCCAGTCGGGCTCCACCTCCTGGGAGAGGTATAAAGGTCCCTGCTCTGGCTGGGACCCCTCAGTCTGGGATCGTGTATATAATTGTTAGCTGCTTTGTTACAGCAAATAAAAGCCTTTATTTCCTGAGCATCGTGTATGATAACGCGCATCAACTTTATTTGCTGTAAATAAACTCTCGTCGAAGAAAAAAAAAAGAGAGTATGGAGCAGATACTGAAGCCGGAACGCCTTACACTAGATCCACGTGCGGTGGGCGCCTCTAACACCTTCGACCACTGGCTGAAGTGTTTTGAAGACTACCTGGCAGCCTCCGCAGCGGTCACCACAGATGATGACAGACTCCGGGTCCTCCATGCGAGGGTAAGCGACACTGTCTACCTCGCGATCCGTGCGACCACCGATTACACAAAGGCCCTCGTGCTTCTGAAGAAGCGTTATATTAAACCACCCAACGAAATACACGCTCGTTACCTCTTAGCCACTCGGCGGCGGCAGTCTGGCAAAACGATGGAGGAATACGCGAACGAGCTCCTACAGCTAGCCAGGGGCTGTAACTGCAAAGCTGTGTCGGCTGAGCAGAGTATGAACGACCTCGCCCGAGATGCGTTTGTGGCGGGAGTCGGATCGTCGTACATTCGACTTAAACTACGATGCACGCTGTTGATGAGTCCATCCCCTTTCAGGTGGAGAGCGATGCATCTGATTTCGCCCTGGCCGCCACACTTAACCAGGCGGGCAGGCCCGTCACACTTTCTTCCCGCACCCTCCAAGGCCCCGAAATTCGGCATTCAGCGGTGGAAAAGGAGGCCCAGGCCATTGTGGAGGCCGTCAGGCACTGGCGCCATTACTTGGCAGGAAAACGGTTCACCCTGATCACGGACCAGCGGTCTGTGGCGTTCATGTTTAACAACACGCAGAGGGGCAAGATCAAGAATGACAAGATCTTGCGGTGGAGAATTGAACTCTCCACCTATAACTATGACATCATGTATCGTCCAGGGAAACTCAATGAGCCCTTGGATGCCCTCTCACGTGGAACATGCGCCAGCATACAGGAGGACCGTTTGCAGGCTCTCCATAATGACCTATGCCATCCTGGGGTCACTCGGCTCTACCACTTTATAAAAGCCCGCAATCTGCCCTACTCGGTGGAGGACGTCAGGTCCATAACAAGAAGCTGTCGGGTATGCGCGGAATGCAAACCGCACTTTTACCGACCTGACCGGGCACATTTAGTCAAGGCCACTCGTCCCTTCGAGAGACTGAGTGTCGATTTTAAGGGCCCCATTCCCTCAACAGATCGGAATGTGTACTTCCTCAACATCATTGACGAGTACTCTAGGTTCCCTTTTGTTGTTCCCTGCTCTGATACATCCGCTGCCACGGTTATCAAGGCATTCCGTGATCTTTTTACCCTGTTCGGGTACCCCGGCTACATTCACAGCGACAGGGGCTCGTCGTTCATGAGCGATGACTTGAGGCAATACCTGCTCTCATACGGGATTGCCTCTAGTAGGACCACGAGCTACAACCCTAGGGGTAACGGACAGGTGGAACATGAGAATGCTACAGTCTGGAAGGCTGTCTTACTGGCGTTGAAGTCAAAAAGCCTTCCAGTCTCCCGTTGGCAAGAGGTGCTCCCTGATGCGCTCCATTCTATTCGCTCACTCCTGTGTACGGCAACCAATGCTACTCCCCATGAGAGGATGTTTTCATTCCCTCAGAAGTCTTCCTCAGGGACCTCATTACCGTCTTGGTTGAGGTACTCAGGACCCGTCCTCCTGCGACGACATGTAAGGGCCCGTAAGTCCGACCCGTTGGTCGAACAGGTCCATCTCCTCCACGCCAACCCTCAGTATGCCTATGTGGCATACCCTGACGGGCGAGAGGACACGGTCTCAATCCGAGACCTGGCGCCAGCAGGGGATGTAGCAACACCTGTCGCTCCCATACCCCCTCTTACAAACCCCTTAACTCTTGTTTCTCCCCCGGACACGGCGCGGGCAGCATCGGGACCATTGCTTAACCCTTTTACTCCCGTGTACAGCTTGCCTGAGTCCAGAGGATGGTCGCCACTTCAGGGCGTGTCGGGACTCCATGGATTACCGTCACCTCAGGGTCAACCGGCCTGTGAGTCTGTGGAGGAACAGCTGGACATCGCCTTGGGGAGAACGCCACCGCAAGTGCCTACTCCGGTGTCACCGCCGGTATTGAGGAGGTCAGAACGATGGTGCGGTCCCCCTGACCGTCTGAACTTATAGACTGATGACAAATTATTCTGTTTTTGTACCCCGCCGGCCTTTGTTCTCAAAGGAGGGGTGAATGTGGTGAGCCATCGTTGGTTCCCACTGGATAGTACTGAGCCAGGGTCTGGCCAGTACTACAAGTATGTACACATGTTGCTGTTGGGTTAGGGATGGGTTGTGCTACTTGTTGCTGTTAGGGTTAGCGTGGGGTTGTTACACCTTTGTATTGTAGTGTTGTGGTACATCCCAGTCGGGCTCCACCTCCTGGGAGAGGTATAAAAGTCCCTGCTCTGGCTGGGACCCCTCAGTCTGGGATCGTGTATATAATTGTTAGCTGCTTTGTTACAGCAAATAAAAGCCTTTATTTCCTGAGCATCAAGCCTCGTGTGTGATAACGCGCATCAGCGCCCCAATCAGAACCTGAGTAAACCTCTCCCCCCCCCCCCCCCCCCCGCCTGAGCCCACCATGGAATTCTCAGTGGCTCCCGTCCTCAGCCCCAATCGGAGTCGGCCCTTGTCTACCACCACCCACCAGCAACCACCCCCCCCCCCCCCCCCCCAACCACCCCGATCATCCAGACCTTCTCCCACCCAATCTCCCTCTTCCCCCCCAATCACCGCACCTCCGCACCCTCCCTCCCCCCCACGGCCCCACTGCTGGAGTCGGCACCCACATGCCATTCAGTACCCACCCACCCCCTCTCCTCCCCCACAACAGCCATCACCCCAGCTCCTCCCTCTACTCCCAGCTCACAACCAAATCTGAATGAATCCTCCTCCCCCTCCTCCATGCTGCTCCCACTGGTGCTCGCCCCCGGCACTGGCTGGAACTGCCAAGCTAGCACTACCAGGTTGGCGTGGGTATGATGCCAGCCTGGCAGTAACAACCTGTGCCAAGGGGCAGTGCCAGAGGACATTGCCGGGCCACTTCCCAGCCATGTCCTTCTCCCCCGGGGGCTATTCTCATCGCACCATGCCTACCCCAGTTTGTTCACCAATTCTGGTTGTACAATTTCTAACATTAATAATTTCTCAGAATAATTGTCATATCTCAGAAATTCTCAACCTCATTGAGTGTTTTTTTGTCATGTTTTCCCCCTCCCCCCTCCATAACCAATAAATTAACCCGATCTGACCAATATACTGTGGATCTCAGCCCATCCAGCTATTCAAAATAACAGAATTGTTACGGCCGCAGAAGGAAGCCATTTGGACCATCATGTCTGCATTGGCTCTCCAAATGAATCACAGAATCCTACAGTGCAGAAGAGGCCCTTCAGCCCATCGAGTCTGCACTGACGCATGAAAGGCCCTGATCTGCCCACCTAATCCCACTTGCCAGAACTTGGCCCACAGCCTTGAATGTTATGGTGTGCCAAGTAGTCATCCAGGTACTTTTTAAAGGATGTGAGGCATCCCGCCTCCACCACCCTCCCAGGCAGTGCATTCCAGACCGTCACCACCCTCTGAGTAAAAATGATTTACTTCAAATTCACCCTAAACCTCCCATCTCACTTTTAAACTTTTGTTCCCTTGTAACTGACCCTTCAACGAATATAAGAACATAAGAACATAAGAAATAGGAGCAGGAGTAGGCCATCTAGCCCCTCGAGCCTTCCCCGCCATTCAATAAGATCATGGCTGATCTGATAGTGGTTTAGTTCCACTTACCCGCCCACTCCCCATAACCCTTAATTCCCTTATTGATCAGAAATCTATCTACCTGTGACTTAAACATACTTTACGAGGTAGCCTCCACTGCTTCAATGGGCAGAGAATTCCAGAGATTCACTACCCTCTGAGAGAAGAAGTTCCTCCTCAACTCTGTCCTAAACTGGCTCCCCCTTATTTTGAGGCTGTGTCCTCTCGTTCTTGTTTCCTTTCTAAGTGGAAAGAATCTCTCTGCCTCTACCCTGTCGAGCCCCTTCATTATCTTATATGTCTCTATAAGATCTCCCCATAGCCTTCTAAACTCCAACGAGTACAGGCCCAATCTACTCAATCTCTCCTCATAAGCTAACCCCCTCATCTCCAGTATCAACCTGGTGAACCTTCTCTGTATTCCCTCCAAGGCCAATACATCCTTCTGCAAATAAGGGGACCAAAATTGCACACAGTACTCCAGTTGCGGCCTCACCAGTACCTTGTACAGTTGCAGCAAGACCTCCCTGCTTTTATACTCCATCCCCTTCGTGATAAAGGCCAACATTCCATTTGCCTTCTTGATCACCTGCTGCACCTGCAAACTGAGTTTTTGCGATTCATGCAGGTCCCTCTGCACAGTAGCATGTAGTAATTTTTCACTATTTAAATAATAGTCCATTTTACTATTATTCCTTCCAAAGTGGGTAACCTCACACTTGTCAACGTTATACTCCATCTGCCAGATCCTCGCCCACTCACTTAGCCTATCCAAATCTCTCTGCAGACTTTCCGCATCCTCCACGCAATTCGCTTTCCCACTCATCTTTGTATCATCCGCAAACTTTGTTACCCTACACTCGGTCCCCTCCTCCAGATCGTCTATGTATATGGTAAACAGTTGAGGCCCCAGCACCGATCCCTGCGGCACGCCACTAGTCACCAACTGCCAACCAGAAAAGCACCCATTTATTCCTACTCTCTGCTTCCTGTTAGATAGCCAATCCTCAATCCACGCTAACACTTTACCCCCAACTCCGTGTACCCAAATCTTCTGCAGCAACCTTTTGTGAGGCACCTTATTGAACGCGTTCTGGAAATCCAAAAACACCACATCCACCGGTTCCCCTCTGTCAACTGCACTCGTTACATCTTCATAAAAATCCAGTAAATTCGTCAAACACGACTTTCCCTTCATGAATCCATGCTGCATCTGCTTGATCAAAGGAGAAAAGCTGCTCCCTATCCACCCTGTCCATGCCGCTCATAATCTTGAACACCTCGATCTGGTCACCTCTCAGTCTTCTCTACTCCAGAGAAAACAACCGAAGCCTATCCAACCTCTCAAGTCATGATGCTCAAATGAGCATCAAGACTTAGCACCATTCCCTGCCTTCTCCCTGTACCCCTGCACATTGTTTCTATTCAAATAATTATCTAATTCCCCCTTGAATTCCTTAATTGAACCTGCCTCTACCACACTTACAGGCAGCGCATTTCAGACCTGAACCACTCACCGTGTGAAAAAGTTATTTTTTAAATCACATTTGCTTCTTTTGCAAAACACCTTAAATCTGTGCCCTGTTGTTCTCGATCCTTTTACAAAGGGGAACGGTTTCTCCTTATTTACTCTGTCCAACCCCCTCATAATTTTGGACATCTCTACAAATCTCCTCTTAGCCTTCTTCTCTCCAAGGAGAACAGTCCCAACCTCTCCAATCTATCCTCATCACTGAAGTTTCTCATCCCTGGAAATATTCTTGTAAACCTCTTCTGCACTGTCTCTCATCAATGCATTCACATCCTTCCTATAGTGTGGAGCTCAGCACTGTACATCTCAAAGTGGCAATAAAGTGAAGATAGTGGAGTTGCTAATCTGTAGGACAAGTAACCCAAGGAATCAAAAAAAAAATTCATACTGTAATGAGGGGCGGCACAGTGGTTAGCATTGCTGCCTCACAGCTTCAGGGACCCAGGTTGGGTCACTGTCTGTGCGAATCTGCAAGTTCTCCCTGTGCCTGCATGGGTTTCCTCCAGGTGTCCCGGTTTCCTCCCACAGTCCGAAAGACATGCTGGTTAGGTGCATTGGCCATGCTAAATTCTCCCTCAGTGTACCCGAACAGGCGCCAGAGTGTGGCGACTAGGGGGTATTCACAGTAACTTCGTGAACATTTATTGAGACTATACTGAGTTTGGGAATACACGTTTTATTGTGACTGACTGTACACTCTGTCTAAATTTGTTTACAATCTAACGTTTCTGCAATGTTAATGTAAGCCTAATTGTGACAATAATAAGTAAATTTTAAAAATATTGGAGTTGCTAATCTGCAGGATATGGAATTTAAAAACACACACTGTAATGAGATCTGTCCCTACATTTAACATCAATGACCAATGATTTCTGAAACTGCTGGTGACCTCTTAAACACTTCTCTCCTGGTAGTTTTGCTTTTAAAAAAAAACAAATCCCCTTCAGACTGGGTATGGAGGTTAACCTGCATGTTGTCTGTGGATACGTACACAGGAACAAGATGCCAGATTGACAGTGAGCAATAATCCCTGTGTGTGTGTGTGCTGTTCAGAGCTTCGCTGCTGGCCAAGGGGGAGCACTGGCCATTCATGAGTGGCAGGGAGGGAACCTTTGGCTGGAATTGACAAGCGCCCAGAAACCAATCAAAGGGACACCTTCTCAATCCCCTTCCCTGATTGCTGGACAGCCCGTCCAACCAGCAGCGGCGGCGGGCGGGTCCGGAGGAAGTGGGTGACTATTTGCAAAGAGAGGGTGGGCTGGCTGGAGTCAGAGAGAAGAGGAATGGCGCTGGAGGGGGGACCTGGCTGGGATGGAAAGTAGCTGGATTTAAAGGGTGTGTGTGTGTGCGTACATCGGTTCCCAAGGTTCGGTAAAGAAAAGTCCTGTTGTATCGATGTGCAAGGAGAACTGGGAAGATTTACACTTTTTAAGCAACAAAATTAGTAGGGGAGGGGGCAGCTTTACAGGGGAGAGGGGGGGAGGAGGTGAAAGCTGATCCATGAGAAATGGAAACTTTCGGCTCTATAGACAGCCAGCTTCGCTTGGAGAAGCACAGCAGCTCGGTGGATTACCTGCGCCAGAGATACGCCGGAACTTCCGAGAACACCTTCAACTCGTGGAATGACTACCTGGGCTTGAGCACGCTGGTGGGCAAGGCTGGGGGCGAGGGGGGCAAGGGCGGACTGGCCCCGGGCAGCCAGCTGAAGCTGCAGCCCGGCGCTCCGGCTTGCCTGGCCCGCTCGCTGCAGCTGGGGCTGTGCTCGCACCACGACGCGCTGCTGGCCACCGGGCTGGAGGGGGGCTTCGCCGACTTCAGCCCCTTCTCGGCGGCGAGGGGCGGCGGCGGCGAGCTGCAGCAGCAGCAGCAGCGGGCCGACAGAGAGAGGGAGCCCGGCGACTGGAACCGGCTGGATGTGATCATGATGGACAACAAGAGCCACCTGCAACTGGCCCACTATCACCACCAGCAACAGCACCACCCTCCGCCACCCCCTCCTCCTGTTCAGCAGCGAGCCAGCAGGGGCAAGGCAGAGCTGCAGATCTGCGTCTTCTGCCGGAACAACAACGAGTCGGTCACCCTGTACACCACCCACATCCTGAAGAGCCCCGACGGCCGGGTGCTGTGCCCCATCCTCAGGCGCTACACATGCCCCCTGTGCGGTGCCAACGGAGACAACGCGCACACCATCAAATACTGCCCACTCTCCAAGCTGCAGCCCACTATCCCTAAACTGAAGACCAGAAACTGCGTTAGCAAGAGGGTCCGTTAATGAAGAACCCCCCCCTTTAAAAGGCATTGTGAGCCCAAATATCCCCTTCCAGGCTTCCTAGACTAATAATAAATACATGGACATTTATTGAGATTATACTGAGTCTGGGAATACACGTTTTATAGTGACTGAATGTACACTCTTTGTCTAAATTTGTTTACAATCTAATGTTGCTGGTTGAATATCTATAGCCCAGGAATCTACCTCAGTTATATAAATATATAGTTTATGGAATTAAGAGAACGCCATAATCTTTTTTGTTTGTTTTTTTTTCGAATTCACTATGTGCATTTCGTTTTTCGGAAAATTTAAGGTAAACTTTAACAGTGATATTATATATTGTAGAGGATGTATTTTGATTTTTTTCCTGAATGTTAATGTTTGCTATTTTTAAAAAAAAAAGTGAGATGTAAAGCAGATCTAAAGATTACTAATGAGTAATTGCGTTTAAACAACAGTCCGGGGAGCCAATAAATTTTCACGTTTTAGCAGCAGCTATTGTGTGTTTCTGCTTTTCAATGAATCAATGTGGGAAGAGGCGAATTAATGTAGCACTCCGACCTGGAGCGCCTTCTTGTGGGCAACAGTTGAGATGTGGAGTGTTCTTGTGGGCAACAGTTGAGATGTGGAGTGTTCTTGTGGGCAACAGTTGAGGAACACACTTTAAATCCCAGTTAACCATAGTGGGAATAAACCCTTGTTTTGTGTGTACTTGATGTTTTGGTGGTCACACTTTTTAAACATAGCTGGCCAGACTTTAATTTGATCTTTTGTTGTCGCCGAGCCAACGTCTACTTTTATAGTATTTCCAGAGACTCGTCACCTGATTATTTACAACTGGAACTTGCTATCCTAGTAAAAGTGCCTCCACGTTTGTGCCTCGCCCCCCGCCCCCTCCAAGCCTTGGGTCGCTGCTGTGATCATGATTTAAGAGATCTCCACCGGCTATGGATGCATGGTTTAAATTACTGCGCAAGTGAAATGGATTTCATTTTATTTCGAGGTTTGTAATGATCGATTTCTGGAGAAAATACATTGGATGTGGCGATTACTTTTGTAAGCTGGAGCAAGGGCTGATCGTTGGAAAAGCGCTGGTTTTGGGGGATGGATATTAGCACTGGTTAGGCAGCTTTTCATTTATATAGCACCCCTCACAACCACCAAGACGGCAATGAAGTATTTTTGATGTGTAGGAAATGCGGCCGCCAATTGTCGTACAGTACTGTGAGAACCAAATAATCTGTTTTTATGTCATGGTTATTGAGGGTCAGGACACCAGTAACAACACTCCTTGCTCTTCTTCCAAGACAAGGTCGTGGGATCTTTTGCAGCCCACCTGAATACCACATCTGAAAGGCAGCACCTCCAACAATGCAGCACTCCCTTGGTACAAAGTGTCAAGAATTGATCGTGTGCGTTCACCCCTGGGGTGGTACTCGAACCTGGAACTTTATGACTCGAGGCAAGTGTACTGACCACTGAACTCTATGGGTATTGGGACCACATCCAATTCCAATTCACATCAATGAGTTGAATTCAGAAACGCAAAACTGGTCAAATTTGCCGAGATCATAAAACTAGGAAATGCAAGGGGTTTGGAAGAGGCAGTTCAGATCAGATAAATTGGACAAAATATGTAAGTGGGCACTTTGAGCAGCTGGAACATAAAGTACTGCACAGAGGGAGGAGGAATAAGCAACACGTACTCTGACAGGGACCGAAATAACTACGGCTGAAGTTCAGAGATTCTTACATTTGACCTGTGCAACAAGCAATAAAGCCAATAGATCATTGAATTCGATTTTAAAGTGACCAATAAGTTAATGACTGCTGGATAGAATATAGAGAGAAAATCTTGGAAACATTCGAGAAACCAAGAGATGCTACAATGGAGGAACTGAGGATGTTTCTGGTGCATAGATTATGAGATGAATGGTTTTCCTTATCCTAACAGTCTTTTGAAAAGAATCATAGAAACCCTACAGTACAGAAAGAGGCCATCCGGCCCATCGAGTCTGCACCGACTACAATCCCACCTGGCCCTACCCCCATATCCCTACATATTTACCCACTAATCCCTCTAACCTACGCATCTCAGGACCCTAAGGGCAATTTTTAGCATAGCCAATCAACCTAACCCGCACATCTTTGAACTGTGGGAGGAAACCGGAGCACCTGGAGGAAACCCACACAGACACGAGGAGAATGTGCAAACTCCACACAGACAGTGACCCAAGCTGGGAATCAAATCCAGGTCCCTGAAAAATTGAGAATTTTTGAAGTTTTCAAGAGACTGAAAAGGAAGGAGTCAAATATTCAGCAACAACTGTTAGGGATTGTGCTACATTTTTCAGCCCCATATCGTTTAAGTATCAATGTTAGCATTCACATGCAGCACGGTGACACAGTGGTTAGCACTGCTGCTTCACGGCGCCAGGGACCTGGATTCGATTCCTGTTTTGGGTCACTGTGTGGAGTTTGCTTGTTCTCCCCATGTCTGCGTGCGATTCCTCCGGTTTCCTCCCACAGTCCAAAGATGTGCTCCTTGGGTGTATTGGCCGTGCTAAATTCTCCCTCCGTGTACCCAAACAGGTGCCGGAATGTGGCAACGAGGGGATTTTCACAGTAACTTCATTGCAGTGTGAAGGTAAGCCTACTTGTGACTAATAAATAAACTTTAAACCCCAGTGCAGCACTGAGGTGCTAAATTATTAGAAGCGCAAAACTGAGAGCCTTGTTCAGGAGGTTGTAAAAGGGCCTGTGTACAAAATTTATCCTGACAATATTTCTTCCAAAAACATTACATTACCAGGTTAGCTGATTATTTCATTTTTGTTCTGCGTATATTACCTGTTGCTTTCCCCCCAACATGCAGTGACTGTATTCCAAAAGCAATTGGTTGTGAAGTTTTTGGTGTGGCCTGAGAACATTAACAGTGATACACAAGTTATTTTGTTCCTTCTGCAAAGACCTTCAAAAGCAGCAGCAGCCTTGAATGTGCCTGGGTGACCCTGGAATGATGGTACATGGCCTTTGTAAACCAGTGGGCACAATAGGATATTTTGTGTTTTAGTGCTAATGAATGTCATTTTCTTGTTTGCAAATTAAGCTTGTTTAAAGCTATTGTGTTAGTGGTGGTGCTCTGTGTGAACTCTTGTTGGGAATTGGTTATTTTGTTTAATTGCAGTGTGTGAAAACTGAAAAACAAATCAGGAGTGTGATGAGATACTCCCTGCTTGCCTGGATGGGTGCAGTTATAACACTGATGCTCAACTGGTACCATCCAGGATAAAGCAGCCTGCAAGGTTGGCAATAGCTTAAATATCCAGTTCCTCCACCATCATGTATCAAGTATTATCTATTTATAGAGCATTGCCAGCAAGTCGCTGAGGCCTTCTTTGGCAGCACCTCCATCACCAAGGGTAACAAGGTACATGGCAGCACCATAGCCTTCAGGATCCCTTCCACCTGGGCACACCCTCCTGAGTTGGACATATATTGCTGTTCCTTAATCGCCATCAATTCAATATTCCAGAACTTCCTACCCAAAGCAGTGTGGAAGTACTTTCACCATATGGACTGTAGCAGTCTGACGCGGCAGCCTGCCTTCTCAGGAATAAATAGGGCTGGACAATAAATGCCAGTGACGACTGTACCCCAAGAATTCAAAAAAAAGTTATTTCTGCTCAAATAATATCAATCTCACCGCCAGCAAAGTGCTTTCTACTTCGGTTTGTAGTTACGTCTCTAAAAACAAAATTCCTTCTGGTCTCTTACTGAGAATCGACAGTTTTACGTTGTGAACGAGTTAATGGGTTCAGACCACGCAATTTCATTTCAGAAAGCGCCCTTAGTGAATAAATTTCATTTCACTGACCTTGACTTCACTCGAACTCCAATCTTAAAGATTAAAGGTCATTGTTACACCAGATTGATTCTACATATTGTTGCCATTTTTACGAACTCGACATCAAATGGACTGCAGCATTTCAAGAAGGTGGCTCACCACCACCCTCCCGAGGGAAGATAGATAATAAATGCCATTTGTCATCATCGCATGAATAGTTTAAATTTCTTTTTATGCAGCTAGACTAGTTCGGATCAGTGGTAACTTCAGCAATCTTGATGGGTATTTCAGTGATTGTAATATCATGGGAAGATGGTTAGGCTCCCTTGTTGATGGTAATTGCCTGACACTGGTACAGCACAACTGTTAGTTGTCACTTGTTGGAGGCACAAATTGCTTCATAATAAGACTTAGATTCAGGACAATGCCCTGAGGAATTTCTACAATGATAGCCTGGGGCTGAAATTTCTGACCTCTTCCTTTATGGTAGATGTGATACTAGCTGTTGGAGTTTTTAAACCTCTTGCCCGTTAAGTTTTACGCAGACTCTCTGAAATCACTCTTATCTACACCTTTAGAATTCCACTTTGTAGCAACGTTTAAGACACGACTAATGAGAGCTGGAGCAAAGCAATTCTAGTGGAGCCATAACAAAGTAGTGGTGAGAGCTCTCTCTGCTCAGTTTAACAGTTAATTTCTTTACATCAGTGATGGTACTGTCAGCCCCTCAGCTAGCATGGTCAGTGGTGGTACTACCAGACCACTCTTGATGAACAATGAAATGTAACGTTTTGTTTTCATGGGATGTGGCACCAGAGACATTTATCCAGGCAAGTGAAGACTATTCCATTACACTCCTGGCTTGTTCTTTGTCCAGTAAAAAGTCTCACAACACCAGGTTAAAGTCCAACAGGTTTATTTGGTAGCAAATTTGTCAACAGTGGAAAGGCAGGAATTGAGTTACTCTCTGCAGAATTCTCAACCTTTGACCTGCTGTTGTAGCTGTATTTATATGGCTAGCACAGTTCAATTTCTGGTCAATGGAAAAAAACCCACCAAGATATTGGTAATTGGGGATTCATTGATGTTGATGCCATTCAACATCAACTGTATATGGTTATATTTTCTCAATGGAGATGGTCATTGCCTGGCACTTGTGGCACAAATGATACTTGCCACTTTTATTGGCCCAAACTTGAATGTTGTCCAGGTCTCGCTGCATATGGATGCAGACTGCTTCAGTGGGTAAGGTATTGTGAAGGGTTGTGCAATCATCAAACAAGCCCACTTAATGAAATGGGTGAAGATGGTTGGGCCAAAGACAGAGTCATAGAGTTTACAGTCTGGAAACAGGCCCTTCAGCCCAACTTGTCCATGCTGCCTTTTTTTAAACCACTAAGCTAGTCCCAATTGCCCACGTTTGGCCCATATCCCTCTACACCTATCTTATCCATGTAGCTGTCCAAATGCTTTTTACAAGACAAGATTGTACCCACCGCTAGCAGCTCATTCCAGACGCTCACCACCATGAGAAAAAATTGCTCCTCTGGACCCTTTTTGTATCTCTCACCTTAAACCTATGCCCTCGAGCTTCAGACTCCCCTACCTTAGCAAAAAGATGTTGACCATCTGCCTCATCTATGCCCCTCATTATTTTATAGATCTTTATCAGATCACCCCTAAGCCTCCTACACTCCAGGGAAAAAAGTCCCAGTCTATCCAGCCTCTCCTTATAACTCAAACCATCAAGTCCCGGTAGCATCTTCAAATCTTTTCTGCACTCTTTTTGCAATTTAGTTTGGTTTTCTGCACTCCTTCGTGCAGTGATTGAGATGATTAGCCTTCAATAACCAGCAGCTTATTCTGCACCTTTGATGGCTTTAGTTCTTCCTCCAAATGAGTTTTAACAATCCATCAGCTGATAAAAAGCAAGCTTGCTTGCATGAGGCCTGTGTTCTTATTTCTATTCCTTTCAGCAGTTTGGTACAATACTGGTTTGCTAGGCCACAACAAAGATATTTTTCTCTCAAAGACAATCTGACAGCTGCATGGTCACTTTCCCTGGTGCCTGCTTTTTATTTCCAGATTTTTTTTGTAAAAAAGGGTCTTTAAATCATGTCAGTTTGAGAATTTGATTTACATTCTCTAGATCAATCCAGTAACAGCACTGTTCTAAGCTATTGATGACAGGATCTAAATTTAAGACAAAACATTTGGTTGCCATTCAAAAACATTTCACATTTTACAAATTCCTTTTGATACATTTAACACCTGAAAGCAGCCTTTGTTCTTGTTTTACCAGCTATATCTAAAACCAGCCCAAATTTCTATACTGTAGCTTCCATTTACACCAGCCTCACTGCCCCCTCTGCTGGTAGCATGAACAGATATTGCAATATTGCTTTCCATCACAGGAATTCATAATTTCATCTCATTTGTGGTCTTTTCTCAGCTTCTCTGGTTATAGTTGATCATATGAGTTTGGGAACAGCTCAGAACAGACATTAAGGGGGAAAAATTGATTAATTCACATGCACTCCTCACTTATGACAACCAATTATCGGATCATCGAAACGGATGCCATCATGTCACGTGAGAACACCATCCACCAGGTACACTGTAAATATTCTTGCGACTCGGCCAACGTTGTCTACCTGATCGCTGCAGGAAAGGATGTCCCGAGGCATGGTACATTGGGGAGGCTATGCAGGCGCTTCGACAACGAATGAATGAAAGCTTCGACAATCACCATGTGGAGATGCCAGCGTTGGACTGGGGTGAACACTGAGTTTTAACAACACCAGGTTAAAGTCCAACAGGTTTATTTGGTAGCAAATACCATAAGCTTTCGGAGCGCTGCTCCTTCGTCAGATGGAGTGGAAACTGACGAAGGAGCAGCGCTCCGAAAGCTTATGGTATTTGCTACCAAATAAACCTGTTGGACTTTAACCTGGTGTTGTTAAAACTCTTACTGTGATGACAATCACAAGGCAGGAGTGTTCCCTTCCAGTTGGCGAACACTTCAGCAGTCACGGGCATTCAGCCTCTGATCTTCGGGTAAGCGTTCTCCAAGGCAGCCTCCACGACACACAACGCAGAATCACTGAGCAGAAACTGATAGCCAAGTTCCGCGTACATGAGGATGACCTCAACCGGGATCTTGGGTTCATGTCACACTATCTGTAACCCCCACTACTTGCCTGGGCTTGCAAAATCTCACTAACTCGGCGGCACGGTAGCACAGTAGTTAGCACTGCTGCTTCACAGCTCCAGGGTCCCGGGTTCGATTCCCGGCTCGGGTCACTGTCTGTGGAGTTTGCACATTCTCCTCGTGTTTGCGTGGGTTTCCTCCAGGTGCTCCGGTTTCCTCCCACAGTCCAAAGATGTGCGGGTTAGGTTGATTGGCCAGGTTAAAATTGCCCCTGAGATGTGTAGGTTAGAGGGATTAGCGGGTAAATATGTGGGGGTAGGATTGTGGTCGGTGCAGACTCGATGGGCCGAATGGCCTCCTTCTGCACTGTAGGGTTTCTATGATTTCTATGAACTATCCTGGCTGGAGACAATACACATCTCTTTAACCTGTGCTTAACCCTCTCCCCACTCACATTGTCTGTACCTTTAAGACTTGATTACCTGTAAAGACTCGCATTCCAACCATTATTTTGTAAATTGAGTTTGTGTCTGTATATGCCCTGTTTGTGGGCACAACTCCTCACTCACCTGAGGAATGAGCGAGATTCCGAAAGCGTGTGCTGCCAAATAAACCTCTTGGACTTTAACCTGGTGTTGTGAGACTTCTTACTGTGCTTACCCCAGTCCAACGCCGGCATCTCCACATAACTAATTACCTGCCAGGTTCAGCAAATTAACTAGTTCACACACAAACAGGAGGTATAGCAGACAAGAGTGGCTTGCACATTCGCAGCCCTTTGAAACAATGATGCAAAAAAGATCAGCAACAACTCAGGCCCCTCAGCTACAAGTTGCTAATGAAATAGTAAAACTGGTGCGAAAGAGGAAACTTTAAATGAGGACATTCCACTTTTTCCTATGGGAGTAACATGCAGCAGCAGCAGTTTAATAACTATATTTGAATGGTACGGTGAGCATGCCAGTGAGTTATGAAGAAAATACTAAAACATCTGATGGAATTAGTTTATTTCCATCACTAAGCAATTCTCTGAGAATTTAGTTCACCTCAATTATTTTGATATTTTTAAACTAGCTTAGGCAGCACTCATCTTCCAAGTTTCCAATCTTAGGCTGTTTTGTGGAAATGAGCAAACCAGACATCTGCCACAAAAACCAAACTGCAACAAATCACCCTATTGGTTTCTAAGTATATCTCTGTGGTTGGGTATACAATGGTAGCTGCACAGTCCTATCAGCCATAACAGAGAGGAACAAACCAAATGTTGTTGACCTACAATATTGAAGCTGTTTTCCAAATGAACAAAACAGACAGCTAATCATTGAAGTTTTTTTATTTGACCATTTCTTTTTCTTGAACTGACTTGCCAATATGTAACACAATCATTACCACAAAGACCGATTTGGTGAGGAAAACCTTTGTTCTAAAGGTGCGAAGAAAATGAGGTCCGAATCAAGTTAATAATCCAAATCAGAAAAGGGTAGCAAACCTGACCAAAAAAATACTCCGAACTGCAAAGGTTTAAATAATGAGTATGCGACTTTAAAAATACGCTCACACAATAATCAACAATGTATTATCTGTGAAGGTAGCAGACATACTGGCAAATACATGTACCGATACCAAATAGTTGGATAATAAAAGCCTTTATCGTGTCTACATCATACAGCTAGGCTACTTTTATCCAAATTAGCTGATGAGATTTGAAGAGTAGGCTGGTGTATATTTCATTTTCACATCACTGCTGCACCTAGACGCTAATTGTGTTCCGTTTACTATCAAAGTTGCCGTAACTTAAGAAAACTGGGAAATCTTGAAAATTCAAGGTAGGCAGCTGTCATGTTTAGACCACCAAGTGAAATGTTGACAGAGTAAAGGCAAGGTTTTGACATGCAACAGGTGTTTCATTTAGCAGGCTTCTATTATTTTAGCTGCATGATCGACTTGTATTAAATTTGCTGTACTAAAATAGGTACATGCGTACAGTTTGACAAATGTCAATTTTACTGGTTAGTTTCAAAAAAAATTTAAGAGTTTGCCATGAAGTTACTGTTATTCAGATTCAAAAGAATTCGGCTAGTTGGTCTTGGTAAATTGGGCATGAAGATAAATTTAGCGGCGAACAGTAGTCCAGCCTTCGTCATCAATTACATTTTTGGTACGACGAGGTGCCTCTTTATCCTTGTCAGTTCTCCAGGCTGATGTTTCTTGATCACTGTCCTTAACTGGTGGACCTTTCAGGGGAGTATCCTGCGCATTTTGGTTGCCCTGGTCTTCTTCACCTTGTCTATCCTCGCCACCACGCCGCCACACACCTGTAAACCAATTCAATTTTATACCGATGATTTAAAAACAAGACTTAGAATCTATTTAGAATTTTGTAATTAAATCAAAATTACCTGCCCAAAAAAATCTATAAAGATTGGGATAGGTTTGCTTTGACAAAAGAGCACATCCGTTACTGCACCTGCACCTCTCACCAACAAAAATGAGGAACTTGCTGTAGAAACCTTTTGCAGTTTATCTGTATAATATTTGCGTTCTTAACGCTAAGTGCCTCAACACCACTGGACAGACCTAACCTATTTAATGGGCAATTCCACTCTCTTCCAATGTCTGATCTCTTTCTCCAATGCCTTAACCTTTTTTCCACTATTTAATAGATGATACACAACCCCACACATCCTATAACGACATGTTTGTAGATCATCAATAGTCTCGTACATCTAGTCTTATTTGTTTCAGTTTTCACTTCCTTCCCAAAGTTTTCAGGCTTTTCAAATTCAAATTTAGCACCCAAACACTACAATTGCTTAACCAGTCACCCGTACCCTCTCAAAATACAAAAACACAAGTTCTCTCCTCCATGGATTTTAATCACGTGGGAATTTGCTTCTATCATTGCCTGGCACTCGCGTGTTGCGAATCTTATTTGCTACTTATCTACTCAAGCCAGAATGTTGATCAGATTTTGCGGCATGCAAGGCACAAACTACTTCATTATCTGAGTAGTTATGAAGGGGATTGAACCTGAACATCTTGACTTCTGACCTTATAAAAGAACCCCATTGATGAAGCAGCTGAACATGGTTGGGTCAAGGATACTGAATTTCCATTTGATAAAAACACAAATGTACTACCATCATAAGCTGGTTACAACCTCTCAAAAGACCAAAAATATGACTAGCTTTCCTCAACTTACATTGTTCCACTCATATTTCACTATAGGCACTATAGTCTTAGAATCACAACATTTTACAACACAGATGGTCATTTGGCCCATCATATCTGTACTGGCGCTTTCAAAAACTTTTTGGATGTCCTAAACCTGTGTACAAACTGAAATTAGATATTACAGAAGCAAAACACTGCAGATATTGGAAATCTGAAATAAAGACATAAAATGCTGCAAATACTCAGGTAGCAGCAACTGTGGAGGAAGAAACAAGTTAACCTTTCAGGTTGATAATCTGAAGAGATTAGTAGCTCACCAGAACTGTGTTCTGATGAAAATCCCTGACCTAAAACATCAACTCTTCCCTCCACAGACACAGCTAGGCATTACAGGATTTCCCCAAGCCTTGGGCAACTACATGGCCAATCTTCAATGTATTTGACAAACTTACTGAAATCCAAAATTTGCAGGGGAAATTGAGAGCGGAAAACAGATTGCAACTTGGATCTGACGTTTGTTTGCCCATCACTGTTGCGCGAGCAATAAATATATACAAATCACGACAAGAGCATCTCATTGCATTCTATCTTTCTCATTCTGAATTTAAAAAAAAAAAATCCTTGAAGCCAAATTTTCCCCACACCATAACTTCAAAAACAATAAGAGGTGAAATCACTTTTTATGGCTTTGACGTTTACATTGATTGACATTATTGATACACATTTGCATTACCAAGAAATTCTACTGAGAACATCCTCACAAAAAATGAGGAGAAATTGTTTCATTTTTCCTGAAAAGAGTAGCGGGAGCGTTAAAGGTATTCTGCTCTTTTACCATCATCTCGATCACTTTTAACAGGTGTAGCACGGCGCTCTGGCTCATCTTTACGAGTCTTGGTGTCTCTACGTTCACGCAAGTCTTTACGATCTCGATCACCATCCCGGTCTTCACGCCGTGGAGCTTCTCTCCAGCTATTAGTCTCTTCAGAACCGCCACCGCCACCACCACGTCTCCAAGGGCCATCATCTTTGTCTCTGCATTAACAACAAATTCATTATTCATGTCCGTGAAATACAAACAGATTGAACGGTGTGCATAAAATTGGCTACCCTAGCATTTCCAGTTTTATTTTGCCTTTTCCAGAGTAGGTTTTTTGCTTCCCCCATTTGCCCCACCCAACACTGTCTCAGCATTTAACTAGCACCTTATATCAGCCATGGCACCTGGGTGAAGAGACTTAAACTATCGCCACCTGTTTGTAAGGTCTTGTACTGCAGCACTTTTCTCAAAGACCACGGATCAAGTCTGCAAATATAATTGGAATTCTGACCAGCAAAGTAATTGATAAGTAAATCTTGCAAAGGAACAAGAACAGTTCTCTCCACAGCTCAGTAAGTCATCCAGTGGGTAAAGCTGTAGGTACACAACACACAGGTTTAGTCTCTTGCCTGTGCCAAGTTATGTATACTCAGCTTGAACAGCAGCAAAGATGTGAGAATCTAACCCCAGGCCTTGATACCACAGGTTAAGTGGCAGTAGGTAATGGTCAGAGTTCCCATTTCTGGTTGCTATCTATCTGGAAGCACACTTGTGCAATATAGCCTTTCTACCAACATTCACCATCAAGGCAAATACATAAATCATGGCCAATTGAACATAGGACCAGAGTGTGTTTCATCTGTATTCTAGCTACAGGATAACCATTTTTTTAAAAAGGAGAAAACAAGGAGGAAAAAAGTGGAGTATTTAATTTTACTGTCCAGTTACAATATTTTTAACCAGGATTTTAAGTTCTGAGATAGAGATGAAAAACAATCAGAATATCCAACCTTGCCAATCAGTGAGAATGAAACAATTACACAAGTTTTCTTCCACAATGTAAAAGCAAACTCGGGGTACTCAGTATTTAAATGGAAGCCATCTACCATAACACACCCAGTGGAACTGCCATCAACAGAAGAACTTGGAAGAAAGACAAGTTTGTTCATAATCCTTGATCTACAAACCTAAATGTCATACGGCGATCTTGATCTCTATCTGATTCAAGGTCCCTGTTCTCTTCTGAAGACCTGGTGTCTCTGGGTGGGGCCCAGCTTTCTTCACGCGCTTTTTCCCTCTCTCTCCATCCACCACCTGACATACAAAAAGTAAAGAAATACAGAAGCTTCTTTTTAAAAAATATTCTTATACATTTCTGCCATCGTGTTCTATTTATAAAAGGGTTAAAAATCTGTCACATGCAGATCACTATCAATGAGAATGCACAAAATCGCTATACACTTGCTGTAAATCTGTTTTAAATGGTTATATTTTAACATAACATATACACAAAAACTGGTTTTATGGATTTCCTTTCAAAGAATACCCCAAAATAATAGGCATAAGGATTCAATTGTTCCAAGTTCACACCTTGCCAAAAACAACTCTGAATGGGGAATCTAGAGAAAAGCTGTTCCAAGTTTGTGCACCCAACCATATACTTTAAAATGCACAATAATCCAATTGTCTCAGTTAAGCAAGGCCACACTCAGAAAAGTTAGAGGTTTCTTGTACCAGGTTTATCAAGTGGTCTCCACGGGCTAGGTCTTGAATCATCCACACGCCGAGGTCCTCTGTCATCGTCTCGCCAAGATCCCCGATCATCATCACCTCTCCTGAACAACGGACCACGATCATCATCTCCTCTTTTGAACAGCGGCTCCCTATCATCGTCCCGTCGAATTCTGTCCTCCGCACGACGGAAGGCTGGCCTATCATCATCAAAGCCACGACTTTCCCCTCGCCGCCACTCTCTATGAAAAAAAACAAGTCCCAAAACTATAACAACATTTCATAACTATATCCTGCAAAATGCTAGAGTTGGCTTTTGGTACAGAGGCCATAATTTCAAACTTTACTAATGACAAGTGATCAGTGAGAAGGATAGCAGAATACCTCAGGAGAACATTAATGATAGAGAAATATAGGCAGGCAAAGTGCAAGAGGAAAATGCGAACGCATACATTTCTGAAGGAAAATGAACGGCAGAATTGCGCAAGGTAACGGACTCAAAAAATGTGCGAGTTAGGTTGATTGGCCATGCTAAATTGCTCCTTAGCGTCAGAGGGATTATTATGGTAAATGTGTGGGGTAATGGGGATAGAGCCAATGTGGGATTGTCGTCAGTGCAGGCGCGATGGGCTGAATGGCCTCCTTCTGCACTATAGGGATTCTATGATTTTTCTACGACTCCCCACCACTACAGAGCTTAAAAAGTGGGATGGGGGTAGTCCGGTGAGGGGGAACACCAGCTATCCCACACTCATTTAAAAGGAAATATGCTGTTAATAGACTGAAGGTGATATATCCGTCCTTCCAGATCAGGAAGCCCAACCGTAGATATCTACTGGCCAGTTAGAAGCCTGCAGCTCACCAGTACAGGCAGTGCTAACGGGAACAGTTCTTATACCATCATCTCGATCACTTCTGTTGATACTGGACTCGGAACTTGAGGCGACAAGCTGTGCTGATACAGCCCATGTGAGTCGAGTGTCTCCCCAGGTGCCAAGCTGGCAGACCACAGCAAGGTGGTGGTGGTGGGGGGGTAGTAGACACAGCATGTTCTGCTGATTGGGCCATGTGTCGCCCTTCCTTCAAATCCGCTGGTGGGGAATGTATAATCCAACCCAAGGAAATGCAACACATTCTGAATGATATACATGTAAAGGGAGTGCAACAACAATGAGAACCACGGGGTTCACAGAAATCGTTGAAGTTGATAAAGCTGTTAAAAGCTTTTAAATTTGTTTATTTCTATTCAGTTCCAATTGAGGCATGGCAGGCACTCAAGTACAGAGCAATGCACAGCTTGTTCCATGAGAACCACATGAAGGAAATGTCATCAGCTGGAGGAACTCCAACAGTAGCTGGAATTACTGCATGCATCTAGGAAGCTGAGGACTATGTCAGACAGTCAAGGAGAACTAGGAAGGGAAAGAAAGAGTCCAGAGCGCACTTGTATACGACAGAGACGATACATTTTGGCACAACTCCAAGCATAAATTGTTGAAGATGGCAGGACAGATAGAGAAATTGGTTACTAAAACGTACACAATTCTAACTCCATAAATAGAGGGGTAGAGTTCACAATAAACCTTTATTCGGCCTCAACTCAAGTATTATGCCCAATTCTGGGCAGCACACTCGAAGACTTTACAGAGGGTACAGAAAAGATTTGAAAATGGTTCCAGGGATGAGGAACCTCTGTTACATGGAGAGAGTGGAGGGGCTGGGGTTGTTCTTGACTCAACGTTGTTTAGAGAGAGGTGAAAGGAGTTTAGATAGAGTGGGAGAGAGAAGCTATTCCAACTAGCAACAGTGTCAAGATCAGAAGATATACATCTAAAGTGGCTAGCAAAAAAACCAATGGCAATTTGAGGAAAAGTTATTTTTAAGCAGCAAGAGGTTATGATCTGAAATGAATCTGGAATGGCATTCAATCAGGAAGCACCTGAAAGGTAAATGGATTACAAGAAAAGAGCGGGGAAGTCGGACTAGCTAAATTGCTCTGGAGAATTGAAACAGGCTTTAACAGCTGAAATGTTTTCTTTCCATTTTATGATTCTATAAACTTAAAGTTATGACCCGAAAGGCTTGTGGAAGCAGATTCAATATTAATTTTCAAAAAGGGATGTAGATATACTTAAAGGGAAAATATGTAGGGCTACAGGGAAAGAAGAGTGGGAATCCTTAGCTCTTTCAAATCATTAGGCCCAATGGCCTGCAATTGCGCGGTTTGATTTTACAATCACTAACTTGGTTTTAGCCACTTACGCATCAGTTCCACCACGTCTCCATTCAGAATCCCTTTCTATAACACGGGAATCCCTCCAGCCATCGCGATCAGTGTCCCTGTCACTCCAGCGCTGGGAATCCTGCCAAGAAAAACGTTCAAATATGTAACTGTCAACACCAGTGAAAAGTAGCTTTCTTCTAAAATGTTATTGTTTTCTTCATAATTCGTATCCAAGTACAATTCCACTGTAATTCTCCAACAGAATGAATCCTGTTGTATATGAATATTAATCTAAGGCAAGCTCAAAACTAACGTTAGTTTTTAAAATTGTGGGTCAATCTACTCAAAACACAAACTCATCTAATGATAATGTAGCAAAGCATCCCCTAGCTGGGAAACGGAAAAGTTTATTATATTTTTGCGAGTTATTCAGTTTGCAATGAGATTGGATTACATAATATTAACCTTTTCACTTAACAGACAATTATGGACAAGTGGCAACATTAAATACATTTATTTTGCTGGCCAAAAAAAGTCATCTTAAACATCATCTACTGTGCTAATATTTCTTAATCTTAAAATTAATAATCATAGCATAGCAACCCTACAGTGCAGAAAGAGGCCATCTGGCCCATCGGGTCTGCCCCGACCACAATCCCACCCAGGCCCGACCCCCATATCCCTACATATTTACCCGCTAATCCCTCTAACCTACGCATCTCAGGACACTAAGGGGCAATTTTAGCATGGCCAATCAACCTAACCCGCACATCTTTGGACTGTGGGAGGAAACCGGAGCACCCGGAGGAAACCCAAGCAGACACGAGGAGAATATGCAAACTCCACACATTCTCCTCGCGTCTGCGTGGGTTTCCTCCAGGTGCTCCGGTTTCCTCCCTCAGTCCAAAGATGTGCGGGTTAGGTTGACTGGCCATGCTAAAATTGCCCCTTAGTGTCCTGAGATGCATAGATTAGAGGGATTAGCGGGTAAATATGTAGGGATATGGGGGTAGGGCCTGGGTGGGATTGTGGTCGGTGCAGTGTCGATGGGCCAGATGGCCTCTTTCTGCACTGTAGGGTTTCTATGAGTCTATGATTAATCCTGTATAAACCAGTACAAATTTAGTTGTAATAAAATACATTCTAATGCAATAAACACATCACCTCTCACCCTCAAAATTTAGACTGTGGGACGTCACTAATAACAGCTTGCATATTTGAACACAAAATGTCCTAAATAAATTTCATTGTCAAATAGATTTTCTACACTTCTGATTAGTTGCTTGTCTCAAGTTGCTCTGTTCCACTAGCTATAGAAATGGCCAACTACAATCATGCTACCCAACTCTTTGCCTCAGTTTAAGTTAAAGTTTTAAAAGTTTATTTATTTGTCACATGTAGGTTAACATTAACACTGCAATCAAGTTACTGAAAATTCCCGAGTTGCCACATTAGATACACTGAGGGAGAATTTAGCATGGCCACTCCACCTAACCAGCACATCTTTCGGACTGTGGGAGGAAACCAGAGCACCCGGAGGAAACCCACACAGGAAGAACGTGCAGACTCCACTCAGACGGTGGACCAAGCCGGGAATCGAACCAGAGCCCCTGGGTGCTGAGACAGCAGTGTTAACCACTGTGGACAACAACATGAAAGTTTAATAACCAGTGTTCTTTACTCAAACCTGGAGGTGGTGATAGCGCTTCCAGACGTGAATAGTGAAAATAACCGCTCCAGTCCTAAGGATGAAACTTCCATTGCTTTCTCAAAGCAGCACATCCCATCAAAAGTATGCACTTCAGGTAAGGTTATGTATCACCTTTTCTAAATTGTACAAGAGAACACTGCGTAGAAGCAAGGCATTCAATTATGAATGTGGAAAATGGACACTGCCCATCTTGACTTATTTGATTTCCACTTTTTGCTGCTGTATCAGAGTGACAATGAGAATCATCAAGAAATTTGATGCTTTGGACATTTGAAACAGAACAATGAACAAAGGCAACGATGCCAGAGAGAGAATTACCTTTCTACGAAATTGATCTTCAGTAGATTTCCTTTCTTCTTCTTTACGACGCTCCCGTTCTTCAATTTCCATCTCTCGCTGACGCCGTTTCCTTTCAGTTTCTTCCAATTTCCTTAGTTTTTCCTGGTACTCGCGCTCCTCTGCTTCCCGTTTTTCGCGCTCACATCGTTCCTTTTCTTCGCGCTCTAAACCAAGAAACTTCAAAAATAAGAATCCCTGCATTGAAACTGTTCACGTCTGTTTTATTCTGAAAATAAAGCAACTACACAGTCAAACCTTTCTTAAGCTTTTCTTCCTCCAATCGCTGAGCTTCCTCCTCTTTTTCTATGTAGTAGATCCTGCGTCTTTCCTCTTTACGTTGTTTCTTACGTTCCTCCAAACGCATCTTCCGTTCTTCATTGAGCTTCTCTTGGAAATTCTTCAGTTTTTCCTTTTCTCAGAACAAAACAGAATGCAACTTAATCAAAGGAAATAGAACCCTTTGCTGTACTGATGTGATTTAACCAACTTGCTACCAGAGCAATATTTATACGGACAAACTACTGATCTTACGGAAACTAAAAATACTGGGCGATTTCTGAAATTATGGTTAAGAATATCTTCAAGCTAAAATACTATTAACAAGTTATTTAATAAATTGCAGACCTCATAAACAGTACGTCGTGAAGCCATAAGCTTGGTTAGGAACATATCTTGATCCTCCATCATCCTTGACATTCGATTCTTGTGCTCAAGTGCCCTCTCACGCTCGACTTTCATATTAGTTATCTACAAAAAAGAAATTCACTCTCAATTACAAAACAGATATAATTTAACTCTATTGTTAAATCAAAGAACTTAATACAGGTTACAACATCAAGGGACATTGAGAGCAATGTTCAAAAGGATTGCATCAAGCAGAAAGTAAAAGAGCACATCTGAAAAGCATATGTATACAATGATATTACTCACCCTTTCCTCCTCTTGAAGTTCCCACAGTTCCATATCTTTTATTCGCTGTTCCTCAAATGCATTTTTGAGCAAAGGTATTTCTTCCAATCGCTTGGCTCTTTCATAAAAGTCAATCTGCACAAAGAAGAAACCAACCGTAAGCAGAATTACCAGTATCACTCACTTTTAAAGAAATCAATATTGTTTAATATTCTAGAGACATTGGGAAAGATTTTAAACCATGCTCAATGCCAGGGCAGATTTTAATAAGTTACTTCTGGTTGTTAACTTGGTAGAAATTTACTCATGACTGCAGATAGCAAGCAACTTTTCATCTGTTACAAAAACAATCTATTAAGAACAGATATTTTGGAAATAGTACAAACTACTAAGGACAAGGAAACAGCAAATGAATCACTCCCTTGATGCAGGCTGCATACTAACCATCTCAAAAGTATAGGCAAAATTTAGTTTGAGTTTATTTTATTCCTCCCCTGGAGTGTAATTAATATTCTGAAATTTTAATGTATTATCCCAGTATTGATAAGCTAAAAGCCAAAGGCTGGCAGGAGATTGGATATATTGTTTAAAACAACCACTAGGATTTTATTGCTCTCTCTTTATCCTTCACTCTAAAATAGGAAAGCACTTAGCTTGAAATGTGCTCTACAGTTTGATAATTAGCTATAGCAATAATTGCAGATGCAACACCATCTTTTACTACTTCACGCTACAATATAATGAAGTTTCAATACACCACTTCAACCAATGAACAGCACCCTTACTAGCTTTGCCATCGCCACCACTAAGACACAATATCACACAACCAACTTGTCTCAATGAACCCTTACTCGTTTTAATCTAGTTATCACATCAGTACCAACATTCCAACTTCATACCTTACCAAGAAGCAGATGTCACCATTTTATTTTATTGATTGTGTTTCATTGAATGACCCATCAGCTCACCTTCTTTTCCTGATTTTTCAAACGTTCTTGAAGTTCCTTCTTTTCTTTCTCCAATTGCTCAACCTGCTTTGCCATGATAAAATCTGGATCCAGTTCTTCGAGATTCTTCGAAAAATATTGAAGGTTCATAATCAGATAGTGAGCACCAAAATATACAGCACAAAATTTGTGCAATTTACACACAACTAAAAATGCGCTAACCTCTTGTAATTTATATGGCATTAGCTTATACAAGAAGCAATTTCTCACTTTACATGGTGCTGCAAATTCTTGCCCTCAACCCCGATACATCAAGTTATCTCATCCCAGCAAAGCAAGTGCAGGGAAGATAATGTTAAAAAGTGTACTTCATATGTAGTTACAAAGCAAGTGGGAGCATGAAGTCATATTGTCTACCAAACCTCCTGAAAGAGCAATGCAGAGATCTGAAGAAACAGGTTCCATCAGATGTGGGGAGGAAAAGTAAGTTATGGGATGAAAATTAGCAAGTGAGGATTTGGTACTTCAAGTCTTGGATAAAGCCTTTATGGTTTAAGTTGCTAACTGCAATTCTTGTGTGATTCTTGGGTTTAAGAAATGCCACTGGACAACGGGGCTATTGAAGATGACCCAAGAGATCTTCAATATTATAAAAAAGGTTTGATGGAATAGATAATCCTTCCACTTGTGGAAAAAAAGCAAACTTATCTTGTATTGATGGTCTCTAATTATCAAGAAATCAAAAGGAGAACTTTGAAGAAACTGCTTTACCCAAAAATTGGTGAGATGAGAACGTGCAACTCTTTACTGCTGCGATAAATTATAGCAAAGTGGCTGGTGCTGATAGCTGAGGATGGATAAGAGAAGGTTTGAATAGGGCATAAACACAAGCATGGACTTATGGGCTGAATGGCCTTCTGCTGTAAGTTCTATGGTAATGTTGTTTATCAAAACAAGAAAGCATTTTACAGGCAGGAACTTGCAGATAAAGGTATGCAGGACTGTATCTTACCTCAATGTCAATATCTCGAAATGCCTTCGCTCCCAGTTCAGTTTTTTTGATCTGCTCCAGACGTTCTCGCACATGTTTCCTTTTGATGTTTTCATGCTCCTGCATAAGACGTTCTTTCTCTCTTTCCTGTGCCTCTTGACGTAAACGCTCTTCTTCAGCTTTGCGAACTTTCTGAAGCTCTGCCTCTCGCAACTCCATTTCTTCTTTCTCCCGTTGAACATTCAGGCTTTCGAGGCGTTCCTTTCTCTCCTCAATAGTCTGACGACGGGCAAGGATTCGCTGGTGTTCCTTCCTGGCATTTTTCAAATAAGCAGTGACAGCTTGCTGGTGCTGTTCTTCCTTTTCACTCTAAAGCATTAAATATAGGAAATATAGGGATGCATTCATGAATGCCAAGTTAAAAAAACAGAAATCCCTAATATTTAAATTCATACGTATGTAGAGCTCCCCCCTCATGGCTCAGATAATTGCGACTATACACAACTGAGCCAGAAAGACCAGATCCTAGTTCAATTTCAGCCCATGCTACGTTAGCAGACCTCAGCTAACTGTAGGGACCGCTTATCTGGACAGTTCTGCCAAAATTGGGCATTCTTTATGCATAGATGCATATTGCATCTATGAAAACTTTATTACACTCTCCAACAGAGTGCTTGACAGTAAACTGCTTTATCTACATTTAAGAGTGCAATCCATATTAATTAGCCCAGAAAACCTTACTACGGGTTGCCAACAAATCAAAGTGGAGCAACATTCTGTGTGTGTTCAAGACTGCTGAAGTTTAGCATAGTTCACCAACATATTATACTACTAAGACTCCTATTGCTCGCCCACTTTGGATCACTGGACCTAATAGGTAACAGACTTGACGTTATTGAGACAAAATAAACTTACAAGCAAGTGTGTTGGCTTGACGACTTGGATAGCCTTAGCTAATGCAGTAGACATAGCAGTCAGCTGGCTTCTGATTTGCTCTGAAGGCATAGGTTGCAAGTAAGGACCCACTGGTGAATCTTCGCGTGGAGAATAGTTAAGGTCTGAGCCAAAACTCAAAGTACGAGAAGAATGATCTATGCGAACCTAGAACAGTCAACAAAATCAGCAAGTAATACATAGCTCCCATTTGCAAGGATTTTGGTAACTCAAAAGCAAAACTACCCAAATTCATCTAATTGTATATAGGAATATAGGAAGCTTAGAAGGAGAGGGGATATGATCGGTGTATATAAAATTTCAAAAGGCATTGATAGAGTAAATAAAGTAAACCAAATGTTTCCTCTTATGAGGCAATCTAGAACAAGAGGTCACAGGTATAGTTGAGGGGCGGCAGATTTAAAACCGAGATGAGGGGGAACTAATTCTCACAGAAGGCGGTGAACTTGTGGAACTTGCTGCCCCACAGTGCAGTGCCTGAATCATTGAATAGTTTCAAGGAGATAGATAGATACATTTCTAATGAAAAATGGGATTTGGGGAAACAGGTGGGGAGGTAGATTTGAGACCAGGGAGAGATCAGCAATGACCTGACTGAATGGCAGAGCAGGCTTGAAGAGCTGAATTTGCCTACTTCTGTTCCGATGTTACTAATTGTATTTGGAACCAATCTGGAGGAACATGTTTGATCCGACAAATGTCTACTTTGAAAAATATGCTTCCCTTAAATATATTTGCTGTGCCTCAAAAGCCCATCTTTGGGTTGAAGCAGGAATAAAGTTACCCAAAAGGCTATGAGAAAATGCTGTTTAAAGTTTAGTATAAATTAGCCTGCATTCAGTAGTATAAAAGTTTTTGCTTAATGGTCTCCAACATTCTATGTACAATTTTAAAGACAATGCCAATTTTTTACGAAGCCCTTCTAATCTCTTGTAATTTTCAGCACAAAGGTCAGTAGAACCCATGGAAAGACAAGCACTATGACTAGAAAGAGTCTTTTGACTCTGAACTGAAGTTAAAGTAAGACAGCTCCACAAAAATTCTTCTCTCATGTGTAAATAGCCCAGCTATAATTTCCCCTTGGAAATACTTTCCCCAAAAGTGCCCATTTAGGTTTTGAAAATAATGGTAGTTAAGATTTAAATCAGACTTTTGATGTTGTATGAAGAAATTAGCATGAACTACACTGCAATAGATCTCCACAAATTAAGATTGTTGTGTTATCAACAGTATGAATTCAGAGTCAAGAATACATGCTGCCTATCAGTTTGTAGGGATAAATCGGCCTTTTTTGGATTGGCAAGTTTTAACTAGTGCAGTGCCACAGGGATCAGTGTTGGGTCCTCAACTACTTACAATCAATATCAATGACTTAGATGAAGGGACCAAACGTATGATAGCCGAATTTGCCAATGACAGTGTCTGCAAAGGTATATATAGGTTAAGTGAGTGGTTTTTAAAAAAAAGCAGGTGGAGTATAAAGCAGTAAATGGGAACTTGTTAAATTTGGGAGTTAAGTACAGAAAAGCAGTATAATATTTAAATGGAGTAAGGTTACAGAACTTGGTGATACAGAGGGATCTATCTAGGCGTTATGGTACATGAATCCATAATTGTTATGCAGGGGCACCAAGTGATTAGGAAGGCAAATGAAATGTTGGCACCTATTGCAAGAGAAATGGAATATAAAAGTTGGGAAGTTTTACAGGGCTGTACAGGCAAAACCACATCTGGAATACCGTATCCTCATCTAAAAAAAATAATTGCTTTAGAAGCAGTTCAGAGAAGGTCCACTGGGCTCATTTCTGGGACAAATGGGGTTGTTTTATAAAGAAAGATGAACAGGTTAGGCTATTGGAATTTAAGATCCTGAGGGTACTTCATAGAGTGGATACCCAGAGGACGTTTCCTCGTGTGGGGGAAGACTAAAATTAGGTCACAGTTTAAAAATAAGAGGTCTCCCTTTTAAGACGCAAATGAAGAGAATTTATTTCTCCCGGAGGATGATTAATATGTAAAATTCTCTTCACTAAAAAGTTGTGGAGGATGGGTCTGTGAATTTATTCAAGGCAGAGTTAGATTTTTGTAAGGCAAGGGAGTCAAGAGTTCTGGGAGGCAGACAAGAAAGTGGAGTTTGAGACCAGATCAGCCATGATCTTATTGAATGGTGGAGCAGGCTCAGAATCAAATGGCCTGAGTGTCTTGGAGGGCTAATTTCAGCTGATTGCATTTGATGTGAGAAAGCTATATCTGTTTCTAATGCAAACCAATGCTTTAAGTTATTAAACTTCAACTCAATAACTAAGCTCAATATTCAAATTCTAACAGGACTTTGACACCACCACACGGATCAATATCTGTGATTGTTGGCATTACCTGCAAATCACAGTGCCTGGCAGCATCAACAATGGCACGCTCCAGTTGAAAGGCATCAACAAAGGGAACCAAGGAAGCCAAACGGGTAAACTCTATACTTTGATAAATCTGGGCCACCTGCACAAATAAAAGTGGTACAAAATGAATATGGGATTAGATCAAAAACTTTACTTTGCATGTTTTTCAGAGACCTGATGCATATTTATGTCCCCAGACTTCAACTGGTTGTTGTTATTGACTTTGTGCTTCAGCCTAGACTAACTAGGTAATTGATGTCTACACCATTTGCTCATATGCTTTTAAGCATATGCCATTATAGTTTTCTTCTAGAGGCTGAATGCTAAAACATCAGAACGAATTTGAAGTAATGCTGGAATAATTTAAGGGTGCAAATTCAGATCACTCAGAGATCGTGGTGCTGGCCAGTTCTGAGAAAATATCAAAGCCAGACCCAAAATTTGCAACGATTTTGCCCCAATAAATATGTTAGATAAGAATACATTTCAATCATTCAATCCCTCCAACACACCATGGTTATAGTGTGCATCATCTACAAGATGCACAGTAAACTCAATGTCTGCTGCCTCGAGGCAAGTGAAGAGTACCACCAATGATACAGTATCCTGACTTGGAAATTCATCTCCATTCCTTCATTGTCACTGGGTCAAAAGCCTAGAATTCCCTAAATAGCTTAATCATCGGAGCAGCTACATCACAGATTGCAGCAGTTCGAGAAGGTGGAGTAATTAGGGATGGGCAAGAAATGCTGGTCTTGCTAACAATATCCTCATCCCGTGGATCAAAAATAGGAATTCTCATATAAATTAGTATTTTTTCTTCGGATATGATCATTGCTTACATCTAACCTAATCAGTGTCTACTGTTAATGAGTACTCCCAAACAATACAAGGCATACAAACAGCAAAAACTAATAATGCAAAATAAACTCATTCAAAACTTGGGAGATTTATGCAGTATGAAAACCCATTGTGGCAAGCTTTCCTATGAATGCTTGGTGTCACAATAAAATTGGAGATTGGTTTGAAATAATGCAGCCTGGTTCAATTCACACACTTCAATTCATTTATGCACAATGAGAGATTGCCAATCATGTCTATTTGTGCAAGCGTTTTGCTAATTAACTCTGTTTTGCCCTAGCACGCAGGAAATCTGAACGATGAAAAATACATCTAAAAGAAAGTGCTGATACTTCACAAAAGGATACAAATATGTTCGTTGTTCTTTGAAGGTAATGTTCGCCAGTTTATAAATAGTGTCTAAGTTGGCCATAAAACAAAAACAAACAGGCACGAGTATCAAATTCAATTGTGAATAAATGATCAGATCAACATTTTAGCGTCTAAATCTGACCCTTAGAAATTGCAATATTCTAGCACTGCAGCATGCATCCAGCGCCTTGGAGTTGCAAATTACTGATGCAAACCTTGATTAAGGATTCCTCACGAAAAGCAGACAGGTGTCACATAATGAATGCTGGGTTCTTGAGAGAGGATCAAGGCACAAACTGAGTAGCAGAAACATCCTGCCGTCCAAGCATCACCCACCAGTTAAATTTAAACCTCAGGCCTTTGCATTAAGCCATTCAAAAATGAACTGCACTTCTACCGTGATCTATTGAAATACGTACACACCTGTTGAAGGAGTCGAAGGATGGTGTTACTCTGCAAATGAGGCACATAATGCTGAAGGTCAGATTCTTTTTCTGACTGATCTCGGATCCAATTGAGAACCTTAAGAGAATTGAAAAAGGCAAAATTATGGTTTACACAATGTCAACTCAGTATTTATTTGAAGAGTTTCGCTATACATAATTTGGCTGTTATACAAAATACACTGACTGAAACAATAAAGTATTGATTTAATGCAATTCCCACCAATAAAGGTCTGACTGATTCTTAGTAGCTAATTAACAAGGAAATTTGTATATGACCCAAACATGCCTAAGGATGTCATTTCATTGCAATATGGAAATAAAACGTGAGACTGTACTAATCTAAATGTATGGAGGGGACTGGCAGCTATGGTTACTTGGTTAGACCACCTGCTAATTAACCTCCAATTTTAATCTAGCACATTAGAAATATCATTGATCTCACAACAGAGAACAAGATAATGAAAAGGTGCTGACAGCAACATTACAGAAAATTACAGGGCAAAAACAGGAAGATAGGAGGGAGTAGGCCACTCCACCACCCTCACCCAAATATTCATTCTGCCATTTTAACAGATGATACCCAAATTCCATTTTCCTATCTTTGTTCCATATCCTTTGATACTCTTACCAATAACAATTTTGACTTCCACCTTGAAGATTTTAATTGACCTAGCATCCACTGTATTTTGGGGAAGGGCGTTCCAAATTTTTACCACCCGAGACAAAAATGCTTCTAGATTTCAATCCGAAAATTGAAGCCTAGGCCTTGTTCTGATTTCATCTATCAAGGGAAACTGTTTATTTGCATTGACCCTGTAGCTTTTCTTTATCTGTGTTACATTGATTAGATCGCCCTCAACTTTTTAAACCCTGGATTAGCTTTAAATTGGAACATTATAACTTGAATAGTACATCTTAGACATTCAACTTATCCCTGCAAAACAGTTCAAACACAAAATATAGAAGCTGAATGTAGTTGTTACCTTAGTAACACGCCCACAGAGCTTGAGTGGGTGGAATTCCATTTCTAACCAATTATACACACCCTTCACTTCAGGCACAGCATACTGCATCACATTGAAACGGACCTGTTTTTTTTAAAGAGGAGAAATAATGGCTCAGAAAGGAGACGTAAAGTAAAATCAAAGGCATCACTGAACAGCCCTGAAACAATTTATCCACAAAGTCACAGAATGCCTACAGTGCACGAGGAAGCCATTCAGCCCATCGATTCTGCACTGACTCTTTTTAAGAGCACCTTACTCAGGTCCTACTGCCATAACTCCATGCATTCACCCTATTAATCCCCCTATCCTACACATCTTGGGACACTTGAGAGGAAGTTTAGCATGGCCAATCAACCTAACATGGATTAAAGTCAACTAATAAAAAAGGAAAATTGGCTGAAAGTTCAGCTTTAATAGATCAAATTTTTCATATTCCCATTTTAATGTTAATATGTACACCATGGACACTGAAGGACCTCAGTATACCAAGAATCTAAAAGTGCCTCATTAAACTGTGACAACTGACGCTTAATCGGATTTTGTTGAAGTTACAGAGAATTTTATTAGCCATTTGAAATGAATATCAAATCCTAAGATTTTCAACAAATCTCTGCAAAATACATAACTACCAGCACTGCCTGAATATTTGCCACATATTTCATCTTGGAAGTGTAACTGGATTCTCTGAAACTGACAATCAAGATTCTGGTTGGCAGATAATGAAATTACTAATGAAATAGAAGACGATCTTACATATCCACTGGAGTAGATTTATTATACAGGTTTGTCTGCAAGATATACATAAATACCTTGCCAATGCTAGATCAGAAAACAAATTAAATAAAATGCATGTTAAAGATGTAATTTAATTCATGGAAAGAATTTACTACAGAGACCATTTATTAACTAACTATTACACAATTCATTGACGACCTCCTCATTTTGAATCTTAATATAGCTGGCCTGCTGTGTTTTACGAACAGTGAGAATTCCCTGTATGGTCGATCTTGTCTGAAGGTGACTGGCAGCAGTGCTACGTTCGAATTAGTCATGCTGCTAATTAACCTTCAACTCTTATTCTGGCATGCAAGAAATATCATAGATCTCATTAAGATTGAGAATCGAGATAATGAAACATGCCTTTTTACAACGCATTCCACTTTGCCACAATGGCAAATCCATCCGTACATCAACAAAATTTTCAGCTCAAGTAAAAACGCTTCTTAGAAAAAAGTAGAACATTCTGGATAATGAAACAATTTCTACCATTACATGAAGGAAGGACAGAGTCTCTCCAAATCCCCAGCCTTCTACTTAATTATCAATTTTTTAAAAAAAAACACTGGAATGGTGCACCGCAGTAGTGGAATGGTTATTTTACTGGGTTAGTAATCTATAGAATGCAAGTTCAAATCCTACCATGTTACTGAGAATTTAACTTCAAATTAAAAAGATATCAAAGTAAAGGCTGGCTGAAAAAAGTCAGGAAGTGGTTGTATTTTCCCAACAACTTCGGTACTTCACTGACATCCTTTGGGGAGGGAGAAACCTACAGCGTTTACCTCATTCGGTCTTTCTATGCCACGCCAATGGGGCAATAAACACTGACCTTTGCCAGTGTCATATCCAGAGAACAAATGACACTGTTATCAAAATTAAGGTTTGTTCGGTGGGATGGCCATTTGGATACACCAAAATCATACCATGTCATTAATTAGACTTTGTCTAGTTGGAGGTGCCTGTAATCCCAAAAGCGTAGCCAGTCGTCGATGCTTCTCGACGATAATACCATCCATGTCGAGCAATCGGGCAATGTCTGTCCTTTCAGGAGTAATAGGAATTGATAAAGTAGCCAAAAGCACTCTGGTAGACATCCTGTGAATATAGTAAATCAAATGGTTGCATCAACCAGAGAACATAACACTTGCCACAATAAAAGCAAACATACATTTAATGTAACTTATCAAAACACATTATTAACGGAAAGCAGTAGTTATTTCAACTAAAGTGATTTTAACTACAAGTTCAGTGCACAGGGAAACTACGTGTTGTGACTAGAAAATATTTCAGCATAAATGGTTTTACACACACATGCAATACAATTACTACCCTTAAAAGCACCAGGGGTTGACATTCAGCATACTCTGGCTTTGTATCTATCACAAATAGCAGCTAGCCTGTATTTTTTGAAGAAATAAACAGCAAATTGATAAAACGTTGCCAATGCAACAAGAACTTTTTACTATTTCTTGCATTAAAAAAATCAAATCGGGGCTCTTTACTCTTTTAGGACCTGCTATCTTACAATCTAATGAGGCAGGGATTACCTCCACATCAAATGATACCATTAAATTTATTCAATTATGGGATGTCTGCATGGCTGGCTAGACTGGCATTTATTGCCTATCCCTAGTTGCTCTCAAGATAATGGCGAGCTACCTTCTTGAACTGAAGTCCCAGGTATAGGTACAACCACAGTGCAGAAATGTATTCTAGCCTCTAGTTTGCGCGCTGTAGCCCAAAATAATTGTTCAAGACTGTTCTTATGTAATTTATCATTTAAAATCCAAAGAAAAGTTGAGTATTTTAAAAATCCCATTGCCCTTGCCAGATAATTAAATTGTCTCCCATTTTAATTATTCATCCCATTCCTGTCCTCAGCCTCCTATAACATTCCAATGAAGCTCAAAGCACAAAGACCAGCATCTCAAACTTACGATTAAGAACCGCTTTCTCAACTAAAAACTGAGTTCAATTTCAGATCATAATCTGTACACCATTTCTTTTCCTTTTCTGATGGCAATTAGTGTTGCTTAATTCAAAGGCCAACTTTATTACTTGTTCTTGTCCCATTACCAGCTACTTTTGCAATTTAATGTGTCCTGCCCCCCACCATATAAGACCTTTTCTTTTGTTCTCCGCCTTGATTTACCTTAAACACTGGGCGACAAGTTCCTTTGAGTGGCAATCAGTGTTGGATTACTACTCCATACCAACTTACCTACCTCCAAATTTCTTCCTTGCCCGTCCTTCCTGATTCAGGCCGGGCGACATCGATGCAGCGCAGCTTTCACCAGGGCTCAGCGTCGAAGTCTAACAGAGGACACACTCCTTTTTTAACTGTTCTAACTGCCCTAAAACAGGTATGTTTAAAAAGTCTAATTGAAATTAACAGGCCAGGGAGACAACAAGTTTCTAAGGCAAGTGGATAAGATTGGGGTGGGAGGGAGGAGGGATGTTGAGAGACAGGCCCATTCATTTGGGGGAGGGGGGGGGAGAGGGAGAGTGTGCTGCAAGTCTGTTGGGCCCACGGTTTTGGGGTGGGTCCCGTGCATGCAGGGGCAGGTCAGTCTGTTCCTTTAAATTACACAGAAGTTAGAAGAGGTTTTAATTCTTCTAACTTTTTCCTGAATAACTATTAGCATAACCTTTGTGGAACCACCTGAAGTTAGCAACTTAAATCACTCTCTCGGATGGGTCCCAGGATGTACAATTGCCCAGAGGAAGCCAGCATGTCTAGACAATTGCCATATAAATATTTACCTAGGAACCTCAGAGGATTCCCCAACATATCTTTGGGGTACTCCTCCTAAATCCGATGCTGGGAAGCCTGGAAATTACGGTCCATTAAAGCCTGACCTAAATATTTCCAGCACCTCTTGTTTTTAGTTTTTTCCATTTCCAGCATCTGTAGCATATTGCTTTTGTCATTAAGGTCACCTTTCTCTTGTAGTCTTTCTCCAATTATTTCCATATAATTTTGCTTTCAAAAGCTTGTACAAGTAGCCTCATCTGCAACTACCAAGTGCGACTGACCTGGAGTCATCATATTATTCATATTGTTTCAATAATGGGAAGCACTTTAAGATCAGGACCTTGAGATCAAGAGTTCACACCTTCATGGGGAAACTGGAACCTACTACTTGCCATTCTATGGTGTAGAGCATTCGTATATCAACTACACTTCACCATATAACTTTAATGCTGTGTTCCACCGATCAACATGTCTCTTCTCCCTAGTGTTTTATTATAATCTAAAACACTTCAGTGTTCATTACTAGTTATGCAGTTAAATATTTTTGCACCTCTGCATCTCCTCTTGAGAAAGATTCTTTCTCATCTCTCTGGACAAATGGTACAGCCGGTGAAGAGTGGACGCATGAAACAGAGCATTTCCTGATTTCCAGAATACTGTGGAAACTTTATTATAGTAGTTGGCCATCAGCTGAGGCTTGGGAGGCTTCTTGGACAAGGAGAATAGCCCGTGGATGTCTTCGACTGCCTTGAAAGCTTCCTACAAAATAAATATGCTTTATAAACAAACATCGTACCCGGATCCTCATTAATTCAAACATTTATATAAAATTTGAATTCCCACAGTTAAATATTTTTAGGAGTAGGTTTAAAAAGACCTAATGGATTTAATTAGGAGGTATAGAATCATAGAAACCCTACAGTGCAGAAGGAGGCCATTCGGCCCATCGAGTCTGCACCGACCACAATCCCACCCAGGCCCTACCCCCACATATTTTACCCGCTAATCCCTCTAACCTACATATCCCAGGACTCTAAGGGGCAATTTTTAACCTGGCCAATCAACCTAACCCGCACATCTTTGGACTGTGGGAGGAAACCGGAGCACCCGGAGGAAACCCACGCAGACACAAGGAGAATGTGCAAACTCCACACAGACAGTGACCCGAGCCGGGAATCGAACCCGGGACCCTGGAGCTGTGAAGCAGCAGTGCTAACCACTGTGCTACCGTGCCGCCCGTCATTCTAATCCACATCTCAACCAATAGTGTTCCTACTGACAGGTTTGGCAATCTCTTTATGGATCCATCTTGTTGCCGGGACTGGAAATTACATCTAAAGTTAGCTCCATTTATTACGGGTGCCCACATAGCAGGCATTTCCTGCAAACCAAGCAGCAAATAAATCTATTTTAACATTGCTAATAGTTTCAACATTGTTGATCAATTAAACCAACATGTGTCGGCTGTTTTAGGTCTTGACATTGAATCATCCTTTTGGATCTCTTGCGTGCAGCACTTTGAAAGGCTGTAATCAAGGCAATCACCTCTGATGCAGCCTGTGTCTGAATGTTTAAATGCACTGTAAATCATTGTGTATTTGACTCAAAGTGATATGGATAGATTCAGGAACACATCTAGCAAAGATTGGCTTTTCAGTACTTAAAAAAACTAGAATATTTTTCCCTTCCAGGTCTACCTGGAGGCACACCAGCATATGGTTAATGGGCAAGGATTTGACACCAACAAAGCAGGACATGAATTATACCCTTATCCAAAATCAAGAGAGTATCAAATGTAAAATAGGATTTCTAAGGAATTACTCCCTCCACTACAAGTGGTTATCTAGAATGTCCTTTGTGCAGCAGTAAGTTCATTCTACGATGCTTCATGGAACCAAGAGATAGCAGGTAATTGGGGAATGAACCTGTCTGCTCATTTAATGAAAGTTCACAATCTGACTCCCTTTTATCATTACAGGATCCAACACAATGACAGCAATTTAAATAACCCTAAATGGTAATGTTTTAATAAGCTATGCCTTAGGCAACCAACTCGTTATAGACAAGTCAATGGTAATTAATGAAGTTCAAGTGTTACCTGCCAAAGCTCCATACTGATTGCACTATCTAACTGTACAAGGCGAGTCTCCAGATGCATGGATTGGCTCTCAGGATTATTAAGGTTGATTGCTGTGCTTTGGTTATGGTGACGCTGGATCTGTCCCAAGTGCATACGCAAGTTGTCACATAACTTGCGGAATTCTGCCTTACGAGTATACTGCAGGCAGAACTTGAAAGCTGCAAAAAAGACGAGTCGATAATGTCGAGGTAACTTTTCAACACCAAAAGCAACAGATAACACTTGCAGCAATGGCTGAACAAAAATAGCAATATTAACATTAGGAGCTGTCCACAACTGAAAATGGGGTCAGCCTCTTTGAGGTTCCATCCAACTGTGGAATCCTTCACAGAAAAACAAGACAAAAATACCAGACGTACTACGTTCATTGCAAGGAAAATTGTTAAAAGTAAAATTACAAAAATGTCATCACATTTCACAAACATTATCTACTTGACAAGGTGGCTATATATTTATTCATAGCATCCTTTTTTACATCTTAGGTTAGAAGGGAGGAAACAGTGGTGGTAAGGGCCACTTCTTGGTGATTGTATGGGGATAGCCATTTCCAACAAACTGTACTGGAACTGCTTCCGTCCACTAAGTCAATATACAAATTGTTGACGTACAAACAGGAAGTAGCATCCAAATTCAAACAATACTCAAATAGGAAGCATAGTAAATCATTCTGAAGATGAAAAGAAAATTACAATAAGATATTGATAAAATGCTGGAATGGGCAAAAAGTGGCAAAAATTTGATAGCATATTTTGGCAACATTTGAATGCAATGATTATCAAAACCACCTCAAATTGATGGACATAAAAAAAGCTAATATAAGTAGATGTAAAATATTAAACCTCAAAATATAATGGTAACCTTAATATACAACTTTACTAAGGCCACAGTTGGAATACCCTACAGTGTTTGGGGTTTACACTAGAAATGGGGTTAGGCAAGGTCGATTTTTAAAAAATATTCAACAGTTGAGGGATCTAGAATGAGGCAATATACACATAACATTAAGTGCACAAGATTTAGGACAAAGAGGAGAGATTTAAACAATGGGTTTGAATCTGTGGAAAGAACTATGCAATTCATAACTGAAGCAGAGGTCATGTCACCATTTAAGAAGTTAGTCAAAGGAGGGGTATGTGTGCGCGCATTGGGGGAGATGACAGATTAGACAGAAAATCAAGTTCACCAAAAAAAAACCTCTACCTTGTTGAGCAATGTCATGATAAAGGCGCTCCACTTTAGAGTTGTTACGCAATAGATCCAAACATTGTCTGTAAGACTCCCAAAGAAATTTAACCCATGGAGTTAGCAGCAGACGATCTGTACGATCTTGGGTATCCTCACCACTAACAGCACTAAGCAGCACACTGTAAATAGTCAACATTGAAAGCTTAGACACATTTTTTCTGTCTCAGATTTATCCAATCCAACAGCTTCTGTGCAACTTCAACCATATTTAATGACACAGAAGATGGTGGCAGCGTCAACTTTAAAAAAATAAAAAATGAGTAGTTTAATACAGGCAAACTGAATGAACTTGTATTAAGAAAGCTGCTATAAAGCCTATTCATGCAATTCCAAATAACTAAAACTCCCTTCCACACTGACCTACCCAGAATTAATTTTAAGAAACAGCACAGCAAAATACTGCAAAGAACATGAAAAACGTCTCAAAACATCAGAGCAATTTATGCCATGCCTGGGACTCAATGCTGGAGGTGTGCACAAAGTTGTTATTTTACAAAATTCTGAGGTGGCAAAATACATTACTGGCAGAAAAGTATTTTGCACAGAAAACAGTTCAATCAGGATATCAGGCTTAGTAATCATTTTCTCAGCCATTGCACAAATTTAGACACCATGGCTTCAGTGCGGACTGGTTTTTTTGTTTCTGTTCACTTAGGCTGCTTCCTTATTCGCACAACAGCAGCATTCTCCCACAATTTCCACATACATCAGTAACCCACATATCTGGACTTCTTTCTCACTGACTTGGATTCCAACCTCATGGCTACTGGCAGCAAAACTCATGCCCTCAAAAAAGTTCACCACTTCACAATTTGCCACCAATGCCTGCACAGGATCCTTCAATGTCAGCCGTTTAATCTGAGAGCAGGATGAATTTAGGCTTAAAAATTGGTGGCAGTGGGTGCAGGCATTTGAGACAAGCAGGAGTCAACTTACAATTGATTTTTTTTGCCTCGCAATCCCACCACAAAAATACCACAAATTAGCCTCTTGTACGTTTACAGGGAGAGTAAAACACCAAGGAAACTTTTCTCAATTCCCAATTGTTAACATAATTCCTTGCCCCGCCGATGGAATGATTCAGAAACTCGTACAACGAAATTTGAGTTTCATCGGTATTAAAAGATGCACAAAATAAGAAACAAAACGTGTTATGTAACTTATCACATTACATTGTGTGACATGATCTGGAATGCATTGTCGGCAGAGACGGCAAACTCAATTGTGATAGCCAAAGGGGAATTTGGACAAGTACCTGGAGTGAAAATTTCAGGGTTAACGGGAAAGGCAGAATGGGACTGGCTGAATTGTTTTTACAGAGGGCCGGCATGTATTTATGCATCGTGTGTTGATTGGTATAACAGATCAGAAGTGGTTCTTGATATTAAAAGCTGCAGTACAGCTGTACTGTTTCAATAAAACGGTTATTTTACCGATTCTGTCTTTGAACATATTTAAAACAGTACATTGCAAACATTCCAGATACCCAGCATATCGATTGTATTGGACTCTTATGCCACATTTTTGGTACAGATGTGAAATGATCACAGTAGCACTGGGCACTTCTGACCTGCTTTAAGCTAGCAGGTTAATCGCTGACTTGAGTTTCTGTTAACAATTAGACTTTATAACTTTAAAGGGACATGGCTTTACAGTGCCCAAATAATGCATTATAGCATGGTTACAGCACAGCACCACTCAGCCTGCCAAATCTGTGCTGGCTCTCCGCAAGAATAATTCAGCTAGTCCCACTCCATGCCTTGCCTGAAATTTTCTCCAAGTACTTATCCAAATTCTCCTTTGGCAATCACACTTGAGTTTTCCATCCCTTCGGACAGTACATTCCAGATCATGTCATGGTGTGAGATAATTTACAGAACACAATGCTTTTTTTCTTTGGGACAGTGAAGGTCACTTAAGGCCACAAAAGCTAACGTTAAATAATCAGAACCTCAGACCATTCACTGTTTAACTGTTATTTGACTAAGGAATTTTACATTTACAGTATGATCCTTAAGTAAGTGCACTTCCAACTTAGAGCATACAACTGACCCAGCACATTCAAATTTTCACATTCCTTGACCAAATAACCACTCAATGACCTCAGGCTGATTGTCATTTTTTTAAAACCACAATACTATTTTCTGGCCTTAAAAACAAGACAGTTTAAAGAAAATACCACCAGAGCAAATTAATAACATATACATGATTAATAGATACATTACATGGGAAACTCCTGCTAACAGTATACCACTCAATTTACCTTGAGAATATCCGTACATAGAAAAGTCTCAAATTTCAATTCTTTCAGGCTCCAAATACACAAGCCAGTGGCACCAAAGCCCTTGATGAAAACTTACCTTTCTGGAGTTTGAATATTGTCCAAGTCTTCAATATCCAGTACCATCTGCTGAGACTCTCCTTTAGCAGCTTCAGTCTTTTCCTCAGCTAACTTAAGATAAGCCCTAACCACATCCTCCAAGGATTTGATATTTACCTGTAAAAAAAAACATCATTGGAGAATCTTTTCATCATTTATCTACAGGATAGACTGGAGTAAAGAAGAGTTATTTTTGAATATCGATTTTAAGCAAAGTGTATTCACACAAGAAAAATCTAAGTGCAGCGACCGTTTCCACATGAAATGTGGGTATTGAAAGGCTTGTTAACAATTTCCTAACAACAAACGATCACACCCATTGTGCTGGCAAGTTACTGGGTGGTGCTTGGCAGGGAGTGGAGTGACTCTCCCTCTTAAACTACAAGAGATAAAAAACTCAGACAGATGAACAGAGATCAAGCAAGAGCCAAAAAGACAGTCAATATTTCTAATGTAAAAAGTATCCAGTGAGGCAGTCAACAGTTGGTGGAGAAAATAGTCAAAAAATGTTGTTCAAATCAAAGGACACATCTAGTGTGGAGAAGTGCAGCACATGCATTTGTATAAAAAAAAGCTGTATTATCAATCAGCACAATTCATACAAAATAATAACAGCCTAACAATTTGTACCAGGCCTGGATTGAAGTAGTTCGGGCTTGATTCACTTTTGGAGATGGACATACATACGTGCAAAAGAAAATGCAGTTCGGGACCATAAAGTATTATCATTATGCGAAGTCAAGTGGACATTAGGCAATTCGGAGTCAAACATTTAGACTTCTTACAGCAGCCATAGAGGTAAATTTGTAATAATCAACCACATTTGAATTTGAGCAAATCAAGTTAATAGGTAACACAGGTTGACATTCTAACTTCAAATAATGAATCTATTCTGATATCTTTGATCAAGATTTCTCAAAAAGCACCAGTTGAGTAGCCAATCCCAGTTCTTAGTGGCAGATCCTGGAGCCAACAAACAGCTGTGAAACTCCATAATTCCATCTGCTATTGGATTACATCAAGAATTTCCTTGTTAGAAAATAAGAGATGTTGTTTGGGGGGTTGGGAAGAGGAGAAAATAAACTTCACACCTAGTCCTTGCCTGCATACACCTTTCCTAGCCAAACACTATAAGACCATATATAGGAGCAGAATTAGGCCACTCAGCCCATCGAGTCTGCTCCGCCATTCAATCATAGCTGTTTTTTTCTCATCCCCACTCTTCTGCATGTTCCCATAACCTCTGATCCCCATATCAATCAAGAACCTCTCTGTCTTAAAGACACTCAATGACCTGGCCTCCACAGCCTTCTGTGGCAAAGTATTCCACAGATTCACCACTCTCTGGCTGAAGAAATTCCTCCTCATCTCTGTTTTAAAGAATCGTCCCTTCAGCCTGAGGTTGTGCCCTCTGGTTCTAGTTTTTCCTGCTAGTGAAAACATCCTCTCCATGTCCACTCTATCCAGGTCTCGCAGTATCCTGTAGGTTTCAATAAAATCCCCCCTCATCCTTCTAAACTCCAACGGTTGAGGACTCAACCGTTCCTCATATGACAAGCTCTTCATTCCAGGGATCATTCTTGTGAACCTCCTCTGGATCCTTTCCAAGGCTAGCACATTATTCCTTAGATATGGGGTCCAAAACTGCTCACAATACTCCAAATGGGGTCTGAATCGAGCCTTATACAGCCTCAGAAATACATCCCTGCTCTTGTATTCCAGCCCTCTCGGCATGAATGCTAACATTGCATTTGCCTTTCTAACTGCCGACTGAACCTGCACGTTACCCCAAGAGAATCTTGAACAATGACTCCCAAGTCCCTTTGTGTTTCTGATTTCCTAAGCATTTCCCCATTTAGAAAATAGTCTATGCCTCCATTCCTCCTTCCAAAGTGCATAACCTCACACTTTTCCACATTGTATTCCATCTGCCACTTCTTTGCCCACTCTCCTAACCTGTCCAAGTCCTTCTGCAGCCCCCCTGCTTCTCCAATACTACCTGTCCCTCTACATATCACCACCTAAACCTTGGTAGGCAACTTGAACCTAAGCTGGATTTTAAACCCTATATCTCAAGCTACTAGAAAAGTAATCTGCTTTTTTGCCTTTGGACTTCTCAACTCGCTGCCACTGAAACTTCACCATGACTGTGATCCCTAAGTTTGATTTTGCCATAAGTCTGCTATTGGATCTTCTGCGCTCCAATCAATATAATCAAGCTTATCCAAAAGCAGCACACAAGCATACTATTTTCACCTTTCACTCATACCTTTACAAATGTTCCCACTGGTTAAACATTGTATGGATTTCAAGGAAGAAAATCCATAACTAAAAATCTCCTTAATGCCTTGCCCACCCTTTCATCCCAGTTCACATGCTCTCATCTTGCCTCTAGACTTAACTTTGTCCACCACTTGCTGCTTTACCACAGCCCAAAGGACTTTCCCGTGCCCCACCAACCCTTGTTGCATCTTTCCTTAGAATCTACTTCTTCAATTTACTCTCAATTTCCACTTCGCATCCAATTTTCATGCCCTTAATTAAAGCATCTTGGGATATTTATGTGCATGAAACAGATGTTAGCTGCTAGTTATATTGCTGTTCACAGGCAGACTGATCTTCCTTTCACCATTTTGTTTTTTTTATTGAAAAGTGCACGAGTGGCACAGTGGTTAGCACTGCTGCCTCACAGCTCCAGGGACACCTGTGACTGTCTGTGTGGAGTTTGCACATTCTCCGTGTCTGTGTGGGTTTCCTCCGGGTGCTCTGGTTTCCTCCCAAAGACGTGCATGTTAGGTTGATTGGCCATGCTGAATTGCCCCTTAATGTCAGGGGGATTAGCAGGGCAAATACGTGGGGTTACGGGGGATAAGGCCTGGGTGGGACTGTTGTCGGTGCAGGCTCAATGGGCCAAATGGCCTCCTTCTGCACTGTAGGGATTCTATGATTCTACAAAAAACGGACAAGTAAGGCACAGAAAATAACGTGCACTAAAAAGATAAAAATCACAAAAACATTTTAATTACAAACTATGTAGTTGAATAGTAATTAAAACAACATTAACAATGCTATTTGCTGAATTCCAGTCTGCAAAACTTCAGAAACATGAAAAATAAAACTGGGTAGTGCCTGGATTAACAATCCCCATTACATCAGCATGGCCTTCTCCAGGAGACTAACCCAATGTGTGTGCACGGCATTCTTGAAGTTCAACATACCTGCTGGCAGATATTCTTGTACTGATACAATCCTTCTTTTGCTAGGTGGCTTTTACGAAGATCCACACATAGCTCTAGGTATTTGAGCATAATAGGCTCGTGGATTTTCTGCCATGTTCGATGCTTTTTGCTTTTAATAACATCGTACAACACATCGAGAGCGGGTTGCTTCTTGCCAACCTCCAAGAACTCTGCAATCAAACAGGCACATTGTTAATTAGAACGATCCTCAAACTTGGCACATCACAAAGCTCAGTGTAACCAAACAATCATGAAAGACAACGGAACCGTCTCATTCTAATTTACTTAATATACCACCACTTGTGGATGACTATCAAATTTTATTCGAACAAAAAGATCGGCATTTTCCCCATAAGCAATTGCATAAATGGCTTGTAGTGAAATCAAATCTTTTTCCATAAAACCTGGCCTCATTTCCAATTTATTGTTACTCTGTGCCTCTTAAAAGAAACCCATTACATTAGCACGTCACTGCTTATAATCAGAAAGGCTGACAGACACATTCTCCTCTGGAGGTTGCTGCCCACCGTAACCTCACCACTCTCCTTACCCTGTTTAGCCCCTTTGATTCTGCCAGCAGATTAAGACTCTGCCATCACAACTTTATTCTGGACCACTAGACATCCAGACTACGGGCAGATTTTTAAAAATCAGCTGCTTCCCCCAAACCAGTCACATTCATGTGTGGCCTCATCACCAAGTCACATCCTGGGTTTCACCCATTACACCTCCGATGGATTCTCTTGTTTTGAGCACCTCACTTTCTCCATCCCCATCCTATCTTAATAGGAGTTGGTTAGCTCCTTTGGCTAGTTCATAATGCAGTGATACCAACAGAATGGGTTCAATTCCCCTACCGGTCTAGGTTATTCATGAAGGTGTCTTCATTAAGGGAGGGGAGTCAGCTCTCCCCCTCAAAAGGGGGAAGAGTAGCCTATGATCATCTGAGACAACGACAGCTTTATTTGAAACCCACACCATTGACTGTCCCAAGCTGCAAGCCAAGTTTCTCATCAAGATATTTCCCCTTATCTTCTGCGGAGTGATTTTCATTCCCATCTCAAGTTGGCTTACCCCCTCTTCTGCGATCACTGCCCTCCAAAATCTAACTTGTATGCAAGGCCACTCCGTCAGTCTTTTTTGGATATAAGGAAATCTTCAACTACTTTCTTGCATTCCTCATCATCCACTACTCCCCATTTCTTTCTACATCTGTCCTTGGAAAAAGCTCTCAAAGGCATTTACAACAGTGCAAAGCAATATATGCTACAAATTTGAGATAAAATACTTGGTAGGAGGTATATAGGGTGAAGATTATCACCCTGAAATATTAACTGTTTCTCTCAGCATAGATGCTGCTTGACCTGAGTATTTGTTGCATTTTCTGCTTTTGTTTCATTTACAACTCTCAAACTGTCAATTGCTCAACCTTTGTCCTTCCATTTGCTATACTTGTGAAGCTGCTAATTTGGTAACTTCATCTCTGCCATCAATATCTATGTCCCCAATAAAATCTTCACTTTTGCATTTTTGGCTGGATCACAATCAGTGATACCAGCATCATCTTCAGCCAAAACTATTACTACTCCAAGACTGAATACTGGATAGCAAAGATAACCTCCTGCTTGCATCCTGTTTTCATTTTCTCCTTAGCTCCATAAACCCTTTTCATTAGTTTCTTTACTCACTTCCATCATGCAACTCATGGATATCTTGTACCAAGGCTGGCATCGATTCCGTTTACTTTGCTACTTACTCCACTTCCCACAAAGGCAACTACCCACCCCTTAACCCTGAATATGTCTACCTCTATTTCTCTCTACTTCTATGTTCATCTCATGTTGGAGGTCCATCTCCTGTTCCTGTGACTCTATTTCTAATGTCCCATCCAGGCCCCATGCTAAATGATGCTTATAAATGGTTTCCTCTCAAGCACTGATCCATTCCCATGAACAATATCATTACTACCCATTCAGAAAAAGATTGATGCTTTTGTCCATGCTGCACAAGTGCCAAATTTTCCTACAACTGTTTTAATGTCTCCAAATGTCTGCCCCATTACAGCACTGAACTGGCTTTAACCAAAATCACATCCGTGACTGCTTTACTCCTGGACCTCTGTAGACCATTTGAAAAAGTCACCCAATCCATCCTTCTCCAACACCTCTCCACTGGCCTGATCCACAGGATTGCCCTTGCTTGGTTCCACTATTATCCTTTCAGTTGTAACCAGGAGTATTCCCAGCAATGCACTTGTACCACTCCTACATTACATCTGTAGAGTCCCATGGATTCATCCTTGGTGGTCTCCCTTCTCAAATATTCTGCCCCTCAGCGACATCACTCAAAGACATGGGGTCAGCCTCCAAGAGTGCACTGATGACTTCTCCATCAGGCTACTTGTCAAAATTACACTCTCAGATGAGTCAGTTTCACCCAACTAGATCTAGGGAAACTGAAGTCAGTGTCTTTCGCATCCATCCACATTCTGTGTAACATTATCTTCAATTCCATACTCTTCCCAACCACTGTCTAAAGCTGATTCAGACTGTTCATAACCTCAGCGCCCCAACTGATCCAAGCTGGGACTCCATATTTTTATCACAAAGACCACCAGTTGTCATTCTGACTGAACCCATGTGCAGCAGAAATCTTCATCCATGCATTTGACACCTCCAGACTTTCCATTCATCCCAGATTCTGACAGTAGTTTTAACTCTGACTTACTGGAATCCCCCTACACCCCACCACTGTTGGCCATGCTGTCAGGCATTATGCTCAAATTCTCTTCGAATCCCTTCAAGACTCTTGAAACCCACCTCGTTGTCGGGTTTTTGGTCATAATCATATCTCCTTTGTTTTACAGTTACTGTTAATTATACAGTCCCGAAGTTGTTAAAATACATATTGTTATTGACCAAGATTTTATATTAGAAGTTGCTTCCACAGGTACAAACTTCATTTGCCATTTGTGGCTAAGGTGCTGCGCTAACGTAAAGGTAAGCCTATCAGTGCATCAGGCCTCATAGGCGAGTGCCAAAATACAAAAAATGGAACATACAATGGAAGTGCTATTTCCCTGCCAAAAAACAAACACTTCCAAATGATACAAAAAAACTGGTCCTCTCCAAAAGAATGATACACATGTATCGATGTGCATACACTAAATAAATAATCAACTCACAGGGTCTTGGTGTTTAAATGTGATACAAATATTATTGCACGTAGGTCCATTATCTATAAATAATAGTTTATTGGAAAGTTCACAAGGTCATCAGCTGAGCACTGGATTGTTTGGGTGACATCCAGTGTGCTGGTACTCAGAATAACGCCCTCTTGGCCAAGGAATAGAACACAACTGACATTGATGATCCTTGCTCATAACTGATCACCACCATGTGAACTTTGGGCTGGAAACAGTGGGGGTGTGGTGGAGAGAGGAAGGAAAAGTGAATGATAAAATTTATGTGGAATGTTCAGTGTAAGGAATGAAAAGAACATTGTTTAACCTATGCTGCTTTTGACAATGTCACATTTCTGCTGTGGAGGCGAATTCATTGTCTATATCATAGAATCCCGACAGTGCAGAGGGAGATCGTTGAGCCCACTGAGGCTGCACTGACCCTGCGACGACCCTGCGACAGAGCATCTTACCAAGACCACTCCCCACTCCCGTAACCCCATGCATTTATCCACTAACCCCTGAACCTATGCATCTTGGGACACTGAGGGGCAATTTAACATGTCATGCATTAACAGCACTTTGAACTAGTGAATGCTTAGCGCAAGTATACTTTAGCTTTATGGAAAATATTAGTGATTTTCTTCCAACAAAATTTAGATGTAGAATGGTAGACCATTTAGCAGCTCAAGACTGTTCTGCCAAGCTTCTTCTTAGGTATTCCCTTAGGATTGAGGATGACTTCCACTCTAATTCGCTGTGTTCTGAAATGGCTGATAAGTCCAATGCACAACCTGCAAACTCTGCCACGTGGGGCAAGTAGCATTTCAAGGGTTGGGTAGATGGGTTGTTTGGAGGTTTGTGCATTTCTGCCAAAGCCTTGATTTTGTCTCGCCCCCTTGCGGTGAAGTATCTTGATGTGTTAGGTACCATCCCAAATGAACCTTTTGCATTTTGGCTGGTCGCAAGCCAAGGTTTCCCTGGAGTCTTCTGGTATGTTTGTAGTTTTGGACTCCTTATCTGAGGAACAATGTTCTTGCTATAGAGTGTGCGCAGCGAAGGATTACCAGACCAATTCCTGGGATGGCGAGACTGACGTACAAGCCGAGATTGAGTCGGTTAGGGTTATATTCGCTGGAGTTCAGAAGAATGGGGGTGGGGGGAATCTCATAGAAACCTATAAAATTCTAATAGGACTAGACAGGGTAGAATCAGGAAGGATGTCCCCCATGGTGGGGATGTTGCTACTGCTCCAGTGCTTTGAGATGCCTGCGAAAGGTTGTGCGAGTCTACAATGTATAGGAGTTGTAGCGATCACTGCTGCCTGGTATGCAGGAAATTCAAGAAAAAAATGCAAGAACAGTACCAACTGCTGTAAATCAACTTTTTCAGCCTCAAAAAAGCCCTGCATTCTGTTATGGAGTGTCCTCTTCAAATTTGGCTGCCCTTAAATATGTCACTATCTTTTGCCCACTGCACAGGACTTTCAAACCATGAACTCGGCCAACTGAATCACCATAGACCTGGTCTCAATGAAAAATGAAGTCAAGTAATGCTGTGTTATTGTACCAACTTTCTTTCTCACAACTACCTCCTGAGATAATCTACACAGATGGAAAATTGCTCAACATACACCACCTTCAATCCAAAACCATTTCAACCTCAGTCATATAGCCTCAGTATGTAGATGACGTTTGTGTACACTCACTCAGAACCTGAGCTCCAGATCTCTGATGACCCCTCCAAAGCACAAGAAAATGGGCCTTTCACCAAACACCTACAAACTAAAGGTCTTTTCCAACCAACTCCCAGAACAAAACCCCTCCCCATGGCAATTAAGATCTACGATGAGATACTGGAAAACATGGACCATTTTCCATCTTTATCAAAATTCATCACTGTCTCCAATGTGTCAAATCAGCCTTCAGCCGGCTGAGGAAGAGAGTATTTGAGGAGCTGGATCTAAAAATCCAAGATCATGGTTTACTGGACAGCAGTGATCCCTGTGTCCCTATATGGTTCTGCCAAACACATTCGTTTACCCATTCATAAAGAACAAAATCTATCAATCTCAATCTTGAAAGTATCAACCGACCCAGAAGAGTGGAAAACCTGCTTCCTGATTTCACTTAGTGGCCTTGCACTAATTTAAAGATTGTGTCCTTGTTTTGGATTCATATCATTAAGGGAAATAGTTTCCTTGTAGCTACCCTATTATTTCTCTTATTTTAAACACCTCAATTCGATCAACCAGTAACCGTCAAAATTCAAGCGAGCTTATGCAACTTTATGCTTCAGTACTATTCCGGCAGTTTGTCATCGTACCCTCTTCCCAAGGAGTGGTGCTCAAAACTGAATGCAGTATGCCCGACGGATGCCTGATCAAGGCACTTGTACAAACTTCCTCCTCTTGGTATACTAGCACCAAGATTCCATTAACCGTTTTGATTACTTTTAGAATTGTTTTGTATACAGACACCCAATTCACTTTGCTCTGCCGCACTTCATATTTTAGCTTTAGATATTCAGGTATGTCTATTTTGGATCCAAAGTGTATGACCTCACCACTTTTCCCTATTGAGGAGCATCTGCTACAATTTTAACACAGGGTTAACTCCAATTTCATGCACTTACTTTAGCTAAAAATCTCCCAAACAGAATCTCAGCAAATGCACTTCGAAAGTGGTGACCTGCTTCAAACGTTCACCTGAGGCGGCACAGTGGTTAGCACTGCTGCCTCACAGTGCCAGGGACCCAGGTTCGATTCCCGGCTCGGGTCACTGTCCGTGCAGAGTGTGCATGTTCTCCCTGTATCTGCATGGGTTTGCTCCAGGTGCTCTGGTTTCCTCCCACAGTCTGAAAGGCGTGCTGGTTAGGTGTATTGGCCATGCTAAATTAGATAAGTCAGATATCATCTCCCCTTTACAGATCCATGCTGATTCTTAATGATCAGCTTAAGACAGTTCCTTGTGCTCATTCACAATGGCCCAACTAGACTCCAGGAACTTTACCAGAGCTGATGTTAAACTGAAAAATGTTTGTTTCCTGATGTCTCCACCATAATCTTCATGCTATCTTTATCAGTTCCCCTCTTTCCCCCTTTTACATTATTGCCAAAGATTCTCCCCTTTTATTGGTTTCAAGCACTTTCTAGTTATCCTTAATATGCAGTTTTACTTAACATTATCTTGATAATCCTTCAAATTTTCAACTTTGACAAAGATCTGCTTAAAATACATATCTCAAACCAAGATGCATCATACTGAGCCTACATACCCCACCCAACTGTCAGTCAGTAGTTAAAGCTTATCACTGACAAAATATCTCAGTAAAATTCACGGACAAAATAAATGGGTGACTAAAGTGAATATATTTTAAGCACGTCAGATTAATGGACAAAAATTTTGCTACCAAAAGGAAATTTAGAAAAAGGGAAACAGCTATTAATTTGACTGGGAACTGGAACATTCAAATGATTGGGGTTTCAGAGGTAAATCTCATCGACAATAAAAGAAGCAAATAAATACAATCTGTGCGATGAAGTACATTTTGATCTGAGGATCATTTTGTGTAACTTTCAATCTCGAAGTTAAGCACACAAAAAAAACAAGGTAGCACCAAACATTTTAAAAAAGCTAACATATTCTACCTAATTTGCTGATGCATGAATCTAGATTTAAGTAATATCATTTCTGCTACCGATTAAGAGGGACAGATTTTCTTCTTCCAGGGTAACGCACAAACCCAAAAATCTTCAGCAGAGTTTTATTTGGCGCCACTCCCTATTTGCTAAGCTATATTTATTTAGGGAAAAATTAGGAGCCGCCATTAAATTGAGAGGTCGGACAACATGTGCAGGAGCCATAGGCCTGGTTAGAGACTGCAGCCTCTCCCTTCCCCAGGCCAGTGCCACCTCAGCCATATGGCCGAGCGGGCCCCGGGGCTCATGCCATCTGTCCCTTTAACCCACTTGCTCACCGTTAGCCCTTTTAAGGGCGTTCTCCGGTCTCTGGAAATAGGCCGGCATGGTTTCAGGCTCCGGACTCCCTCCGCAACCTGGCCTCCCCCAGAGGTGCTCGGCGCTCTACGGACCCCTTCAAAATGGAGACCGGCGCCACGTGACCTGCCCCGGCGCCCGCCGGATGTGGCGCAGGCGCACCCCGAACACGCTGCCCGGCGTCCTTCCCGTCGGCTGCGGCGCAGGCGCACTCGGACCATGCTGTCAGGCATCCTTCCCGTTAGCTCCGGCGCAGGCGCACTCCGATCACGCTGCCCGGCGTGCTTCCCGCCGGCTCCGGCGCACACGCACTCCGACCCCCTCAGCCCGGCTCTGACCCCACCGGATCTGACGCACACTCACGCCAACTGCACAGCTTGGATCTAGCGCATGCGCCCTGGAATCATGCTGTGGGAACATGGGCCTGAAAGCTCAGCTGCTCCCAACCCTTGAGCATCCTGTGGACTGTTGAGAATCTCAAGAGCCAGTGAACAACAGAATGAAAAATGTATTTTTGTACCGCCTTTCACGACCTCAGAAGTTCCCAAAGTGCTGTACAGTCAGTGAAGTGTTTTTGAGGTTTAATCACTGTTGTCATGTAGGAAATGCAGCAACCAAAGGCAGCAATTGTGCAGCAACCTCCCACAAACAGCGAGGTGTAATCAGAATCCTTACAGTGCAGAAGGAGGCCATTCGGCCCATGGGATCTGTGCTGACTCTGCCACGGAGTACCTTACCCAAGCCCTTTTCCTGCAATCCCATGTATTTATCCCTCTAATCCCCCTAACCTACACATCTTGGAACATAAAGGGGCAATTTAACATGGCCAATCAACATAACCTGCATATCTTTGGACTGTGGGAGGAAACCAGAGTACCTGGAGGAAACCCATGCAGACTTGGGGAGAACGTTCAACTCTACATAGTCACCCAAAGCTGGAATCAAACACAGGTTCTTGGCACTGTGAGACTGCAGTGCTAAGCACTGTGCTTTATATGATGTTTATTGAAGGATAAATGTTGGTGAGGACACTTGGGAGAGTTCCTCTGCCCTTCTTCAGAGCTCTTGGTCTCAGATATAGTGCTTAAAATAACACCAGCATCCTTTACATCCACCTGAGAGGCCTGTCAAATTAATACCTCGGCCAAACAATAACATATCCAACAGTGCAGAACTCTCTCAGTATTGTGCTGAGGTGACCATGTAGCTTTTTGTTCTCAAGCCCTGAAATGGGACTCTTTCGGATTCAGGCAAGAATACTGCCAACTGGATCAAATATGACATTACATGTCATTTGTATGTTGAAGCATATAATTGCACCAAAATATACTTTAATTATGATAAACACTATGGATTAAAAATCAACTAAAACCTACACATTAATGATTAGAATTATCATTTTAAAATTTAGTTTGGAGGCAAGGGACACTACACACAAAAGCACTAAAATAATATTATCATGTTTAACATCACAGGCAAATAACAAGTTTCCTGCCATAACAAATTCCATTGAACTGATAATCTAGAGAATGTGAGTTAAAATGCTGCCATGGCTCTGTGAGAATTTGAGTTCAGTTTATTATTTTTTAATTTGGAAATAAAAGGCTGGTATAGGTAAAAGCGACTGTATGGACTGTGGTTAACTAATGTATTTTCTTGGGGGACAGGGGAGGCGGTGATGACACCTGCTGTCGCTACCTGGTTTGGCAGAAAGATGACTCCAATCTTACATCAGCAAGGGAAGTGGTTTAGTGAGGCACTCAGCTGTATCAAACTATAAAGAATGCCACATGGACTTCAGTGTTTTACAAACAACAATGGGTGGCATGGTGACACAGTGGTTAGCACTGCTCCCTCACAGCACCAGGGACCCGGATTAGATTCCCAGCTTAGGTCACTGTGTGTGTGGAGTTTGCATGTTCTCCCCGTGTCTGCGTGGGTTTCCTTCGGGTGCTCCAGTTTCCTCCCACACTCCAAAGATGTGCGGGTTAGGTGGATTGGCCATGCTAAATTGCCCCTTTGTGTCAGGGAGACTAGTTAGGGCAAATGCATGGAGTTAAGTGGATAGGGCCTGGGTGGGATTGTGGTTGGTGCAGACTCGAGGGGCTGAATGGCCTCCTTCTGCACTGTGGGATTCTATGATTCTATGAACCACACCACCAACTTGCAGAGAAACTAGGCATCAGCAAGACATGTCAATGTCATGCACATTCTGAGAGCGATTCTTTAAAATGCAGACAAGTTTGCAAAATATTTATTTTCAGTAATATATTCCTTTCATTTTCAACAGGTGTAATAGTTTTGTTTCCTCAAATTATCATGATCCATGATGGAATTTAAATAGTTTGTATCAATGTTAAATTATTTTATAATATTATGAAGTAGATCTTTCATTTCGGAATGGCAATCTATTACATTTTTTTAAAATAATATGTGACTTCAGCATCTTTAGCCCCTACCAGTTAAAACCTGATTCAGGAGGAGTAGATGCATGAGAGACTGTTGTTGCCTGGTCCATATGTAAATCCCACACTGGAGACATATTCAAATATTGCAGCAATACATCTTAAAATATCTATAAAGATTTTCCACAGTAATTTTTTATTATTGGTTTTATATTAATTTTTAAAACTCATTCATGGGATGCGGGCGTCACTGGTTGGGGAGCATGCAATGCCCATCCCTAATTGCCATCCAGAAGGTGGTGGTGAGCTGCCTTCTTTAACCGCTGCAGTCCACATAGTGCAGGTACACTCAGAGTGCTGTTAGGGAGGGAGCTCCAGGATTTTGACCCAATGACAGTGAAGGAACGGCGATATATTCCAAGTCAGGATGGTGAGTGGTTTGGAGGGTAATTTCCAGGTGGTGGTGTTCCCATGTATCTGCTGCCCTTGACCTTCTAGATGGTAGTGGTTGTGGGCTTGGAAGATGCTGTCTAAGGAATCTTAGTGAGTTCCTGTTGGTATTTTCTCCAGATGTTATGATTTGTATGATTTTCATTTACTTTTATCTTTGGTGATACGTTCAAACGGTCACACTAAGAGTCAGGGGGCTTTAATGAGGCAAATGATTTCTGCCCACATGGTGTGCTGCTTTAGACTGACCACTATCTAGTGTCTATATTGAGCATTTACATCACAACCCAGAACACCAACATTAATCCAGTGTTGACGGATCGCCTAGAATAAATACACCAAAGGGTATCTGACCTTTGCACGTAATACACTGCATTGTATGTGATTATATATTTTGTATTTTAAAATAAACAGCAATGTTTGAGTACAAGTGGCAGGCACAAGGAGACCATGAAAATTCTTAAGAATTCTCAGCTGTTAATGTTTTTGTTGTTGCAATTAGGAGACATACAGAAAAAAATGTTGCAAGGCGATATTTTGGAGAACACTTTCTTCACAGCTAATTTTGACAGAGAATCGCTGTGGGACACATTTATAGAACATAGAACATTACAGCGCAGTACAGGCCCTTCGGCCCTCGATGTTGCGTCGACCAGTGAAACCAATCTAAAGCCCCTCTAATCTACACTATTCCAATATCATCCATATGTTTATCCAATAACCATTTGAATGCTCTTAATGTTGGCGAGTCCACTTCTGTTGCAGGCAGGGCATTCCACGCCCTTACTACTCTCTGAGTAAAGAACCTACCTCTGACATCTGTCCTATATCTATCACCCCTCAATTTAAAGCTATGTCCCCTCGTGTTAGCCATCACCATCCGAGGAAAAAGGCTCTCACTATCCATTCTATCTAATCCTCTGATCATCTTGTATGCCTCTATTAAGTCACCTTCTTCTCTCTAATGAAAACAACCTCAAGTCCCTCAGCCTTTCCTCATACGATCTGTCACAGTGTTATAAGATTCAGGAAACATTTGTCACAAAGTGATCCCATTGAATACCCTATGCTTTTTGCTCGCAGCGTATGTTCTGATTATTTTATTGGCACAATGGCAGGCTCCGGTTTCTATTTAGAGTGCTCATTTCAAGCCTGCAAACTGAAAACAGCGTTTTAAAATATCCTGTAGTCTTGGAAGACTTCACTCATTGAGCGTGTGCACATTATGTTGCTTCTTGCACGCCTCCATTCGGCCACCTCAGTTCCTGCACAATCGTATATATATATAAAAAAAAGACTTGTCAGTGCCAGGCGGACAGTTTTTAACTGGGACACCCGAGGTCCTGAAAGGTAACAGTGAGCCTGTGCTATTTGGGCCGAAAATTGATGCTTCTGAGCGAGAACAGTCAAGAGTACCAGCTGCAGTAAGATTTACATGGACGATAGTAGCGATAAGTCGCAGTGACACAATCTGTAATTGACATTAAGAGTGTTAGTAACACATTACTCCTGGTTACATTGTATCAGTGACAGCACAAGTGATTGTTCCAGTAAGCAGCGGACAGTAACAATCTCGTTTCCCTCCACAGTGATTTCTTGTCCAACTCCTGCTGAAGATTTGCTGCAGAGGGAGTGTTTTCCCCCCCATTGATTTACTGAGCTGCTGGGCAGACCATGGCTGAGACGCCTTTGATGCTGAGTGTGGGGCTGGTCGGTAAGGGTCGGCAGACATGGAGCGAGCCTGCCTTGGATAATAGGTTCCCCTGACTCTTGCTCTGTACTAACGCTGTGCTGAGTGCTGCCCGCTTGTCCGGTCTTTTAGGTCCATACAAGGTTTGCATTTTGCAATTTCGGCTCCCCTCTCTCGCTCCCAGGGTGTGTACAAAAGAGATCCTGCAATGCAGATTAAATCCAATGGATTTTATTATTCCGATATAAACAATATATGCTCAGGCAGTACGCGTTTTGTTTCCTACATCGAAGTGGTTGATCCATGTTGCAAACATATATGTTGGAAATGGGATTTCCGTGTTTCCTATTCGGTCACATGATGCTGGTATGAGGTCTAAAGGCCTGGTGCTCACAAAGCTTTATAGAACAAACTATCTCGCAGAGAAAAGAGACATTGTCACAGGCAGACTCGCCTTGTGTTGGGTAGAAAAACCTGCTGCTCAATGTGGAGGAGCACTCCTTCATTCCTTTCCATTCATTAATGATGTCTCACCCCCACCACCCCAGGAATTGTACAGCTCTGTATGATTGTGTCCAACCGCATTTATACCCACAGCATTTTAAATTCCATATTCCTCCTGCATCGTAATCAAATTTGATCATCAAAAAAGTTGAAAAAGAATTGCACTTAAAAAAAGTTTGCCATAGGATTGCAATTATTGTAACTCGGGGCTAATGCAGTACTTGGTCAAAGTACTGTTTGTGCGTGCTTGACTTTGTGGACATTTTATGGTCATGTACATTAGAGATGATAAATAATGAAATTTTACAGATCCTGATAATGTAAGAGGCATTTTTTAAAGTTTAATGTTTATTAGCGTCACAGGTAGGCTTACATTAACACTGCAATTAAGTTACTGTGAAAATCCCCTAATCATCGCACTCTGGCACCTGTTTGGGTACGCTGAGGGAGAATTCACCTAACCAGCATGTCTTTCGGACTGTGGGAGGAAACCCACGCAGACAATGTGCAAACTCCACACAGACAGTGACCAAGCCGGGAATCGAACCCAGAAATGCTAACCACTATGCTGCCCCACTGAAGTAGTGATAGCCATTAAACTGGGTGCCACCTCAGCACAGTTCTGCATGCTAATTGCCATATTCAGGAATTCTTCTGCAGAAGTCCCTCATACTATTGACACATCCATTTAATTCTTAGCAACACATTTGATTTCTGAATGCATCAGTGGGGAAGGGGGAGCTGCTGTTTTAAAGGTGAATTTCCCAACAGGGCTCATGTTAAATACATCTTTATAACTTCAATACTGCTCCTCCACGCACTCAAGATGAATGTCCTTCTCTCTTAGAAAAAGACACAAATGGCGATGCGTTGTGGGTGTGGTGCTATCCAACCATCACAGCAGAACTCCGAGTACTACTTTTAAGGAAATGCTGCCTTTCTGGTGAAAATGATGTCCTTCACACCTTTGTCTTTGGCCAGTTCAGAAGAACCTGGTATTATATCATAACCACACAAGTCCAGGACACCACCGCATTGTCAAAGGTATGTAACAGTTTATAGATGTGTCTTAATCTGAGGACAAATTTTCTTTTCTTCCCCTCTTTCAATGTCAGCCTCTGGGGCCGCGTACAAACCGACCTGTTCCAGGGACACTGTTGTTTTGTCACTCAGGGACACACTGACTAAACAAAAGGGAGAGCTCTCTTCAGCAGAGTCAGGGGGAATTTCAGACTCTGCCAAACTGCACCATACTAGTGCATCTCCCAGAAGCTGGATGACAAATAAAGACCACAGAATAGGTTGTCTACCCAACAATGTGGGGAAAGCAGAGGTCTATTTAGTGCACAAAGTGTAATAAATTGTACACCTGTTTAAACTTTGATACATGTGGTACACAGGGGGAATCTTCCCCCTCGGTGCCAGTGTAGTTTCGATTTGGGGATTGGAAGTGTAGAGAAAAACAAAATCATTTTTTCAATTAATAGCAGTGGTGCGGTGGCTCAGTGGCTAGCATTGCTGCCTCACAGCGCCAGCCTCGGGTGACTGTGTGGAGTTTGCATCTCCTCGCCTTGTCTGTTAAGGTTTAACTTTAACTTTAGGATGCTCTTTCAGAGGGTCAGTGTAAAGTTGATGGGTTGAATGGCCTCCTTCGCTGTAGGGATTCTATGACTAAGAAAGAGGCCATTTTCAGCAAAGTTGAGAAATGACCACTCATTACTCTTTTAATTTGCCCAAGGTAGCTTCAGAGGGGAGATGTGTGCACTTCCACATAAGCAGCAACTTTTCATTTTTTTATTAGTACATTTTTGAAAGAAAACAAGGAGATACTCCTCAGAACACCAACAATTATATTCTTACCAAGCTGCTTCTGAAGGCTGCTCTGTGCTAGAGAAGGACAGAGTCATAACAATGGTGTTTGGTATCCTTCTGATTTGGCAAAATATAAGCAAAATAACTTTTTAAAAACTGCACAGTCAGTCATGTTTTATGATCCTCGATTATTAGTGTACGTTTGCTGTTCAAAGAAACAAAGTTAAAGAATTTACTGTGCTAGAACCCTTTCAAAAAAGCATGAAAATGGTCAAACTGAACTCACATAGAAGACAATAAGAAGTCTCGCTCATCTGATGAAGGAGCAGTGCTCCGAAAACTCGTGATTCCATATAAACCTATTGGACTTTAACCTGGTGTTGTGAGACTTCTTACTGTGCCCACCCCAGTTAATGCTGGCATCTCCACACCGTGGCACATGGAGGAGGTTCACAAGGGAAGTAGAGTTAGTGTCAACTCAGTTTTGACTGAGTTGGAGTTGACAAAGCATGGAGTTCAGGAGCCAGAGTGCAGAACCTTGAAGAAGTCATGGGCGGCACGGTGCCACAGTGGTTAGCACTGCTGCCTCACAGCGCCAGGGACCTGGGTTCGATTCCCGGCTTATCTGTGTGGAGTTTGCACATTCTCCCCGTGTCTGCGTGGGTTTCCTCCGGTGCTCTGGTTTCCTCCCATGGTCTGAAAGACATGCTGATTAGGTGTATTGACCCGAACAGGTGCCAATGTGTGGCGGCTGGGGGAATTTCACAGTAACTTCTTTGCAGTGTTAATGTAAGACATAAACTTAGGCAGCCTTCCTGATTGATAACATATGGAGTTTCAGTGTATATGGTAGATCCAAGTGACATTGATATGTGGAGCTCAGTTTTCCATTCATTCATGCACAAATGATGGTGACATTTGAAAAAAAAAGCTGGACTTGCGGATAGCGAAGAGCATTGTCGGGCAATACAGCAGGATATAGATAGGCTGGAAAATTGGGCGGAGAGGTGGCAGATGGAGTTTAATCCGGATAAATGCGAAGTGATGCATTTTGGAAGAAATAATGTAGGGAGGAGTTATACAATAAATGGCAGAGTCATCAGGAGTATAGAAACACAGAGGGACCTAGGTGTGCAAGTCCACAAATCCTTGAAGGTGGCAACACAGGTGGAGAAGGTGGTGAAGAAGGCATATGGTATGCTTGCCTTTATAGGACGGGGTATAGAGTATAAAAGCTGGAGTCTGATGATGCAGCTGTATAGAACGCTGGTTAGGCCACATTTGGAGTACTGCGTCCAGTTCTGGTCGCCGCACTACCAGAAGGACGTGGAGGCGTTAGAGAGAGTGCAGAGAAGGTTTACCAGGATGTTGCCTGGTATGGAGGGTCTTAGCTATGAGGAGAGATTGGGTAAACTGGGGTTGTTCTCCCTGGAAAGACGGAGAATGAGGGGAGGTCTAATAGAGGTGTACAAGATTATGAAGGGGATAGATAGGGTGAACGGTGGGAAGCTTTTTCCCAGATCAGAAGTGATGATCACGAGGGGTCACGGGCTCAAGGTGAGAGGGGCGAAGTATAACTCAGATATTAGAGGGATGTTTTTTACACAGAGGGTGGTGGGGGCCTGGAATGCGCTGCCAAGTAGGGTGGTGGAGGCAGGCACGCTGACATCGTTTAAGACTTACCTGGGTAGTCACATGAGCAGCCTGGGAATGGAGGGATACAAACGATTGGTCTAGTTGGACCAAGGAGCGGCACAGGCTTGGAGGGCCGAAGGGCCTGTTTCCTGTGCTGTACTGTTCTTTGTTCTTTGGTTGGTTAATATTTTTATTTTGAACAGAACAACTTTAATTCTGAGAGGCCTTGAAATGAAGATTTGGATAATGGAAATATTGTTTGATATGTCTGTTCAGAGACAGAGTCAGGAAACTCTGTGAATTCTTGAATGACCTGTGCTGTAAATAGTATATAATATGGCAGTGAATATGGAGAACTTTGTTATGTCTTTGCCATATTAGTTTGCACTCCAAAACTCTTATTTCATATTTTGCATAGAACTTAAGAGTTGAAATAAAAGTGTAAGTGTAACAATGATGCATATGAAATTTATCCTCTTCTTCATTCTTACCACAGGTGACCCATTTTTCTTTAGTTCTAACTGCCAGAGACTTTAACCCAGAGAAATATGCATCTTTTGGGAGAGTGTTATGTAGGTGAGTTACAAGTTTTTACATAATGTTGCACCTTATATCACCATCATTATGGATCTCTCTGAGGATTGCACATGCATCAATATCCTACTTTGCTGGGTACAGTTCATATACTCAGTGGCTTATGGCTAAAAATAATCACAAATTATCATTTTATATGCATAGAAAGAAAGAATTTACATTTAATCAGCTTCCTTAAGTGACTTAGTTGATTAGTTCTCTTGCATACTGAGAAGAGAATTTTCATTTATGTAGCACCTTTCATGGCCTCAGGACATCCCAAAAGGTGTTACAGCTAATGCGCTATTTTCTTAAGTGTCTCACTGTTGTAATATAAGTAACATTGCAGTCAACTTGCACAGTCTTAGTAACAACAAAAAGATAATCTGTTTTTGTGATGTTAGCTAAGGAATAGGGTATTTCCAGGACAATTTCTGAGGCCGCAGCATGTTTTAGCACCAAGCAGGTAGAGCTGTTCATGTGCATCATGCAGCATCTCCACATCATGTGCATTGAGACATGATTAATTCATGATCTTATTGTGAAGGCGCACCTAGGTAGCAGTGATCATAATATGATTGAAATTCGCATTAAGTTTGAGGGAGAGAGGAGTGGATCGGAGAGTAGTGTTTCAAACTTAAATAAGGGCAATTATGAGGATATGAAGACAGAACTGGCTAAAGTGAACTGGGAAATTACGTTAAAGGACAGTGGAGATGCAGTGGCAGATATTTAAGATGATATTTCAGAATACTCAGAAAAGATACATTTCTGTGAGAAAGAAAGACTCTAAGGGAAGGGCGCACCATCCATGACTAACTAAAGAAGATAAAAATAGTATCAAATTGAAAGAAGGGTATAATTCTGCAAATATAAGTGGCAGATCAGAATGTTGGACAAAATATAGAGAACAGCAAAGAATGACTAAAAGATTAATAAGGAGGGCAAAATTAGAGTATGAGGAAAAGCTAGCTAGAAACATAAAAACATACTAAAAATTTCTGCAGACATTTAAAAAGGAAAAGAGTAAGTCAAATGAGCTTTGGTCTTCGAGAGAGTGTGCATGGGGAATTAATAGTGGAAAATAAGGAAATTTGATGAATTTAACAGATATTTTGTGTTTCTCTTCACTGTAGAGAATATAAATAACATCCCTGAAATAATTGTGAATCAGGAGGTGATAGAGAAGGAAGAACTTAAAACAATTAAGAATCACATTCTGGCAGTGCAACCCTGGCAGTGCCAACCTGTGCCAGGGTTGGGCCTTCTGAGGAGCCTTATGGGAAGGATTGCCCTTATGGAGTGCTTTTCCCCATCCCTTCTAGGAAGCCTTCCATCTCCCTCAGTCCCAATCTCCAGCCTCCTCTTTGGCACTCTACAAGTGGGCATCTCCCCACCTCGATTGCCCACTGGAGCTTCCTGCTCTCTCCTAATTCCCGACCACTCCCACCAATTACCAGGGACTGTCCCCAAGGGTGATTTCCTGCTGCTTGTGTACCCCTCTACCTTCCAGCCAAGTTTTGTGTTTCCCGAGCTGCCAGACAGGAAGTAGAGCTGGCTGCAAGATCCAAATGAGGTGAATCATCAGGACTTCCTAGCCTCACTGAATTCTTCAGCTGTTTTCAACTTCATTGACACTCTTCCTACATCCCACTGTGACTATATTGTGCCTTTAAGAAATGTATTTGAGTCATGTTTCTATGCAGGATTTTTTTAGCAGTCTGTTCTAACTGCTGCCGCTTGGTACGTAACCGGCAACCTCTGTCGTTACTGCAGCAGCATAATTGGTCCCAAGTGCTAGAATGGGTGTTTTAAGTCTGGCCTAATGCTGTTTTCTTATTTTAGTGTGTTCCTCTTGGATCTTGCAGAGTAGGGCTTGATTAGGTTGATTGACAGAAAAATCTCTAGGCTTACAAAAAAAAAATCAAGATCAGTTTGGTGTTTGGAAGAGAGAGATTGCTTTCTCTGTGTCACTTTTTCTCTCTGGATTTTAAGACTGGGATCTGCCAGGAAGTAAATTTGTTTCTCTGGGGTTCTGCTGTTTGGGGGTGGATCTTTCTCTAGAGGGGTTAAAAAGCTGGAAACGTAGCACCCACAAGAGCATATCTGTTTTGTGCCAATTCTGAAGAGGGATTTATGTCTATGAGGACACTTCTTATGTTGGAACTATAGAGATAGTTAGCTGTTAAGAATTATACCTTGTCATGTTTAAGTATTTCCAATTGGTAAAAGTTATGCTAGCTCTTTTTGTTATATTTTAACTATGTTGTTAAAATTAAAGTTTGTTTTAATAAAGGCTTCCTAGTGGATCAATTGAATCATACTCGAGTGAATCAAAAAAAAGTTGGGGTTTAAGCTAACTTCATAACATACCTTGGAGTTTCTGATCTGGTCTCCCACACCATAAATATCAGGGCTAGCATTTCACTGAGCAAGTGGTACATTTATGTAACAGGCTTCCTAGGGAGACAATGGAAACAGATGGTATTGAAACATTCAAATTCAAATGAGATAGATTTCTTGAAGAAAATGATATTTTAAGATACAGTATATGATTATTTTGAGACATGAAATATGGTGGACATAACATGCTTAGAAAGAACTGATGATTTTTGACCTACAGTTCCCAACACTTTCCACCACTGGAGTTTTTCCTAAGCTCAAGCCTGCTCATGGACTAATTGATAGATATTGGCTGCCATGCTTAGGCAACAACAAAACATTTTTGGGCTGCTCTGCAATGACCGATTCTATGATGCCATTTATTAAGGCTTTGCCAGTCAGTTATTCTGTTTACTGTACTTTGTATTATGGGGTCACATTATATTATATTTCTGAGATATGTAGTTAATATCTGGTTGGTTGCATAGATAAGACATGATTGGTACAAATTAAACTTGAAATGCATTTGCCTGGTGGGTTTTTGTTTTTATTCATTCATGCGATATGGGCATCAACAACAAGGCCAGCATTCATTGCCCATCCCCAATTGCCTTTGAGAAGGTGGTGATGAACCATCTTCATGAACAGTTGAAGTCTTTGTGATGTAGGCATACCGACAGTTAGTTCCAGGATTTTGACCCAGCGGCAGTTGATAAACAGGAAGCACGAGTCGAGAATTTGAATCTGAAAATTTACTGGCTCCTGCAATTTAGAAAGATTAACCTTTGAGTCCCTGGTTCTCACTTCGGAGTGGGGATGGGGGGCGGGGGGGGGGGGGTAATGGGGGAAAGCCTTTCCATGCCAGAGCAATTAGTATCTTTCTGTACCATTCCAGTCATTAAAAACACACTTCCTCGCGTAAAAAATGTTTATAAAATTAGTTATTAAATCTCTTGATTTCTAATTTTTCCAAAGGATATACATGAAATATGGTAGCCCAGCCAGGATGATGGAAGGTTATATTTCTGTTCTTACCAATGGCATCTGTCAAAGTGAAGAGAATGGGTCATTTCTTATGAAGGATTACGATTCAAGAAAGGCATATCTTGCTGGGTCCATTAAAGGTAAGCACAAAAAATGTTAAACATAGGATCCAGCATTAAGTACTGAGTGCGGTTGAGGTGCAGTCCAGTCCAGTGATGTTGTTCCCTGACCTCGTTTGCTCTTTCTCTTGAGTTATGATATGGAGCATGGTATGTTGTCTGGGAAAACTGCCGGAACCAAGGGCAAGATAACGTCCCTTAAATGGGACAGTTGGTTAAGGAAGAGTTTGTTCCTTTTACCGATTTACTCTTGTGCAATAAGCAATGTTGCGTGTATGAGAATGCCCTTATTTCTGAGCAAATATGGTCACCTACACATATTAATGTCTGATCTATTTGGACCCTGCAACTTGTGTTAGATACAGTACTGTGTCACTTTCTACCAAGCAGAACTTTAGAACTATTGATATATTAAGCTATTTGTATCAAACAGTATGGTAATGTGTAACTAACTACAATAATAGGAATATCTATTTCAAACATATTTATACTCCTATATTGTATCTGGAATTGTTTATTTTGGAGCTGGTTTTATTTTAGCTTAACCATTTTACATATGATGATCCATTATCCATAATTAGGTAACTATTCATAGTTTAATTTTACATGCAGCCTCTCTTGAAAGTAGACAGCCACTCGCTATCCTCTAATATCTCACCCACACTCACATTCACCTAAGGGTACAGTAGTATAATGGTTATGTTACTGGGCTAATAATTCGAGATGTGAGTTCAAAGACTGACATGGTAGCTATGGAGTTTAAATTCCGTTATTTCAGTACATTTGGACACATACAGATATTTCAGCAAGGAAAAATGGATAGCAATCAGGGCTTGGGCCAATAATTGATGTTTCATTCATTCAGGGATGTGGGCATCGCTGTTTGTTGATGGGGTGCCAATCAAGTGAGCTGCTTTGGCCTGGGTGGCGTCAGGTTTCTTGAGTGTTGTTGGAGCTGCACTCATCCAGGCAAAGGTTGAGGTGGCATGGTAGCACAGTGGTTAGCACTGCTGCTTCACAGCACCAGGGACCCGGGTTCGATTCCTAGCTTAGGTCATTGTTTGTGTGGAGTTTGCACGTTCTCCCCGTGTCTGCGTGGGTTTCCTCCGGGTGCTCCGGTTTCCTCCCACATTCTGAAAGACGTGCTGGTTAGATGAATTGACCCGAACAGGCATTGGACAGTGGTGACTAGGGGAATTTCACAGTAACTTCATTGTGGTGTTAATGTAAGCCTTACTTGTGACTATTAAATAAACTTTTTTAAATATCCCATCCCACTCCTGACTTGTGCCTTATAGAATGTGGACAGGGTTTGGGGAGTCAGGAGGTGAGTTAACCACCACAGAATTCCTCGCCTCTGACCTGCTCTGGTAGCCACAGTATTTATATGGATAGTCCAGTTCAGTTTCTGGTCAGTTGTAACCCCAGGATATTGATAATGGGAGATTCAGTAATAGTAAAGCCATTGAATGTCAAGGGGCAATGGTAGATTCTTTCTTGGTGGTGATGGTCATTGCCTGGCACTTGTGTAGTGTCTCTGTTACATGCCACTTGTCAGCCCAAACCTGGATATTGTCCAGGTCTTACTTGGACATGGACTGCTTCAGTATCTGAGGAGTTGCGAATGATGATGAACATTATGCAGTCATCAGGGAACATTCCATTTTTGACTTTATGATGGAAGGAAGGTCATTGACAAAGCAGCTGATGATGATTGGGCCAAGGACACTACCCTAAGGAACTCCTGCCGCAATGTCCTGGAGCTGAGATGACTGACCTCCAACATCCACAACCATCTTCAAAGGGTTTTCTTCATGATTTCCATTGACCCCAGTTTTGCTGAGGCTCCTTGATGCCACACTTGGTCAATGTGATCTTGATGTCAAGGGCAGTCACTCTCAGCTCACTTCTGGAGTTCAGCCCTTTTGTCCATGTTTGGACTAACGTTGTAAAGAGGGATTGAATGGTTCTGGTGGAACCCAAACTGAGTGTCAACGAGCAGGCTATTGCTAAGCAAGTGCCACTTGATAGCACTGTTGGTGACCTGTTCCATCGCTGATAATCAAAAGTAGACTGATGGGGTGGTTGTTGGCCCAATTGGCTTTGCCCTACATTTTGTGCACAGAACATACCTGGGGAACTTTCCACATTGGATGCAGTGCTGTTGCTGTACTGGAACAGCTTGGCTAGGGGCTCAGCAAGTTCTGGACCACACGTCTTCAGTACTATTGCCGGAATAGTGTCAGGACTCATAGCCTTTGCAGTAGCCAGTACCTTCAGCCATTTCTTGATATCACATGGAGTGAATCAAGTTGTCTGAACACTGGCATCCATGATGCTGTAGATCGTTGGACTAAGCCGGGATGGATCATCCACTCCGCCCTCCTGGCTGAAGATTACAGAAGTTGTTTCAGCCTTAACTTTTGCACCGATGTGCTGGGCTCCTCCATCATTGAGGATGAGGAAATTTGTGGAACCTCTTCCCCCCCGGTTGTTTAATTATCCACCAACATCCATGGCTGGACATGACAGGACTGCAGAGCTTAGATCTGATTCACTGGGTGTAGAATCACTTAGCTCTGTCTATCACTTGCTGTTTATGTTGTTTGGCATGCAAGTATTCCTGTGTTGCAGCTTCACCAGGTTGATACCTCATTTTTAGGTAGGCTGCTGCTGCTCCTGGCATGCCCTCCTGCACTCTCCGTTCAACCAGTGTTGATCCCATAGCTTGCTGGTAACAGTAGAATGGGGAAATGCCAGGCCATGAGGTTACAGATTGTGGTTCAGTCCATTTCTGTTGCTGCTGCTGATGGCCCACAGTGCCTCATGGTTGCCAAGTCTTGAGTTGCTAGATCTGTTCAAAGATGCATCTGAGGCAGGCTGGTAGGAGAGGCTGAGGTCTGTTATGTTTTTCCCTTTGTTGATCCCCTCCCCACCTGCTGCAGACCCAGTTTAGCAGCTATGTTCTTTAGGAGTCGGTAGTGCTGCTACCGAGCCTCTCTTGGTGATGGGCATTGAAGTCCCCACCCAGAGTACATTCTGTGACCTTGCCACCCTCAGTGCTTTCTCTAAGTCGTGTTCAACATGGAGGAGTTCTGATTCATCAGCTGCAGGGGTTAGGGGCGGGGGGGAAGAGTGTTGGGGGTGCAGGAACATTTATGTGGCAATCAGGAGGAGGTTTCCTTGTCCATGTTTGCCCTGGTGAGACATGAGACTTCATGGGGTCGGATTCAATGTTGAGGACTCCCAGGGCAACTTCCTGCTGATTGTAAACCATTGTGCTACCACCTCTGCTGGGTCTGTCCTGCCGGTGGGACAGGACATATCCAGGAGTGGTAATGGTGGTATCTGGGACATTATCTATAATGTATGATTCCATGTGCATGACTATGTCAGGCTGTTGCTTGACTAGTCTGTGAGACAGCTCTCCCAGTTTCAGCACAAACCCCCAAGGATTTTGCAGGGTCGACAGGACTGGGTTTGCCATTGTCATCTCTGGTGCCGAGTTCAATGCCAGATGGTCCATCTGGTTTTGTTCCTTACTAACATCCTTTTAGTGGTTTGATGCAGCTGAGTGCCTTGCTAGGCCATTTCAGAGGGCACTTAAAAGTCAACCACATTGCTGTGGCTTTGGAGTCACATGTAGGCCAGAACTGGTAAGGACAGCAGATTTCCTTCCCTACAGGGCATTTGTGAACCAGATGGGTTTCTACAACAATCGTCAACAGTTTCATGGTCATCATTCGACTTTTAATTCCAAACTTTTTTGTTGAATTAAAATCCAACTACCAATGGTGGGATTCAAACCCAGGTCCCTTGAGCATTCCTTTCAGTCTCTGGATTACTAGTCTAGCGACAATATCACAATGCACTGCATCCCTCTTCTGTCATGCCCAGAAGCCTCAACTCTAGTCTCAGCTGAAAGGAGGTAACTCAAACCTGGGATCGTGGTGATGTCAATTGATTTCTTTGAAGTGAGCCGGGATTCTTTGACTTTTCATTATAGTCTTATTTTGCACTATTTAATATTCGGTATAAAACAAGTTTTCTTCTGGTGATTATGTGAAATGCGTAGAGACGTTTTTGTGTTCAATGGAATGCATTTTGTTTTCACAGATGTAGTAAATCAGTTTGGAATGGAAACCATTATCCTGTACACTGCACTCATGCTAAAGAAGAGGATTGTGGTCTACCATCCTCGCATCGAAGCATTGCAGGAGTTTACCAGGTAAAAACAACCCTCAGAGGGGGTCACATGGTGTGAGCGTGGGAATATCTGTGTCTCCAGGAGCTCTGGCGCTACGCATCTTTTAATCCTTTCATTTATCCTGATGCACAGCCCATTAGTACCTGATCCTGAAGGAAAGCTCCGCACTATATCCCTGGAAGATTTCTGGTTAAATTTTGGGACAAAATGCCGAGTAAAAGTCATGAAAATCCTCGATGGAAAGAAGCAGCCCAGGTGGAGCTGAGCTCACAATGTGGCGATTTGGTCAGTGAGCGGGCTCTTGACCCGGTGACGTTGAAGGAATTGTCAATGACGACTGCCAATACGATTAGCATTTTGGCACAGAATTTCGATGCTCAGATTGCTGAACTGCAGAGTACTGATAAGAAGCTTGACGAAGCGAAGGAAAAAATTCTTATTGCCGAGAATGCAGCTTCCTCAGTTGAGGCTTGCTTTCAATCCTTGGAAAATCAGCTACATGGAATGTCAGATATCCTGATTGACCTGGAGAGCTGAGGCCAGAGGAGGAGTGTCCATGTGACCGGCTTTCCAAAAGAAGCTGAGGGCGAGCTGCTAGCTAAATTTGAGAACTGACTACCACATTTTCTTAATCTCAACACGAAAGCCGGCTGCATTAATCTCGAAGGTGCATGTCACATTCCCGCGTTCGAGGCTTGCCCCCGGTTGGTAATCATGCATTTTCATAGCTTTGGTCAGAGGTTTCAATGAGGCTGGAAATGATCTGAAAGCCATCCGAATGCAGTTGGCCCTGCTTTATCCTGCTACCCTAAGGGTAACATCTGATGGATCCTTAAGACTGTACCACAATCCTACTAAGGCTTTGGCCTCTCTAAACTCCGTGGATGGCTATAATTTAGAGTCACAATTTGCAGTTCGTCGATAATCCTGGACTTTACTCACTGTCATTACACTCCTTTTTTTGATTTTGTCATGTTATTTATCATGTTGACAGGGGCGATAGAGTATGAGCACTGGGGTGAATTTTGCCTGCTACCTTTGAAAACCAAGGATGTCTATTAGTTTATAATGGAATGCATCTCTCAGTGTGTTCCTTTACTTACTCTAAGCTTGAGACACAGATTTGTTCCTCCTATATCCTTGTTATGTCAGGGATGCAAGGTGGGCACAGGGGACTACCTGAATTGCTTCTGGTCCTGTGACAAAATTGAATCCTAATGGTTTAATAGCCTTAAAGAGCTTAAGAATGTTGGGGAGCATCTGGGTAGGTTGTATGGCACGTGATTTTTCTTATAATCCTTGCATTTATAATGGAGGAAAAAACTATGTGGTATCCTTTACTCTTGAACTGGCTAATATGAGTAGCGCCATAGCGGGGAGATAGGTGGGTGGTTTGAGGTAGAGGATGCGGTATGATCCAACAAATTCTCACTGCTGGTGAGGAAAACCCCCTTAGAACTATCGGTGTTGCATAGTTTGTTTCTGTATTTTGGTTATTTTGGGATCAAGGAATCCCAGACGGACTCCTGTAACTTTGCAGACAGAGAACATATCCTGGGAAAATACATTGATTTGTATCAGTGGCGCTCCTGATTGAGCTGGAGATGGGGAAAGTATGCTTTGGTGAGCGCCTAAGCGTGATGCTAGAATCTTTGGCTGATCAGTCTTTTGTATACCTGTGTCAATATCCTGTATTCTTCTTGGCTGAATATGCATTGGCAGCGCATACTATGAAAATCCTGCAAAAGAAAAGAATGTAAGTTACGTGGCGCTATCTCTAGTATCCTGTAAGCAAGGATGTGGTCTATTATGCCATTTACTCATGGCTTTACCTTGTTATCTTGTTTTCCCCCAATCTCTGAAACATCCTTTCATTGTTTCCGTATTTGGAGGTGTCCTTTGCAATGAATAATCTGTACCAACTGTGTGGGTTCTCACTTGTCTCTTTCTGTACATATGGAGAAATGATTGGAAATTCCCACTGAAGTAAACAGCGGGATTTATTCCAGTTTTTACATGAAATCAACACTTAGAATTCCCCCCCCCCACCACCCCAACCTATGGTTTGACACTTAGAGATATGGTGGCAGAGAAGTGTGACAAATATTCATGTTCATAGAATCATAGGATCCCTACAGTGCAGAAGAGGCCATTTAAGCTATCGGGTCTGCACCAATCCTGCGAAAGAACACACTACCTAGACCCAATCCCTGCCCTAACCCCCCCCCCACATGGCCTGCACATCTTGGCCAGTAAGGGTTAATTTAGCCCGGCCAATGCACCAAACCTGCATGTCTTTGGACTGTGGGAGGAAACTGGAGCACCCGGAGGAAACCCACCGAAACACAGGGAGAATGTGCAAACTCCACACAAACAGTGACCCAAGGCTAGAATTGAACCTGGGTCCCTGGCGCTGTGAGGGACTAGTGCTAACCATTGTGCTTTGTAACTTTGTATTCCAGGACTTTGCCCACATTAATTTGGCATCGGCAGGACTGGTCAGTACTTCATCCTTATGTGCATTTAAATCAAGATGAGCTCGAGGCCTTGAAGACTTGTACTGGTAAGAAGATTGTTTGCTTTTCCAAAACTACATAGAAAGTCATTTCTGTTATGCTAATCCTGCAACTTCTAATTCCACTTGGAACTTGATAGGAAAATGCAAACTTTGTCTAATTCTGGGATGTGTAAAGTGCTTATGAATTTCCAGCTGTCCATTCATCTGGCAGCAAACTCTGATATATTTTCCCAACTAATAGAGGGCAAATATCCATAGCCTTTAGTAACAGTTGTTTTCACTTCACATGCAGGTTATGTAGCTGGTTTCACAGAGTTAAAAGTGACCGACCGCTCCGACATCTATGATGTATTTGTGAACCTGGTAGAAAGTGAGATCGTTATTGCACCACATGCTAAAGGTATCACTGGTGTTTGTTTGTGTGCTTCACTGTCATTCTTGTTTCACTGAAGTCCCATTGATCTATCACCCCTGTACTGCTTCATCTACATTGGCTCTCGGTTAGGCATTGCCTCGATTTTAAAGCTGTCATCCTTGTTTGCAAGTCCCATCATGGCCTCGAACCTCCCTATCTCTCTAACCTTCTCCAATCCTGCACCTCTCCATAATCTCTGTGCTTCTCCAATCCGGCCTTTTGCTCATTTTTCATCGTGCTGCCCTTTGCGGCCATGTCTTCATCCAGAGGCCCAGAGCTGTTGGAATTTCCCCCTGGAGTCTTTCCATCTGTCTAACTTGGGGCGGCAGGGTGGCACAGTGGTTAGCACTGCTGCTTCGCAGCACCAGGGACCTGCGTTCAATTCTGGCCTTGGGTGACTGTGTGTGGAGTTTGCACATTCTCCCCGTGTCTGCGTGAGTTTCCTCCGGGTGCTCCGGTTTCCTCCCACAGTCCAAAGATGGATTGGCCATTCTAAATTTCCCTTAGTGTCCAAATATGTGTAGCTTAGGTGGATTAGCCATGGTAAATGCACGGGGTTTCGGGGATAAGGCGTGGACGGTTGGGTCTAGGTAAGATGCTCTTTCGGAGAGTTGGTACAGACTCGATGGGAGGAATGGCCTCCTTTTGCACTGTAGGGTTTCAATGGTTCTCTCCTCTCCTTTAAGATGTCTTTTAACACCTGTCTTTTGACCAGGCTTTTGGTCTCCTGTCCTCATCATCCTATTTTGTTTAGTATCAGCCCTGTGAAGTGCTTGGAGATGTTTATTACTTACAAAAGACTCTACATAATGCAACTCTAAATTAGTGTCGGCGCTAAGATTTTATGCACCAGTAGAATTATAATACTGGATTGTATGCTCCCTATCCAGTGCGTTTGATGGCAGAGGAAATGTAAAATCCAGCAGGCTTCCTGCTGCCACCTACCTCACCATCCCTGCCCCTGCCGCAGCTTTACCAGCAGTGGTGGTGCGGGGGCTGGTGGTGGGAATGCTGTCGGAGAGCCCGCTCACCACTGGGCCAGTTGAGGCCCTAAAGTGCCGCGATTTAAGGCCACTTAAGAGATCCCACAGTCATTGGGATTTAAGTGTTGGCGGGAGAAGCCCACGCCAAGCTCCCAGCCTTGCAGGGTTTCCTGTGCGAGCTGGTGGTGAGCAGGGGGAGGGCTCCACTTTCAGGAGACCTCTTCATTTATGGGCCTCTCAAAGTTGTTACTCCACCAGGTTCCGCTATGGCCTCACAAACCCTGGCTCCCATGCCCCTCTATGGGGCCTTCCAGCAAGACAGCTGTGGAGATCCCAGATTCAGCTGCTGGGCTGGATTTAGCACAGCTTACCTCCTCAAGCTCTGGGTATAGTATCAGCAGGGGTCATTGTTCCCAATGGTGTGACCAGTATTGGGGAGATGTTGGTCTCTGATCAGGCAGCAGATGTTATGGTAGCTGCAGATCTGTCACTGGTGCTGGTCGTGTTTAGAGCAATTTGAGGCTGTTGATTAAGAATTCCATGCAAGAAGCATACTGGTCTCGCATTATTTTCAACAGAACATTAACATAATCTCATTATTGTTAATAGAATATTGTTCAGTTTTGGTTCATGTGTTCAATGCCATCAATAGGTTTTATGTTCAGAGAATTATGATTTTATACCCATTTCTAACCAATGTATTAAAATTTTTATGTATAGCATTCTTTTCTTGTGCGACATTAACATCCTGCAACATTTCCTGTCACATTTTATTGGCCAATTGTAATACATTGTCTGACTCACTGTGATGTTAGTCGCTGAGCAAACCAAATCCTAGAGGGAAATTTGGCCTACAGGCCATAGCCTTTTTTTGTATTCTGTAAACAAGAAGAAAACATAGTGATCCTGGCAGCAAGAAGTCCTGTGATATTTTTGGGTTTTCAAAAAATTAAAAGTAAAAGGTTTATTTACAAGAAGAAAAGAAAACTTAAGCCTTCTTCCACTCTGCTGTGGAAATCTAAGAAACCTTCTGAAACCAGACTTGTTTTTTTTGCCACCCCAGACTTTTCTGGCTTTACTTTTCTGATTTAATTATTCATTTATTCATTTAAGGGTATTCCTAGTATATTTCGCGGGCTTTTTTCAGGGTTTTGAATTGAGGAAGTGAGGTCAGCTGAAGGGGATTCTGGGAGGTTGAGTCTTAGTATAAAAGGCAGTTACTTGGGGGGTTCGCCGGGAGCATAAAAAGCCGTCTGCACTATACAGCGGGCAGCGTCGGGAGCGGGCAGTGGAGTGAGTGGGGAAGCAGAGTGTGAACTATAAGGGCTTTGGCTCACAGGGCTTGGGCTGAAAGGGCGAGGCAAGGCTAGTTATTTTTTACCCAACCCTGTAAAGGATAATGGCAGGTATGAGTGATCGGCCAGTTCAGTGCTTCCGATGTGGGATGTGGGAGTTCCTGCAAACACCTAGCTTCCCGGAGGTTCACATATGTGCCAGGTGCGTGGAACTGCAGCTCTTAAGGGACCGTGTTAGGGAACTGGAGCTGCAGATCGCTGACCTTAGCCTAGTCAGGGAAAATGGGAGAAAAATTGACAGCAGTTATAGGCAACTAGTTACACCAGGGCATCGGGAGAATGACACGTGGGTCACAGTTAGGAGGAGTAAAGGGCAGAAGGGTAAAGTACAAGGGAGGACTCCAGAGGTGTCTCAAAATAGGAAGGGCTTGGTGACAGGTGTGAGAGGGGAGGGGAGTGGACAGTTAGAAGAGGGGTCACCTGTGGTTGTCCCACTCCAAAACAGGTACATTGTTTTAGATAGTGTGGAGGAGTGTGCCTCTCCAGGGGTAAGACACAGTGACCAGGTCACTGGCACACAGTCAGGCTCTGTGGCCCGGAAAGGGAAGAGAGGGGTTAGGAGAGCGATAGTGGTGGGGGATGCGTCAGTTAGAGGCACAGACAGGCGATTCTGTGGGGGCGAACGGGACTCCAGGATGGTAGTCTGCCTACCTGGTGCTGGGGTCACGGATGTCTCCGAGCGGATAGGAGGCATTTTAAAAGGGGAAGATAAAGAAACGGATGTCATTATACACATTGGTGGAAATGACGTAGATAGGAAGAGTAGGGGGGTCCTAAGAGAGCAATTCAGGGAGTTGGGAAATAGACTAAAAAGTAGGGTCACTAGGGTGGCCATCTCTGGGCTGCTCCCAATGCCTCGTGCCAGTGAGGCTAAGAATAGGGAGTTGGTTCAAATGAATGCCTGGCTAAAGGACTGGTCCAGGAGGGAGGGCTTTATTTTCATAGACCAATGGGAGGTTTTCAGGAGAGGATGGCACCTGTACAAGAGGGAGGGGTCACAACTAAGTTGGAAGGGCACAAATATCCTGGCTGGGAGCTTTGCTAATGCAGTTCGGGGGGGTTTAAACTAGTATGGCAGGGGGGTGGGGATCAAACTATTAGGTCTATAAGTGTGGTGGCTGGGGACGAGCTTGGGGCTGGGACAAGGCTGGCAAAGAAGAAGAGCACTCTGGGGGAGGACGACCTCACTGAGCCTGGGGGTCTGGAGTGCTTATACTTCAATGCAAGGAGCGTAGCAGGTAAAACAGACGAACTTGGGGCCTTAATGCGCACGAGGAATTTGGATGTGGTTGCGGTGACAGAGACTTGGTTGAAAGAGGGACAGGACTGGCAGCTGAATATTCCAGGGTACAAGTGTTTTAGGCGAGACAGAGGAGGGGCCAAAAGAGGTGGGGGAGTAGCGGTATTGGTTGGAGAGCATATTACAGCGGTGCAGAGGGAGGACAATTCGGAGGAGTCGTGTAGCGAGTCACTCTGGGTGGAGCTTAGAAACAGGAAAGGCGCAGTCACTATGTTGGGGGTGTACTACAGGCCCCCCAACAGCCCAAGGGAAGTGGAAGAATGGATATGTCAGGAGATACTGGATAGGTGCAGGAAATATAGGGTTGTTGTAGTGGGAGACTTCAATTTCCCTGGTATAGACTGGAAATCGCTGAGGGCAGGGACTCTGGATGGGGAGGAATTTGTAAAATGTGTACAGGAGGGTTCGTTGGAACAATATGTGGACAACCCAACTAGAGAGGGGGCTATACTGGACCTGGTACTGGGGAATGAGCCCGGTCAGGTCTTCAAAGTTTTGGTTGGGGAACATGTGGCAAATAGTGACCACAATTCTGTTAGCTTTAGGATAGTGATGGAAAAGGATGAGTGGTGTCCCAAGGGTAAGGTGTTGGATTGGGGGAAGGCTAACTTTATTGGGATCAGGCAGAAATTGGCAGCTCTTGATTGGGAGAGGCTGTTTGAGGGTAAATCCACATCTGGTATGTGGCAGTCTTTTAAGGAACGGTTGTTAGGGCTACAGGACAAGCATGTGCCTGTAAAAAAGAAGGATAGGAAGGGTAGGATTAGGGAACCGTGGATAACCAGGGAAATTGAGGGACTGGTCAAAAGGAAAAGAGAGGCGTATGTTAGGTCCAATCAGCTAAAAACGGAGGGAGCTCTGGAGGAGTACAATGAAAGTAGGAAAATACTCAAACGGGGAATTAGAAGAGCAAAAAGGGGTCACGAAATGTTCTTGGCAGACAGGATTAAGGAGAATCCCAAGGCATTTTATTCATACGTTAGGAACAAAAGGGTTGTTAGGGAAAAAATCGGACCTCTCAGGGACAAAAGTGGGGAATTATGCTTGGAGCCCAAAGAGGTAGGGGAGATCCTAAATGAATACTTTGCGTCGGTATTCACAAAGGAGAGGGATGTGTTGACTGGGAGTGTCTCGGAGGGGAGTGTTGAACCGTTGGAGAAAATCTCCATTACAAAGGAGGAAGTGTTAGGTTTGTTAGAGAATATAAAGACTGACAAATCCCCAGGGCCTGATGGAATCTATCCAAGGCTGCTCAGGGAGACGAGAGGTGAAATCGTTGGGCCTCTGACGCAAATCTTTGTCTCGTCACTGGACACAGGTGAGGTCCCAGAGGATTGGAGGATAGCCAATGTGGTCCCGTTATTTAAGAAGGGTAGGAAGGATAACCCGGGTAATTATAGGCCGGTGAGCTTGATGTCGGTGGTGGGGAAGTTGTTGGAGAAGATTCTTAAAGATAGGATGTATGCGCATTTAGAAAGGAATAAACTCATTAACGATAGTCAACATGGTTTTGTGAGAGGGAGGTCATGCCTCACTAACCTGGTGGTGTTTTTTGAAGAAGTGACCAAAATGGTTGACGAAGGAAGGGCCGTGGATGTTGTCTATATGGACTTTAGTAAAGCGTTTGACAAAGTCCCTCATGGTAGGCTAGTGAAAAAGGTTGGATCCCATGGGATAAAGGGGGAGGTGGCTAGATGGGTGGAGAACTGGCTTGGTCATAGAAGACAGAGGGTGGTAGTGGAAGGGTCTTTTTCCGGCTGGAGGCCTGTGACTAGTGGTGTACCGCAGGGCTCTGTATTGGGACCTCTGCTGTTTGTGATTTATATAAATGATCTGGAAGAAGGAGTAACTGGGGTGATCAGTAAGTTTGCGGACGACACAAAACTGGCAGGACTTGCAGATAGTGAGGAACATTGTCAGAGGCTACAGAAGGATATAGATAGGCTGGAAATTTGGGCAAGGAAATGGCAGATGGAGTTCAATCCTGATAAATGCGAAGTGATGCATTTTGGTGGGAATAATGTAAGGAGGAGCTACACGATAAATGGAAGAACCATAAAGGGTGTAGAGACGCAGAGGGACCTGGGTGTGCAAGTCCACAGATCTTTGAAGGTGACGTCACAGGTGGAGAAGGTGGTGAAGAAGGCATATGGCATGCTTGCCTTTATAGGACGGGGCATAGAGTATAAAAGTTGGGGTCTGATGTTGCAGATGTATAGAACGTTGGTTCGGCCGCATTTGGAATACTGCGTCCAGTTCTGGTCGCCACATTACCAGAAGGACGTGGAGGCTTTGGAGAGAGTACAGAGGAGGTTTACCAGGATGTTGCCTGGTATGGAGGGGCTTGGTTATGAGGAGAGATTGGGGAAACTGGGGTTGTTCTCCTTGGAAAGACGGAGGATGAGGGGAGACTTAATAGAGGTGTATAAAATTATGAAAGGCATAGATAGGGTGAACGGTGGGAAGCTTTTCCCCGGGTCGGTGGTGACGTTCACGAGGGGTCATAGGTTCAAGGTGAAGGGGGGGAGGTTTAACACAGATATCAGAAGGACATATTTCACACAGAGGGTCGTGGGGGCCTGGAATGTGTTGCCGGGCAAGGTGGTGGAGGCGGACACACTGGGAACGTTTAAGACTTATCTAGACAGCTATATGAACGGAGTGGGAATGGAGGGATACAAAAGAGTGGTCTAGTTTGGACCAGGGAGCGGCGCGGGCTAATTGTTCCTTGTTTCTCGTGGAAGTGGAAATGACTAGGGTTGGGAAGCATTTTCCGATCAAGGCCATTGTGATCTCCTGGACTCGTTTCGATCGCCTCAGGGGGTCGGAGAGGAATTTCCCAGATTTTTTTTTCCCCATATTGGCCCTGGGGTTTTTCACTCTGGGTTTTCGCCTCTCCCTGGAGATCACATGGTCTGGAATGGGGGGGTGGGGGTGAGTTAATAGGTTGTAATGAACAAAGCATCGTAGCTGTGGGGGACAGCTCGGTGGATAGGATATTGGTATGTAGATAGGCTGGAAAATTGGGCGGGGATCCTGGATTCAGGATTCAATCCTGGACCGGGGAGCGGCGCGGGCTTGGAGGGCCGAAGGGCCTATTCCTGTGCTGTATTGTTCTTTGTTCTTTGTTCTTTGTACTGCATGGTTGCTTCCAAACTGCACTTTTTCCTGGCCCAGAGCTGTTTCTAAGAGAGAGACTTATTTCTCCTCAGGTCTCAAACAGTGACCTTCAGAGAGAGAGAGAGAGGCACTTCTTGCTTCTTTCAGAATCATCAATCAGTCAATACCTAATCAACTCAACATCTCTCCTTAAATATCCTTTTTCCCTTTCATCCAGAATTCCATTGTCTTCAGCACTTCTTTGAACTCAACCTTTTCAAAATATAAAAATCTTTCTTGTTTCCCATGGCCCCAACTTTCAGCTCAAATAAAATTTAATAACTTTCCCATGTTTACTCATGAAACCTTTGTAAGTTGTAGAAGTTACTTACTCCACTTTGATCAGTAATCCAGAGACCCAGGATAATGGTCCAAGGACCCGGGTTCAAATCCCACCATGGCAGATGGTGGAATTTGCAGTCAACAAAAATCTGGAATTAAGAGTCTAATGTTGACTAAACCTAGCTGGTTCACTAATGTCCTTTAGTGGAAGAATCTGCTTTCTTTACCTGGTTTGGCCTCAATGTGTTTCCAAATCCACAGCAATGTGGTTGACTCTTAACTGCCCTTCAGTCTAAGGGCAATTAAGGATGGGAATAAAAAACCGGCCTTGCCAGCAATGCCCACATCTCATGAATGAATTTTAAAAATTAACCACTTGTTAGGGTACCAGAACAGAAACCCCAAAGTATGTTATGAAGCCTGACTAGCCTCAACAGTTATTTCTATTTTGGCATTAATGTGAGGATAAGATGTTTCACTCCAGGTGTGATTCTATTGACACACTAAGAAGCTTTTATCAAAACAAACTTTATTTTAACAATACAGTTTAACTATAACAAAAGAATTAGCTTAACTTTTACCAATTGAAATACTTAAACATGACAAGATATAATTCTTAACTGCTATCTCCATTAGTTCCACTTCAAGCAATATTCCTCTTATGGACCTAAATGCCTCTTCAAAATCAATTAGCAAAATACAGGCTTACATGATTAGACTTGGACTGCCAGTCTTCGAGCCTCCAGAATACCTCTGGTGAGTGAGAGAGAGAGAGAGAGAGAGAGAGACTCATTCCTCCTCAGGTCTCAAATAGTGACCTTCAGAGAGAGAGGCACTTCTTGCTTCTTTCAGAATCCAGCAATAACCGCACGCTTTTCCCTGCAAGCTTAGCTCCTCCCATTAAGCACATGACTGTCTCTGTCAACCAACCTAATCAAAACCCTACTCTGAGACCCCAGGGGAAAAACAAAATAAACAAAACTGCATTAACACAGATTTTAAAAAACACATCCCTGGCTAAAATGAATCCTTAGCCTGCATTCTCAGCATGTGAGCTGCCTGGTTTACAGACTAATTGCTGCTGTATAAAACAGAGCTGAATATTAAACATAGCCCTCACAAGAAAAATGAGAAAAAATACATTTCTTAAAGACACAGCATCATCACATGCTAAAAAAGATCCCTAATGCATCTCCTAATGCAAATTTCTAAACCTGGCCTATTTATGTCTAACACCACTTGACCATACTATCATTATGAATGCATGCATTTAGCATGTTCAGTTCCTTTTCATGCCTCAGCTCCCACAGGCAGGCTGTCTCTATTACCCTTATCCTAGTGTCATAAAATTATTTCCCCAAAAATATTTTAAAAAACATCAATTTTCACAACACATCAGGGAGATCTGTTAACACAGGATGAAATTAGTACTGATTTTATTATTACTCTTTAATGACATAGGTGGAACTGTTTAACTCTCTCTCTTATAGAAACAATGACGATGGGTAAACTACACAAGGATATTGGACAACTCATTGTTCAGTCAGCCGGTGATGCAGAGAAATCAGATGGTCAAGTGATTAAGGTAATTATTTTCTATTATGTCTTTGTCTGCAGAAGTTTGGAGAATACATAGTGTCTGTTCCATTCACTCACAGTTAGTTGGTTCATTTTATTTTTTTAAGCCTTTTATACAGAATTACCTGCCCGTGAGAAGTTTTTTTTTCCCCTGTGGTTCACAAACCTTACCCTCTTTTCTGCATACATTAGAGGGTGAGTGGAAAAACAAAAACCCACGAGTTCCCAATCTCAAAGTTTTCATGGGTGATAAGGAGAAAAGATCTTTCAAAAGAGGGATTGAGTAAATGGTTATGACATTGGATTAGCAATCTGAAGCTTAATTTCAATTTCAAATTTTACCGAGTCAAGTTGTTGTGTTGCAATGAATTCAATACATTTGCCAACAGAAAGCCATAACCATGAAGGCTGTCTGATTATTATCAAAACCCAACTGCTTTACTAACAAAGTTAAATCAAGTAAACTCGCCACTTCTACCCGGTCTGTTTTACATGTGACACAAAATGTCCTCCTATTATGATCCCCATAGACACCAATACCTTTAGAAAGACACTTAAACTTCCAGTGCCTAATCATGTGGCAAAATTTAAAATTTTAAGACTTTTACTGTATAAACAAACTAAAGGCAACATTATCAAAACATTATTCAGTGGACAACTTAGGCTCTAAACTATGGAAACGATCCCCATTTAATTTTGAAATGACAGAAACTTCCCCTCCATGGTTATACTTTACTCTGTCCCTTAAGTGGACACTTAATTCTTCAGGAGTCTGTACAAAGCTATTCTCAGCTCTTGATTACTTGCAACCTTTTTTCTCTTTCCCAGCAGGATGCTAACCCCAGAACTGAGTTTCATGGTGAAAGACAAATTAGAGTTTCTTCTCTCTAGCCAAGCAAGGCAAATTTACAGTCTCCTTCAAATGTTCATGAACTTGGTCTCTTCAGTCTAAGCTTGAGATCCCACCTGCTTTTTGCATGCTGACCAACAGGGCCAGGATTTTCTCTGCTTCAGGTGCAGCACTGACTGCCTCTATCTCTCTGCTCTCTTTCTCAAATTATGGCAGACTGATCTGTCTGTCAGTTTTAGCGATATCTAACCTGAAACCTGGTATTACAATGGTGGTATGGACTCTTCCCTTCTCAAAGCCAAATTCACGCCAAAGTGATTCATATGGACCTTGTATTCAGGTAGTAATGCTACTTAGTTATTCCTATTGAACCCCAACACTCTTCTATTTTGCAATTAAATAGACAGTTTAAAGTATTACCATTTACAAAACTTGACATTCCTAACACCTCCCTGTGACTTGCATTGGTCATTGTTTACAGGTGTGAATAACTTGCAGCTTTTTCCCAGTAAGACATCATGGGCCTTCCTTTAACCACCAAGCCATCCAAGTTTGTTGTCGGGTGGAATTCAGAACAGGTCACATGACTCCACAGTCTCAAAAGATAACCATCTTACAAACTTCATATTTGTAATACTGTATAGCATTCTCTCAGGGCAACTAGTATTGGATGACAAATGGAGCTAACACACGTACCATTTTATTTTATTTGAGAATAGTTAGTTTGCAATTAGATATGAGAGAACCAGCACAATATAAAGATAAAATAGGTAAAGTTTCCATAGTCCCAGATGACCATAGCTCCCAAAGGGGTGAGCTGACAGGTGGTGATTTTAACCTGAGGATCACCAGCAAGATTGAGATAATGGAGCCTTCATGAATAACCTCAGTATGTACGGGAATTGAATCCACACAGTTGACATCACTCTGTAACCAGCCGTCTAGCCAACTGAGCTAACTGACTCCAGAATGGATTCTTCCCAAGTTGTTTCCTACTGGAGGCAAATAGAGCCTCATAAAAGAATCTGAAGCTTTTCATTTAGAATTAAGAGACTTGAACCAATGGAATATCCATATCGCAGTGGATTATTTAATGATTTTTCAGAGTGACAAATTCTGTGTGAAGGCTTCAAATGCATTGGGAATTAGGTTAAGACTACTTCACTCCCATTCCATTGAATCCTTTAAATTGGATTCTAATTCCAGTCCTGCAGGGGAAAAAACAATGTGTGGACCCATTGCACTACCCAGAGCATGGACACCTGTGTTAAAAGCAATGAGTTTGTTTCAGGTTGCAGCTCCCATTACTTGCTTACGATTCCTTTCCTCCCTTCCCCTCCTAAAAGTGTTGAATCTTATGCAAGGGTACTTTTATCTTTGTGCCTTACTCATATTGCATTCATGCATGAACCTTCATGGTCTGTGTTGCTGGGCCTTTAAGGCATGGTTGGCGTCACAGCCAATGCTAACTTTGTCTTCACCCAAGTCCCCGTATGTACACTCGCCAGGGATGGTTGCTGATCTTGATGTCCTAAGCAGGAGCCCATACTGACTTTCCACTGTTCAGGGCACTGAGGCTAATTGTAGCACATTGACCATAGTCCCAGTTACTTCAGTACTGATTGGGGATTAACCTCCAGACCTTCCTGGTTTGTACATCTTGTGCAATCTATTTCCAGAGCCATCGGGAAGCAAAGGGTAAAGATTTGAACTAAAAGGTTAAAATAATAAATTCCGGTTTTGTTGCTCTTGGTGCTGACCTCCATTTTGATTGCTCATTTTTAGGACATTTCACAGAAAACAAAAGAAATTTTGGCCAATTTAGCCTCGCTGGCAACGGATGGAGGAGGAAAGCCCAAAATCACTCGGGAGATTCTGAAGGAGCACCGCTTCCCACCAGCAACTGAGAATTTCTTGTATCATTTAGCAGCTGCTGAGAAAATGCTTCAGATCTGACTGTTGCTGTTTACATTGTGCTACCTTTTACTATAGTGGACCAAGGTGATTTCTCAGAAACAAACAATATCCAGCTTAATAACTACTTTACGTAAATGAAACAAGAGTTAGCATTTCAACCTGCACGCATCATGTTACTTCCTGTCTTCACAGTAATACAACTGGAATTGCCAGTTCACCCATTAGTTAAATCAAAGTGTGCATTCACACTTGTATGTGAAAGGATCACGTGAAATTTTGAATTGGGGAACACGCATGCAAGTTCAAATATTTGGAAATCTAAATCTCTCTTCCAGTCAAAGTTTCACGATTTTGAACTTAGTAAAAATTAATTTGTCCGGAAATGATGTGTGGAATTTAATATTCCACCCCAGGAACACCCTGGCCGGAATTTTACCGACACGTCCGCCCCGATTCCGGGGGCAGGCGAGGCTCGGAGAACGGCGTTCTCCATTGGCCTCGGGCGGAATCATACGAATCCCAGGCAGACATGCCGGTAAAATTCTGCCCCCTATGTCCAAAGGAGGGCCTTACTGACGACAAGGTCCTATTGTTGTGACTGTTGAATTCAGACCAATGTTTTTGAACAATATTCTTTTTCCGACCTATATTACCTGTTGATTTATCTGCCGATTGTTTTCCAACAGCACTTTCTGAAACCATGATCTCCACCATCTCGAAGAACAAGGGCAGCCAATATATGAGAACGCCATCATCTCCAAGTACCCTTCCAAGCCAGACAGCAGCCTGAATTGGATATGTGTCACTGTCCTCCATCACCGCTCTGTCAAATTCCTGGAACTCCTTAATTGCCCTATGGGAATACCTGTAACACTTGGACCTCAGCATTTCATGAGGGTGGCTCATTACCATCCTGTCTCGAGCGTAACCAGGATAATAAAGTTGGTTTCGAAGAAGAGTCATAGTGGACTCGAAACATTAACTTCTTTCCACTGATGCTGCCAGACCTGCTGAGTTTTTCCAGCGTTTTCTGTTTTTATTTCAGATTTCCAGCGTCTGCAGTATTTTACTTTTATAATAAATGCTGGCCTTACTGATGATGCTTATACCCTGGGAAAGAATTTTTTTTTAAACTTATAAAGTTTTACGCTTATATTGAAACATTGTTGTATTACGAGCAGCTTTCATTCTGATGATTTCTTTCTTTTTTCCTAATTGGTCACTTCCTACTGGTTAATCACCAATCATATTCCAGAAAACCTCCCTTTCTCTACACTGAACCCCCATGGCAAATTTTCTACCCAATCTCATGACCAGAAAATTAATTTTGTGATGCACTCTCAGGCCACACCCCTCCCAGTCTCAGACTGATGATCATGTTGCTTTAAGTTTAATGAATTCTGGGGTGAATGAATTATTAAATTCTCATAGAATCCCTACAGTGCATAAGGTGGCCATTCAGCCCATCAAGCCTGCACCGGCAACCATCCCACCCATACCTTATCCCTGTAACCCCATGTATTTACCCCTCTAATTCCCCTGACAATTTAGCATGGGCAATCCATCTAACCTGTACATCTTTGGATTGTGGGAGGAAACCGGAGCACCCGGAGGAAACCCACGCAGACTGGAGATGGCACCAGAGCGAGGTGACTTCTTGCAAGCTGTGCCCAGCGTACCTTCTAATTCTATCTTTTACTCTCATTCTGTGCTTCTAAAACTTTATTCTAACTCTTCTTTGACTGTAACACTACATTCTGCACTCCTTTCCTTCCCTACATATGGTATGCTTTGTCTCTATAGCGTGCAAGAAACAATACTTTTCACTATCCTAATACATGTGACAATAATAAATGAAATCAAATCCGACATGGGGAGAATGTGAAAACTCCACATAGACAGTGTCCCGAGGCTGAAATTGAAGCCGGGTCTCTGGCACTGTGAGGCAGCAGTGCTTGCCACTGTGCCACACTAATTCTCCTGGGAATAAAACAGTGGAGCAGTTACCAGTGTGGCTCAGTTTCTTTCATTCTGAAGTTGGGAGTCCTGAACAATTTTGGGTCCATTGCTGCTCCACACCACTCTCCCGCCACAAACCCAATTTCTCGCTTCAGTTGACTTTAATCATTTAGAAAAGATTGGCTCGTTACAATGATAGCTGTAACTGATAGTTACAATCCCAGCTTATGTTACTACTGGACATGTCAGATCCCAGGGTGAAACTAGCCTTGGTAGATCCTAATTTTATTTATTTTTTAAGAAAGTTACCGAAGAAATTCACAGGAGTTTACTGATGAACCTTTAACATAAGGAATAAAACATTTATTAAGCAAGGAAAAATGAACTGTATTATACCAGACACAAAGGTTAGAAAGATCTCAGTGCAAGCGCCAGAAAAGGATTGAAAGTTCCATTGTTCCTTTTCAGAGGGCTGTGCAACATTGGCACTGTGACTCAAAGGGTGGGTGAAGCAGGACCACTGAATATTTTAAGGCAAAGGTAGATGCATTCTTGTTGGGCAAGGAAATTAAAGATTATCGAGGGTAACTGGGGAATGTGGAACTCAACACAAACAGATTAGCCATGATCTTATTGAATGGTGGATTAAACTCAAGGGGCAAAATGGCCTACTTCTGCTCTTACTTTGTATGTATACCCTTACAGACACGAAAACCCAGTGAAGATTCACCACTATCTTAACACCAAGGACCAATATGGGCTGGTCCAGTTGCAAACGACTTTAGGTAACAGCAAGGGTTTTTCTACTTCCACCACCCTCCCCCACCTCGTCGCCCACAAAATCACTAAACTATTAACCCCTTTGTAACCCTTCTTTTCACTTCAAAGGTTGTAAAACCTTATTAAAAATGCATGTTATCCAAACAAATCCAGAAAACCTGACCATCTTGAGAGGAGGCCTTCCAGACCTGGCACTGAGATCAGAAAAAAACTCAATGAAATTGAAATCTTTCTAAACACACAAATATAAATTAAAGATACACATTGTTCCTGACACTGATACTAGTTTGGACTCCAGAATTGAATAAAGTTAATTGATTTGTCTTGAAACGTGTTGGTTTCTGCAGTGGAGCAGTTTCTTTACCACTGGGGCCTAGTGTCATTTTGGCATAAAGACGCTATTGAAAACTGAGGACGTGGGAATGGATAAGCATTGGGGAATATTGTTTGATTAGTTTTGGGGGTTTGAGAGCATTTATTTAAAACGTTCTCTCAGGATTGGAGTCAAGTCCACGATGAAAGTAGATTCAATGCAAGAGGAATCTGCGAAAAACTTCTCTTCTGATTTATGTTCTAGCTCTTAACAACAGGGGACAAGAAGGCTGCCACTGAGCCAAGGCTGACACCAATAGAGATAGACTTTCATTTTGTTTGTTTGGGATAAATCCACATTCAGACCACGGAGATGAAAGAGCCAAATGAAAGAACACCGCCCTATTTGACAACTCATTTTAAAAACTGAAATACTATCACTAAAGTTAAATTTGGCTACAACAACATGCACTTGTATAGTACCTTTAATGGAATAAAGTGTATAAAGGAACTTCACAGAACATTATAAAGCAACAGGCAGATAGAGTCATAGAGATATACAGCATGGAAATAGGCCCTTCGGCCCAACTCGTCCATGCCGAGCAGGTTTCCTAAACTGAACTAGTCCAATTTGCCTGCATTTGGCCCATATCCCTCTAAACCTTTCCCATCCAAGTACTTGTCCAAATATCTTTTAAATATTGTAATTGTACCCGCCTCTACCACCTCCTCTGGTAGCTCATTCCATATACGCACCACCCTCTGTGTGAAGAAGTTGACCCTCAGGTCCTTTTTAAATCTTTCCCTTCTCACCTTAAACCTATGCTCTCTAGTTTTGGACTCCCCCATCCTGGGGAAAAGACCTTGACTATTCACCTTATCGATGCCCCTCATGATTTTATAAACCTCTATAGGTTTCCATAGATGACCAAAAGCTTGGTCAAAGAGGTAGCTTTTAAGGAAGCAATGCCTGATTAGAGTAATGACTCTTTAGCCTTTACTATGTTTTTAATAAACACAATAAACTCTGACTTTACATCTCACAATTTAAATGAGAAAAGCAAAAGTTCAGTCTAACCACATTGACGAAAAAATGTTGAAAGTTGATCAGTATTATTCAATATTTATTAAATGTGTACCCTAAAAATAATTAATTTAGATAGAAACATAAAAGATAGGAGCAGGAGGAGGCCATTTGGCCCTTCCAGCCTGCTCCGCCATTCATTATGATCATGGCTGATCGTCCAACTCAATAGCCTAATCCTGCTTTCGCCCCATAACCTTTGATCCCATTCGCCCCTAGTGCTATATCTAGCTGCCTCCTGAATACGTTCAATGTTTTGGCATCAACTACTTCCTGTGGTAATGAATTCCACAGGCTAACCACTCGTTGGGTGAAGAAATGTCTCCTCACCTCCATCTTAAATGGCCTACGCCGAATCCTCAGATTGTGATCTCTGGTTCTGGACTCCCCCACCATCGGGGATATCCTCCCTGCATCTACTCTGTTTAGTCCTGTTAGAATTTTATAAGTCTCTATGAGATCCACCTCTCATTTGTCTGAACTCCAGTGAAAACAATCCTAGCCAATTCAATCTCTCCTCATACATCAGTCCCGCCATCCCCGGATTCAGCCTGGTAAACTTTCGCTGCACTCCCTTAACGGCATTTAGATGGATTGTGATCAACTTGCAAAACACAGTGGATGGTTCTGCAAAGATTTTTCACAGCAAGTTGAAATAAACATGTACACTAATAATTCATGACACATTTTGTGACAAGAGGTTTGATTGGTTTAATGAGACGCTTCTCCTGTTTGTCACAGCTGGAGCTGGCAGTGTTAATAAGAATCCACTCTGCATTGCAGCAGTGAAATAGAAAATTGCATCTATGGTACCAAAGGATTAAATGCTTGAAAATGAGAATTGTTTACATTTTGGCAGGAAGTGATAACGAATTCAAAATCATTTGGTGAGACACGTGGAACAGATTGCTTGACATTCACTGGACCTTGCATGTCACAAATAATTGGCTTCCTTTTTGGAAACCAGGGATATGAATTTAACTTCGGGATGGGATGGCAGCAAAGCGAGTATGTGGCAGATGGCCTGTCCGATTTTAACGGCCAGGTCTCATTAGCATGTTGCGCCCCAACTTCCCAATCAACAGGCGGCATGGTGGCACATTGCTGCCTCAAAGCACCAGGGAACTGGATTGAATTCCAGCCTTGAGTGAATTTTTTTATTCATTCGTGGGAATGGGTCTCGCTGGCTGGCCAGTATTTATTGCCCATCCCTAGTTGCCCCAGGGCAGTTGAGAGTCAACCACACTGCTGTGGCTCTGGAGTCACATGGAGGCCAGACCAGGTAAGGACAGCAGATTTCCTCTTCTAAAGGACATTAGCGAACAAGATGTTTTTTTTCCGACAATCGACAATGGTTTCATGGTCAACAGTAGATTCCTAATTCCAGATTTTTTTTATTGAATTCAAATTTCACCATCTGCTCTGGCGGGATTCGAACTCGGGTCCCCAGAACATTAGCTGAGTTTCTGTCTTTATGGAACTTGCATGTTCTCCCCATTTATGTGTAAGTTTTCCCTTTGTGCGCTGGTTTGCTCCCACAGTCCAAAGATGTGCGGGTTAGGTTGATTGGCCATGTTCAATTGCCTCTTAGTGTCAAGGATATTCGCAGGGTAAATAAGTGGGGTTATGGGCATAGGGCCTGAATGGGATTGCTGTCGGTGCAGGCTGAATGACCTCCTTCTGCACTGGATTCTATGACTCTATTCTACAAAAACAGCTGGTAGGCTGGGCTACTGTTTAAATTGTGTGGTGAGAATATATCGCCAAGGAGTACCCAGGAAGCCGGAAACAAGAAGGCACCCAGTTTCCCTGCTGTTCTTAGTCCACAAAGAATCTCATGTCTTTTTTGAAGGATATTTACTGGGCCTCTTCTGGCCTGGTTTGTTGCCTGGTGGTGACACCCTCACTAACGCAGATTCCAATCTCAGGTTAAAATGTCAAATTAGGCCTGTTGGTATCTTCAAAGCTTCAAGTATATCTGGAAGTCTGTGTCAGTTACTGTCTGTATTTTAAAAACACAGATAGTCAGACTGGGGAGTGCGAGTTCCTTGCCTGCTCCATTGAAATACACCACTCCACCTGATTTCAGTCAGTGTTGAGAGAGGCAGGAGAGGTAATGTGGTGAACCATCATTGGTTCCCACTAGATAGTACTGAGCCAGGGTCTGGCCAGTACTACAAGTATGTATATATGTTGCTGTTGGGGTTAGGGATGGGTTGTTCTACTTGTTGCTGTTGGGGTTAGGGTTGGGCTGTTACACCTTGTATTATAGTTATTGTGGTACATCCCAGTCGGGCTCCGCCTCCTGGGAGAGGTATAAAGGTCTCTGCTCTGTCTGGGACCCCTCAGTCTGGGATCGTGTATATAATTAGTAGCTTCGTTGTTACAGCAAATAAAAGCCTTTATTTCCTGAGCATCTCAAGCCTCGTGTGTGATAACGCGCATCAGGTATGTGAGAACTCACCATAACACCATTACTCGCTGCCGGGGGAGGTAGTGAAAGCAGATACGATAGTGACTTTTAAGGGGCGTCTGAACAAATACAGGAACAGGATGGGAATAGAGGGATATGGTCCCTGGAAGGATAGGAGGTTTTACTTCAGACGGGCAGCATGGTCTGTGCAGGCTTGGAGGGCCGAAGGGCCTGTTCCTGTGCTGTAATTTTCTTTGTTCTTTGTATAAGAAGGTGGGACAGAGCAAAGGTTCTCCCTTTTTACCTACGTGCAACACTCACACAGACCTTCTTGCCTCTCCCCATGGCACAAAGTTCGTGGCCTGTTAAATTGGAATCCTTTTTAAAAACACTACAATATTCAATAGGCTTGTGGATGATTGTATTTCTAATTTAACAGCTCCAAACATGATGCTTAAAGTTATTTCACGGTTTGATTTTTTTTCACCATTTTTTTTTTAAAGCTTTCAACAGAATCCATCAGTTCCGAGAATGCCGTGAGACATTTTTAGGAGTTGGCTAGATAAGCACTTGATGGAGAGAGGAAATACCTTATGCTGATACGGTAGACAAAGAGAGAGAAGGCTCGAGTGGAACATAAACACTGTGGTGAACGAGTTGGCCGGTTTTGTGCTGTTAAATGTATGCAATTTTGCAGCAGGTTGTTTAAGGAAGCTGCATTATTCAAATGTACAAAATATATCATTGTGCAAATGCTGGCACGACTATATATAAGAGGCATGGTTATATCAAGTGGCAGGTTCTAATTTGATATTTGGTGTGTGCACGATAGTCCAGTGTCTTTTAAGCAGTTTTAATGGTTTTGGACAACTATGAATATCACGGTACTCAGGTGCCTCAACCATTGCGGTGTTTAAGGCACATGTGACATCTCAAATATGGGCTCTGCTTTTCCATCTGCCTGGCAATTCTTTGGAAAACTACATGAACTTTGTTCATGCTTACTTCATTATAGTAAGAAGTCTCACAACACCAGGTTAAAGTCCAACAGGTTTATTTGGAATCACAAGCTTTCGGGGTGCTGCTCCTTCATTAGGTGAGCGTCCACTCACCTGATGAAGGAACAGTGCTCCAAAAGCTTGTGATTCCAAATAAACCTGTTGGATTTTAACACGGTGTTGTGAGACTTCTTACTGTGTCCACCCCAATCCAATGCCAGCATCTCCACATCATTACTTTATTACAATTTGTAGGATTTTATTTTAATTAGTTTTTCATGTAGAATCATAATTCATAAGTTTTCCTTGAATTTTCAGCAAAGGGCAAGTCCAGAGATTTGAGCAAAAGAAACTTCAGTCACCATAAAACATTTTGTAGAGAAATTCAATTAAATGTGTGAAAGAGATTATTGGAATAGAATCCTTCCGTGCCTCGAAGTTATTCCATCTCTTGGTACAGGCCTTTTTACATCTGTCTTGATAAGATCTCAAGTGAAATAGCATTTTTTAATTATGTGAACTAAAATAAGTAGTTTCCTTAAAGGCACACTGTTTTCTGAGATTGTTTTTGCAATTATTGCTCCAATTTTCACCTCCTTTCCTGAGGGAAAGTTCAAAGGTACCAGTTATATGCCTACATTGCCATTCTCTCCCTCGGCAATGAACAATGGTTTGATCTATTTCATCGTATGGGACTAATAGACGACATTAAAATTGGCTTCATATGATGTCCATGCACACACAATTCTCAAAGCGCTAGGTAGGAGACAATTGTGGAACGGGCAGACTTCCTGGGTCTTCTTTGTTCTAATGGCTCCCCCCATTGAAATCATAGAAAATCTAAGACACAGAAGATGGCCATTTTGAAGAAGGCCATTCGGTCCATTGCGTCCATGTTGATATGAACGTACGATCAGTTATTGGGAGTGCTGTGTCTGAAATAAATGCAGTTGAAATAAATGCAAGTGTTCTTGCTATGCAGGGCATTAACTCTATTTCTGGATATTTCATTACTAGTAAACCTTAAAGAAAAGAGCAACAGGATAAATAAAACAAGCGTCAAATGAAAAGAAATTAAGAAATAAGGCAGCATGCAGAAATAATATCAAAAGTTGAACGTTTCAAAGAAACAAAGGTTTACAGCAGTAATGACAGTAAAACTGTCACTCCTCTCTAATTGACAGTAACTTGTGGAGTCTGCACTATAGTACAGAAATCCAGAAGTAGCTCTCAGTCAGTCTACACTTCTCCAGAAAGAACATTGTAGACGTTCCCACATTCTGCAACACCAACACCATTTGAGGAAAACTTCTACATATTTTAAAGATATAATATATATAATATAGTTTGTTTCTTTATTTTAACTTCTATCTTTACCCAGAGACACTTATAACTTTACTGTCTGAAAATGTAAGTTATGAGTGAGGGGTTCATGTTTTAACTTCCTGGTTTGCTGCTTGTGAATACTTTAATGTGATTGGTTCCTTCCCTGTTTGCTGACATCATTGCTGCTGCACATCAAGACATCCCCTTGACTTGGCACCAGATTTAAACTGTGATTGGGAGAAAAAAATCACATCACAAGGTTCACTTTCTTTGAGGTCAATGAATACATTTGCTTCGTTGCTGACTGCAAAAAATCAGGCCATTAATACTCAAACAGGGTTTTTAACTTTAACGTTTTAATAGCTTGGCTTAAATTGTGAAAGTACTGTTGAGTGCTGTTAAGTATCTCAGGAAATTCTAAATCTAACCAGGGTATGTATAGGGTCTCTATTGTAATGAATGAGAGAGTCAATTGTGGTTCAACTAATAGGAGACTCTCCTCTGAATCCACTCCAAGTCTTGAGTGCAAATAAATTCAAGGCTGACACTCCAGTGCCGTATTGAAGGAGTGCTGCATTGTTATAGTCGCTGTCTTTCAGATGAGATGATAAACCGAGGCCCCATCTACATGCTTGGATGGATGTAAAAGATCCCGTGGCACTGATTCAAAGAAGAGCTGGGGAGCTTTCCTCATTGCCCCAGGTCAACATTCATCCCTCAATCGACATTAGTTCGGTGAGTTCAAATTAGCTTCTGTGATTCCTGCAACGGTGAACACCGCTTCAAAAAATACTTTGCTGGCTGTAAAGGTCCTTGAGGCAGCTCGTGGTTGTGAAAAGCACGATATAAAGGCAGGTTTTTCTCCTGATTACTCAGGCCCGGGGATGCTGGTGAGCTGTGCTTATATACTAGTTGGATGCTCACTGTGAGAAAACTCAGTATTCAATGCTATATATATGCGGAGAAATTGAACACATCCATCCAGACACAGTTTGGGCCCTTCCAACCCATTTAAATGCAGGTAAACTTCAAATCAAGAAGCAGGCCTTTTGGTGCATTAGTTTATAATACAATCTTGTCCTTACTAATGACATCAAAGGACATGGGGATAGCGAGAAAAACTGGTGTCAAGGTAGATCAACAGCCATGATCTGTTTGACTGGCAGAGGAGGATGATGGGGCCAATGGCCTACTCCTGCTATGTTCCTAAAAGCATTCATCATAAAAATATGATTTTATATTTAATCCTGAATAAAAAGGCAGTAAATTCAATAATTCATACAGGAGAAAAACTATTTTACTGCACTATCAAGTTACCAGTATGGAATAGTCTGGCTTTAAAACACTGACCTCAGGCTTGTGGTTTGATCCATATCCAATTCCACCAGGCAATAAGTGGTGATTATTCCTAGTCTGGATATATCATTGCACACACAATTTTTAAAAATCTGTTTGATATTTAACTGTAAAATATATGCTGTTAATTAATAAAAAGTACATATTCAGAACTCTTTGGCTGTCATCTCACCATGAGCCCCACAATTTAGAATAATTACACTGAGTACCATATTACAATATATACAGAACAAGGTGGTGCAACATACCTCCAGAGATCAGCAGCAACCAATGTGAAATGGATGTTGAACATCACATCTTTCCACTTGTCTCAGGCAGCGAGCAGTTACTTTCAGTTTGTTGGTACAGGTTGACAAGGCAGTTTCATAATCCCTAGAGGGGGGTCATCCCCTCAAACCTGGAGGGATTTTGAAGAATTGCATCTATGAAAGATCAGTGGCGTGTGTTGCTCTATATCTGCCCCAGAACATAATAGTACTCATCACACACCATTAAAAATCATTCTATTCCCATTCCTCTGTCACTGATACTTTAAAAAAAAATAGAACACGGTTTGTGATTAGAGAACAAAGAACAAAGAAAGTTACAGCACAGGAACAGGCCCTTCAGTCCTCCAAGCCTGCACCGGCTATGCTACCCATCTGAACTAAAACTCCCTACCCTTCCGGGAACCATATTCCTCTATTCCCATCCTATTCATGCTTAAAAGTCACTATTGCATCTGCTTCTACTACCTGCCCTGGCAGTGAGTTCCAGGCACCCACCACCCTCTGTGTAAAAAACTTGCCGCGTACATCTCCTTTAAACCTATGCCCCCTAGTAATTGACTCTTCCACCCTGGGAAAAAGCTTCTGACTATCCACTCTGTCCATGCCCCTCATATTCTTGTAGACTTCTATCAGGTCACCCCTCAACCTCCATCGTTCCAGTGAGAATAAATCAATGAGAACATGAGATCCACTGGAAGACTTTTTAAAATCACCAATATGTAATATTTAATTTTTGCTTCATACCAAAGTCAGCAGGCTTTGGTTCCCCTTTTTCACTTACCAGCAGATTCTGTGGTTTCAGGGCTCAGTGCAACACTTTCCACTTATGACAATGGGCCCTCGTAAAATGTGGACTAAAAATATTGTCACATTGTGCATATTTCCACAGTCATCCATATAATGTTTCAGGAGAGTAGACAAGATTGAGGAGCTTACTTTCAGTCGGGACCATCATTACTTCCTTAATCTTGAAGCAATTGCATGAATGGTTGGGGTCAGTAACACCTCTTAGTTCTTCCAATTACATTAGTATCGACTGTATATAAAATATTTTACACCTGAAATGATGGTCATTCATCATGATTATGGGTGGCTGACTAGCTCAATTGGCTAGACAGCTAGTGTGTGGATCAGATTAGTGCCTACAGCACGGGGCCCAATATTGTTGGAGTGGAGGTAGATTCGGAGTCTGCCTCCTCATGCCACACATAGAAAAAGCCACAGCACTTTGCTGTCGTTCAATGAAGGATCGCCAAGGACCTGCCTTCAGGTAGAGAACTGAAGAAGAATCATGATTGTACCAAACCACTCTAAAAGCCTTGATAGTGCGACTCCATTTAAAGTAAATTGACTTATTGAATCCATTCGGGTATTAGAACAAGCACCTGAATGTAAGTGGGATTGTTTTCAATGAGCATTGAAACAATCAGCGGTGGAGGAATCAATTGAAGTTCCTTTGTTAGCCAAGAGTGCCACAAATGAGCTTTTATTTACTTCATTACAACAGCTGGTATCTAAATACAACAATAAATTACAGATTTTGACAATTATTCACAGTACATGTCTCAGGCCTCATTAGCAAATTGACAACAATTTGTGGATACCAACCAGGTGTCCAAAGACCGCTGACTGATTCCAAGCAGCTGCTTCCTCTGCGATGGTTCGCAGTCGGGCCCTAGGTGGGAGGAGATCAAGAGGACGCAACCGGGAATTTTGGGAAGGGAAATGTCAAATAGGTGTTTGGTCTACTACTTGCAGATGTAGCAGATCCAACATACTTTTCAGCCAGGAGCCCTGAACACCTGCTCTACTGTCAGAAGGAGGTCATAACTAATAAATTTGATTGAGGTTTTCAATGAAGTGATTGGATGTGCAGACGAGGGTAGAGCAGCTGACGTAGTTTTTATGGATTTCAGCAAAGCCATTGACAAGGTCCCACGTGGATAAAGGAGGTAAAAGCACATAGGATCTAGGGTAACTAAGCAAGTTGCATCGGCAGGGTGGATAATAGTGAGGAAGGTCTTAGTTTGCAGGAAGATTTAGACGAGTTGGTCAGATAGGCCGATCAGTGGTGGATGGAATTTAACCCTGAAAATTGCAAGATAATGCACTTTGGAAGGAGTAACAAGTTAAGGGAGTACTCAATGAATGGCAGGACACTAGGAAGCTCAGAGGAACAGAGGGATCTTGGGGTGCTTGTCCACATATCTCGGAAGGCAGCAGGACAAGTTAATAGGGTGGTTAAGACATACAGAACACACACCTTTATCAGTTGTGGCATAGACTATAAGAGCAGGGAGGTTATGTTGGAGCTGTTCAAAACTTTGGTTAGGCCACAGCTGGAGCAGTGTGTGCAGTTCTGGTTACCTCACTACAGGAAAGTTGCGATTTCACTGGAGAGAGAGCAGAGATTCACCAGGTTGTTGCTTGAGATGAAGCAATGAAGACATGCTGGATAGGCTTGGGTTGTCTTCTTTAGAGCAGAGAAAGCTGAGCGGTGATTGAGGCATATAAGATTATGAGGGATATGGACAGAGTGGATAGGAAGCAGCTGTAGCCCTCAGTTAAAGGGTCAATAACAAGGGGGCATAATTTTAAGGTTTAGAAGGGATTTGAAGAAAAATCATTTTCACCCAGAGGGTGGTGGGAGTGTGGAAAGCACTGCCTGGGAGGGCATGAAACTTCACAACCTTTAAGAAGTACGTGAATGAGCATTTGAAATGTCATAACATTCAAGGTTATAGGCCAAGTGCTGGAAAGTGGGATTAGATTAGTGGAGATTTAGTGTAGTTTTGTCAGCGCAGACTCGATGGGCCTTTTCTGTACTGTATAACTCTATGATGTGTCACCAACCACATCAGATACTTAGGCGCACACAGCCTCAATGAATTTCTAGGCCATAACGTCTCTTCACTTAGAAAGGGAACACTACTTGGGCGGCACGGTGGCACAGTGGTTAGCACTGCTGCCTCACAGCTCCAGGGACCTGGGTTCGATTCCCGGCTTGGGTCACTGTCTGTGTGGAGTTTGTACATTCACTCCCGTGTCTGCATGAGTTTCCTCCATGTGCTCTGATTTCCTCCCACAGTCCAAAGATGTGCAGGTTAGGATGACTGGCCATGCTAAATTGGTCCTTAGTGTGTTTTGGGACGTATAGGTTAGAGGGATTAGCGGGGTAAATGTGTGGGATTGTGGGGTTAGGGCCTTTGGTGGAATTGTGGTCGGTGCAGACTTGTTGGGCCAAATGACCTCCTTCTGCACTGGAGGGATTCTATGATACTTCTCAACAACTCCATGATTAAATACACTGACCAGTGTGGTACTGAGCTGGACTTGGACCAGAAATGTCCCACATTCGGTTTGTGCTGTCATCCAAGACAGCAATGAGACCAATATGACAGGCTCCTATACTTCCAGACTAGAGAAATTGCACACAGCTATTGGTCTTTATTACCATCCAGTGACTACTATTGGTTAGTACATGCATGGATAATGAGTGAGGAGATGATGGGGATAGACTGTGATGCCCCTATCTTCATGTCTTTCCAAAAATGACTGAGCGTACATACAAATAGCAGAGGGACTCCAAGCATGGAACTGTGTTCAAGAACACGATACCACCTTAAAGAGACGGTGGTAAAAATCTTGGAAAGCTACCAGAAGAATGAGTATTGGACAACACCTCATTAAAAGCAGAAAAGCACGACCTCGAAATACAACAAGGAGGCCATAGCTTTTTGCCTTTTCAGAAAATAGAGGGAAGCAAAATCAGTTTCTGTGTTAAGAGATTTATTTAGTCAACATTATTGCAATTGAATTCAATGTTTCACACATTATTATAAATAGTTCTGCATCAAGTAACATTTCTGTTGCATTCAGGCTCCTGAGCTGCCTTGTTTTGGGTTAGCATCTGTCCTTGATAAGATCTGTCCATGTGAACAAATTGACTCCAGACAAAATACAATCTTATTTTGTGACCCTCTTTCACAACCCTCTGTTGTAATAAAGATCCTCTTCTGTTGTGGCTGACTGGATCGAAGGTTCAAGATTGCTCCGTTTTATCTGAAATAAAATTAACAGCTTAGAATCTAAAAATAAGGATTACTTTTCTTGGAGAGTAAATTATCTACCTTTCATTTTTGTCCTGCCAGCTCCCCAAATCCATGACCGGATAAATTTCCACTGGCTTCCTGCTACCTCACTCACAAGGCTCTACATAACAAGATCGAGATACCGGCACGTAGGTGGGGCAAGAGGAGCATCAGTGGTTGATGTTTCTCGGACTGGAGGAAAGTTTGTAGTGGAGTACTCCAGGGGACAGTGCAGGGACCCTGATACATATTAATGATGCATACCTTGGTGTACCGAGCACAATTTCAAAGTTTGCAGATGATACAAAATTCAGTAGCATTGTGTACTGTGAGGAATATAGTGTAGAACTTCAAAAGAACATAGATACATTGGTGGAATGGGCAAACTGGTGGTGGATGATATTCGATGTAGAGGAATGTGATGTGATTCATTTGGTAGCAAGAACATGGAAATGGGTTCAGGAACAGGTATATGTACATAAGCCATTGAAGAAGATAGATTGAGAGAGTGGCTAATAAAGCTTTATTAATAAGGGCACAGAATACAAAAGCAAGGAGGTTAAGTTGAGCTTGTATAAGTCATTAGTTTGGCCTCAGCTGGAATACTGCGTCCAGTTCTGGGTGCTGTACTTTAAGAAGGGTGCGAAGAGTGCAGAAAGAATTCACAAGAATGAAGTTCCTCATCCCAGGAACCAGTAAAGAAGATATACTGGAGTAGATTCCCTTAGAAAAAAGGAGACCGAGACAAGATTTGACAGAGGTATTCAAAATTATGAGGGATCTGACCAGAATAGAAAAGGAGAAATTGTTCCGACTTGTGTGAAAGGATTGAGAACGAGAGGGCACAGATTTAAAGTAATTAGTAAATGTGATACCGAGGAAAACCTTTTTACGCTGTGAGTGGTTAGGGACTGGAATGCTCTGCTGGAGAGTGCGGTGGAGGCACGTTCAATTGAAGCTTTCAAGAGGGAATTAGGCTGTTATCTTTAAAGAAAAGAATGTGTAGGGTTACGGAGAGAAGGCGGGAGAATGGAACCAGATGACTTGCTGACTCGGAAAACCAGTGCAGACACAATGGGTGCAATGGCCTTCTTCTGCACCTTTAACAATTCTGTCATTCTAGTGATCAGCCCATCCTACGACATCCATGGGTGCATTCTTTACTGGAGCAGTGAACAAATACCTGGCTCACTTTATTCCTCTTCTTCGAGGAATACTGAAATCAGCTGTGAGATTGCCATTGACAAACTCAACGAAAAGGATCAAACTCAAGACATTTCTAATCTGGAAACCTCGATACCAATAGCACAGAGGGCTGCCACATGTTGGACAAGCCACATTCCATTTCTGAATTGCAAACTTCACCCATCGACCTCAACTGCCCTGAATTATCATGAAATCACTACAGTGCAGCAAGGGGCCATTCAAGTCTGCACCGACAGCAATCCCACCCAGTCCTATCCCCGTAACTCCACACATTTACCCTGCTAATCCCCTGACACGAAGGGGCAATTTAACATGGCCAATCAACCTAACCCACACATCTTTGGACTGTGGGAGGAAACCCACGCAGACAAGGGGAGAAAGTGCAAACTCCATGTTGATAGTCACCCAAGGCTGGAACTGAACCCATGTCCTGGCGCTGTGAGGCAGCAGTGCTAACCACTGTGCCACTATGCCACATCTGCTGTTGAAATTGTCATTCGTGCCTTTTATACCTGTAGATTTGTCTATTCAAATGCACTCCTGACTGGTCTTGCATGTTCTTCCCTCCCTAAACTTTAGGTCAGCCAAAGCTATTATTAGTGTCCTACCTTTCTGATCCTATTTTCTATGTTTCTAGTGCCCTACCTCACACCAAGTACCGTTTACTCATCATGTGCTAATTAGCCTACATTGACTCCTGGTTATACAATGCTTTGATATTTACATTCTTGCTTGAGTTTTCAAATCTTTCCACGGTCTCGCCATTCCCCATCTCTGTAATCTCCTCCAGCCCCATAATCCTCCACGATATCTGTGCTCTTCTAATTCTGGCCTGTTGTGTATCCCTTATTTTAACTGTCCCTCCATTGGTGAACACATTTTCAGTTGCCCAGGCTCTAAACTCTTCAGTTCCCTCCCTAAATCTCTCTGCCTCGCAACCTTACTTTCCTCCTTTTAAAGCGGCCCTTATAATCTTACTCTTTAACCAAGATTTTGGTCATTTGCCCCAATATCTGCTTTTGTGGCTCTGTAACAGATTTTATTTTATAGCACTGATCGTTTTGAAGCACCTTAGGACAGGTTTATCCTTAAAGGCACGATATAAATACAAGTAGCTGGTGTTGAATGGGAAGCAGAAAATGCTGAAAAAGCACAGGAGGACAACCAGTGTCTGTGAAGAGGAAACAACAGATCTTGACATTTTCAGTGCATAGTCTTCTTCAGGACAAAATACTGGGAAATAAGCTAGTATTTTAACACAGTGCAGAATAAACCTGACATCATAAACCCATGGTTTGTTTTTCACACCAGCGTTTAAGTCTTAACAATCCCACTATTAATATATTTCATCTGCGACACTATTTCTGAATATGGATCTTTTCTGGTCTCTGTTCCTTCTCAGAGATGGTTCCACCAGTTCCGGGGTATTCTTCTCTCTGGCACGAGAGAGGTAACTTACCATTTGTGATCTACCCAGTGCTGTGGAAGAATCTGTCTATTCCCCTGACTGTAGAATCTCCTACCACTATCACTCTTCTATTGCTGTGACCCACCTGCCTCTCAGTCCCGCTCTACTTGAGATGGTTTCCTGCTCTCCGTCTCACGCTGTTGCTCAGGAAGATTCTGTTCTGAGTCACTCTTTGTTAATCTTACAGTGCCCAATTCCAGTTGTCGACTGGACAGTTTAAGTATGCCGGGGTTCCCTCTACCTGTAACTGTGATACCACTCATAGAAATCATAGAATCCCTACAGTGCAGGAGTCCATCGAGTCTGCACCAACAACAATCCCATCCCAGGCCCTATCCAGATCAGGCTTGTCCAACTTTTACACTAAGGGGCCATATTTGGATTTTTTTAATCCCTCAGGGGGTCGATAATCACATTTCAGAGAGATAACAGGTGAAATTTTTTGATTTTTTTTGTCTAAGTGTGAACTCAAGCGGGAAAAACAGGATGTAGATAAACATATTAAGTCATCTTGTGAGAATGTGTATAAGGTAGATTGAGAAGATGAAAGGGTTAAAATTGGGATGCGTAACTAGGAATCAGTTGAGGGATAAACTGGTTATGGAAAGGGCCTGAGGCGAGGACGACAAGGCTCACCGAAACTAATGATCACGTTAAAGAAACTGCTAATAGGTAATTGTGGTTCTGGCTTCGGAGGACAGGGCCTTATCGATTGGCCTTTTGTTCTTGAAAGTAATCTAATCAGAAACTTTAATAGTCATGTCCTTACGTGGCTATCGCCTTTTGTTCTTGAAAGTAATCTAATCAAAATGTAACAATACAGCTATGCCCTTATTGGCTAACAGAAGTATGTGGATGTATCTCCGTCGTGTATAACTGAAACTGTTTTGTAAGCCAGACAGAGACTCATGAACCCATGCTTGATGAGCATGGTCTAGCGATCTCTCCTCCGATGCAATAAAGAAGGTTTGCGGAGAAACCTGTGTCTCATCAGTTTTTGATCCGACTTCCGAAAGCGAATTCCACACTTGGGCCACACAATTCCAGTGTCAACACAAAACGTTGCTCTCTAAATGATCATTAGGAGGCCGGGTGGCACAGTGGTTAGCACTGCTGCCTCACAGCACCAGGGACCCGGGTTCAATTCCGGCCTTGGGCAACTTCACTGCCTGTGTAGAGTCTGCATGTTCTCCGGAGTCTGCGTGGGTTTCCTCTGGGTATTCCGGTTTCCTCCCATAGTCCAAAAAGTAAAGTAAAGTTTATTTATTTGTCACAAGTAGGCTTACATTAACACTGCAATGAAGTTACTGTGAAAATCCCTTAGTCGCCACACTCCAGCGCCTGTTCGGGTACACTGAGGGAGAATTTAGCATGGCCAATGCACCTAACCAGCACGTCTTTGGACTGTGGAAGGAAACCGGAGCACCCGGAGGAAACCATGCAGACACGGGGAGAACGTGCAGACTTCACACAGACAGTGCCCCAAGCCGGGAATCGAACCTGGGTCCCTGCCGCTGTGAGGCAGCAGTGCTAACTACTGTGCCACCGTGCAAGACGTGCTAGTTAGGTCCATTGGCCATGCTAAAATTTTCCCTCAGTATACCTGAACAGGTGCTGGAATGTGGTGACTAGGGGATTTTCACAGTAACTTCATTGTAGTGTTAGTGTAAGCCTACTTATGACACTAATAAATAAAACAAAAAATAATGTAAAAGATCTTCCTCCTCTGACCTAATCGTCCTCCTTTCAGCCCAAGGTTAAATTGCAACATCTCGCTTGACTGCCTAACCCACTGGCAACTCAAAACATGGGGAATCTCAGCCCTGTCGATAATACATTAATACATTTCTCAATTTGATCCATTGCAGGTTTTGCAATTATTCTCAGAGTTACTATAACTCAAGATCATCTGGTGCCTCCTCCTGCACCTAAATGCCAACACATTGAATAGCATGTTACATGGTTTCAAAAGCTTTGCATGTTTTATCTTCGTGTCTTGAAATGTTGAGTTTGAAACAATGATTTGAACTTTTCAGTGTTAGTCATTCTGCAAATATTGACACTCTGCAAATATGGACAAGGACAAGGGTAAAAATACAGAGGCTGCAAACTGCAGATATCCCATGGACTCTCTGTAAATACCGACACAATCCAGGGACAAGTCCAAACGAGATAAGTCCAGCATCAGCTACCCTAAGGACTACTCTTGCCTGAGTCAGAAGGCCAGGAATTCAAAACCTACTCCAGAGACTTGAGCACAAGAATCTAGGCTGGCACTCTAGCGCAGTATTCTGGGACTGATGCATGGTCATGTCTTTTGGGAGGCATTAGAATGAGGCCCTGCTCTCTCTGATGGATATTAAAGTTCCCAATGCATCATCTCAAAGAGGAGCAGGAAAAGGCTGCTCATGTCTGTACCAATATTTATCCCAAAATCAACATCTTCAAAAGAAAATCAGCCTGCTCATTATCACATTGCTATTTGTGGGAGATTGCTGTGTGCAAATTGGCTGCCAAATGTCTCAAGTTACACTATGCTAAACAAATACTTCATTGGCCATAAAGCATTCTAGGACACCCTGACATCACGAAAGGCGTTAAATAAGTGCAAGTTCATTCTTTTTAATTCTGTTTAAGTTACAGCGAGAAATAATAGTATCAAACCAACTAATGGAGTAAAAAACAGACGTAAAGGCAAGTGGAAAACAATCTGATAACCTCACAGGCATCAAAAGGCTGGTGAGAGAGCTGGAATTGCTTGCAATAAACACAATAACAGAGTTAGGAGTAGGATGCAAGTGTTAAACTCATCACATACCTTTCCCGTCTGAGGATACAGGCTGAAGGAGATGGGTACCATTAATCCAAGTACAAAGGCAGTCATTATATGTCTAATAGGAGCAAGAGCAAGTGGAAACTTGCTTATGAAATTCGTTCTACAGGAGAAAAAAAAAATTGAGCACTTAACAGTAATAAAAATGTACACATTTGTATAAAAACACAAAATTGGCACTTGTATGCATTTTGTTTTGGTTGCTTGGGCCCTAATCTCTGCAATTCTTTCCACTTTTTTCCTCATTTAAGAAATTCCTGTGTGCCAGCCTTGGTTCAATCACTAGCAATCTCATCTTTGAGTCAGAAGGTTCCGGGTTCAAGTCCCACTTCAGGGCTTGAGAACAAAAATCAAGACTGACACACCAGTGCAGTACTGAGGGAGTGTGGCACTATTGGAGGTAGATAGGAGTAAACATGTTTTGAAAATTGTTGGAGGTAGAGGACATCCAGATGAGAGGCCCATATCTGCCTGTTCAAGTGCATGTAAAAGATCCTATGAAACTAATTCGAAGAAGAGCTATATAAGACCCTCGTCAAGCTATATAAGACCCTCGTCAGACCCCACTTGGAGTACTGTGCTCAGTTCTGGTCGCCTCATTACAGGAAGGATGTGGAAAAGATTGTAAGGGTGCAGAGGAGATTTACAAGGATGTTGCCTGGATTGAGTGGCATGCCTTACGAGGATAGACTGAGGGAGCTCGGTCTTTTCTCCTTAGAGAGACGTAGGATGAGAGGAGACCTAATAGAGGTGTATAAGATGTTGAGAGGCATAGATCGGGTGGACGCTCAGAGGCTTTTTCCCAGGGTGGAAATGGCTGCTACGAGAGGACACAGGTTTAAGGTGCTGGGGGGTAGGGACAGGGGAAATGTTAGGGGGAAGTTTTTCACACAGAGGGTGGTGGGCGAGTGGAATCGGCTGCCGTCAGTGGTGGTGGAGGCAAACTCAATAGGGTCTTTTAAGAGACTCCTGGATGAGTACATGGGACTTAATAGGATGGAGGGTTATAGGTAGGCCTAAAAGGTAGGGATATGTTCGGCACAACTTGTGGGGCCGAAGGGCCTGTTTTGTGCTGTTGTTTTCTATGTTTCTAAGAGGAGGGGGGTTTATCCTGTGACCTGGCCAATATTTATCCCACAATCAACATCACAAAATAACAAAGTCATTATATCATGGAAGGTTGACTGTTGTCACAATAGTGTGACTACAAGTAATCCTGACTTCAAAAAGTAGTTTGTCAGCTCTAGGGCACTTTGGGATACCCAGTGCTTGTGAAAGACACTATAAAAATGCTGAATGTTGTAAAAAAAGCTAAAAGAGACAAAGGTAGGGGGAAATAAAATCGAGAGAGAAAATGTAGGAAAATCTCAGCAGGTCTGGCAGCATCTGTAAGGACTCGAAACGTCAACTCTTTTCTCTCCTTTCAGATGCTGCCAGACCTGCTGAGATTTTCCAGCATTTTCTTTTTTGGTTTCAGATTCCAGCATCCGCAGTAATTTGCTTTTATCCGGAAATAAAATCAAACTTGTTTCCTCAGAAGAACTTTTCAAATGCAGACAATAAAAATATAACAAAACATACTCAAGCTTATAAATCAAAGAAAGGGTTTAATAAATAAACTTCATTACTCCAAACTTGGGGCCTCGCTCTGGACCAATCCAAGTTCCCCACAATTCCCAACAGGTTCTTATTTATAGTGAGTCAGCTGATCATCACATCATTCTGTAACTGGTCCCATGGTTTACTGGGTCAGCTGACTCTTACAGCTTGTTACCATTGGTCACATTACATCCGATACAAAGTTGTCACCGGTTACATTCTATCAAAACTGACTGTTTTAAGTTCATGCACGGACAGTTTTTAAATCCAGTTTCACAGTATTTAGAGAACAATACAGATGCATAATTTGGATAGAGTCGGTAAAGCAATGCAAGACTGTTTTTTCAAAAATATTTCCTACCTTTGTAAATAGCTGACAAGTATATTGGGCGCAGCTACTGTAGCTCCGACTAACACTGCTCTAGAAAGTGCTGTCTCTTTAATTGCCTAGATAGGAGTAAACATGTTTTGAAAATTGTTTTGCTAATTTCATAATCAAAGATACAACTTTTGAAGCCTTTTGATTCTAAGGCATAAGTTTATTTAATTCTTTATCATACTTAAAACACTGCAAAATCTTCAGATTACCTTACTTCAGGGATCAATCAACAATAATGAAGTAAACATCAATTAAGATTAACCAAATAATTGCACCCCCCCCATCAGATTGTGCATATGTGGAATTTAATTTGCACCAAAGATTCATATTAGAAGTTAAAGTATGAGAATATATATCAGTGTTAAACAGCACTGTTACGGGAAGAGTATCTGATTTCCCACAATTTTCATGATGTGTAGGATTTCCACTCCATCTGACGAAGGAGCAGCGCTCCGAAAACTAATGGCATTTGCTACCAAATAAACCTGTTGGACTTTAACCTGGTGTTGTTAAAACTCTTACTGTGTTTCCCACAATTTTAACAGCCTCTTCAGCAATAGAATACATTTATACAAGCAAAATGTCTTAACACTTCAGAGGTTGAGGAAAATGAATGCCAAGCCAAAGACAGAATACGAGGATGATAAAAGGCTTGTTGAGCAATGTGGATTTTAAGGAGGGTTTTAGAAATGGAAGGTGATCAGATTTTGAGAGTGGAATTCCAGAGTGGGTGACTACAGAGAAAAAACGACAATACTGTCCTCACCTTATACCCTTTTCCCTTTCTAGTAATTAAGAGTGGTCAAGTCCAGTAACTGTCTTATTCCGCTCCTTACTTCAGGGTGACTGAGAGCCATTGAAGGACCTCAACTACTGCTTGGGCACGTAGGTCGAGAATGCAACCTGGATCATTAATATTTGTTGTGTGTGTGTCAGAACTTATTGGGTAACATTCGGAACATTCCTGAGGGAGTTTACAATTTTTAAATTATTTCTTGTTAATTGTCTTGATTAAAGTTAAGTACATACAGGTGGTGGGCATTGATTAGATTGTTACTTGAACACAGAGACACAGCAGGAGATATATATCTGTAATGTTTCTCACTGCGAATAAATCTATTCCTCGTAAATATTGGATTTGGATTCTTCCTTTTCCAATGGACCATCAGGAACAGGGTTCCTTTTCCAATGGACTATCAGGCCACAGGTTTAGGGTGCTGGGGAATAGGTATAGAGAAGATGTTAGGGGTAAGTTTTTCACTCAGAGGGTGGTGGGTGCGCGGAATCGGCTGCCGGTAATGGTGGTGGAAGCGGATTCGATTGAGTCTTTTAAGAGACTTTTGGATAGGTTCATGGAGGTTAGTAAGATAGAGGGTTATAGATGAGCCTAGAAGGTAAGGAAATTGTTCAGCGCAACTTGTGGGCCGAAGGGCCTGTTTGTGCTGTAGCTTTTCTCTGTTCTATAATATTCCTTGATCTTTCTAGCTTTCATTCCATATTAATACATTGAGGTAGACAACTTTCAAATCGAGCCACCAATAGGCCAACAATTGCAACATTTATCAGTGTGGGACTCTAGGACAACCTGGCACTTGGGAAACAAATGAAGAAATCATTACAGGCTACAGTCTAATGATCAGACTGAGAAAACAGAATCAACTTTCAAATCTTTGGTTTCGCCGATGTGGAACGGCAGCCACACAGTGACAAAAGATGCATTCATCTTTTAAATAGGGTGGAATAAGGTAAATAAAGAGTTTATGATTTGAAGTTCCTTTTATTTGTTTTTGGGATGTGGATGATGACAGAAAGGTTGCCTTTAGAAGGTGACATGCCTTCTTCCTGATGTAACAATTGTTTGCTAGGTCACTTCAGAAGGCACTTGGAGAAACACTGATGGTCTAAAGAGGCATATGGGATCAGGAAACTAGATTAAAATGTCATGAACAGGTATAATAGAATTAAAAAGGGTAGAAATTATGCTACAACTTTGAAAAGTCCTGGATAGATCACACCTGGAGTACTGAGAGCAATTCTGGGCACCACACCTTAGAGATAACATATTGGCTCTGGAGGTAGGGCTGCATAAATATAGAGCCATACCTTTCAGGAATGAAATTAAAGAACATGATTACATACAATTGCCATCCGCAAATGACAACTGATGTTAGATCAATTGTTAATTTTAAATCTGGAGATGGATAGATTTTTGTTGCCCAAAGGTATTAAGGAAAAGTAAAGTAAACTTTATTTATCAGTCACAAGTAAGGCTTACATTAACACAGCAATGAAGTTACTGTGAAATTCCCCTAGTCGCCACAATCCAGCGCCTGTTCGGGTCAACGCACCTAACCAGCACGTCTTTCAGACTGTGGGAGGAAACTGAAGTACCCGCAGGAAACCCATGCAGACACGGGGAGAATATGGGGCATATAAGAAGTTATGCTGTAGATTGGCCATAATCCCTTTGAAAGGAGAAATAGTCTCATGGGGCTAAATGTCATACTCCAGTTCCTATGTTTTTATTAGCAGTCAACCACACAGAGGACTAGAAGTAAGGAAGGCAGTGCAGATTCCGATGGGCATATTTAGGGTATTTTGTTTCTGGTGTTAGCATGCAAATTGAATTCAACTTCACAAAATGACGAGGTGCGAACTTACAAATTCTAGTCTGTCACTCCACAAACATAACAACTACACTTACCTTAGTTCCAGCTAATTGTGAGATTCCTACCACATTTCCATTTTCATCCACAACTTCAATTCCTTTATCAAACTCAAAGCCTCTAACTATTGCCACGTTCAGAGCACTTGCAAGCGCTGTGAGGAAAGATCAGTGAAATCAAAACCGGTCTTAAACAAGTATTAAAATCAAACATTAATTAGTAGCTTATTTTATCCTGTGAATTCTGCCTGAATATAAACCTTAAGGCGTGACAGACACCAATAATTTTCAGCTAGTCATGCTTCAACACTTTCCAGGAAAATTGATGGGGAGGTCACCTTGACTTTTTCCTCATACTTTCTAGTAGGGATTAGAAGGCACCCACCCCTCCTCACCATCCCTGGAGTGTGACAGTGGGCAATTTAGCTGCTTCGTTAATCATTCTACCAATTCCTCCCAAACAAAAGCCAAAGGCTTGTGAAAGTGCAACGAGACAATTTGTACTCCAATTGTCTCTGATCCTGTCGGGAAAGCTCCCCAGCTTATCCCAAACAGCTAGACTGAAAACTATAACAGAAAAGAAACAGAAAGCTCAAACCTGAAATGTCTGAAGAACAAACTGTGTCACACAGTTGATCTTATGCCTTTATGTGGCCCTTCCATTGAAATTACGCCATTCCTTTTGTGTCAGAACTAAATTTCTATCCATGATATGATGGCTGCAATGCCTTCCTACTCTGTCCCCACCATCATGATCAGGTAGACATGGTGAGGATGTGGAGTAAGGAGCCCTTCGACAATATACTTGCATCTCAACCTCCCACTGCACCAACCTGCCATAGTGATTCGAAAGAACAATGTTCCTAGTGCCCTGACTCACTGCTCCATCCAATTGTCTACTTACCAAGTACGGGCACTGGCAGAATCTTTCTGAACACAGTGTACGCTGCAGGATTGTTAGATACATAGCGATTCATTACAAACTGAGGGAAAACCTAAAATTGATAAGATTTTTAAAATTGCTATTTAGAAAAAAAAGTGAATACAAATCATTCCAAATGTTTCATGTACAATGCAGAACACACTTAGGATCATTGAAGTAACAGTAGACACAGCTAAATAACCACAGTCATTTCTGGATTATTATTTTCCATCAAGCAATCCATTCTGAAGTGCATGTGATTATCAGATGAGGACAGAATTGGATTATGTCCTCCTTCATTGAACTGTAGGACAACATTCTTTGGTTAGGCTGATAAATGAAGAGCACCTTTTGCTTCAATACTTAAGTACTGTCAGTACGTGTGGAACCAGTTCATAGCACAAGTTAGCACCTTGAGAAGAGGTTACACAAGAGAAAAAAATGCATGGGGAAAGTTGAGAGAATATTAATGCTGGGACCACAGCGTTCCAGGACTAAAGCCCTAAAGGAATTAACAGTGGGTACATCCATTCCATTTGATCATGCCTTTGCAAACCTTCACTGCATTCTAAAAAGCACTTCCAGACAAAAAAAAAAGAATGGTATTGAAGTGAACATGTTTTAACAATGAAAAAGAAATAGCAGTAGGCAATGGCCCCGGGGTATTATCACTAGACTATTAACCCAAAATTTCAGCTTATGTTCTGGGGACCTGGGTTCCAATGCCGCCATTGCAGATGGTGGATTCAATAAAAATGACCATGAAACCATTGTCGATTGTCAGAAAAACTCATCTGGTTCACTAATGTCCTTTAAGCAAGGAAATCTGCCATCCTTACCTCGTCTGGCCTACATGTGACTCAAGAGCCACAGCAATGTGGTTGACTCTCAACTGCCCTCTGAACAAGGGCAACTAGGGATGGCAATAAATGATGGCCAAAAAAAAAATCAGAGGAGTGTTCTGAAATGAGCTTAGTGCGTGCTAAAAGCATTTTGTCAAACACAGTCAGAAAAACAGACAATATGCACACAGTCTGAATTTTACAGAAGGTTATTACTGGCATTTAGCACTAACCTAGCTCAGTGCAATCCAGAAAGAAAATATTTCTCACACTTCACTGTTTAAGTAGTGACAACAAGATTATTCTTTGGAGCCTAATATACACTAACAACTAATAGAGACACTCCATGGAACAATTGTTAAATCAGATATTTTTTCATAAAACACATACTATTGTGATTACATACTCCCAAACATGTAGTATAGGACACAGCTCCAACCGAAAGAAGAACTTGTTTTAGAGGAATCTTTTCATCCTAAAAAGAAAATGCATTAGATTGGATCAAATTCAATATGCAGATAAAATAATTGACAATTGAAATATTTTTACTTTTTGAATAGGTTAATAATTTTCTTACATTTAAAGGTTTGTAGTACTATATATTCAGGAACATAGAGTTATAAAGAGACAATCTTTCTATACAGCTGGCTGTGTGATGAGTCTGCATTTCCTATGTAATTTGCAGCCTTTGCTATGAACATCAATTTTAACACCTCCAGATATCAACTCTCCTCCTCCATTTGCTTGAAGCTAACTTCAACCTTTGTTCCTCAATATCTTTCCATCCTTTTTCCAAGTCTGTGGAATACCCCTCCTAACTTTGGCGCTGGCACTCAGATGTTAGCAAGGAGGAGTCAGAAGGGTCGACTGTACCTTCACTGTGTCCAGGTTCGATATCTCGACCTCAGTCAAATAGTTCATCCAGTTTTATCATTCTTTGCAAAAGTGTGGTTTACTGGGCCACTTAAGCGTCAATGATATTAGTGCGGAACTTGAATCCCTTACAGACCAGACTGGCTCAGGATGACGAGGCAACCTCCCTAAAGGACAGTCTTTATGATAATCTGACAGCTTCATGGCCATTGTATGTAGGGAAGGATTTTCCTCTCCCTTTATCAGGGAGAGGATCGGCAGGAATGGGAAATCCCATGGGAGTCGGAAACTGCGGTTTACCCCGGTGAAATTTCCCATTACAATTGTCCCTATCCCCCCACCAAGGATGTAACAGGAATCCCGGCGTTCAATGTCAGGATCCTTATTTGAACACATTTATATATCATTTATTATCAGGCCTTTACACCTGATAATCTCCCCTCTTGTTAGATAATCTCCCCTTTGTTATGAGGGTACACCAACATGAATCACAATAGGTCTCTCAGGACATGCTCTTAGTGAGCATAACCCCCCCGCCAGAGGACTGTATCACTTGGGGGGGGAGGGGGGTGTGGGGGGAGGTCATGCCTGGCTGGGGGGAGGGGGGGTCTTCTATTTTTAATTTCTTGTATCAAGGCACCCTTCTTTTAAAATCAAAGTTGCCCCACCAGTGTGACGTCGTGGGACATGCCCCTTCATTTGGTTTGGCTATGAGCTGAATGACATGATGGGGGAAAGCTGCCTTGGGGCTGGCGGCTCCTGTGCCATTTTTCCCCACTCGCTGCGCCACGCTGCCAATTTTTCAGGAAAATTCCGCCCCTTGTTTTCTGGAATCATTGCACACAGTAAAAATATCTTTTTGATCCAAGTGGAAAGGAAAGACACACTTACTTTACAAGTGGTTTTATTTCTGTTTGCCAAGTTGTATCCTGCGCTATATGACTGAAAGAGGAACTGCAAAGGAGGAAAAGAACAAAAATATATTTTCTTACGGCAAGCTTTACTGAACACAGTAAACAAATTATGTTATAGATATCTATTGCTTTAGAACCAGCAACCTAAATAGTGTAGAAAACAGGAATTTTTTTTGGGACTTAGTTTAGTGTTTCTATTCATTGGTGGGTCTGTACTCGATGGAGTTTGGGAGGATATGGGGGGGATCTCATTAAAACTTACAGAGTACTGAAAGGCCTGGATAGGGTGGACGTGGGGAAGATGTTTCCATTAGTAGGAGAGACTAAGATCTGAGGGCACAGCCTCAAATAAAAGGATGACCTTTTAGAGCTGAGATGAGGAGAAATTTCTTCAGCCAGAGGGTGGTGAATCTATGAAATCCAGTGCCACAGAAGGTTGTGGAGGCTAGCTCATTGAGTGTATTTAAGACAGAGATAGATAGGTTCTTGATTGGTAAGGGGATCAAAGGTTACGGGGGAAAGGCGGGAGAATGGGGTTAAGAAACTTATCAGCCACGATTGAATGGTGGAACAGACTCAATGGGCCGAATGGTCTAATTCTGCTCCTATATCTTATGGTCAAATCTAGGTGCCGTACAATTAAGAGTTCAGAATTAGAGCGAGACTGAAAATGGTGGAAAGACTCAGCAGGTCAGATAATATCGGAGGAGAAGTCAAACAAGTTAACATTTCATGTGTGAACAGAAGTACAGAAAACAATTACAGAAGGACAGTACTTATATATAGGAATGGGACAACGGGAGGTGGGGTGGGGGCACTATCAACAGATTGTTCTTTTTTATTTGGGGCAAAACCTATTTTCTTGTTCAGATTGGATGTAAAAGATCCCATGGCACTATTTTGAAGAAGAGTAGGGAGGTTACCTCTCAATCATCGTCACAAAAAGAATTATCTAGTCATCATCATCACTGCTGTTTGTGGGAGCTTGATGGGAATAAAATGGCTGCCATGTTTCCTACATTCCAACGGTGACAATACTTCAATAAAAAATTTCATCGACTACAAAGCATCTTGGGATATCCTGTCGTCCTAAAAGATGCTATATAAACGCAAGCCTTTTTTTCCTTTTCTTTTCTCAGTTTGCTGGTTCTTTATGACCAAGCTATCTTCAATAATTGGGGTTCACCTGCTTTGTATAAAATGAGATAATTGTTTCTCTCTTCCTACATGTCCATTTTGGTAGTTTTTAGACCATAAGACATAGGAGCAGAATTAGGCCACTCGGTCCATCGAGTCTGCACCGCCATTCAATCATGGCTGATATTTTTCTCATCCCCATTCTCCTGTCTTTTCCCCATAACCCTTGATCACCTTATTAATCAAGGACCTCCTATCTACCTCTGCCTTAAAGACATTCAATGTCCTGGCCTCCACAGCCTTCTGCGGCAAAGAGTT